>NW_026947497.1:52218106-52840606 GCF_034190915.1 Cavia porcellus
AGGAAGGAAGGAAAGAAGGAAGGAAGGAAGGAAGGAAGGAAGGAAGGAAGGAAGGAAGGAAGGAAGGAAGGAAGGAAGGAAGGAAAGAAAACGCAAAAAGAAAGAAAGAAAAAAAGAAAGAAAGAAAGAAAGAAGGACAGAAAGAAAGGGCGGTCCAAGTGTCACCCTCAGACGGTTTGTCCATCTTGGTTCCAAGAACCGCGAGGCTCCAGCCCCAAGCAAGCAGACGGCAAGGGGAGCAGCCACACCCGCGTCACCCTTGAACTTGCAGCGCTGTGACCCTGGCTCTGGGTTCTGGGCTCTGGGTCCCACACCCTGCACCCCAGCTGCCCCCCTGGCCCTCCACAGGTCCCAGCCCAGCTGCCTGGTGCCTTCACCATCCCTCTGGTGCAGGGCCTGAGGTCCACGCCCCCGCAGCAGCTTCCCTGGGCTCAGGGCTCTGCTCCGCGGCCCATAGAAAAGCAGGGGCCATGATCCCAGCCTGTAGCTGGAAAGCTCTGGACTCTGGCTGTGGGAGCAGGGCAGAGAGGGCAGAGAGGGATGCAAGAAGGGGCCCCACGGGCAACACTGCGGCTTGGCTGGCTCGCTGGCAGCCCATGACTGGCTGCATGCCTGACACTAACCAGTGGGCTACCAGACCCAGCTGTGAGCCCCAGGCATGGATGCCACAGGGCATCTGCAGGCCCCCTGCACCCACACTTCACCAGCCCTGCTGGGCAAAGCTGGCAACAACAGGGGACGGCAATGGCGCTGTCCGGCCTTCAACATCAACGTCACCATAGGGCGAAGATAATTTTTCTTAGTAAGCGGTCAAAACGGTTCAGAAGTTGACCAAAAGACGCCCTTCAGGAGCGGAGAAAGATGCCTCTGCAAGCCACAGGTCTGGGCTGAACCCAGGAGCCAGGCCAAGAGCCGGACACTGCCATGCACCCCACACGGGCTGAGACTGTGCCAGGCTGTGAGTCTCCCACTCTGTTCCAGGACACAGCACATTTGCCGCCCATTGCTCCAAGGGCCCCTCCAGCTGCGGGTAAGAAGTCCCACCGACGCTTCCAGTCCCATGTCACACCAGCCACGAGCTCTGCAGGACACGCCCACTCACGCGATGCTGACGTGGCTCCTGGCACAGCTGCCCACTTTCCACCCCAGGGAAGGTACTAAGGCTGAATCCCACCCGGGTGAGACCTGCAGCTGGGGGATGCAGGCCACAAAGGAGAAGCCACCATGGTTGTCCTGTTAAATAGACACAATGGGCCAATAAAACCCGCTGGGTGAACAGCCTGTGTCCTCCCTGCCTGTAGCAAGGGAAGTGGACCTGAGGACTGCTCCACAAGATACCCAGCACCAAGTAATTCCCGGGTGGCTGAGTTGGCACACAAGCCTGGACAGTGCGGCATAGATGGAGCCTGAAAGTCCAGGGCTCTCGGCCTGGAAAGGTACAAAGATCAGGGCTGCGCATCAGAAAGCTGAGGAGAAAGGCCTGCTGCAGAGCTCTCCTCAGGGCGGAGGGGCGGGCAGTGCTGCTCATCCTTGGTCCAAGTTGGTCTAATCTCGTGGTGAAATTTATGTCTTCCAAAACTGAGATCACACAACAGCAAACAGTTCTCACTCAAGGATATCAAGCCATGGATTGGTAAGAAACCTCCACCATCTACACAACCCCTCCCAGCCACTCCAGAGAGGGGTGAGGAAATCCCAGTGGTCAGCAGGAGGACCACTAAACACCCCACACAAGTCCAGTCCACCGGGATCCAGCCAGCACCGTGTCCTGGGAGCCACCCTGCATCAGGGCCTCCCTCTGGCCTGACAGTCAGCAGAAAGGGACACCCGAGCCCCACGCTGTCCCTATTTAGCTGGAAGCAGCCAGACAAACACTTATTTGACCCATCCAACTCTTGAGGGAGAAAGTTAGACATTAGCAGAGCTTGAGGCAGCTGCGAGACACACATAGAAGACTTGTAGCAAAACAAACTCTGAGCAGATTAATGGTCAAGGACATAACTGCAAGAGACAAACCTTAACCAGGAACAAAATGTCCTCTGAAGTTCCCAACCAACGGGACCAAGCAGACCTGAGACGATTTCTCCAAACACTGAGAAAGTAAGGAACAAAGACATTACACAAATAACCAGCGGCAGGGTCTTTCCTTAGGGTATCACCAAGACGGTAACCACACAGAAGACCCCAAAGGTGGGTTGTTGGGCCAGAATGGCAGGACTTCCTTTGAAAAGTCACATAAATAAAAATTTTGTATTCAGCAGAGAGGCCAGCTCTTGGGGCCGCCTGCATCAACCTCGCCGCCTGCTCCACAGTAAACAGCCTGGGGAGAGGCGACTGGGCACAGTGGTGGCCGGCAGCAAAGTGCAGACTCTCTGAGAGCCGAATTGATACTGGACAATGACAGCCTGTCAGAGGAAGCAGAAGCAGATCACAGGGATCGGGAAGGTGCCACAGCAAAACACA
The DNA here is from genome assembly GCF_034190915.1 of Cavia porcellus. Taxonomy (NCBI): domain Eukaryota; kingdom Metazoa; phylum Chordata; class Mammalia; order Rodentia; family Caviidae; genus Cavia; species Cavia porcellus. The sequence continues at coordinate 52,220,570 of NW_026947497.1, forward strand.
GAAGCGGCAGAGAACTCAGAAGGACAAGGACCAGCCACAGCGGGGAGAAGCCGAGAAACCACTTGGACTCTCCCTGGTCGTGCAGATCGAGGCAGGGGATGTGGGCTCCATGCAGGGTCAGCACCAGGGCCAGGGATGGGGAGAGGCAGCTCCAGGACCCCTCTCACAGGCAGGTGAATGTGGGTCAGCAGCTGGAACCTGGACCCCACCATCGGGCTGAGTGGGTGAGCTGGTGCCACCTTGTGAAGGAACCCAATGTTTCAATCTGGGACTCCAAACAGCGAAACAGAAACTTCAGCTCAGGGCCCCCAGGGGCGCCGTCTGACAGTGGCCTGGGTGAAATAGCGCTGGGGACAGAGAGCAGCTGGCAAAGATGACAGCAAGGCTGGGCTGGGCTGGGGGCATGGCCCAGTGTGGCATGGGTGCTGCCGGGGACACAGGAGTTCTGACAGCACCCAAGGCCTCAGGTCCATGACCTGTCCTGTGGCTGTCCCAGCCCAATCTGCAGTCCAGCTGCACTGGGCAAGCCCAGGGCTGCACCTCCCAGACCTGGGGCCAGCAGACCCATGGAGAAAACCAAGACTTGCGATGGCAAAGAGGTCCTGGACAGAAGCCGAGCACCCAGAACACAGGGAAAGAGTTTCGTTTTCCAAATTTCTGGATTCACTGGTTTTTTCTTTCTTCTTTGTCTATTTTCCCTCTTTTTCCTTTTTTCCTGTTAGGTTTACCTGTTCTCCGTATTATTCATTTTTCACCCTTTTTCCTTTTATCTTGCTTTCTTTTTTCTTTTTTTTTTTTTTTTTTGTTTTTTCCTTTATCTAATTCTATAACTCTCTTTCTGCTCCTTAATAGGGCCCTTGTCTCACTTTTCCCTTTCCCTTCTCATCTGCAATTGTTTAATTTTTCAAATTTTTCTTTTTGCCTTTTCCATGCCCAACCCCGTATCTTTAATAGTAACCCAATGGGCTCCATTAATCTAACTCTTAGGTTACCTCTGTTGGATTCCTTTCCATCATTGTGATGTGTGTGAAGGTGTAGTTACACTTTTAGTAGATACCTGCTGTAGATTAATTTTTGTTTGTCTCAGGGTTTGTACTGAAATGGAGCATTTCTTTTCCAAGGTGGAGAGTGTTACATCACTGGTTCTCACAGCATGGCAATATTCAGGGTCTCTTGGGTGACATTACCGAACTGATTCACTTGACATTGCCAAGATTACACAGTGATTACCATTAACAGGCATCCTCTGCATGTCAGTACCCAGATTGCTTTTGTGAAATTAACAACACCCTGGTCCATTCCTGGAGGGCTGAGTGGCAGCCCTAATACATGGCAGCCCCCACATTAACAAAGATGATTGGATCTCTGGAAAGAGGCAAGGAAGTTAGCCATGCCAGAGCGCATCACTGACAGACTAATTAGAGATCTCCACAGGAGCAGCAAGGTCTTTCCCCATAAGCAACCACATGTGTAAGCACAAAACAAACAAGCAAAAATGACAGAAACCTGAGAAGATGAGGCAACAAGATGCCTCCCCAGGACACCCAAATCCTCCCAAGCTGACCCCTGTGGCCATGCCCGCTTGCCTGGGAGCCAACTGAGTGTGGACTGAAACCTCCAAAAACTGTAAGAAATAAACCTTTCCTTTCCCAACTTGGGCATCAGGTATTTTGTCTCAGTGACGAGTAAAAAGTAACTAAGACACATAGAGAAAAAAAGAGAAAAAACCATATGGAAAGTATGGGCAGCCAAAGTGACCAAATGTGAGGACATAATATCAGAATTAAAACTGATAACTAATTAGATCATAGAGGTTGATAAACTTATCAGGGAGATTACACTAATAAAGAGCTAGCTAAGCTAAACAAAACAATACAAACCATGGATGACCAATTTAACCAAGAGCTAGAGTCCATGAGAATGTTCCATAGAGAAATCCAGAAGAGTAAAGACCATATGGACAGTATGGGCAGCCAAAGTGACCAAATGTGACGACGTAATATCAGAATTAAAAGACAGAGATGCTTTCAGAGATACCTTAGAAACAAGAGAACATGAAAAATCAATTCAGCTTTTAGAAGGTGCAAAGAAAACCAGTCTAAGGTTAACTGGAATAGCTGAAAAATCAAAAGACAGCACAAAGGACCTTTAAAAACTGTTCCCATAAGAAATAGCAGGAAACTTTCCAAATATTGGAAAGAATTAAATGTACAGAAAAATGAGGCATAAAGAGCCCCAAACAGCCACACTCAAAACCTCTTCACATTATATAATAGTTCACAAGAACGCAACAAAAGGACACAAACTTAAAAGCTGTTAGGGCAAAGCAGTGAATCACTTATGCAGGAAAAGCCATTAGAATAATCACAGACTTCTCAACGCAAACATTAACGCCAGGAGAGTTTGGGGAGAAGTACCTCAAGCCCTAAAAGATAACAACTCCCAATGCTGGTGAATATATTCTGAAAAACTTTGTTTTAAAATGATGAAGAAAAAAGCTTTGTTATCTGGGGGTGGGTTGTTTGTTTTGTTTTTTTAATCTTTTTGTGACAGGGCTTTGCTACATAATTCAGGCTGGCCATGACCTCACTTTGTAGCCTAGGCTACAAGGATCCTCTTGCCTCTGCCTCCCAAGTGCTGGGATTATAGGAGTGTGCCACCATGCCCAGCTTTAGAAAAAAGATATTTTCATAACAAACAGCACCTGAAGAAATCAGACTACCAAATTGGAACTACAAAAAGTTCTCCGTGATATCATATAGATAGAGACAATGAAGCCAACAATGACAAAGACTCTAATAGAATAAATACACCAGGCAGGGTGCGTGGTACAGCAGAAGGGGGTGGGCAGCAAATCAGGAATGGGAAAATGGTGTGATGACAGGAAGTTGACACACTTCAGTGAGAACTCTCGGCATGAAGGGTCTCCCCTCCCCCATCCAAAGGTGCAGACTGGTAGAATGAATCAAGAAACAAAACTTGATGATATATTTTATACAAGAAATGAATTTCATCCCAGAGACAATAGATGTATTGAAAATCAAAAGATTGAAATCAATATTCCATTCACAGGGAACCTAGAAAAAAGCAGCAGTCGCTATCCCAGTGTTAGTCAAGGTGAATTTCAAGCCAGAACTGATCAGAGGAGGCAAAGAAGGTCCCTGCACAATGGCTAAGGGAACAATCCAACAAGAAGAGATAGAAACTATAAACATATATACACCAAACACTGGAACACTCAACTTCATGAAACAAACAAAGACTGGACATGAAAAATGAGATAAATATGAGAGCCTCAGGTTACAGAAGATCTAAAGCCAACACTCCTCAGACTCTTCAGTGAAGTGGAAAGGGAGGAGGACTCCCAAAGGCATTCCTGAAAGGTGGAACTACCCTGACCCCAAAGCCAGACAAGGACCCAACCAACAAAGAGAACTACGGTCTTTCTATTGAACACTGACCAAAACAATCCTCAGTCAGATACTAGCAAACAGAATGCAGCAAGTCATCAAAAAGGTCAGACGTCATGACTAAGTAGATTCATCCCAGGGATACAGGGATGACTCAACATTTGCAAATCAATAAATGTAACACATTACATAAAGAGAAGCAAGAACAAAATCACGTGATTGTCTCAACTGACACCAAAAAATCCTTGGATGAAAGCCAAATCTATTCAGGACAAAACCTGAAAAATACAGGAATAAAAGGACTTTCTCTCTATCTGATAAAAGTCATTTCTGACAAACCAACATCATATTAAATGGGAGAAAACTAAAAGTTTCCCTCGTAAAATCTGAATAAAATTTCACTGCTTGATCATTGTTTCATGACTATATCTTGTAATCTGAACAAGCACTTTGAAGATGACAGTATGCAATATGTTAAGCAGTGTTAATCTTCTATTATTTTGTTCTGAAATTCTATATCATATTTATTCTTTTTTCATTTTTAAAATAAAAATAAATAGACATGGGCTGGGGATTTGGCTCAGTGGCATAAGCGCCTGCCTTGCAAGCAGGCAGTTGTGAGTTTGATCCCTGGTACCGATAAAAATGAAAAAGACCAAAAAAAAATAAAATAAAAATAAATAAATAACTAAATAGACAAAGATGTCCACTCTCATCACTACTACTATTCAGTGCAGATCTCAGAACCTTAGCCAGAGCAATCAGGCAAGAGGAACAAATTAAAGGGTTATGAATAGGAAAGAAAGAAGTCAAATTATCCTTATGTGCAGATGACATGGTCCTGTACTTACAAAACCCAAAACATTCCACCAGAACACTCAGAACCAAATTCATTAGCATAGCAGGATACAAAGTCACAAAAAAATCAATAATGTTCCTGCACACCAACAATAAACTCTCTAAGAAGGGAGTTAGGGAAACAATATCTTTTACAATAGCATCAGTAAAAATAAATACCTGTTGTAGTCAGGGTTGTGCAGAGAACAATTAAAATCAGGACACAGAATTTATAATACTATTTTATGATGATCACCCAGAGTTAACACAAGAAACCGCAGAAAATGTATACACAGCACTAAAGAATAGAATACAATATTCAGCCAAGGGCCTGAATCCCACAGCAGTGTCCTGCATGAGTCCAGATGAAGACCTAGAGCCCATGATAGTACCTCCCACAAGTCCCACTGGAGGTCTAGAGCCCATAAGAAGGACTCACGTGAGTCTCTTTTACGTATCTGTACTGAGAAGGCCCAACGGTCAGTGGTGGAAGCTGGAAAGTCTATGCCAGTGGAGTGAAAGAGCGGTGCTGGTAGGGTGAGGGTTCTACACTGGAGCCGAGAAGTCACACTCAAAATAAGGCTAGGGCTGTCCAAAAGGAACCACAGCCATCCTCAGCGACATGGAGGTCCCGAGCTCCCCTGACAACAAGAACAATCAAGTACATGCCAGGAAGCCAGAGTGAACAGTTTGTCCTAGAAATTAAATGGCATACATCTTGGCATACGTCTTCCTAGCCCTCCGGAGCTAGGAAGCGATGCTCAATAGAAGGACCAGAGCTCCCCCAAAGTGAACCACAGCTACTCTCACCAACAAGGTCCCGATCTCCTCTGATAACAGTGGCTGAACTTACACTGGGGAGGCTGGTCATGAGGAACTCCTCCAGGAGAACCACGGCTCAAACAGCAACAGGTAGAGAAACCCTCAATGCCTCAACGCCTCCCTTCTCCTTCTCCACGTCTCTATTTATGCTGGCAACTTTCCTCAGATGGAACCTCTATGCTCAGCACCATGCTGATTTAATTCAGCTGGTGTTAATTTGACCATCAGTCTTTAATCCATGACAATATCTAAAAATTAACCTAAACAAGAAAGTGAAAGACCTCTACAACAAATACTACAGTACTCTGAAAAAGAAGATCAAATGGATCCTCAGAACAAAAGACAGATGTACTTTGTTCTGGAATGGTAGAACCAATACAGTCAAAGTGGCCATACTTACAAAGCTGATATAAAGATTATTACAATCCCAATCAAAATACCAATCACATTCCTCATAGAAACAGAGAAAATAATCTCAAAATTCATGTGGAACCAAAAGGGACACAAAGTAGCAAACACAGTCCTGGGCAACAACCCCAAGACAGAGGAATCATGACTCTGGACTTTGAGTTATACCACAAAGCTACAATGATAAAAACATGATAGGGCCGGGGATTTAGCTCAGCAGCATAAGCACCTGCCTGGCAAGCACAAGGTCGTGAGTTGGATCCCGGGTACCAAAAACAAACAAACAAACAAAAAATGACATTGGCAACAAACAGACATCAGTGGAGCAGAATAGAGGAAGCAGAAACAACTCCAGGCACACTCAGTTACCTTTCACAAGGACCCCAAAAGGCTATGTGGAGGAAAGACAGCAACTTTCACATATGGTGCTAGGAAAACTGGCTTTCCACGTGCAGAAGACGGAGCCTAGACCCACAGCCCTCACCGTGTACTAAACTGAAATCAAAACTGATCTAAGATGTAACTATTGAGACAGAAACCCAATCTCTTCTGGAAGATAAAATAGGGAAGGCTCTTAAAGACATGGGTGTAGGCAAGGACTTTCTGAACAGAACAGCCATTGCATAGGAGATAACAGCAAAGATCAACAAGTGGAATCAAGTTAAAAAGCTTCTGTGTAGCAAAAGAAACAGCCAACAGATTGAAAATTCAGCCTGTAGAATGGGAAAAAGTCTTGCCAGCTATTCCTTGCCCAGAGGACTAACATCAAGAAAATGTAACAAGAACTCAAAAAATCAGATGATCCAAAATGAAATCAAAAAGATACACAGACACTTCTCAGAAGAAGACATACAAATGGCCAACAAATAATGAAAAATATTCATTACTACAAATTAAAACAACACTGAGACTCCAGAAAAAACAGCTATCGCCAAGATGTCAGATGACAGCAAGCACTGGGGGGGGCTGTAGTGCTGGGGGAGTGGGGAGCCTCATCGTTGGCAGGGACGTGAACTAGCACAACCACATGGAAATCAGTTCGGAGATTCCTCAAAAACTACAACTAGAAATTCCATTTGACCCAGGTATTTCCCTTCCAAGTATCTTCCCCAAGGAATTTAAAGACAGCACCACATACAGATGTGTGCCTTCCCATTCTTATAGTAACACAGCCCATGATGGTTAAATCCTAACAATGGCCTCATGTTCACTGAGAGTTGAATGCTACATAAAATGTGGTGTTTACACACAATGGAGTCGGACATAAAGAAGGACGAACTTGCCTTGTTCACAAGACTGTGGCTGCACTTTGAGACATAGTGTTAAGTGAAAAGAATCAGACACACAAGCTTAAATATCACATGGTTTTCTCACTTGAGAAACCTAAATATAAATTAAGAACAAAATAAAAGATAATAGGAAGGAAACCAAACCTGAGTAGGAACTAGAGGAAGGAGGGGAAAGCGTAGCCGGGGGGAGAAAGCAGGGAAAGGGAAGTGAAGAGCCAAGATGTGCCACCTGCACGCACTCACCTCGCAGGGGATGCGACCAGCAAACACAGACCAAGGAAAAAGGCAGCCACAAAACAGATGGAACTGCAAAACAAAAGCTGTGATTATGAAAGAAACAAAAATTCTATGTTCTGTCTCCATGTTTCTGTGCCTTGATTGAATTCCGTCACCAAGAACCCAGGGGCTGAGACCAGGCTGGGCTCCCATCGAAGGATGCCCACACATGCCCAGGCCTGCAGCCCAGGAGCTCAGGCCCTCATCCCAGCAGAGGCCGCCAGCAGGGCGTCCTGGCCTGTGACTCCTGGGTTCCACCTCTGAGGGTGCAGGACCACTGACATGGCCGGCACAGAATCCATACTGTTACCCTGCACCCCGGGGCCTGAGGCAGACACAGCAAGCCCAAGCTCAGCCTGGCAACCTGGCAACTCAGCAGGCACAGGTCTCACGAGAAAATGAAAGCACAGGGGACTCACGCGAAGGCCCTGGGTTGAAGCCCTAGCTCCCCACCCCATAAAGGAAAAGAAGATGGCCATGAACATCATGGTGTACTTTTTCCACGCTTTACTGTACAGTGCTTTTTAATTGTCTGATTTGTAGATTTTTCAAAAGATTCAAGAAACACAACATTCTGTCATAAGCATTCTCATTATTGCATTCTGAAACAGTTTTTTGTTTGTTTGTTTGTTTGTTTGTTTTTAAGACAGGATTTTGCTACGTAGTATAGGCTGGCCTCGAACTCACTCTGTAACCCAGGCTGGCCACAGATTCACAGATTGGCTGATCCTCCTGCCTCAGCCTCACAAGTGCTGAGATCTGTGGCAGCACCCCTAACTTTGTTATTCTGGGTGTCACAGATAAACCAGGCCAGCTAAAGTGTGCTTTCTCCTTGACATTGGCCTGATTTCCAGCACTTTGATAGTTCACTGGGCTGGGAGCCAGCTACAGCTTGTAAGTGTCCTTTGCAGCCCACGTAGTGAAGGCGTGGACCCAGGAGTGTCCTAATCACAGAGGCCACCAGCTAAGGGAGGCTATGCTGCTTTACAATTCAGTGCACACAAAGCACACAGTAGGCTACTACAAGAAACTTAGACTTCCGTGTCCAGGAATAGCTTTTGTTTTGTACTGTGGATTGAACCCAGGGCCTTCGTACTGAACTACATTCCCAGTGCCTTTTTATTTTTTGGGGATAAGGGCTAAGTTGCCCTGGCTAGCACTTTTGAGCCTCCTGCCTCAGCCTCCCCCGGTGCTGGGGATAAAGGCCTGCACCATCATGCCCAGCTCGAAGCGTCTCCTCCATCTGTCTCTTCTCCTGTTAGCCCCAAAGCAGCTCTGACACCAGTTCTTAAACTGTGCAGCGGCACCGAACTCACTTTATTACGAATTTTCCTTTTCTTAATTCTTTCTCATCACTACCAGAACAGCCTACAAACAGAATTGCTATAAGAATGTTCGGGTTCTCTATTTCATCCCAGCTGGCTTCCAGCGGTCAGGGATCTAGGGGCGTGAGTTCGATTCTTCAGAGGTGGCAAAGGCATGAGTGTGTATCAGGTCATGTTCACCAGGCCTGGAGATGGACAGTGCCCAGAAAGATGCACTTGGAATGTTATCATCTCTCTCTCTCTCCTTCCCCTCTGTCTCTGTCTCTGTCTCTCTGTCTCTCTGTCTGTCTCTCTCTCTCTCTCTCTCTCTCTCTCTCTGTCTCTGTCTCTCTCTGTCTCTCTCTCTCTTTGTACCAGGGATGGAACTCACAGCCTTGTACTTGCTAAGCAAGCATTTGCACCGCTGAGCTAAGTCCCCAGAAAGAAGCACTTCAAAATGTGTCCCTACCGCAGTGGTGTTCAGAGGCTGCAGGACTTCCAAGAGCAGATGCCTGCCAGGAAGTGGTCAGGTCCAGGGTCGCACCTTTGGGCAGGGAATCAGGTCTGTCCAGTGGAAATTGGGGAGGTTTCAAAGGATCAGATTAGATATTGAGAGCAGGCTGCTGGGAAGGTGACCGACTTCCTTCTTTGCTTGTCCACAGGCACCCACTTCCCTCCTAGCTTTTCCACATGAGTGGACATGGCCTGTGGCCCTCACCAGAACCGAGCAGTAGACAGGCTGGTGCTGTTGGACTTCCGGGGCCGCAAGCTGGGTGAACTTCAGCTCTAGGTATTTCGCTGTAGCTGTGTTACTTCCTTTTCCCTCCTAACGGAGGCAGATCTCCTGTGACATCCCCAACACTCTCCTAATATTGAGGGTTTATGTTTTAGGGGGCCAGGGTGAGCACTGCTGGAGACAACACTGAGGACTGCCCTTTCTGGGCCGCACTCTAACCTGAAGTGCAATGCCAGCCTGTTTTCCGGTTTTATCTTTGTCCATTTTGCTGATGAATGTTTCTTTCCCAAAAGAACCAGATTTGTTTCATTAATTTTTCTCTGCTGTTCTGGTTTTCAAGCACCGTGATTTCTACTATTCCTGGATTCCTGAATTTTCAGGGATGAATATCTGATTATTTTTTCATTTGCTTTTTCTACATCTAGGGATCTGGTCATAAAGTTTTTTTTTTTTTAGTCCTTTAATACAACAAATTACTATAAAGATATAATAGGGCAAACAAACTGCTTCCCACAATGACTTATCCACTTCACAAGGACCCCACTGGGCCGTCCAGGGGCCTACTGGGTCTCCAGTGTCCTGCGAGCACCCCTGCAGGCAGTTTCCGGGGTCCGCGAGTCCCCACCTCGGTGGATTCAAGGTCGTTCATCATGGCTTTCCTTTGCGTGGACCGATGATTCGTTACCAGAGGCATTAATCCCACACGCCTTGCCTATTTGTGTCTTCGGGAAGAGGTCTGAGTTCTGCTCATTTATTATGAACACAGAGCGCTCATTCTGCAATCGCGTTTACGAGCACACGGCGGCGCTCTCACACTCGCACGCAGCCTGGAAGCGGCAAGCCAAATCCGAGCTGGTCCTTCTCCTGCTCTCATTTCCGGAGCAGGGTGGGACCCAGACCCTCCACTTTGTCGCCACCCCCGCCCCCGGGGTCCGGCTCCAGTTCTCGCCTGGGCGCAGCCCCGTCCCCGTGCCTGCGTGCTCCTCCGCGTGACGGCCTTGGGGAGCTCGGGGACCCCCTTTCCTCGCCGGGACGCGTGCCCCGTGTCCCCCGCTGCACCCTGCCAGCCGAGCTCGGCGCGGGGTGCTGGGTGTCCGGGGAGGCGGCGGGGGCCCACAAAGCCAGAGGCCGAGGCAGGCGGGTCCGAAGTGTGAGCGCGGTCTGAGCGCTCTAGGAGGACCCGGTCTCGGAAAGAAAAAGGCTCGGGTTCGCGCAGGAAGGGGTCCGCTCTCGACTCCAGACTCCAAGGAGAGGAGGAGGAGGCCGGGAGGAGACGCGCGCCACGGCCCAGTCCCCAACGGAAGCCGGTCTGCGCCCCCGCGCGCTCAGTCCGCCCCGCAGGCCTCTCTCGTTCGCCGGCTCCGGGGCTCCGCCGCTTGCTGCCCGGGGCGCCCCGAGGGTTCCAGGGCCGCGGGCCCGGCGCGCTTCCCCCGGCTGGCGCCAGAGGGCGCTGTGCGCACGTCTTTGCCTGCTGAGTGCGCGCAGGACGACCACGCCCACCGTAACGTGTGCAGCGCGCCCCTCCAGGCTAACCGAGGAGCCTGCGAGCCTGCACACCTCTAGACAGACACGCCCCGCGAGCACAGCCCGGAAAAGCCCGCGCAGACGAGTGGGCCTCCTACAGGCAGAGGGTTACACACAGCCCGAACCCATGCACAACCGCTGACACGGCTACACACGTCCACACGTGCTGCAGTCATCGCACCGGTAAACGTGCGCTGGGCCGGAACCGTGACTTCCGTGTGATGCCAAACAGGGCGCTTGGTGCGTGGCCCAGCAGGAACGGTTGGAGGTCAACTCCGACTGTGTCCTCCAGTCAGAAGCGCTGTGCCAACAGCGATAAGCTGCTGCTATCTATCCACTTTGCTTTTGTAGGGAGATTGAACCCAGTGCTTTCATACCCAGAGCTGCATCACCCACCCTTTTTTATTAAGGCCCTCACGAAATCGCCCAGGTTGTCTTCAAATTTGTACCCTCCTGCCTCAGCCTCCTTAAAGGCTGGGATTACAAGCCTGTGCCACAATACCCAGCTGGATACCTACTTTTGCAGTGTCATCAGTGTGGAGGCCAACTCAGCTGCTGTCCGATGAAAGTTACTGTTTTAAAATTTCCACCTTCAGGTTCACCGGTTATTCAACGGATAATGCTTTAGGGGTGGGAAACGCCTCCCTGCGTATATTATTCTGGCGGGGGCAGGAGCAGAAGCACCAAGGCCTCTGTGGGCCATGGGAGGAGCACGTCCCGGAGGATGCCAAGGTGGCCTTGCCCACTGATAAGGAGGCCACCGAGAGGAAGCACCTCAGATTCAGCTCTGCCTCTCCCACCTCTGGGTGCCACTGACTTCCGCCCAGAACACATGCACTTCAGCCTTCCGGGATGTGGGGGAGCGGAGAACGGCATTTGACCAGGCTGCTCCCTTAGTGCCTACCCCAGGAAGGACACTCGGCCTGCATATGGTGACACTGGGGTTCAAAAGCACAGCGTGGACTTCAACTCCCATCTTACTCAGTAATCAGTGTGACCACAAGCACTGTCGTGATTACATTAATACGGAGTCGGCTTTCTACAAGTGGAAATGGTGGTGTCCTCTCTGGGTTCTCCAGCAGCAAAGCCCTGGCAGATGAGCCTGTGTGCGCTCTCGCTGTGCTGGGAAGCAGAGGCGAAGGAGGCAGAAAGGTGGTGAGCCCGGTCGGGGCTGTGTTGGAGCCAGCCACAGCCTGCCCAGCGCGATGCCAGTGCTGGGGCTGCAGCCCCGGAAGTGCCATATCCCGCGTGCCAGTGAGGTCGCGTGGAAGGACCCTGTCTCCCATAGCTAAGGGCCCAGCAGCAGGGTGTCAGTCCTACCCCTACACCCCAGTTTGTGGTGACCAAACAGGAATGGTGACCTTGGTGAGAACAGGCTTCTAATGGGGCTTCATGGATTTGGGCCGTAATTTAGGAAGCATTGGAGAACACAGAGGTTTCAAAAAGAAAGGTGCTGTGGTCCACGGGGGCTTTCCCGGGATGTATGATTTCCTTACACAATGGCAGACATTTGTGCACGTGCCTTCTGCACGCCTTAGGGAGGAGTCCGGGAGGGAGGACTCAGAAGAGACAGTGTCAGGTGGGTCCCACGGAACTGGGAAGGTCAGATGGCTAACACTGGCCCCTGGATGGCCTGTGGAGTTTCATTCAGAGGAGACAGTTTTCATTTCTTTCCAGGGGAAAAACTTACCACTTTCTGAAAAAAAAAAAGATTTTGGGGGTTATACAAGGTGTGATCAAAATGCACAGTATATGGCCACTAATCCCCCTCAAAATCCTCCTCATTTCTAACACACTATCCCATCATTCCCACCATGTTCTGAAACGGTTCTGGAAGTCCCCTTTCATGAGTGTCTTTGGAAACTGTGACAAAAAAAACAGTGAGTGCCGCTACCCAGTCTCCCAAAGGAGTGCACAGCAAAGGCCCAAATGAAAGAAACAAGTGGTATGATCTCTAGGACTCCAGCAGGACCAAAACCCTCTGCAGAGTCTTAACTCTGATGGCTGAGACAGACAGCGCCTCTAGGGGACCTGTATTTATTTAGTGTTCAAACAAGGAAGGGGTTTGAGTGGAAAACCCAGGAAACCTGAGCAGGACCTTGGGTAGGGTTCAAGGTCCCCTCCAGGCAACAGACGATTATTTAATTTCTTAAATTTCTTTTTTAAACTAAGGGGAAAAAAATCAAAAATCTATCACGATGTATTATAGTAACTTTTTTGATTTCCTATCAACTTGAAGTCCTATAATAGCCCCGTTGTCTTGTTTTGACTGATTAGACTCTATTCTGCTCTGTATGAAAGTATCAAGTATCAGAGTATAGGCTACTTTGAAGGCAATAAGATTCAGGATGATGCCCATTCTGGTTTGACTATTATCCTCTTGAGGTTCTGTAAGATTTACAAAGTTTAGGTTTTATTGGTCTTGTTCTCTACTGTTTTGTTTAACTTTATAATACCTAAAGAGATAGACAGTTCTTCTTAAGGATGCAAGAGGCATTATGGTAACCATTGTCGATAACCTTGTACTCTGTTTTTACATCATGTGCTATGTCTATCCTTGGTTTTGACTGACAGCTTTGTTTTATCATGCTTGATTTTATTCTCTTTCAAAAAAAGTAATAAGATCTAAGGGAGCAATAAAGCCCAAAATGTGTAAATTTTGTTGTAATAAAGAGAGGGAAAGAAAAGTGCCCTGAAGGATACAACAGTAAGGGTGTTTAGGTATGTTACATAGAAGACCATATTAATATTTTTGATTGGATTACTGAACACAACTGTTTGCAGTCTCACTGTTTGAATGTTCCCTTTGTGTGCTTTGATCCTGTGACCTGAAACACCATTTCTAAGATGATAGCGAGGAAGCTATTAACTGGTGATAGCTTACTGGTTTGTATTTTTTTTTTTGTAGTTCTGAATTACTTGTACCCTTACACTGTTTTGTTTTGTTCTGCATTTTTTCTCTTTTCCCTTTTAAATAAAATTTAATAAAGGATAATTACCCTAGGAGAAAGTCCCCAAGTGCCCCCCATGGCCTGTCCTGCCCCCTGAGGCATCTCCTCATCCTCAGTTCAGCCATGCCTGGGCCATGCCACAGCTCTGCCCATGGATTCAGCTTCAATGGATCCAGCAAAGGAGGAAAGACAGCTTGCCACTATGGTCCAGCTCACTTGTTCATCTCACTCACCAGATCCAATCTCACGCTCTTTCCTGGTCAAAACCACCATGAGAGGTAAAGCTTTGGAGTTGATCCAGAACGTCAGGGCAAACTCCGAAGCACAGTTAGAACCTCAGGAAAGAAGATTTCAAGAGCTGCTTCACATAGTGACAGAGACGGTGAGACAAACATGTTCAAAGCAAGGGGGATTCTTTGAGTTCATGTCATTTACTGTGATAAGTTGTTTTTAAAATGTAAACACACACCATAGACCTCAGTCACACCTTGTACCATACAATGGGAGCAGATAACACAATCTTTCTAAATTTTTTTTTGTCTTTTTCGTTTTTATCAGTACCAGGGATCGAATTCACGACTGCCTGCTTGCAAGGCAGGCGCTTATGCCGCTGAGCTAAATCCCCAGCCCTTTTGTTTTGGTGTTTTTTCATTTTTATTGGTACCGGGGATCGAACTCATGACCGCCTGCTTGCAAGGCAGGTACTTATGCCGCTGAGCTAAATCCCCAGCCCCTAACAAAATCTTTCATTCATGTGGCAATTTACAGTATCAAGCTCTGTTTTCCGATATCTGCACATTTAACCTCCACAGCTATTGAAACCATTCTGATTTCTATGATCAAACAAATTCTACAGCCAGGCATATCATAATCAACATTCCAGAAATTCAGCACAAGGATAGAACCATAAAAGCTGTTAGGGAGAAGAAGCAAATCACTTATAAAGGAAAGCCCCTCAGAATCACAGCTGACTTCTCAGCACAAACCCTCAAGTCAAGAGCTTGAAGTGAAGTAATCCTACCTATAAAGGAAAATAACTTTCAACCCACATTGATGTACCCCACAAAACTACCTTTGAAAACTATTGGAGAAATAAGACTTCCATGACCAAGAACACCTGAGGAAATTTATGATCCCCAAACCAGCACTACAAAATGTACTATCTCTTTCTAGAAAGACATTCTAGAAAGAGATAGTAAAGACTACAACCCAATGAACCCCAGCAGAAAGAATCCACCAGAGAAGGCAAACGATTAGAGGAAAGGAAAAAAAAAAAAACAGGAGCCCCCAAAACAGGAAAATACTTGATAAGGATAAGTCAATACATATCAGTTACAACCATCAATGTAAATGGTCTCAATTCACCAATCAAAGATGCAGGTTGATAGAATCGATCAAGAAGCAAGATCCAACAATATGCTGCATACAAGAAACTCATGTAATTCAAAAATATTCATAGACTGAAAATCAAAGATAGAAAACAATACTCCATATGACGGGAACCCAGAAAAAGGCAAGAGTAGCTATTCTATTTGCAGACAAAGTGAATTTCAAGACAAGACTGATTAAGAGAGATAACAATCATAAATATATATGCAGCAAGTACTGGTGGACCCAACTATATAAAACAAATAAGCCCTAATACAGTTGTATTGGGGGATCTCAATACCCCACTGTCACAAAAAACTGATCAACTAGAGAGCAAATCAGTACTGAAATGGTAAAACTGACTAAACTTTTGAACAAATGGACTTAGTAGATGTCTATAAAGTGTTCCACCCCACAACAGAGTACACATTCTTCTTAGCTTCACATGGGAAGTTCTCCAAAATAGACCATATATTGGCTCATAAACATGCTTAAGTAAATGCAAAGGAATCCAAATTATTCCGTGCATAGTATCAGACCACAGGCAATGAAATTGAAAATCCATACCAAAGGAAACCACAAGAACTTCATAAACATTTGGAAATTATATAGCACTCTACTGAACAACTAATAGGTCACAGATGAAATTAATAAATTAGACAGCTTTTACAGTTGAATGATAATAGGACAATATCAGAATTATGGGGCACAAGGAAATCAATCTTAAGAGGAAAGTTTATAGCACTATATACCCATATCAGGAAAACAGGGTAAGTGCACATAAAAACCTTAATTGTGAACTTCAGACATCTAGGAAAAGAAAAGCAGGATAAGCCAAAAGTTTGTACAAGGAAGGAAATTGTAAAGATCAGAGCAGAAATTAATACGTTGGAGGCTAAAAATCAATAGAAAAAAAATCAATGAATCAAAGAATTGGCTCTTTGAAAGATTATATGAAATTGACAAATCCTTAGCCATCCTTATCAAAAAAAAAGACTCAAATCCGTACAATTAGGAATGAAAAGGGTGAAATCACAACAGATGCTGCATAAATTCAAAACATCATCTGTACCTACTTTGAAAACAAGTATTCTAATAAGATGGAAAATACAAAGGAAATGGACAGATTCCTAGATACACACAAATTACCAAACCTGAATCAAGAAGATTTAAAAATCCCAAATAACCAAATTTCAACAAATGAAATGAAAGCTGTTATTAAAAACCTATTAACAAAAAAGTCCAGGCCCTGACAGATTCACTGCTGAATTCTACAAGAAATTTAGAGAAGACCTAACACCACTATTTCTCAAACTCTTTAATGAAATTGAAAGAGAAGCAATACCCCAAATTCAGTCTTGAAAGCAACCATTATTCGATACCAAACTGGAGAAGGACCCAACTAAGAAAGAGCCAATTTCCCTAAGGAAGAATGATGCAAAAATCCTTAATAAAATACTGGCAAACAGAATGCAAAAAATTATCAGAAAGAATATATACCATGATCAGGTGAGAATCTTCCCAGGGATGCAGGGATGGTTCAACATATGTAAAACAATAAATGTAACACACCATATTAACAGAGCCAAAGACAAAAATCATATATGATCATCTCAATAGATGCAGAAGAAGCTTCTGACAGAGCCTAGCACTCATTCATGATAAAAACCCTACAAAAAATTGGAATAGATGCTCTTTATCTCAACCTGATAAAAGTCACCCATGATAAACCAACAGCTGACATCATACTAAATGGACAAAAGCTAAAAACTATCTTCTAAAATCAGGAACAAGACAAGGAGAGTCACTGTTATTCTACCTAGCCCTGGAACTGGAGCAATTAGACAAGAGAAAGAAATAAAAGGAGTATAGATAGTAAATGATGAAGTTAAATTATCATTAATTGCAGCTTGCAGATGACATGATACTGAGTATAGAAGACCCCAAAAATCCACAAAAGCTGGGAGATTTAATAAGCAAATTCAGTAATGTAGCTGGATACAAAGTCAACACTCAAAAATGAGTAGCCTTACTGTACATGAATAACAAACTCACTAAGAAAAATCAGGGAAGCAACACCTTTCACAACAGCACCCAGAAAGATGAAATATCAAGGAATCAATCTAATGAAGATGTGAAAGACCTCTACATTGAATACTGTAGTACTCTGAAAGAGGAGGTAGAAAGGAATATTAGAAAATGGGGAGATATCCCATGCTCTTGGGAAGGAAGAACTAATTTAGTGCAAAGACCAGACTTCTAAACTGTTGTACAGATTCAATGCAATCCCAACCAAAATTAAAATAACATTTCACAGAATTACAGAAAATAACCCTAAAATTCATCTGGAACCAGAAGAGACCTAGAAGAGCAAAGGCAACTCTGAGCAACAAAGACAGGACAGGGTGCATCACAATCCCTGACTTGAAATTATACTCTAAAGCTACTGTGATATAAACAGTGTGGTCCTGGAAAAAGAAAACCGAAAGATCAATGGAACAGATTATAAGATGCAGAAACAACTCCAGACACACTAAGCCACCTTACCTTTGAAAAAGGTGCCAAACATTCGCTAGAAGAAAGACAGTCTCTTTAAAAATAGCCTTGGAAAAAACTGGTTCTGCACATGCCAAAGATTAAAGTTGGGCCCATGTCTTTCAGCAGGCACTAAACTAAATTTAAAATGGATCAAAGATATTAAAACAGAAACATCTTCTGGAAGACAAAGTAGGTAAAACTCTTGATGACATTGGTTTAGGCAAAGACTTCATGAGCAAAACCCCGATTGCAAAGAACCTATCACAATGAATCAATAACTGGGATCTCATCTTGTTAAAATGCTTTTGCACAGCAAGAAAAACACCAACAGAGTGAAGAGACAACCTACAATATGAGAGAAAATGTTTGCCAGCTCTTCCTCAGACAAAGAATTACTATCAAAAATGTAAATAACTCAAAACAAAAGTCCCTCCAGATTTAAAAGGGCCAATCCCAAAATGGGCATCTAAAATGAATACACACTTCTCAGGTGAAGAAATACAAATGGAAAATAAATATGTGAAAAAAAATGTTCAACATCACTGGTCATTCAAGAGATGCAAATTAAAACACTGAATTCCACCTCACCCCAGAAAGAATGGCTACTATCAAGAAATCAACCAACAACAAATGCTAGATGAGGAGTGGGGGACAAGGAACCCTTCACTGTTGGTAGGAGGGCAGACTGGTGCAACCACTGTGAAATCAATGTGGAGATTCCTCAGAAAACTAAGATAGGAGGTCCCAGTCACTTCAGCTATTCCTCTTCTGGGTATCATCCCAGAAGAATTAAAAACATCATCCATATCGATATATGTGCACCCGTGTTCATAGCAGCACAATTTGGGATAGCTAAATCTTGGAAACAATGCAAATGCCCATCGACTGAGGTATGGATAAAAACTGTGGTCTTTTTATACAAAGGAGTCCTACTCAGGTGTAAGGAAGGATAAACTGGAGACTTAAGTGAAGTAAATCAGACATGCACGTGAAAACATCACATTGCCTCAGTCATGTGAGAAGTTAAACCAAACTATGCACACACCCCCACACACATACACATAGTTAAGATGGTGACACTACCGATGTCTCTGAACTCGCTGAAGAGAAAGGTCCACTCTTCAGACAGCCGAACTGTTGGGCTCTGAAATAAAATGGGTTTGGAAAGAGAACCTCAGCAAGGAACAGTAATGTCCCCGTTATCATTGCTGCCCCTTTTGACAGAGTCACAAATTATCTGTAACACTGTTATTGTCACAGGCTGTGGCCCATCGTGAAGCTGTTGGAGCTGAACCCTGACCACCAGACGACATCACATGGCCGTATTCACATCTGGGAGGTATTGGGGGCCTTGCAGGGTCCTAAGGATGCCTTTGCCCAGGGAGATCTGGGGTGGACTCGGGCCTCACCCTGCCGCCTTCAAATCTCATGATGATGAGTATTTAATAGCTAAGAGCAGACTGTGAAGACAGACTTCCTGGATTCGAATCCTACTCAGCTTGACACAATCTATTTCACAATGCTTCAATTTTATATTTAAAATAAAGTTCATTGTACCTCCCTCGCAGAGCACATAAGAATGAAATGAAGCAGCCTCCCCAGGGAGAGAACCAGCCAGCGTCTCCTGAAATCCACACCATGTTAGAACTTAGGGCGCTCAGAATCCAAGCAACCCGTCGCCTCCCTGGGAAGCAGCCATGAGCCTCCCAGTGTGCGGGCTGAGAATCAAACATCCCATCCTCTCCACCCCTGTTAGCATCTGGGAGCCAGAGGTCTGAGCTTCTCTTGGGAGGTTGACCGTATGCAATATAGCAAATGTGGGGGACTTCCTTCTACCATGTCTTTGAAGGCAAATATTGTTATCACTGTTTTGCTTTGTTCTGATTAATTGCATTGCTCTAGTCAATATTCTGTTTTGATAAGTTCTATAATGTTCTGTTTTTGGTTTGATTTTGCTATACCTGATTGAAAGAACAACTCCTGTGAAGATAACGAGATATACTATGGTACCTATTACTGTTATCCCGGTAACCTGCTGTGAAGTTCTGTACCAGTTTCACTGCATTGTCTCCATTGGCTCTGTTCCTTCTTGTTCTGTTGTATTTTACTACCTTCAAGATAATAAAAGTTTTTTAAAAAGAATGAAATGAATTCATAAATCTAAAAGCGCCTAGTTACACGGTAAACACAACTAAGTATTGGCTAATAATGCCTTCAAATCTTCCCTTTGCCTGGGGGCCCCGCTGCTCTCAGCCACAGTTTGTTCCCTTACCTCCTACCTTCACAAAGCAATGCACATGCATGTGCACATGTGCACACACACACACACACTACACACACACACACACACACACACACACACACACACGGCCAAGCCTGCAAATGGCGCCCAGTGCTGGTATCCAGGCCCCTGAGGCATCTGGAAACCCTGACAGTTCCCAATTGGAATGCTGAGACCTGATTGTAAAACTCTATGTGGACACTGATATATCTCATCTTATTATAGAAATTCAACTACGAAAGCATGATGAGGTGGAGCAATGCCAGAAATGTCACCTCTGCCCTGTATCCTGGCTTTCTGGACACAAAGCCATAGGAGCGACAGTGTGGATGACCCAGAGTTCCAACAACGTGTGGATTCCAGCTAGGTATGTATTCCATCAGCTGACATGCATCTCAGTGACAGACAACTGCCACGCACATGTGAGTTCATGGTGAGCAGAGGAAAGGAGGAAGACAGATGACAGGCAGAGACAGATAAATATAGACAGATGATAGAGTACATAGATGATAGGATAGGGAGATGACAGATGATTGATTGATTGATTGAGACAAATGACAGGTAGCTGGATGGATGACAGCAGACCCACAGGTAGGTTGACTGAGAGGCTCAGAACTACATATCATCCACCTAACATACTTTGTCCTCGTAGTGAAATCCTGAGGCAATTGAAGAAGTCTCACAGGCGAGGAGAAGGTGACCCACAGGCTCGAGGGAATGGCGCCTGTATCCAGGCAAAGTTGAGATCCCTCCAAGGCTTTGGGCAATGCTGTCCTCTGCCCCAGTGCACTGCTGTGGTGGCACCAGCGCTCACTACTCCTTTTCCCAGCTCCCCTGGCATCACTGTGCTGGGCGGGGGCGGCTCTGGTAACCATGTCAAGACCTCATCTGGACTGAGACCTGACCCTAACCATTTCTTCACACGCGTCTGCTCTGGCGAATTACTAGAATTCTGCCCTGAAGTGTGCTGGGAAAACCTGCATTCTAGCACGTCTTTCAGATCTCCTGTGACGCCTGCCTGTCACCCTCGCGCATGACCTGCTCCTTCTCTTGGCTCCCTGCGTCCTGCTCCGTACCCACAGATCTTTACCCATGCAACGGCACCGTCAGGGCTGGGTTGTGTTTCTCCCATGCCAGCTCACACCCAGCACTGGGGACAGGAGGTTGCTACAGGTGAATGCGCGCTAAGCTCTAGTCCCTAACCCAGGGCACCCAGGGCCGTACAGAGGGAGGGCAATGCCACAGTAAAGGAGAATCAGCCATGGCCAGGCTGTGATGGGACTGAGAGGTCTGGGCAGAATCCAGCGCTGCCTCTTGGCCCCTGGTCTTGGGCGCAGTGAGAAACACCTTTCTGTTTCTCGAACCTTCCAGCGGTGGCCCTGTACTCCGGTGACCTGCAAGGCTTCATCTTATGTGAGCACTGGACCGGCCCACAGCCCGACCAGATACTGGATCAGAAGTCACCAAGTGTTTGCGGGAGGGCGGACCTGGGTGGGCACAGTGCAGCACTCAGTGGAAGCCTGAGCCGTGGGGGATCCACCACACACTGCCACCTGCACACCAGATGGCCCCCTTCTGCCACTGGCTGAGCAGCCTGCAGCTCCGAGGCCCTCACTTGGCCCCATGGCTTCCAGGAGGACCTGGACAGGGACAGGACCGCACAGCACCAGGCCGGGCTCTGCACCAAGCCAAACGCAGCCGAGTCCTGGAGACGCAGCAGCAAGCCCGGGGCACTGTCTCAGCCTGGGCTCCAGTGGCCGATGCCTGGGCTGAGAGCGCCAGGCTCCAGGGCTGAGCGCTTTCCATTGCTGGCTGAGGGGAAGCCTTGGCTGGGGCCTGCAGAGAAGCAAAGGACCTGGCCAGGCCTAGCCTCCCTCCAGGGCCACGCCTCCCTCTGTGGCCACACCCACAGGACATCACTTCCTCCCACTAGGCCCCACCACCTCCCACTAGCACCACAGCCTGGGAACCAAGCCTTGGACACCTGGGCCTTTTAAGAGCCAAGCCTGGAAGGGACCTTCCTTAGTCACGATTTCTTCATAGAATTTTCATCCTCTGCTGAAGTGGAACATTGGTGGACTTTCTCTCCCTCTCCCTTGTGAAACTGTCTATGCAGAGGACCCTAATACACAGCCCTATAAACTGAGAAGGCACTATCCATGCCCTCACTGGGAAGCATGATTTTAAAATTTCTAAGAAGTTGAAAGCTATGATAATAACCATGAGATAGACATTCATAGAGGGACTCTGTCGAAATGTTTTGAGCTAAATCCAGAAGCAGGCTGTGTGTTAAATACAACTCAAGTGATTTGTGACCCACTGACCACCTGAGGAGTGTGACCAGCAAAGACTGCTGCTACCAAAATGAGCAGAATAACCATGCACTGCATTTTCCCTTAATAAGACCTAACTGGAAAATAAGCCCTGGCTTGATTTTGGGGGATACTTATAAGATAAACCATATCCCAGAAATCATTATGCCCTGGTTAAGATTGTCAGGCAGACAGAGGCACTTAGTACATCTGTTACAACACACACACCTCATGTGCTGAATGATGAAATAATGTTACTATAGTTAAATATAAATAAATGTTGGCATTAATACTAAAATAATAATATAAATTGTAATTAGGTATTTGTAATTAACGAAGTGGGCACCCTGGGACCTGGGAGAAATGCCTTACAAACAGATGAACTTGAAGCTTGCTGCTGCGTGACCGATGGGATGAAGACGACACAAAGCAGGAATGACATGCACACTGCGTAACAAGTGGGTGTGGCTTCATCTAATATGCAGCTCCATAATTACACCACTGTGTGACAGTACGGCAGGAGCAGGCTACCCCCACAAGATGCACTCATCAAAGGACCGCTGAGACCCGGGCTGATGGTTCTACAGGAAGTAGGGTTGCAAGAAATTCAGACCAGAATTTGGGGTTTGAAAAAATTATGCTGATGTTCCAGAAGATGACATGACTGAACCTTAATAAAAGATTTTTTCATATGAATAAATGTAATTTTTCAGCACTGGGGAATTTAACCCAGGGCCTCACATATGCTAGACAAATGTGCTACTGCCAAAATGCAACCTTAGTTCTGTATAAATTCTTCCTTGTTTGAGACAAGATCTCAATAAGTTATTCAGTCTGCCAAAATTTGAGATCCTCCCGCCTCAGCCTCTCAAGTAGCTGGGATTACAGACACTTGCTACCATTCCCAGTTGCAGATGGCTTTTAGACATGAAAAATCCTCATGATATGCAATGCAGTGTTCTAGGCTGACCCCAGAAGCCAACAGATACTTTCTGACATATACAATTCCCTTTGAGTGTGAGTGGGACCTGTGGACTACATGGGATAACTACTGCCTTAACTATGTCACATGTTAGGTAAAATTCTAGGGTTGTCACACCCTTGATCTCATCATGTTATGCAGGACTTTGTTTTATCAGAGCTGACTGAGATTCTTGTGCTAACTCTGAAAGAAATAAGCTTATGTTGTTAGGCTGCAGCCAGGGAAAGCCAACCTCCTCTAGCTGAGATAGGCCCCAGAAGGACAGCAAGAAAAACTGTGCCCCATTCCTCCAACTGCAAGGAACTCAATACTGCCACCAGCCTGAGGGATGTGACGTGGGCCCATCCTTCCCGGAGAAGGCCTTAAGAGAAGCCAGCTTGGCAGAACCCACCATGTGGCCAGAGAGACCCCAGGAGAAGGCACAGCTGACCCAGGCCTGAACTTGCCATCCCTAGAAACTGATGACTTACATAACAAAATAATAGGAGAATATCAATAGTCAATACATTGATTATTGCTATCTTTAAAGTAGTCAGCATATGAGATATGGGCACCTGTGTTGTTCAAGCCAGTATCCTTGTGACAATTCATCACACAACAACAGAAAGCTCGAAAAATGCTCAGCTTCACTCACAGAGAGGTGTGAACTGGAGCTCTTGGGAAATGCAAATTCCTTTGTCTCACTGGCAAAGAAAACACTGCAAGCGTGCTATGTGAGCAGGAGTATGGGACACACACCTGCTCATAACTTACTAGTGACAGATGAGATAGTATAGTTTCTATGGAGGACAGCTTTCAAAATACCTAGCAAGATTAAAAACATCTGCTTCTAATTGAACATACAGACCTGCGTTAGTTACTTTTTTCTCATTGCTGAGACAAAGTATCTGACTCCCAAAGTTAAGGAAGGACAGGTTTGTGGAAGTTTCATTCTACAATCAGCTGGCTCTACAGCAGGGTGGCATGGCAGAGGGGAAGCAACTCATGGTGGCAGAAGACAGCAAAAGCAAGGACACAAAAACTGGGGGGAGCAAGGCTCTTTTCCTCCCTTACATTTTAAGCAGGCTACCCGCCCTAGGGTAGGTGTAGCACTCATACCATTTCCAGTACTCTCCTTTTGCACAGGCTGGGGATGTCTAAAGTGAGGGCTCTGGCCCCCTGCTGAGTCTCTTGGTTAAACTTCTAACCTTGATTTAAGCTGAAACCATTAATTAAATATTACAATATCCTAGAGTGTAAACAGCTGCCCTGAGCATCCTTTACACCCCAGCATGTAGGACTGCTGAGTTATTTAATTATGCTACTAAACTTCTCAAATTGACACAATGTATCGACCATTACAAAAACCATTTACAAAGGGAAAGTACAATCTTAGTTATAGCAGTGTTGTTTGTAACAACAAAAATGAGACTCACCTATGTATTTATCAGTAAATAGTGTCCAATAAATTTTAGTATATCCATAAAAATACTTTGGAACGTTAAATGAGGAGATTCTTTAAGCAGTGATATTGATATTCACAATAGATTTTTAGAGAGAAAAAAGCCATCTTTGGTATTTGTATATAATAAGCCACCATCTGGGGCAGAGAGAAGGGAAAGGGGAATATATCTGGGTGCATATGCACAAAATATTCTTGGAAGGTTTACAAGAAACTCCTAACATGTTTTATCTCTAAGGAAGGGCTAAGAGGCTGGTGCAGGAGTGAAGCATTTTCACTGCATCTTGTTTTGTGTGCTTTAAACTTTAGCCCACATGGGTCTGCTGTCCATGTAAATATAATAAATGTTTCAGCCACAGGTGTTCAGGTCCTCCTGCCGGGGCCCTGGAGAAGCTGCCACACAGCTGGGAAGGCAGATGTCCCCCTGGGAGTGCAGTCTGCAGAGAATTACAGTAACACGAAAACTTCGATCAGTCAAACATGTTTCCTTCTAAACACCAAATAGTCAGACACTGTAAGCTGATGCAAGAAAATGGGAAAGGAAACGCACAACTTTTCCATGGCACGTCATGATGAGGAAGGAGGCTCCACCAGCTCTGGGAAGCAGAGCAGTGTGTCGGGGGTGCATTTCGCACTGTCAGAAGCCCCGGTGCCCTGAGCATTGCCACAGTGAACAGGGGTCTGCAGCCCGTGTCCAGCCTGCAGCTGGAGGTGAGGTCCAGGGTGCCTGATCCCCTGAGCACCCGAGCAGGGAGGTTTCACAATGCTTCAGTGCACTGACATTCAGAGAAGGACCCTGCGTGTGAAAACAGAAAGTGAGAGAACAAGCACCAGAAATTTTAAAAACAAAAGGAAACATGTTTGCTGAATGCAGAAAAATGAGGCACCCCAGTGCTGTGTTCCAGGCTGGAACCCAAGACTTCTGTCTGGCTGGTCTGATTTTCACCACGATTCTGTGCTCACCTGAATCAAGGATGGACCATGACAGCGGCTGTAAGTTAGAGAGGAGTTTTGATTTGTGTTCCTTTGTTTCACTGTCTTTTCAGACAGCTGGTAGTAAATTATCCTTCATTCAAAAATAATTGAAAATAGAAACAAAATGAATTCTCTGATCTGCAGGAAGACACATTATAAAATTACTATTATAAGCGAATGACAAGAGCCTGTAATCACAGCCTCTTGGGAGGCTGAGGCAGAAGAAAGGTGAGCTCTAGGTCAGGCCAGGGAACGGCGAAAGAGGCAGGTTGTGATGGTCGGTGCTAGGGCACTTGCCTCACATGCGTGGGCCCTGGGCTTGATTCCCAACACTAAAAAGTGAAATTTGTGATCTGTGTCTCTCATTTACTTAGTCCTGTTCTTAATGTCTGCAAATTGCTCTCTGAACTAGTCCTGTTATCTTCTCTCAGTGATAGCATTTGTGTAGCTGAAAAGTAAATAATAAATAACATGTAAATTTTGAAGCCACCCTGAATATGAAGTAATGCCATGCACTATTTAAAGTATCGGTACATGCATGTAAAATTTCATGTTAGGAATTACATGCATGAGGATTTTGTCATCTAGGGGTTGTTTCGTTTCCAGTTTGGGCAGACATTTCAGAGGGCTTTCTTGAACATAGTCATCTAGGTTGACAGCTGACTGATTTCCAGTGCAGGGTGCACTGTGCATTATGGTGATGGCTAACCAGCCAGGCAGAGTGGCACACACCTGTAATTTTGACACTCTAGGAGGCTGACACAGGAATATCACAAGTCAGCCCAGCCTGGGTTCGATCCTCATTCACATACACCCACACAGACACACATATACATGCACATGCCCACGCGCGCACGCACACACACAGATGGATGATCTACACCATCCCTGACACTGAGTGTAATTTTTGAGCAGCCACACAGGTTCTTGTTTATATATCCATAAATCTCCTCAGAGGCAAGAGAAAGATCAAAGGTAACTCGAAGAGCAGAACAGGATGTCTTCCTAATCTAAACTTGCTTGTTTGCAGGTAACTTGCTCGTTTGCAGGATGTGCCTTCCCCAGAGGATGTTTGCCTAATCTAAACTTGCTTGTTAGCCCACCTGAACCTTGCTCTTCCCAAGAAATGTAACCGCCGTGTTCCTGCTCTGTAGTGTACCGGGAACCCCACCACCCCTGCATTGTGAGACCAGCAGCTGTTTGCGATTTTACAGGATAAAAACCCTGCCCTTTAGCTGTTAGGCACACAGTCTTCCATACTGACTACTGGAGGCTGCGTCACCAGGCCTGTGCTTTAATAAATAATTTTTTTCTTTCCAAATTATTTTCTCTGGCTCCTTCATACCTCAGGAAGTGGACCACCACATTTCGGAGGGGGGGGTCGTCCGAGATGGAATAACAGCCCACCGACTCAATTCCTGAGGACTGATTTGCTACAAGTAAGTACTGGGGGCTCCCGTTTGATTTAAAGTGGTACCACAAAGTCTTAATTCTGTTTAGGAGGGGGCGCCCTCATTCTCGGGAGGTTGGATCATTGCTGGGAATCCTAGATCATTTGTTTTGGAGTCTCTTGAATCATTTGGATCTTGGACCCCAGCAGGGCTGCCCTCCAATTTGATATTGGAATTTGAAGGGAAGCCTCCAGCCTAAAATTCATTTATTTTGCCAGAGAAAGGTTGTTTTAATTTTTAGCAGTACTGGTGGTTTTGTTTTTGTTTTGTGTCTTTCTGTAGTCTTGTCTTGTCTCGTGTCTTTTGTTCTAACTTTTCCCTTCAAGGAACTTGGGCCTGAGAGATCACATGTGCCCTTGGACCAACTGCCACCCGTTTGGTGGCTCTGAGGGTGCCAAAAATTTTCTTTTAAACCACAGGCGACCCTCCGACCAGATAAAGAAAATCCTAGGTTTTGCGATTCTCTCCATATTGGTCTGTCTCTTGTATTTGCTAACCTGTTCTCTTGATTTCCTCCTTTCACAGAGAACCACAGCAAGCAACAATGGGTCAGTCTGGTGCAAAAACTGCTCCCACACTCCTTGTCTTGTCTTGGATCACTTTAAAGCATTTAAGAGGTGGGCTGAGGGTTACAGGGAGCCTGTTTTCAAAGCAAGACTAATGATTTTTGCTTGTCAGGAGTGGCCTTTAGGGACAAATTGCATCTGGTTCCCAACCAGATCCTTTAACATGGGCTCTGCCCAGGCTGTCCGCCAGTATGTGTTTGGGCCCCATTCTCACCCAGACCAAATTGTTTACATGCAGATTTGGATAGATCTCATCTGTGATTCTCCACAGTGGATTCATCATTCCCTGCGGGCGGAGGAGGTGGCAACAATGAAAACAAAACCAAAATCGCCTGTGCCCGACTTCCAACACTCCATGCCAGTTTTATCATCAGGGGAGGACCCCCTGGAAGATGTCCTCCTTCCTCCCCCATATTCCCCTCCTAGAGACCCCTCCCCCGAAATCTCCCCCACCCTCCCCAGTCTGATCTGGACCCGAAGCAGACCATGGCCAAATTCACCTGACTCCACCATGACATGGCATTAGCACTCTTCACTCTTCGGGAGGTTCCTGACCCTGGGAACCAGGGGACTTGATTTTTGTCCATACTCCCTTTGCCACTTCTGACCTGTATAATTAGAATGGCCAAAACCCCCCATTTTTCAAGGATCCTGAAAACATTATTAGTCTAATTGAATCTATTTTTCCACCCATCTTCACACCTGGGATGACTGTCAGCAGATTTTAAGACTTCTCTTCACCTCTGAAGAGCAAACTCGTGTCCGCGCTCTAGGGCGAAAAGGTGTCTTGCACCCGGATGGGACCCCCATGGCTGATCCAGAATGACTAGAGCGCTCCTTTCCTTTATCTGGAACTCAAAACATCTGGAGGTAGGGAGGCTATGACCCAATATTGCCAACTGTTTCTAGTGGCATCCATGGAGCACGTAAGAAGCCCAAAATCTGTCCAAGGTGTCAGAGGTAAGGCAATTGGCTGATGAGGCCCTTCTGAATTCCTGGAGTACCTCCTAGAGGCCTGTAGGCTCTATACTCCAACTGATCCAGTCACGTGAGAATGCAAGGGCTATTAATATTGCCTTTGTATCTCAGTCAGCCACTATTAGATAAAAATTACAGAAACTGGAGGGATTTGAGGATCTCTATTAACTAACTAAGTCAGTTAATAGAGATAGCACATAGGGTGTTTGACAATGGAGAGAGCTGGCAAGAGGCAAACAATAAGAAGGTCACAAAGGCATTAGAGCTGTTGTGTGAAAAGGAAGCTAAGCAGAAACAAAAAGAAAAAGATAGATGAGAAAGACAAAAAGCGACCCCCACTCGAAAAGAACCAATGTGCGTGTTGTAAAGAAATAGGGTACAGGTGAAAGGACTGCTCCAAGTTAAAGGCAAAAATGGAAAGGGATGTAAAGACTTTGTTGAGCCAACAATGAGGGCATCAGGGCTCAGATGTCCCCCCCAGCCCCAGATAACCTTGCAAGTCAGGGGAAAACTGGTAAATTTCCTGGTGGACACGGGTGCAACTTATTCTGTTCTAACTCAACCGTTGGGAACTCTGACTGATAACAAAGTAATCATGGTAGGAGCCACCTGAGGGCAAAAATCTTACCTGAAGGTGGTGGCCCAGTTAACTCACCCTGGGCAAAAGACCACTATGCATGAATTTATGTAGGTTCCAGAATGCCCCAATCCACTGCTAGGAAGACACCTTCTTCAGAAGTTAAAAGTCCAATTGACTTTTCAGGTGGAGACCCTGCAACTGATTCTGGGAACAAAACCTGGGGAACAAATCAAGGTACTTGCCTTCCTTCCTCAAGGGGAAAATCATCTCCTGCTGGGAGATGATCCCACTCCAGAGACTGATAGAGATCTCCTGCAGGCTTGGCAAGTGGAGATACCAGGAGTCTGGGCTGAAAATAACCCCCCTGGTCTGGCGATATATCAAGTTCCTCTGGTAATAGAGTTGATGCCCCAGGTGTCTGCCATCCACCTTAGACAATATCCAATAAGTTTACAGGACCATCAAGGAATTACAAAACATATAGCTAGATTAAAATATAGTAAGATTATTGTACCTTGCATCTCTCCCTGGAATACACCATTGCTCCCAGTCCAGAAGCCAGAGACCCAAGATTACAGGCCAATGCAAGACCTCCAGGAAGTCAACAGGTGAGTGGTTACTCTGCATCCTACTGTTCCTAATCCCTACACCCTGCTGAGCATTTTGAGCCCAGAATACATCTGGTACTCAGTCTTGGACCTAAAAGATGCTTTCCTCACCCTCCTGGTGGCTCTGGTAAGTCAACCCATTTTTGCTTTTGAATGGACTGATCCAGGGACTAGAGTAACTGAACAGTTGACTTGGACACGATTACCACAAGGTTTTAAAAATGCTCCCACTTTATTTGATGAGGCCTTAGCTAGGGACCTATTGGGGTATCGAGAAGATCACCCAGAGGTCATACTTTTGCAGTATGTTGATGACTTATTAGTGGCTGCTAAAACCTTTGAGGATTGCAAGGAAGCAACCAAAGCCCTGTTAGTAACTGTAAGTGATTTGGGCTACAAGGTTTCAGCAAAAAAGGCATAGATATGTCAGCAGACAATGACTTACCTGGGATATCAGTTACAAGGCAGAAAAAGGAAAGGGTTCAAGCCATCCTACAGGTACCGGCACCAAAAACCAAAAAGCAAGTCCATGTGTTTCTTGGTGCAGTTGGATATTGTAGGCTCTGGATATTAAATTTTGCTGAGATAGCCCAGTCACTATATGACTCTTTAAAAGGGCAAATGCAGGGCCCACTGGAATGGACAGACATGCAAGAGACAGACTTCCAACAATTGAGACAGGCCGTAGCAGATGCTCCTGCGCTAGGACTCCCTAACATAAACATTCTTGTATGTTGATGAGCTGAGAGGGATTGCAAAGGGAGTAATATAACCCAGTAACTGGGCCTTGGCAGAGACCAATAGCCTATCTCTCTAAGAGGCTGGACACAGTGGCCACCAGTTGGCCACCATGCTTAAGGATCATTGCTGCAGTGGCTCTGTTGATAAAGGAAACTAAAAAGCTCACCTTTGGCCAGAAGGTCACTGTGATAACCTCTCACTCCCTTGAGACTCATAACTGGGCCCCTCCAGATCGGTGGCTGTCGAATGCAAGGATAATGTATTACCAAGCTCTGCTTTTAGTTGCTGACTCTGTTGTTTTCAAGTCCTCAGGGGCCCTGAATCCAGCCACACTGCTGCCCAGTGAGGATCTGTCAGCCCCATACCATGAATGCTCCACCTTGATTTCAGCTACCAGAGCCTTCGATCCGACCTGACCGACAAACCTCTAGAAGGGGAGCCATCATTCTTCTCAGATGGTAGCAGCTACATGTACCAAGGTAAATGAGTTGCAGGGGCGGCTATGACTTCCGAGACCCAAATTTTGTGGGCACAGAGGCTGGACTCTGACACTTCTGCTCAGCAAGCTGAACCGGATTAACATCTATACCAATAGCAGATATGCTTTTGCTACCACCCATGTACATAGGACAGTTTATCAGGAGAGAGGACTATTGACCTCAGCAGGAGATAAAATTTAAAAGGCTCCCCAAATATTAGACCTGCTCACAACAATTTGGTTACCTGAGAAAGTGGCCATTATACATTACAAGGCCCACCAAAAAGGAGATGATCCCATTACCTGGGGAAACAATTTGGCTGATATTTCAGCCAAAGAAGTGGCCATAAAACCAGTGGAGTCTGAAGAAGGGGACATAGAGGAAACCACTCCTACACTCTTGCTGATGCCTCCAACGTTATCAGAACCTGTGTATACACAAAAGGACCTCCATTCGGCCGCCCAATACCAGGCGAAGCCCGACATTCCAGGAGGCTGGTATCAGTTACCACATAAGAGAATCTTGCTGCCCGAAGTCCTCGGACAGGAGCTCATTCAGCAAGCTCATCAGTCCACTCATTTAGGAGGATCAAAACTAGCTGAGCTCTTTCGGGACTGCTTCTTTATACCCCAGCTGTCCAAATTGACAGTGGCTGCCAGTTCAAGATGTCCTCAATGTCAATTAGTTAACCCAAAATGACAGCTCCACATGGAAAGTACTTGGGGAACTTCCCCAAGAGAACACTTGGAAAGAGACTTTACTGAAATAAAGAAGCCAGGTCTCCAGGGACACAAATACCTGCTATTGATGGTCGACACCTTCACTGGGTGGGTGGAGGCATTTCCCACCAGGTCAGAACCAGCTCTCACGGGGGTTAAAAACTTATTATATGAGATCATTCCTCATTTCAGCCTACCCTTATCTATGGGGTCTGACAATGGCCCAGCTTTCATAGCCCAGATAACTCAAAAACTAACCCAGGCTTACAGATTGATTGGAAACATCATTGCATGTATTGGCCTCAAGGCTCAGGACAAGTAGAGAAGATAAATCAGACATTAAAAACTATGATTACAAAGCTGTCTCTAGAAACTGACAATAACTGGGTAAGTCTCCTTTCTTTTGCCCTCCTCTGGACCCAATGTACTCCTTATGAAGCAATGTAAAGGAGGCCCCCTCCTCTCATTCCAAAGCTCTCTGAGGAAAAATTGGTGGAATTGACTAACCAAGATTTCATTAAGTCCCTGCAGGCACTTCAGCCCATCTTGACATCTATACATCGGTTACTCAGGCTGAAGTATCCTCCGGTAGACTCTCACTCTGAGTCCAGCCCACTGGTGGAACCCAGTACTCTGGTCCTAGTCAAGCATCACTGACAAGACACCCTTGAGCCTCGTTTGGAGGAACCCTACACTGTGGTCCTCAGCTCTCCCACTGCAGTGAAGGTGGCTGGAATAACACCTTGGATCCACCACTCTCATGTGAAGGTTCTGGACACCCAAGGAGACCAACCTTCCCAGGACCAATGGACTGTGCAGCAGACTGGTAACCCCTTAAAGTTAAAATTGACTAAGCATAGTTACATTGTGTCAGATATGTGCTGCTTTAGCTTGCTTGCTTTTGCCCCTTCTATCCCACTACTGGGGACTTTAATGGCACCGTTACTGATGTCACACAGTGGGTTTGGACCTCCTGTTAGCAAAAAGAAGCTTTTCTTTTGCCTGACATAGAGGTTTTACCCGGGAATGAGCCTGTCCCCAATCCTAGCCTGGATTACATTACGTGCTGCTCAAAGAGTTCAATTTATTCCTTTATTGGTAGGTCTGAAAATATCAGGAGCCCTGGGTATAGGGGCAGCAGGAGTGGGGGTCTCTGTTCAACTTTCCAACCAGATTGTTAAAGATGTACAGGCATTATCTAGTACCATTAAGGACATTCAGGATCAGATAGATTCGTTAGCTGAAATGGTCCTTCAAAATAGAAGAGGGCTAGACCTCCTGACAGCAGAACAAGGGGGGAATCTGTGTGGCACTGCAAGAACAATGGTGCTTTTAAGTAAACAAGTCTGGCATTATTTGAGATAAAATCGAGAGATTGCAGGAAGACCTGGTAAAAAGAAGAAGAGAGCTATTTGAAAACCCCCTTTGGAGTGTCTGGAATGGAATCCCGCCTTATCTTCTGCCCTTGCTTGGACCATTGCTAGGACTGCTACTCTTGGTTTTAATAGGCCCCTGTTTAGTCAATAGGCTAACTACCTTCATCAGGCAGCAAGTACAAGATGTGAGACTGATGGTGTTACGCCACCAAGGTTATGAAATGTTACCGGTTGACCATCAAGATTAGTGCTCAAGTCTTCCCAAAGGATTTGGAGAAGAAGACATAAAATCAATAGGGAGTGTTGTAACCTATATATAAAAAAAGCCCTCATAAATCTCCTCGGAGGGAAGAGAAAGATCAAAGGTAACTCTAAGAGCAGAACAGATTGTCTTCCTACTCTAAACTTGCTTGTTTGCAGGGTAACTTGCTTGTTTGCAGGGTAACTTGCTTGTTTGCAGGACGTGCCTTCCCCACAGGATGTTTGCCTAATCTAAACTTGCTTGTTAGCCCACCTGAACCTTGCTTTTCCCAAGAAATGTACCCACCATGTTCCCGTTCCGTAATGTGCCATGAACCCTGCATTGTGAGACCAGCAGCTATTTGCGGTTTTACAGGATAAAAACCCCGCCCTTTAGCTGTTAGGCTCACAGTCTTCCATATTGGCTAATGGAGGCTGTATCACCAGGCCTATGCTTTAATAAATAATTTTTTTCTTTCCAAATTATTTTCTCTGGCTCCTTCATGCCTTAGTAAGTGGACCACCACAGTTCTGTGCTCACTCCAGCCCTTCAAGTGCACAGAGAACCGGACTTCCTTTCTGCAGCTCCCCTGCCTTCAGCAAAGTAGGTGGTGATGCTAAAGCCAGAGCTGTCCCAGGTGAAGTGGGACCATCGGTTGGTTACCCCAAGAACTTTCTCCTTCACCTCATTCGCCAAGGATTTAAAGGGCATTAGGCTGGGTCTGCCTGAGACAGTACCATATATAACATGCTGAGCAGCTGGGCCTGGACTAAGGATCATGGGGTGGGGCAGGAAATGCACCCCAGAAAAACAACCACACAGGCGTTCACAGGTGTAGGAGAGAGAGGGAGGCGAGGCTGGGTCATGACATTCAGGCTACCCCGCAGAACCCCCGGTCCAGACTGTGTCCACCAAACTGAGAAGGAGCCAGCAAGGGTGTCAGCACCAGGAGTGTGGTCTGCAGCGAACCTGGAAACCCGCTCAGTACACCAAGCCTGAGGGGCTCACTCCCAGGTGTAAATCTGAGAGAAATGCACATCTGCTCTTCAGAAAGCACCCGCTCTGATGTCTGTAACAGTATCCACCCAAGTCTACTAAAGGCACCACTGGCAGATAAAGTGGTGCAGCCACACAGTGGAGGGTTACACTGCAGGGGACCTGACTGTGTACACCCACAGGAACAGCGCCGCTGGATCTCGAGACCTCACAGGAAGTGAAAGAAAACAGGCGTGAAAGAACCCGAACTGTTACATGACGCACAAAAAGCTCTTCCCTTGACAACAGAAAGGGTTAGGGTCATCTCAGTGTGCATCTGAGACTGAGTCAAAGATGCGACAGAACAGGTTCCATCAAAAAGATGCAGTGTCTCACGTCTGTAATTCCAGGTGCAGCTACAGTGAGAGATTCCCGTGTCCAAGCGTGTGTGCATGTGTGTGTGTGCACACACAAATTGTGTGTCACTGTTTTCACATCCCTTCCTAAGCCAGAGTGCTTTAGGAGGATTAACAATTAAAGGTAGACTATTCTGTCCACAGAGTTTTCAGTTCCTTTTTAAATAATTTAAATATTGTCTACCTTGATTCCCCCAAAAAAATAAGTGTCAGAGAATAACAATTTCATCAGAAAGGGCCAGCAGAAGTACATCAAAGGAAGATTCCCCAGCCCAGTGACTACTGTGGACGGGTTGACCAGTCCCTTTCTATGGTACACATGGACCCCTCGAAATACATGGACACCCACCAGGAACCTTCTGAGTAAAGCAGGGCTCCAGGGGAGGGTCCTCCTGCAGAGGGGCACTAGGCACTGACCAGTCACTCTGAAGGCAGCGCTCCAGTCCTCTCTTTGTTCCTCCTTTATGTTTCTTTGGTGAACAGTCTGAATTCACAGGTCGATCTTCATAAGCCAAGTAAATATTAGATTTTTTTCCTTACATAGTGTTTATCTGGAGACTGCAGGTCCAGTTGTTCAAGGAGTCCAAAATAGTTTCACTTCCGGAAGCAGGAAGTAGAGCAGAGAGATGTCTATGCTCCCTCCGGGCCAGGGAGCGAGGTTCTGCCCCGTGGGCATCCTCGACTACACTCACCAAGCTCCAGAGATCTGCCACCCTGTGCACGGCTGCAGGTAACCAATGACCACCTTACAGGTTTACAGGTAAACCTGTAAGAGGACAGATCCTGTGTCATGTGGTCCGGACTCACACACACTCCCCGGGAGGAGGCGAGCCAACTTTTGGAAGTGATAAGCTGGTGACCTGGACTACGGTGCTGGTAGCACAGCCATCTTCCAACATCCAAGCTCATCAGACTGCATGGATTAAAGAGAAAACAGTATTTTGTACATTAATTATACCTCAATAAAGAGACCTTTCTGGGTGCTCACAAATTAGAACTTTCAGCTCACACAGCTGAGGTGTAGGCCCTACACGGAGAATTTGCTTGTGACTATGTAGTCTCTTCCACTCTAAGTACCATTCATTGCAAGTTTTGCAGCATCACCTCAATGATGGCTTTGCTTCATGAGATGATATAAGGGCCGGAGGAAGAAGGGCGAGAAGAAACATCAGTGCTCAAAGCTGTGATATGGAAATCTGAAACCAAATGTGCGTCTCAGCACCCAGAACAGAAATCCCTTCCCCACTTCTCCCAATGCTCTGCCTGGTGACCTCTGATTGTCTCGGCTTCCTTTCAGCTGGTGCTGCACGCTGATCCTTCTAGCAGCTCTCTGAATCTTTTAAAAAGATAAAACAAGACCACTTCCTGCAGCAGTGAAATTTTCCCTGGTCGTAGTGCAGCTGCGGGGGTCCGCACTGAGTCCACCATGCAGGGGCCCTGTGCAGAACTGCTCTGCAGCCCAGGGAGGGCACGAAGGGTCAGCTGTAGTTGCCAGAGAGGAAATAACACAAAGACTGCCAACCAAATCTCCAGGTGAGCACAGACTCCTGGGAGCAAGGGAGGGTGCAGGCTCACGAAGTGGAAATCCACAGAAATGGAACAGCTATTTTTAGCACACACACCTGTCATTTAAAGGAGCTGCAAACAGAGCCCTAAGAGGAAGGAAGGAAAGGGACTGTGGCTGCAATTGTCAGACAGGCATGCAGAGAAGTATGCCCACCTGTGACACATACTTGTTAGCAGCCTTGTTAACTGCCTATAGCCTCCCAATCTCAAATCCTACATTAGACCATAATCCACAGCAATGGTATAGTTTACTGGTCCAGCTGAGATCTCAACAGAAATCTAGCATCACCATCCAGAAGGACGAGCCCTCCAGAGGCCATCAGCCCCAGCTGAGTTGCTCTCCCTTCCTGTCTTTGTGGCTGAAGCTCTAAACATTGTGGAGCAGAGACAGGCACTCTGGTGGTCAGTCTATGAGCACACGGAAATGATTCTACCCTAAACTTTGAGGCAGTCAGTCTCTTACACAGTGATAGATAACTGGTATATTTCTCTGGTCTCTTGAATCCTACACACACGCATATACACATGTCGGTGTCACTCCCGGCCGGCAGGAAGGACACACAACAAAGTCTGGCAGTGGACAACCTTTTCTTTTATTTTCCTTCTCCGTACAGCCTGCCCCGGGAATCCTCCCGGCCGAAGCCTCTGTTGGTCCGCTCCCCGCGGCTCCTTGCGTGCTTCTCCCTATAGTCTGTCCCGAAGCCTCTACTGGTCCGCTCTCCGCGGCTCCTTGCGTGCTTCTTCCTACAGTCTGTCCCGAAGCCTCTACCGGTCCGCTCTCCGCGGCTCCTTGCGTGCTTCTTCTGCTTCTTTTTCTTCTTTTTTTGGCGGGAGAGGCACTCACTTTTATAGGGTTCAGTTGTTGCTAGGCAGACTATCTTACAGGGCGGGTTGTGAAGCAGGAGATCTTACAGGGCGGGTTGTTTACCAAGCAGGAAATAAGCGCCATCTTAGCACACTCGATGGGAGGGGTAATCTAGCTCAGGCTTTGCTCTTTCCTACAGGCCTCACGTCCACCAAGTAAGGCGACCGGGCTCGGCCGCGGCTCCCAACATACACACACGTTCTTCTCCCTCAGGACGTGGCTGTAATTTCTCCTTTGGAGGAACGTTCTCTGTGTGTTTACCAAACATCACATGACAGCGGTGGTCATGGCCACACTTTGGTTATAACAAAGACAACTGTTTGGAGGACATCTGAGAGGCAAACAGTGGATGTGAGGAGGTGAATTCCAAACTTAGCTGTATGGCCGATTGGTTTTCCCTCCTCCACGGATCCTTCCCATCCCTTCAAACCTGTCCCCCAAGCTCCCTCACGCTGATAAAGCACCCAGGGCCACATCGCCTGCCCCAGCTCTTCCTCTTCACCAGTGAAACGCCCAGACCATCTCGCTCTGGTTCTCTCCCATCCACTTCTCTGTTGTGTCTTATGCAGCTTCCTCTCATTCCATCTAAATGGTCCTTCCTAGTGTCACATAAGGCTCTGCATCACCACATCTTCTGAATGTCTTGGACCTTTTCCTTAATCGCTTCAGTTGCACATAAGGATTGTGTCAGTCAAGGTTTACGGAAGAAACATATAACACAAGACATACAAATGTATAAGAAATCACAAGACGGGCTTGCGAAAGTCACCACAGTCTGATGAGGGAGCATGCAGAGCTCTGCACACTAGAGGCCAAAGGGACCAGCCCGGGGGCTGGAGCTCACTACAGCGTCCCTGTGAGTCTGCTATAGGAGGCCGATGGTGTGTGGCAATACGCTAAAGAACCTACAACAGAAAGCTGAAGGGGCTGCCCCTGAGACTGAAGAGTCCAAGGTGGAAGCTGAACCCTAAGCCAGGAGATTACACCAAGCTGAGGATTAAGACTGGAGCTCCTCTGAAGATCCAGCAACCAGTCCCTCCTCATGGGCCTCTTACTGTATGCAGGCCGCTCCCCTGGGGTGGGTGCAGCACCACACCATCTGCCTGCCCTCTTCTTGCACAGATGAGGATGTCACAGACCAGGGACCCTGGCCCCCGGCTGAGTCACTTGGTTAAACTTCTGACCTTCTCAGATTGGCCCAATGATCAGCATCCTAGAGCAGAAATGGCTGGCCCTTTACACCCCAGGATGGAGAGCTGCTGAGTCACTTAGTTAAGCTTCTAGACTTCTCAAGCTGACACAGTGTATCAACCATAACAATGATGCTAATTACCTGTTATTGTTATTGTGTTTCTTCCTGGGACTGGGAGCTGTCTATTCCTCTTCAGTTGTATTTTCTGGCTGGCTGTTTTCTATAGTACTCCACCTTCCATTGTGGGAATTCCTCTTGTGGCTGCACTATTTTTCATGGTACACTGTAGAGAGGCCACACTGACTCCATTTTGTCCCGGACACATCTGGTCGACAATGTTATGGGAAAAGCTCAGGCCTTGAAGCTCTGCCCCCACCCCAAAGTAAAAACATGAAGGCCTGTAAGGACAAGAAGCAAACAAGTTATACAATCTGAGCATGTGCAATTTGAGTTTCTTTGTTCTTTATCTCAGTGAGAGCTACTTGTTTAGGCTGGCCGGGCAGCAGCCATGTTGCTGACCCTTGGTGTGTGTGACCCTTTATTTTCCCTTTGCTTACAAAGCCCCTACATCTGGCACCCAAACAGGGACACAACAGCAGAGATGTCCACTGTGGAGGGTGATTTGCTTTCGCTGTGTTCCTGGGGTGGGACATGGCCCCCGAAGCATGAACTTCATTTTCTTCAGAAAACCCCTGAGCGAGTCACAGGGAATTCCCTGCCTGAAGTACAGTAGAAACATAAGGCAGAACTGCTTTTGCTCCTTAAGAAAGTGGGCCATGGGCCTTGTGAAAAATTCACTTATTGTTCGTGATATCCTGAGGGAGGAGCGCTCATCATGGAGGATTGGGGAAAGAGAGGCAAACTGCTACGTGTGGAGCCTCGAGCTTGTCTCTGTCCTGTACACCTGGCAGCTCTTCCCGGATGCGGCTGCAACCTTAGGCCAGCAAACAGACGGAACACCGCATGGCTGACTTCCAGGTCCTCCCCGCTGTGACGCTTCTGCTGTCTACCTTAACTGGGCAAGGTCCTATTTCCCTTTGACCACTCAACAGTTAGGTGCTCTGTTTGATGCTTTACAGGGTCACAGAGATCCTACTGATGTGATCTCTGACTCTCCTTCTGTACGGCAGGCCTTCAGAGCATTGCTCACACACTCACCTCGGTTATGGAGGGTCGAGTCCCGAAGGACTGCCCTCTCTCCTTACTCAGTTTTCATTCAGCTCCTTTGCCCACAGGGGCTCTTGTTGCCATCCAGGACAACAAGGTATTTATTGCTGAATGGTTACATTTACCCCACTTGCCTGGTAGCACTTTATTTCCCGTTATCAATGCTATTTCCTCTTATCTTTCTCTCAAGGACGTACTCTTGCACTTGCACTTGTTGGAAGTGATCTCACTGACATTGTTTGACCACTCACCACGGCTGGCTTCTCCTTTCTGCTGTCCTCTACTGCTTCTCTTCAAGTCGCTCTGGCTGACTGCGTGGTACCCTTTCTCTCCATCTGCCCCATGACCCTCGTGTGTACATGTTTACCCCACTTCCCATTTCAGACTTGTGAATGAATGAACGAATTCCTGGAGTTGTAACATACTTAGTTGATAATGCTTGGAAGCACTTTTATTCTCTGCCACAAACCTCTGCTCAACGTAGTGAGCTGTCCGCTGTTGTCCTTGCTTTGCAAGTTTTTCATCCCAAGCCCTTAACCTAGTTACTGACTCTATATGTACATAACGTTGCCGTACACCTATCATCGGCTGTTCTCTTCCCCACCACAATAGATGCGCACTTAATGTCTCTTTTTTTACATTGTTCTTGTCCTGCCCCACTCTTTCTTTTACATGTTCACAGCTATCAACCCCTGCCTGGTGTTTTGTTTTGTTTTTTGTCTTTTTGAGACAAGGTCTCACTCTGCAGCTCAGGCTGGTCTTGAGCTCAATTTGTAGCCCAGGCTGCTCTTGAACTTGCAAGGATCCTCCTGTCTCAGCCTCCGTAGTGCTGGGATTATAGGCATGAGCCACCACACCCGGCTCCTGCCTGGTTTTTTACAACATAGTGCTACTGCTGATCAAGCACTACACATTCTCTGCCCCCTCTTTAAAATGCCAAGGAAAGCTGTGCCTTTTTTCATCAGTCTGCTCCTTCCTTACATAAATTGATTCATATTCCACTCTCCGAAGCTAAAGCCCTTGTTTCTGCCTGTTCCCATGGTGTGGCAGCCACACCTCTCTCCTTTCCCTTTGATGCTGTCAACCCTTGTGGCCTTCCCTCCTGATGACCTTTGGCAAACAGATGTCACACACTGTTGCTCCTTAAACCTTTTTCATCCCTTCACATTTCTGTTGACACATTTTCTGGTTTCGTTTGGGCTTCACTGTTGTACTCTAAGAAAAATAGCTTCGTTATGTTTGTATTATAGCAAATTACCTATAACATGGCCATACGTATATATGTTTTCCTTCTCCCTCTGAGTGACCTAATTGATATGTTAATCAATGCTCTTCTCTGTAAAGAATTGCAATCTTACCTAATTGATATGTTAACCATTGTTGCCCTCTACAAATAACAGATGTGGTGCTAAAATAAGCAAACAGGGGTTGTTAATTACTCTTAGACTTCTCTATTTTCTCCTGAGGAAACCAGGATGTTTTCCTAATTTAAACTTGTTTGAAGGGTAACTTGCTTGTATGCAGGAAGACGTGCTTGTTAGCACAACCCTTACTTGATCTTGTTCTCCCCCACCCCAAAAAAAAGTAATCTGGCCGTATTTCTGTTCTGTAATGCGCCGTACTGCCTCCCCTTCTCCTGTCCCCCTTCCTATCTATCTAGGTTAAGTTTCAGTTTCCTGAAAGGCCATAAAAGCCTTAGGTTTCAGTTTCTGGTAACCCCCTTCCCTACCCGGTGGTGGTCTGTCATAAAATGTGCCTGTTATAAAATGTGCTAATTGTGCTGTTCTTAAGAAATGCTTAACCTCAAAGAAATTACAGGAAGAATGTTATGGCTTACCCCTAAACAATGCGCCTCCTCTTGTTCTGTAAACACCGAAAGGGTTAAGTTTCAAATCCTTGTAAAAACTTAAGTTTCAGCTTCTTGTAACTTTCCACCCCTTCTCACATGTTAGTGCTAAGGAGCTGTCCCGAGATAATTAACTGCCTCCCCCCTTCCACATGTTATTGCTAACAAGCTGTCCCAAAATAATTAACTTTCTACTTTCTTTTCCGAATGTTATTGCAGATGTGCAATTCCAAGATAATGCTTATCTGCATAATGGGACTAACTTGAAAGGCACCAAAGGCTCCCGATGTTATCAGAACTAAGTGGACAGCTTTACAGTTTCCAGACTTGAGTCAACAGCTTAACAGCTCTGTGGGGGTTTTGTTTTGTTTTGTTTTGTTTTTCTCCCTCTCCTGCTTTTAAAATCCCTTTCTTCAGTCTCTGGGGCACGCAGTCTTTGGGTCAATCCTGGAGAGACAGTGCCGTCAGGCCTGGAAATAAAGCCTTTGATCCCCAAATTTCAATCTCTTGCTTCCTTGGATTTTATTCCGGGGTCTGAGCTATCACATTCACCACCACATGGAGAGTCTGCCCAACACAGAACTTGACATCTCCTGGCCACATTTGCAGTTCTAGGTGTGCCTTCCTCTCTTAAAACTGACTATGGTCCAGCCTATACCCACAGGCTTTTGCTTCCTTTTGTTCCACACGGTAAATTCATCATGTTACCAGCATTTCCTACAATACTAATAGTCAGGCTATCATTAAACAAGTTCATCATACACTCAAAACTCTTCTCTTTAAGCAATTAAAGGGGAAAAATGCAACCCTGCACAGGTTTCTTCTATTCTGCCCATGATGCTTTTCACTTTAAATCACTTGTCTTTCTCAACAAGACTTTTTTCTTCCCTGATTCAAATATATTTTTGCTGGGACAAGCCTCTACCAAAGCCTTTTGTACTGTACAGGGTGCCCCAAACCCAGGCTGCCAGGACCCAGCATCCCTGCTGACCTGGAGAAGAGAGTATAGCTCTAGGTTATTCCCAACAAGCCCTGTGTGGATTCCTGCTTGTTGCATTTGCCCTGCATGAATGAGTTGGCACCACAGGCTGCACAACCCAATTCCGCAGTTTTGCCTCTCCCTGAATAAAGCCCGGCCACAGGATGACTACTGCTCATTGACCTGGGGTAATATAAAGGCGCTGATCCAGTCTACATAATAGTTGCTCCGAGCATCTGAAGAGGAACTCACTGCTGAAAAGTTGCTTCTAGCAGTATTTACCAAATTAACAATGAGCTGTTTAATGGTCATTTGTATTCTATTGGTATGTGTTTTGCAACCCACCATGGGGACCTTAGAGTCCCATACCATCCAGGAAAGATTGGAATACAATATTTGGGTTCAGATGGCAAAAATAGCGAATGTCTCTCATTTCTCTCTTGCTCAAAAGACAGAAATGAAATTCATTCTCAGGTCCTGTCTGTTTCTAGTATGCAAGGACCTTGCTCCTCTAAGTAATTACACCATTTTCTCCACTATTCCAAACAAAATTGTAACATATGCTGACTATCCAAACTGGGGCTGTAGGCCTACCAGCACCCCACCAGTGACCTTCTCTCAGTCCAGGGAAATTCATCGCCACCACCGGAGGAAGAAACTGCACTGTGGAGAAGGTTTGGGCCCTGCCTGGGCTGTGCCTAATGACCTTCTTTCAGTCCTGGGGGACCTTCGCTACCCGAGGAGGTGGGTTCCTGCACACTATCCAAGCCCCAGGAGAGTTTGAGATCCTTGCCCTGGGTGGTTTGGGATACGCTTGGCTTGTAGCCACATTGGACTGGGCTCAGCAGGTTTCAGGCCTGCCTGGACCATGCCTGGTGGTCTTCTTTCAGTCTGGGGAGCTTCAGGGCTGGAGGGGAGAGCTGCACTGCTAGAGGAGGTTTTTGGCCTCTCTGGGCCACAACTGGTATCCTTCTTTTAATCCGGGGGCTTCACTGCCTAATGAGGGAGCTGTGCTACCAGAGGAGTCCCAGGACATAGGAAATGATTTCCAACATACCCTGGGAAAGCTTTGGAACAACACTTGAAACACGGAAATATAGGAAAATGACAAAATGGAAGACCAAAATCTCAAACTTCCAGCCCAACACTAGAAACCTTAGGAGCCATGTACAACAGAAGAAAATATATACCATACACCTGAAATAAGTGAAATAATAGTAACTGGAATAAAGAAGCAACTCTGGGAAGCTTTAAAGGAATTCAAACTAGAAATAATCTCCCAGGTAAAAGAAGAAATGATAAAAATAATGAATGAAATGCTTAACATATCTAAAGAAGACAGTTAAAAAATTAGAGGAATAAAACAAAAAGATAGAATCCCTGGACAAACAATATAAGAAACAAATAGAATACATAAAGCAGATTCAAAGAGATGTAGAGGAAATCAAAAATTCCATTGAGAGTTGTCAAAACCGCCTCAGCAAAAGTAAAGATAGAATTTCAGATCTTGAAGGCAAGATTGCAGCTAGTGAACAGGAAAGGAAAGATCTCTTAAAAATAAAAAGGAATCAGGAAATAACAAATCAACAGCTGCAAGATGATTCAAAGAAAAACAATCTAAGATTGATAAGGATAAGTGAAAAAGAAGGGGACAACACAAATGATATCAAGAGGCTACTTGCAGAAGTAATAGCTGAGAATTTTCCAAACTTGAGAATGAAAACTGGCATTAGAGTTAGTGAAGCATATAAAATTCCAAATAGCCATAACCAAAATAAAACTACACCCAGACATATGATAATCACCATCCCAGAAATCCAACATAAAAATAGAATATTAAAGGCTGTTAGAGAGAAGAGACAGATGAGCTATAAAGGAAAGCCTGTCAGAATCACAGCAGACTTCTCAACACA
The DNA here is from genome assembly GCF_034190915.1 of Cavia porcellus. Lineage (NCBI taxonomy): Eukaryota > Metazoa > Chordata > Mammalia > Rodentia > Caviidae > Cavia > Cavia porcellus. The sequence continues at coordinate 52,264,682 of NW_026947497.1, forward strand.
AAGAATGCAGTCAAGAAGAGCATGAAGTAAAGTATTTCAGATCCTAAAGGAAAATGATTTCCAACCTAGACTGATGTACCCTGAAAAACTGTCCTTCAGAATAGATGGAGAAATAAGATACTTCCATGACAAAGAACAGCTGATGAACTTCATGATCACCAAGCCAAACCAGCAAAGAATACTGAAAGACAGTTTAAATGCATATAGGAAAAATCCACGAAGCAAGGCAAACAAACAGAACAGAAAGATAAAAGATTCAACAGCAGAAAGATAACATGTTAACAATAAGCCAATATATAAGTTATAACCATTAATGCAAGTGGTCTCAATTCACCAATTAAAAGAAAAAGACTGGCAGAATGGATCAAGAAACAACATCCACCCAGGTGCTGTCTACAAGAAACCCACCTGGCCCAAAGGAAACTCACAGACTGAAAGTCAAAGGATGGAAAACAATACTACATGCAATAGGAACCCCCCAAAAAGCAGGGGTAGCTATTGTGTTGGCAGACAATGTGAACTTCAAACCAAGAATGATCCTAAGAGATTAAAGAAGGACACTACATACTGGTTAGGGGAAAACTTCAAGAGGAAGAGATAACAATCTTAAATATATATGCACCAAATTCCAGAGCACCCAGCAATACAAAGCAAATATTAATATAAATGAAAAATCAAGTTAACAATAATACAATTATAACAGAAGACTTTAACACACCATTGACACCAAGGGACAGATCAACCAGACAGAAAATTGGCAAAGAAATAACAGAACTGAATCACATCTGTGAACACATACACTTGATAGACATATACAGAATGCTCCATCCAACAACATCAGAATGTACGTTCTTCTCAGCAGCACATGGGACATTCTCTAAAATATACCACATATTAGCCCACAGAACATATTTAAATAAATGTAAAAGAGTGGAAATAATCTCATGCATGTTATCAGATCATAGCCCCATAAAACAAGAAATTAATGATAAAAGAAACTGCAAAACCCCAACAAACACATGGAAATTAAATAATACACTCTTGAGTAATCAATGAGCCACAGGAGAAATTTAAAAAGAAATTAAACAATACCTACAAGTGAACAAAAATACAAATACAACATATAGCAATCTGGGGGATGCAATGAAAGCCGTCCTCAGAGGAAAATTTATTGCACTGAGTTCCCACATCCAGAAACCAGAACAAATGCAAATAAGCAATCTGATGCTACCGCTCAAACATCTAGATAAAGAAGAGGAAGTCAAGCCACAAGCCAAAAGAAGGGAGGAAATTATAAAAATCAGAGCAGAAATTAATGCAATAGAAACTAAGAAAAAAATCCAAAAAATCAATGAATCAAACAGCTGGTTCTTTGAAATAATAAATAAAATTGACAAGGCTCTATCCAACCTAATTAAAAAAGGAAAGAAAATGTGCAAATTCATGTAATAAGGAGTGAAAAAGGTGAAATCACTACAGACTCTGGAAATACAATGACTCATCAACATCTATTTCAAAAACTTCTACTCTCATAGGTTCGATAACACAGAACAATGGACAGATTCCTAGAGACATATGAAGTACCAAAGCTGGGTCAAGAAGAGTAAAACTGCTGAATAACCCAATTTCTATCAATGAAATTGAAAATGTAATTAAGTCCTTACTACAAAGAAGAGCCCAGACCCAGACAGATTCACTGCGGAATTCTACAAGAAATACAAAGAAGACTCAATGCCGACACTCCCCAAACTCTTCAATGAAATCAAAAGGGAAGCAATTCTTCCTAAGTCATTTCTGGAAGCAAATGTTACTCTAGTACCAAAACCTGAGAAAGACCCAACTAAAAAAGAGAACTACAGGCCAATCTCCCTAATGAACACAGATGCAAAAATCCTCAATAAAATATTGGCAAACAGGATGCAGCAAATCATCAAGAAGATTATATACTACAACCAACTGGGATTCATCACAGGCATGTAGGGATAGTTCAACATATGTAAATCAATAAATGTAATCTATCATATCAATAAAGCCAAAAGTAAGAATCAATGATCATTTATACAGATGCAGAAAAAGTTTTTGATAAGGTCCAACATTCATTTGTTATAAGAACCTTACAGAATATTGGAATAGATGGTCTTTACCTCAATATGATAAAGGCCATCTATGACAAATCAACGGCCAGCATCATATTAAATGACCAAAAACTGAAGGCCTTTACCTTAAAATCAGGCACAAGACAAGGATGTGCCTTATCACCACTCCGATTCACTATAGTACTGGAAATACTAGCCAGAGCAATTAGACAAGAGAGAGAAATAAAAAGGGTAAAGATAGGAAAAGAGGAAGTTAAATTATAATTATTTGCCAATGGCATGATACTCTACATAGAAGACCTTCAAAACTCCATTGAAATTCTCCTGGATACAATAAATAAATTCAGCAATGTAGCTGGATACAAAATCAAGACTCAAAAATCAATGCATTTCTATACACTAACAACAGAATCACTGAGACAGAAATAAGAGGAGTCACACCCTTCACACTAGCAATCAAAAATATGAAAAACCGAGGAATTAATCTTATGAAAGAAGTAAAAGATCCATGCAGGGAAAATTATAATACCCTGAAAAAGAAACTGAAGAAGATCTCAGAAAATGGAAAGACATCCCTTGCTCATGGATAGGAGGAATAAATATTGTGAAAATGGCCATTCTTCCAAAACTGAAGATTCAATGCAATCCCAATGAAAATACAATCAACATACCTCATAGATCTAGAGAAATCACTTCTAAAATTCATCTGGACCAGAAGAGACTTAGAATAACAAAGGCAATTCTAAGCAACAAATGAAAGGCAGGAGGCATCACAATCCCTGACTTGAAGTTATACTACAAAGCAACTGTAATAAAATCAGCATGGTACTGGAATAAAAACAGATCTGAAGATCAATGGAATAGATTAGAATATACAACCACAACTACAAACACACTCAACCACCTTATTTTTGATAAAGGGGCCAAACATGTTCACTGGAAGAATGACAGTCTCTTTAATAAATGGTGCTGGAAAAACTGTCTCTCCATATGCTGAAAACTAAAACTAGACTCATGCCTATCACCATATACTAAACTAAAATCTAAATGGACCAAAGATCTTACTATTAAAACAGAAACACTAAATCTGTTGGAAGACAAATTAGGTAAAAATCTTGAAGACATAGGGCTAGGTAGAGAATTCATGAACAGAAATCAAACTGAGTGGGAAATATTACCCAGAATTAATAGCTGGGATCACGTCTTATTAAAAAGTTTCTGCATGTCAAAAGAAATCTCCAGGATACTGAAAAGAAAACCCAAAAACTGGAAAAAAAAACTTAGTGAATTGTCCCTCAAAGGACTTCTGTCTAAAACATAAAAGAATTTTTAAAAATCAGACCCCCAAAATGCAAGGACCCAGTTCAAAAATGGGCATCTGAGATGAATACACTGTTCTCAGATGAAGAAATACAAAGGGCAAATAAATACATGAAAATATGTTCACTATCATTGGTCATTAGAGAAATGCAAATTAAAACCACACTGAGATTCCATCTCACTCCTGAAACAATAGCCAGGATCAAGAAAACTACCAACAACAAATGCTGGAGAGGCTGTGGGGAAAAAAGGATTCTCCTGCACTGTTGGTGTGAGTGCAGACTGGTGCAACCACTGTGGAGGTCAGTCTATAGATCCCTGAAAAATCTGAGATTGGAAGTCTCATTTGACCCAGCTATTCCACTTCTAGGCATATTCCCAGAAGAACTGAAAATATCATACCACAGTGATATATGTGCACCCATGATTATAGCAGCATAATTAGTAATAGCCAGCTCTTGGAAACAACCTAAGTGTCCATCAACTGAGGAATGGATAAAATTTGTGGTATTTTTATACAGTGGAGTACTACTCAACTATAAAGAATGATCAAATTGAGATATTTATAAATAAATGGGCACAACTTGAGACCATACTCATAAGCAAATTATATCAAACTCAATGTATAAATACTGTATAGTCTCCCTAGTGTAAGAAATGGTAAGAGTACATAAAAGTTTATGGTAGTCATGGTCCGCCATTACATTGCCTTGAAGCCTTATAATGTTTCCATTCATTAGTTGGAATGGTTTTAATCTGTTTTTTTATTTTATTATCTGTGATCATATAATCACAGATAATAGCTATTTTGAAGAAAACAAGCCATTATAATAGCCAGTGCTGATTTAATATCATCTTACTCTGAAGTCCTGCCATGCTTCTGTTTCCTTTGTTTCTCTTCTGTTTCCTTTGTTTCTATCATGTTGTATCTTATTTGATTGTATTGTGTTATAAACAAATTTCTATGAAAATGAGATAATATAGTAGCCATTGTTCCTTTTCTGTTATTTGGTTCTGAATGTCCTGTAATACTTTCATTCTCTTGAATGGTTTTATACTATCTCGTTATGTTTGATACTATTGTATGCGAAGGTATGCTCAACTATTTCAAAGAAAAAGACATTTATAAGCTAGTGAGTGAAGCTAAGCTCCCTTAGTACCAAAATATGAGATTAATGAGCTGATAACAACCAACATCCAAGGAGACTCTCTCACTTCGCTTGCCTAAAAGTAGGACACAGATTCAGAAAGACAAAAAGATCTTCCTCCCTCCTGCCTGCATCCCTTTTCCACCTAACGAATAGAAATAAACTCTGCAGTGCCTGCCTCTTCGCTCAGAGACAGGACCTTCGGAAGACCTGCAAGCAGAATGTTTTCCCTAAATTCACCTCCCCATGGTTTTGTCACCTCTGAAATGCAGGACCACTCCCTGTCCTCTTGTCACTGTCTAAAATGTACTTTATTGTGAAATTATTCATGGCAGACTCCTAAGCAGCCCTTGGAGGGACTTCTCTCCTGCATGACGTTCCCAGCGAGCACTGATTACCGTGTCGGGGCTCACCTGTCAGTCTGCCTGTGCTGCAGGGATCCGTGCCATAGTTTGGATCCCAAGTATCCCCTGGAGCCCGTGTGTCCTTGAAGGCTTGGGCTCTGGTGTGGCTCTTCTGGGAGGGGTCAGGCTCCAGTGGCGGGGTGCAAGCAGAGGAAGTGGGGCCACTGGGGGGTGCCCCAGGAGGGGCCCATGAGACCCTGGTCCCTTCCTGCTTCTCTTCTTCACTTCCCAGCCGGGAGGTGAGCAGCCTTCTCTGTCACACCTGGGCTGTGCCCTGATGCGCTGCCTTGCTGCAGGCCCTGAGCAACCCGCCATGAACCAAAATCTCCAAAACTGTGGCCAGATGAAGTTTTTCTCTCTGATTTATCTCAGACATGTGTTATGGGAACAGGACACTACCTAGCACAATCTGTCTCCGCTACAGCTTAGGAGAGTTGAGGAAAAATATATTTCTCCTCTTCCCTAAGTTTGGCACTTTTTGGGCAGTGTGGTACCCTTAAAGCTTTTGCGGCTGCTGGTATATTTTTCTAGTCTGTTGAGTGTGCTGGTTCCACACTCGGTGTGCTTCTCCAGCCACATTTCACCTGCATCACCAGCCTCCGAGCTGGAACCTGGTCCATCTTCTTCATTTTAATGAAGGTGACTTCAGTGTCTCATGTCATTTAAAAAGATAGGCGTGGGCACGAAAGCCACAGCCTCACTCCAGTCTTTGCCACGGGCCTCAATCCCTTAGCTTTGCAGAGAGATTTTCAGTGGACCTTTGGGGAAAGCTCTGAAGATTTCACAACCAGTTGCCCTTCTTATCTCTATGGGGCTCCAAACCTCCGGGCTCATTACAGCTCCTTACATCTCTGATCACAAACTGCCTAATGTCTTGCTGAGTTTAACTCTATGAATTTCTTGCCAAATTGTAAAAGCAACCAAAAATATCCTCACGTTCTGTTCTTTCCAAGAACCCCGTCCCTTACAGCAGTGTGTCTGAAAGTTTCAGCAAATATTTCACCATGACATATACACACACCTCTAGTTTCCAGCTCACACTGTCTGGATCCTCACCCGTTTCACTGTGCCAGGGAAGGGGAACAGAACAGGCCACCCCAAAATATGCCACTTTGGCACAAGGATCACTTTGAGCTGAAAACTCAAACTTGAAAAGAAACAGTTCAAGGAAATCCCTGGCCCTCCTCCTACTTGCTTAAAAGCAGTAGGTAAATTTGTGAAAGTGTCCTGCTGCCCTGTCTACCAGGAGGGCCGACGACAGTCGCCAGAGATAACTGTGCCCCTCATCATCTCGGAAAGGGCACCAGTGGACGCCCGCAAGGGCTCTTGCAGATGAACCTCGTAGTCCATTAATTCCCGTGAGCTCCCTTCCAGGCTTGGCCTCCTGAAAACTCAGCCCTTTTCCTCTATCTTGTCCCTGCTCTGGAGATCCCTTACTTTTGTTCAGATACTATCTAAGAACAACCTTTAAATATGTACACTTATTGTATGTCAATTACAAAATTTTGCCTGAATAAAAGGTGCTGTACAAGCCCAGCTTTCCACACCTCGCTGAGTGGTCCCCACTGCCTGGTCCCACACAAAGCCTGCAGCAGCTGTTAACAGGCTTCTGAGTGTTCCCCCCTTCACCTCCTGGTGCTGGGGATCGAATCCAGGGCCTTGTGTACACTGGACAAAATGCTACCACTGAGCTATACCTCACCCCTCTTTTTCTCTAATTAATATGTTTTATCAATCTACTTTATAGCGCTTTAAGCACTATAACCAAGGAGGGTAGAGGGAATTTTCCCCTTTCCTACTTCAAATAGTTCATAATTAGCTCCATGAAGGCTAAGTTGATCAACAGAGACTGAGAAACATAGTGGGCCAGAGAATAACGAAGGTTAATTCCCTGTAGGGAGCAGCCCCAGCAGAGCAGAGCACCAACCCCCTGGCTACTCTCAGGTCCCACAGCCTTAATCTCCTTCAGGCCAGAACTTTGTTGTCATCAAAGCTGAATCACACCCAGAAGCTGCTTCCAAAATCTGATACAAGTGTGTCCTGACATCTGCACCAGCAAACGTCAAATGCCTCAAATGCCGTGTCTTAGTTGTTTTCCTTACTGCTCAGGCAGGACACCTGACACCCACAGCTAAAGGAGGGAAGGCTTATCTCAGCTCACAGTTTGTAAAAGTTTCAGTCCAGCAGTGGCTGGCTCCAAGGCAGGGTGGCCTGGCAGGATGGACAGGAGGCAGCAGGCAGCAACACAAGCTTCCTTTCCCTGTTGTCCCACCCAGGCTTTATTTCCAGGCCTGAAACTTAAGTTTTACAAAGATCTGATATCTAACTCACTTGATGCATACAGAACAAAAGGAAAGCACCGATTGGGGTTTGGGCCATAGTATTTTCCGGTAATTTCTTTGAAGCTAAACAGTTCTTAAAATTTGGGGCAGGCTCATTTTATGACAGATCATCATCGGGTCGGGAAGAGGTCACCAGAAACCCAAATTCTTTATGGCCTAGATAGGTAGGTGAAGGGAGAGGGAGGCAATAAGGTGCCATACAGAACAGAAAAGGGCGGTTATGTGTCAAGGTCAGTAAAGGGTTAAATTCATACGCAAATCTCTCGGCACACAAGCAGGTTACTTTAAACAAGTGTAAATTAGTGGGCCATCCTAGTTTTCTTTAGCTCTTTAGCGGACAATAGAGGCGCCTAACAGAGATTAACAACCCTTGTTAGCTTATTTTAGCACAACTTCTGTAGTTTGTAGAGGGCAACAATGGTTAACATATCAATTAGGTGAGATTCTTGCAATTCTTTACAGAGGAGAGTATTGCTCAACATAACAATTAGGTCACTTAACATATCAGTTAGGGAAAAAGGATAAAAAAACACATGTAGTAAGCCACATTTGCAGGTTTGCTATAATGCACATATAACGAAGCTATTTTCTTAGAGTACAACAGGGTTTTCTGTCACAGGAGAATGGAGCAAGATGCACAAAACAAGTAGAAACTTCTCCCTGGGTGCAAACTGATTTTCCCTCCACTATAGATGAAAGCTTTTCTTTTGTAAGGTAGGTGTTAACAGATACTCTAGCTGCCTTCCCAGAGAGGGAGGTGGCTTTCTACAAAGGAAATCTGATGGCTCCCCACCTGAACCCCAAAACAAGCTGGATGCACCACTTTGCCTCATCACATTGCTACTGCACAACAGCCCTGTCAGACCCCAGGAACGACTGAGCCTCCTTGGTCCCATGGTCTAAGGAGCAAGCGTGACCAGGGACCAAGGCTTCCCTCCTCTTTGCCCTGCTGGATTTCCCCCCAGAGTTGCAGAGTGCGGCTCTGTGTGAAGGACCAGCTGCCCTGCCTGCTGGAGCCTCAGAACACACACTGGCAACTGGCTGCTGTTCCTTGGCTGTCTGTCCCCAGCACAGCTGGGAACTTTGTCTCTGACAGAAGCTCAAGACCTGTTTTTTTGTTTTGTTTTGGTTTGGTTTTTTTTATCCATATCAGGGATCAAACTCATGACTGCCTGCTTGCAAGGCAGGGGCTTATGCTGCTAAGCTAAATCCCCAGCCCCTAAGACCGGCTTATTTACTACAAGGAAGAGGTCTGCACAGAATCTTGGAAGCCGTGAGACACCTGGATCACACCCAAGTCAGGCACAGCTTGGCTACATCCCCTGGAGAGCCTACTGGTGAAGAGATGCGACCCTTTGTGTTGGTCGGGTTTCAGTTACTGTAACAGAAATGTCTGTGAGATAATTAAGTCAAAGTCTTCTTCGGATACAGCTTTGAATGTCTCCACTCATGGTCACTTGGCCCAGGACACAGGGCGGGAGTGCGTGGCAGAGGAAGGTGGCAGAGGAAGGAGCTCCTGACCTCACGGCAACCAAGAGACAGAGAGTGGAGAAGGACCAGGGTCCCGAAATGCCTGCCAGGGGCACAGCCTCACAATCTAACCTCCGCCATCAGCCGCCACCACCAGGAGCGCCCCAGGCCAGGGACCAGGCCTTGGTGCACTCCACATCCAGCTGCAGCACCCCTGTAGACCATGGGACCACCTATCAGAGATCAAGTTGAAATCACAAAATAGCAGCATGGGCCAGGGATGTGGCTCAGTGGCACAGCACCTGCCTGGCAAACGTGAGGTCCTGGGTTTGATTCCTAAGACAAAACACACACACACACAAAAAGAACCCCAGCAGTATGTGACTACAGTTTTGCTATTTAAAAAAGTCAGGCAACTTTTCCAAATAAGCATCATAGGAGGCTTTTCTGAAGGTGCTGGGCTTAGGTTTTCGAGTCCACCTTCCCCTGAGCATCACCAGTTCTCTTCTTCTCTACCTGTGCATGTCGAGGCTCCTTCCCCTTTTGGTGGCAAGGGGTCCTCAGACTGCACCCCAGGCTGGGCCAGTGCCTAACGAGCCACTGCTGTGGGTGGGAAGGGTCCCATGTGCCGTGCCCGCCCGCTTCCCGGCCGTGGGTGCTCTTGATTCTCCTCCCCAGGAGAGGGGGTTCTTAGTAAATCACCAAGTCTCATTTTAAATTCTGAATCTGTTTTCTTTCTTTGTGTCAACTGGTGATGACTAGTTAGGTCATTCTGCATATCTTTCTGGCCCATGTGCACATCAGACACCAGTAATCCCTTGGTGTGGGAATCTCTGAGCCACCGGAGCTGTTTACTCCTTGCTGTCCACACAGATGCAGCTCTGGAGACAGCAGAGCACAGTGGACGGATGTCAGCCTCAAGGCAGAGGTGACTGTGCCATTGGAATGGCAGCTATAAGACTTGGCTGTGAAGGAGGAGTGAGACAGGACTCATCAGAAATCAGCAGATCAGAGAGGAGGCGGAGTGCAGGAGGAGGGGTGACTCCGTCATGTGGTTCTGCCACATCCACTTGTGCCCATGTTTGCTTTTATAAATTTGAACCCAGGGGCTGGGTGTGGCTCAGTAGCAGAGATCCTGCTCAATCTATGCAAGGCCACGGGCTTGATTCCCAGCACTGCAAAAGGGAGGAAGGAAGGGATACAGAGAGAGAGAGAGAGAGAGGAAGAAGAAACCAAAATGAATTTTCTAAAAAGAAATCAGTCATTTTAATCAGCTTAAGGGTAATTAATCCATTATATTAATGGCTCTGTACTCCACACCAGTGGCTCACTAAATTGTGTTTTCTTTTGATCAGCTGCTGTAGATTTCTACCCCCAACAAAAATTCTAGGAAATTAGTGAGCTGGCTAGCAATTGCTTTCTGATGAGCATTCTATACCCAAGTTCCAACAATCAGCCAGGAGCTGCTACCATTTAAACATAAAACTGAAAGCCAGGCCACCGTCAGGACCCTCAGAGCTGTTCATGCAGTAAGGACTGTGTAGTGAGGAGCAGCAATCTCCCCCAGGTCTCTGATCTGAAACAATGTTTTGTGAGTGAACTGGCTATTTGTCCCCTGAGCCTGTGCCCTAACCAGGGATTCCAGAGCACACTGGTGGCTTCACCAACAGGTCCGGCAGTGAGGGGCTCAGCCCTCATGTGTGCTGAGCTTTGCCTTCATGTCTGTCTAAGCCCAGCCCTTACAGGACCTGCAGGGAGAGCAGAGCATCTAAGCCCAGCTCCTAATTCACAGCCCAGACAGCCAAGAAGAGCGAGCCCTCCGCTTTGGGCTCAGGGATCCTGCCCAGTCTCGGCGCCCCTCTGTCCACTTGCAGGGACCAGAGGGTGACCCGGCTCGGGCAGCCCTGGTGGGTCCTCCAGAACGCTGCCGTGGAGCCCTCCATGCAGTTTCTATTTTGGGGTTATAATTAGGGAAGCAATGGAGATACTCCCGGACACAAGGCATTCAGGGCACCTCTGGAACCCCGAGAAAGGAGCTTCCGGCCCTGGCCCTGGAGGCTGGGACAGCGCAGGTGGCTGCTTCCCCACTCGCTGGCCAACGTGAGTCCGCCTGGTGTGTGCAGGAGGACAGAGCCTGTGCTGCAGGGCGCACCTGCTGCCCGCTGGGCTCACTGGCACAGGCACCTCACCCAGCAAAGTGGCAGGGCCATTCTGGGAGAAGCAGCTCCCACTGCCCACAAGAGGGAACTGCGAGGTAAACTGCTCCTGAGTTTAAGACAGGTAACAGACACAGGCTGATAGATGGACTGACAGATCATAGAGACAGGCTGACAATCAGACAGATGACAGACAGACAGACAGGTGACAGATAGGTGACAGGTACATAGATGACTGATACAGTACATGTTTTAATCAATAAAAATGGGATTAAAGATGAGTAATCCATGAGCCGGTGTGGGTGTGTGTGTGTGTGTGTGTGTGTGTGTGCGCGCATGCGTGCGCGCATGCATGTGCGTGTGTGATATCTCACTTCGTCCTGTCCTTGTGACTTGGAGAATTCTTGAGCCTTCTGCAGAAGGGACTCTTCCTCCACTCAGGTTTGGCTCTGGATCATTTAAAATGGCACTGACAGCAAAAATCTGAAACCTCCTCAAATGGCTTTCTCCCCAAGGCCAGCTGGTTGTCCCCACGTCCTGGTGAAGGAGACGGCACTGCTACTCTCATTCCCCTGTTAGAAGTGAGGGGCTGAGGGCCAAGGACACTTGGCCAACTGAGATGGAGGCCTCTGAATGGCAGAACTGATGGCAGAAGCCATGGACTTCTCACAGTGCAGTGCAGCTGAGCCAAATTCAAAGCAAAAATAAATGAATCAGGTCCAAGGAAAACACAGGGAAGCCCCTTATATTGCTAGCATAGATTATGATATACGTGTGTGTGTGTGTGTGTGTGTGTGTCTGTGTGTGTGTTGGCTAGATGTGTGAGCTTAGGGTTCCTAACCGTCTCCAAATTGTTTAGTAAATTTGAGATAAACAGACAGAAGACAGATAACAGATGACAGACAGATGATAAATAGATGATGGATGACAGATAACAGGTGATAGAAAGTTAGATAGATGATAGATAGATAATAGATAGATGAAAGTTAAATTGACAATAGATAAATGATAGATAGATACTCTAAGCTATGGGACTACACAAGCTCACTTTTCTAAGGGAGAAGCCGCATAGAGCAGGAAGTACGTCTGTGCCTGTGGCTGTGGCCCCTGCAGCAGTCACAGATGCAGAGCAGTACCATCTGCAGGAAGAGGCTGAGGAGGCGCAGCCGGGGAGGGCAGAGGGACCCAGGAAAGCCGCCCTGACACCGAAATAGGGCTGTGATCCGGCCGGGTCTGGTGCGACTGCAGTGCCTGCGAGGTGACCAAGGTGGACGGGACAGGGCTCTGTGCCTGTCACTGCGGACACAGGCAGCAGCTGCCAACCTGCAGACCCAGAGTCTGGCAGGAGGTGTGAGGTGACTGTGCCGAGTCGGACACCTCCTTCCAGGTCTGCAGCGAGCAGCTTGGGCCAGGTTCCAAGTGCCGAGCAAAGGGCAAGGAGCAGCCAGTGCAAGAGCGCTAGGAAGGCGGCAACAAAGTCAAGAAATGGCCGGCCGAAGGAGCTGTTTATTCACAGATGGGGCCAGTGTATCATATCTACGCTGACAGAGTGATCCAGTGGGGTCGGGAGGAAACAATTAAACACAAAAGGAGAATTCGAAGACTTTAGTCCTTGACTAAGAAAGAGAGGGTGGGATGCAGGGCACAGGGAAGAAACCGGCCTTAGGCAGGAATGAGGTCAGCTCTTCACCGCTTGTGAGGGGCAGCAGGGGGCATATCCAGCTCCAGGCCCAGGGGACGCACTGGAGAGGGGCAGAGGTGCCCTTCTGATTGCTTCACTGCTCCTGGTGTGACAGAAAGCAGGTCTCGGCCGATGGTCACTTTGAGGCAGCAAAGGAGTCTGCAGGAGAGGAAAGATCAGGAGATACTTTGCAAGACCCACAGGCTGTGCCGGGGACCACTTGAGGTTTGGCATCACCAGTTTACTGTGAGGCTTTGTCCGACCACGTGCTGCAGCTCAGAGCCTGACCCAGACACTGGAGGCCTGGTCTCCAGTTGACAGAAATGTCGAGGGCGGGGCCTCAGTGGAAGGAGGCCAGGTTGGTGAGTAACAATATTCCAGGGGAATTCTGGCCTGGTGGCTGCTCCTGTTCTTCCCTGACTTTCTAGCTGCCATGAGGGGAGCAGCTTCCTGCCCCATCTGCTTCCTCGGTGTCCACCATGACACCAGCCCCGCCAGCCAAAGCAACAGGGCAGCCACTGACTGGACCCTCTGAAACTGTGAGCGGAACTAAATTTTTTCCTCTCTGTACATTGATTTATTTCAGGTATTTTTAACAGTAATGGAAAGCTGGCCAACACAACCTGTTCAGAAGTTTGCCACAAAGTCTAGGAAAGATGAAGAGATACCAAGGACACTAAGGAATAGACAAGATAGTAACTGCAATGACAAACAGCATGATGGTGCCACCCAGAACCCCAGCATGCAGGAGGCAGAATCAGGAGGGTCATCATGAGTTCTAGGCCTGCCTGGGCTACACAGTGAGTTTGAGGCCAGCCTGCACGACGTAGCAAGACCCTGTCTCAAAAAACAATTATAATTACAATGAAAAATCACAGACGCTAAGTTGGATAAATTTAAAAAATTGAAATGATTAAGTTAACTTACACATTTTGATAAGTACAGCCATTCTAAATATCAGTGTGGTGGGTCCCCAAAGTATCAAACATGAAACTCCATGGCATGCATCCAGCTGGAAACCAAGTTGCCATCCAAAAGAGATAAGCACGTACCCACACGGAATGCACCGTGTTTACAGGGGCCCAGATGCTGAGCCAGTTGAGACGCCTATTATCAGATGAATGGATGAGAATGTGCTATTAGCCATAAGGATGAATGAATTCTTGTCCTTTGCAGGAAAATAGATGGGACTGAAAGAATTCATTCTGAGCAAAGTGTGCCACAGAAAAAGGTGTCACGTGTTTTCTACTAGGTGTGGAAATTAAAAAAAAAACAAAACCCTGAGAAGTGAAGAAAGATGATTCAGGCTGGGACAGGAACAAAGAGAGAAGCAGGGCAGGGGCGACAGAGGACAGAGGGACAGTGACTCTGGTCAACGCACGATACCTGCTTGCGTGCAAACCTCACATGGAGTTCATCTATTGTATAATTTCACACTCTTCCAGTAACAAAAACATGAGTGCTGGTGAAGTCAAAGAATTATTGAACTGGGAGCCTCAAAGGACAAAGCTATAAATATGACATAATATTCAAAGAATTGGATGCCGGAATTTGCAATTTTAGAGCTTATGAAACTGGGCAACAATAAGGATTTGATTTCTGAAGCATAAAATCAGCTGAGGTGAGAGGGAGAAGTCACCGCCTGAAGTTACCAGGCAGTGAACACAGAGCTCGGGGTGACTCAGGTCACCTAGAGTCACAGGGAAGGGAGGGGTGACAGCCAGCACTGTGGAGACAACCCCTGAGTGGGGAAGGTGTCCAGCAGAGCCGTGGATCTGCACCACGTGCAGGAATGGCCGCACTGCTGGGCTGCAGGAGCTCCGACACCCGGCATGTGCTGGGAAACTATAGGCGGAGCAGGGGCAAGTCAGCTGGCTGCACCCCGAGGTGGGCTGCAGACCGCCAGCACAGCAAGGGCTCAGGGGGCCCTTCCTGGCCCCAGCAGCACAGTCCTTCGGCACTGTGTCACAAGCTCCATGCGAGCTTTTAAAATGCCCATTGCGACGAAGGACCTCCTCCAGCCGGCTCCCTGAAGGACACAAGGCTCACTCTAATCTTGAGGTGTCTGGAACCTGGCCTGCAGGTCACCATCAGCCCATCCTGTGGGAATGGCCGCTTTGTGCTGCAGCTCGGGAGAGCCCAGCGCTTGCACCCTGGTGAAGTCATGTACTCCCTCACAAGGTGGGAGCCACGGAACTGTGGTAATGACCTACTCGCAGCCACCGAGGGCCCAAGGAATGGCTGGGTGTCAGAGAGGAAGGGGACCTGAGTCAGAGGAGAGAAAGCTCTGGACCTGGCAGGAACAGGAGTCTGAGTAACGAGGATGATGGGGAAGACGCAGGGCAAACTGGTGACCTGCCCAGGCAGCAGGGGCACTGGGCCGATCAGATGGGGACCTGAGCATTTCTAACTGCAGCCCCTGGGCGCTGATCTCCTTAGCACCGACCCTGGTGACCGGAGGTGGATTATCAGGGCTCCAGGCACAGGGTGGCGCTGGCTTCTGTCTGACAGCCAGACCCCAGCTAGGAGGGGTCAGAGCCATGCCACACCCAGCCCTGGGCTTGCTGCCAGTGGTTAAGGGCAAAGGAGCGGTGGCAGGGGCTGGGCCGGGCTGCTGCTTGAACAAAGCAGCGTTTTACTTGAATAGTGATGCACCAAAGGGTCGTCAGGACAACAGAGGAAAGGAAATTACCCAGCAGACAAGAGGGGGGCTGGCGGGAAGGCGAGAAAAGAGAGAGGGCCAGACAGGAAGAGGGCAGGGTGGGACAAGGCGGGGGCACCATCCAGAGGGTCAGTGAGGCCCTTGGCAAGGACACTGAGGAGACTGGCTGGCCGTAGCCAGTGCTGATCCTTGCCCTGCAGCCGTGCCCCACTGACAGTGCTGTCAGGGCCTGGCTCTGCCCCAGCCCTGGCCCCACAGAGTGACCAGCTGTCTGCACTCGGGTGTCCTCAGCACAGCCCACTGTCATGTGCGAACAGCGCTGTCTCCTATGTCCTTGCGCCAAGCCTTCCATAGCATCTGCTGCTACAGGGGTGGCCCAGCCCCAGCCTGAGTGTTCCCCATATTGCCTATGGGTGCACAGCCAGGCCACATGGAGAGCCTCCCTTCATTCTGCCCTGGTTGGTCTCCAGAGACTGGAAGTGTGACCATCTCCAGCAGCTGTCATGAGAACAAAACGTGGCCATGTCCAGGGCCAGCAGGGGTCCAGGGGGAGGGGGCACTCTCAGGCAAGTAGCAGTGTCTCCTGTGAAACTTAATCTAAATTCAAAGAGAGCCAGGTTCACTGGTTGGGCCAATTTTAGACCAGCACGGTCAGGGTGCAAGGGAGTGCTGACACCCCATGGTGCCCTCAGATTGGTTCAGCTGCAGACATGATCGGCCTCCCGCAGACAGGCAGCCCCTCCCTGCAGAAATCTCACTTGAGTCTGCACCAATTGGAAGCCCTGAGCCTGGGCCCAGGAGGGTGGCTCTGACCTCATCTCCTGCCCAACACCAGGGGGACTCTGGGCACCAGGAGGAGCTCAACAGGAGTCCCTCTGCTCTCAGGCACCATTCTCCACCTCCAGCTATTTGGAGGCACCTCTCTGCCTGAGCAATTCTGCTGGGCAGCTCCAGGCCTAGGCTGCCCACCCTACCTTGTTTCTCCATTTGCCTGCCGCTGGGCACATCTGGACTATAACCCTCTTGCTCCTCCGTCTCTGCGGTGTTGACAGCACTGTCACCATAGGTAAAATATGAAAAGCCTAAAAAGACTGTGTCTCCTTCCAGGTGTGCGCCTGGTACATGTCAGTGAGCTTGGGGTGAGCTTGGCGGGAGCACCGGGGCATGGCCCCTTGGGGTCACTTCCTGACCTCCAGGTGAACAGCTCTCTGGCGACCTCCTGTGGTACAGGCCCACACAAGTTGGGTTCTGAGGCCACAAGCCTCCCCTTATCCTGGTTTAATCTGGTTGTTGTAGGCTTTCATCACTGTCTGGCTTCCTTTTAAATGTCTCCAGTCCAGGGGTGTAGGGCCTGATGCTGAGCTCTGCAATGGTCCTCTTGCTGATGGGTTGGGGTCCTCACAGGGGTCAGGCCTGGGAAATGACCTAAGGCCTGGGAAGGTGCACTCTGGCCCCCACCCTATTCCTCCCCACCCCACAACCTGGCTGCAACCCTTGGGGAGCAGCCCAAGCCAGGTCCTCCTACAAAGTGTCTGTGACCTGGAGCGGCTGACTGTGGATAGAACTGTGTGGAATCTGTGGACCTAATCAACCCTCCTCCTTTAGTGCATGTGTGGGAGACCGTGGCCCCAGTCACTGGCTCCGCATTGCCATTCCCCGAAGCGCTCGGTTGCGCTTAGGAGCTTCAGGAGAGAATTCTGTCCTCAAGCTGGTCAAGAGGCTACAGCAGCATTTGGGGTTACCCCAGCCAGTCCTCACTTTCCAGAAGGGACGCCTGTGAATGACACTCCAAGCTTGGACTACAAGGGCTCAGGGTGCAGAGATGGCATGAAGGCCAGGCAGGAGATGCCTCCCGCTCCAGTGGCGCTGACAGGGGCTGGGGATGTAGCTGGGGCATGAGCACCAGCCTGGTGAGTGCAAGGCCATGAGCTGGATTCCTGGTACCTCTCAGAAAAAGTGGAGCTGAAAGCACTTCCCGCCCGCTTTGGGAAGAGTCCAGAGAACTCACAGGCCACATGAGGTGTGGCGCTAGGGCCTTGGCCAGCCAGGGTGCCACCAGGCCCCCTGAACCTCTCTCACCCAGCACTGCACCCTGGTCCCTGGGGGTCCGCATGCTGCTACAGGGTCCATCACCTGCCTAAGTCCAAGGACCTCTCTAGCAGGCAAAGTAAACAGGGCTGTTCCCGTAGCACACCAGTTGGTTTTCCACGTCTTCCCCAGCTATACAAAGACGTTTCACCTGACAGGCAGTAGTTCCCTGACTGACACTCGGGAGGGGACTGGGCTGCTCTTCCATTAGTACCACACGGTGACAGACAGCAGCCTGAGGTGTCTCAGGCCATGGGCTGCTGGGTGGAGAGCACCACGACATAATCCCCTCTCAGGGAATAAGGCCCGGGTGCATCTGGAGTTACTTTCTCCCTTCCAGCTTCTAGAAGTTCAAGAGGCAAAACATTTTTCACCATGGGATGACCCTTCCCAAATTATTCATTTTCCCTAGTGAAGTCTGATCACTTTCTATTGCTGCTGTAACCAATAACCACAAATTTAATGAATTAGCACAGTCGGGTTCCACTGCAGGTTGGTAATGGTCTAAAAGCTGGCCTTGGCCTGACCTCAGCTTGGCTGAGCTACGTGCCCCAAACCATCCTCCCACCCCTTCTGCTCTGGCTGCCAGACTGGCCTGGTCTAAGTCCCTCATGATCACATGAGGGCTGCATGGATCATGCAGCACCACCTCTGCCGCCAGCCTTGGTCACACTTTTGAAGCCCCTTCCTTGTTGGCCCCAAGGTAGGAGAGAGGTGCTGTGACTCAGTCTAACACACCCACACACACCCACACACACCCACACACACACACACACACACACACACACACACACACACACACACACACGGGCACACACAAGGGCTTCAGTTCATTTTACACAGTGTGGCCCCACCTACACTTCTTAAAAACAGTTTCCTGTTTTACACATGACAGTGAGGGCCCACTGACAACACAGCGGTTTTTGTCTGATGGGCTGCACTATTTTAACTGTTAGTTTAAAATTGGTCTCTGATCTGAGCCTCTCCCATCACCCAGGGCCACCAGACCGCCTATCCTGTTTCATTCTTTGTCCTACAAATTGTCTCAATTCCCAGAAAAGGAATTCACCAGTCAGGATCCTTAGTTGCCTAGCTTGAACTGGTTTACATTTTTTTTTTAAGCCTTGGCTCACAAAACTGAAAATCGCAGTGCTATGGATGGCCATAGGCACAAATGGAAGTGAATACTCAATTATATCTTTGGGAATCTTTTTTTTAGATTTTTTTTTTAGTTTTTTATTTTATGGTGCTAAGAACCAAACCCAGGGCTTCCAGCTTGCTAGGCAAGTGTTCTACCTCTGAGCTAAATCCTCAGCCCCATGTTCAGGAGTTTTTAACATTAATATTTATTCTGAGATGGAACCCGGGGCCTCAGGCATGCCAGGGACAGCTTCTAAGTGCTCAGCTCCAGCCCACATCCTCAGGAATTTCTCCCTCCCCATCCCTTTGCCCTGTGTCCTTTGGCTTGGGTTTTGCTCAGGCAAAGGTTAACGCTCTTAAGTATTTGCAAAACAAACAGCAACAAAAAAGACCACCACCGAAGTGCCATCTTAGCCTGCCCACTTGGCACCCAGGAGGGAGGCTCTGGTGAGACCCCAAGGAGGACTGTCCCCACCCAGGTGGAGTCCTGAGCACAGCCAAACCCAGTGGCTGTGGCTCAGGGAGGCTCTGCTGGGCACAGCCTGGAAGAGCTCCTGTCCCAGGCCTCACAGAGAGGAGCGGTGGCCCCAGACAAAGCTACAGCGGGCAGGAGCAGCAGGCAAGCAGCAAATCAGCGCGGCTGTGGCATTGGATCGGACCCAGCAGAGCCTCTGCGAAGCTGGCCTAACACAGAAGGGCAGGACGGCCTTTGCTCCCAGGGGCTGCGCCCTTCCCTTCGTCCTGGGTGGCACAGTTCTCATCCCTGTGTGGATTCTCAGGTAACAGAGTCAGGTAGATGATCTTTCCTCCTGCCTGGGCTGAGCCAAGCAAGGACCATTTCCTTACTGAAATAACCTCATAGGCAGGTAAACCACGATCCAAAATCTCACCTCAGGGTCAGAGTGCTAACTCTGGGGAATCCGAGAGAAAATGAACAATCGAATTGTCCCAAAGGTTACACCACCAGAGCACGGAAGTTAAACACTGGCTCTCCCCTCCGGGCCCCACAGATCCCTAACTAAACCAAGTGAAAAGAGCCTTCAGTTTCCCAGCCAGTAACACTTCTCTTCATTAACAAGACCCTTGGCAAGGGGGAGTGGAGTCTGTCTCTAAGTGATGTGTTCATCTAACAGAGGCTGCAGTCTTAGTCTGATTTTAGTTCTTCTCTTTTTTGGAAAAGATGACTTAGAGAATTACGAGGGAAAAGATTGTATGGACAAAGAAATCTGAACTGTCGCAGTTTACGTATTTCCTCATGTAGATATTTATCCTTTGTATTATAAAAGAATAAGCTGTGTTTCTCTGCTAAATGGTTGTAATATTAAATTAAGGGATCCAATTGCAAAAGTGCTGATTTTCCTACTTTGGGTGGCAGAATTTCAGTTTGAGTTTTTAAGAGACAGGGTCTCATTATGTTGCTCAGGCGACTGACCCTGAGATTTAATGTTCTAGCTCCTTCTACACGTCCAGGACACATCGAAAGTACCTTACGCTTCAGTGATTAGGGGTTCATTTTATTTTTAAATTCTTCTGCTCTGTCTAATTTTAGAAGTCTTCATTCCTGAGTCTGTAGTTGAATCAAGTTGGAATTTTAAATGTGTTAGCCTGCGGTTGAATCAAACTGGAATTTTAAACACAGAGTCTTTTATCCTAAATTGTTTTAGAAGGTTTCATGCTTTAAACATTCTGCAAAACTTCTGCAGCGCCCATCTGCCAGGGACTCTTCCCCAAGCAGGGAGGCAGTGTTGGCGGGGGAACCACGTTTCTGCTCGCTGTCCCACTCAGGGCACCAGCCAGAGGCACAGGAGTTTCTGAGGGGTCCCAACCTCCCCTCCAGGGTGACCAGCGACACTGAGGGAGGCTCCTTCTGGGGATGGAACTGGCCCCACAGCCGCTAGGCACAGGATCTACCACCCAGCTGCCAGCCACAGGCCCAGGCTTAATTCACAGGAATTCTCCATAAGTGTCACCATCCTCTCCTTTCCCTCCCTCCCTGGGGCTGTTCCACATCTCGTAACCAAACCCAGGTCCTCACTGCAGTCTGTGACACCCCTGTCTTCCTCCGCAGCTGTGTCCTCCCCGCAGGCTGTCAGGTGTAAGGACTTGGCCTTTCTGAATCATTAACTTTTCTTTTCCTCTAAACTCAGCTGCCTGGTTCCACAGCCTCCAACTCTGAAGACTGGGAAACTCAACAGCCAGGTTAAATCAACCTAAAAGAATAGATTCTGCACAGAGGGAACAACATTTTCCAAAGTTGGAAAGAGATAAAAGGAGGCAGGGATAGGAATATTGTCCCTTGTGTTTCTGTAACTCTCAGGACTAAGTTTCTACACTGTCAAGCTGTTGCTTCTGGGTTTGAAGAGTTTTTATAATAGGGAGACAAAAACCTTCCAAAAAATTCTGAACTAAAAAAAAATTCTAAAAGCATCTTTAAATTATTCCTGGCTGACACAGAAGTTAGTGGTTATCATCATTAAACTTGATGTTGGGGTGGGGATGTGGTCCGTGGTAGAGCCTTGCATGTGGGAGCTCTGAGTTCGACCCCAGCACTGCAAAATAAATAAAAATAAGTGACAGACTTCTTTATCACCTGGAAATTAAGAGTGTTGGAGTAATTTCACGGAAAACCAACTGCTCCATCTCTCTGGATTCAGCATTTCACGTCTGACCTTAGGCCTGGATTTGAAATACCAGCGAATCCTCTGCTGGGTGTTTTCAGCATATTCAGGGCATGGAAAGATTCCAGAGGCTGCAATGCACAGTGCTGGGTTTGTGAAAGCTTATTTAATTAAAAGTTTGTAATCCCAGTACCTCAGAGTGGCCTGCAAGGAAAGCGCAGCTCTGCAGAGAAAGGGTGGCAGGGGAGGCACTGAGCACAGGGCTCGCAGGATGCATCTCCAGCACCACTGTTCCCAGACCTGAAGCCTGTGGGCTTCGGTGAAGGAGGGCAGTGCTTACTGGCACCGAGATCCCGGTCATCGCTGCCCAGGGCCTCTCCCAGAGGACACGATGCGATCTCAGCACGGCTTCTGCAGCCGCGGGGTAGGCCGCTGACCAGTCCGGGGTTCTGCAGCTGCGGTCCTGACTTTGATGTCCGCACTGCTCTTGGATGGGCTCCAGTTTCTTGCTTCCCTTCCTGCTTCGCATTTGGACTCAGTTTTCTGCTCTGCTCTCAGGTTTGTGTCCCAGACTGCGGCCCAGGCATGTCATCTCCAGCCCAGGTAACAAGCAGCCCAGCTTTGGCATCTAACTTCAGTGTAAAACCAAGGGAGACAGTTACTGTGAGGCTCTCATAGGATGCCCTCTCTCTCGCTGTTAGTCCAGGAGAGCAACTTGGTTTCAAATCGCTGCTTTCAGTTAAGCCTGTGTTTCTCCTGCCTCCCATCAAAGCTCCGCCCAGTGCGCTGGTTTCTGTGGTCTCTTCTCAGACTGTGTGCAGCCAGGCAGGAGGCCTGCCCTTGGGTGTGACCTTGAAGGGGCTGTGGGACCCCAGTCCTTTTGCATCTCTGCCTCCTGCTCATGCCAGACCTCATCACAGGCCCTGAAGCAAGGTGACCAGCAAGCCACGCTCTGACTTGGAAACCTCACCCCTGCCTGCATCCGGGTTTCAGAAGCGCCCGGTGCCCTGCATGGGTCTCCTTGCCTAGAATCTGGGCTCCGGTAGGGTTTGGCCGTGATTTCTCCCAGCACCTTCAGCCTCCTCCTCTTTCTCCTCTTCCAGAGCTCTGATGAGAAGAATGTTAAATCTGTCATGGCCCATGGGTCCTTGATGGCTTTTCTTTCAATCTATGTTTCTTTGTTGTTCAGACCAGATCATTTCTCTTGTCTTCTTATTCTTTCTTTTTCTTTTTTGGGGGGACAGGGGAGTGAGACAGCATCTTGCTGTGTAGTTCAGGCTGGCTTTGAACTTACAGCAGTGCTCCTGCCTCAGCCTTCCTGTGCTGGCACTGCAGGTGTGCACCCCCACACCTGGCCTTTCCCTCATGTTACCTTCAGGTTTGCCGTTTTCTGTCTTCTCCACATTGAGTCCATCCACGAGGGTTTTGGTTGTATTTTTCAGTCTACATTTTCCATTTGTGTCTTTATAGCATCATCTCTTTCTGTTCCTGCCTGCACGTCTGTGCTGCTGGCTGCAGTATGCAGCTCCGGTTTCCTGAGGGCCTTTACCAGGTGGTTCTGCTGTTTCTGTCACCTGGGGCTGCACTTGGGCATTGTCTTCTTTCACTGAGACCTTCCTGGTTGTGTGTGTGACTATCAACTTGACATCTGCAGTTTGCACGGAGTTCGAATCCCAAATCAGTTTCTTGCAGAGAACTGGGGAAGCAGGGGCAGGTGCCTCTCTGTGCCAGGCCAGGGCTATGGTGGCTTTGCACCCCTGTGCTGCCCCTACCCCATCTGGTGGGGCTCTTCCTCCTCTCCTCCCAAAGGGAAGCAGACTGCTGCAGCCTCTTGGAACTGGCCAGGGGCGGTGCAAGGCCCAGACCCGCTCCCCCGGGCATGCTGTCACAGGTCCCCACGGGGTCGCAGTGGTGATCTTTCGCTCCCCTACAACTTCCTCGTGGGCATCTCCTGTGCTTCCTCTGGGCCACGGCCTCTTGGGCTCCTTCTTCTCACTGGGCTGAGCTGGGCTGGGGCTTGGGGTTTGGTCCGCTGGTTCCAGTTGGTTTGGGCTGCAGTCTGGGTCTTCAGCTTCTCTTGCACTCAGTCTGGCATCAGTTGGAGGTGAAAGGCAGGAGCCTCCGTGAACCATCCTCTCCTGAGCGGGTTCGAGGCCAGCTGTCTCCGGAGGTGAGGGGAAGAGCACGCCCCACCCCGCTCCGTAGAGATGTGACTCTCCAAGGAAACTGCAGTGAGGGATCACACACGCCGGGGGCGATTCCAACACTGTTCTTATTTTCCCACGAAGGCTGATTTTCAAGCATTCTCATGATTTTGAGGTGTTGGTTACCCTAAACATCCAAGTTATCTTCCACTTCATTCTGAATAAAATCAGCTTTAATTACTCTCTCCTGGATACATTATCCAACAGGAGAGACCTTCAGACTGGCTTGATTATGACTCATCTAGATGAAGCTGTTCATTTCCAGCACGTTGTGTTCAGTAACATGTATAAAGGAAATGCATCACCACCCTCAGAAGAGGAGGATCTGAAAGTGTGAAGCACAATTCTAAGTGAGGTTTCAGAATTCAGAAATGATGCTGAGTTCAGTTTCCAAGAGGAGCACTGCTGGCCTGACAGGTGCGGTCTGCTCCAATCCCAGCTTAGCATGATCAGTGTGTTGTGTGTGTCAAAATCACTGAGTTTCCCGCCATACATGACTAAGAACATAAGGTGGGAGATGTGGTAACTATCCTGACTTAATCCTGCTATGCATACATGTATCAAAACATCATAGTGCACCCCATAAATATAAAATATTTAAAAACTTTGAAATTACTTTGTTACATATACATCTTTCACTATAACAAGCTGTTGGAGCTATTGGAGCCGAACATACATGATGGGCTGTGGCATGGCCCGGCCGTGATAGGCCACAGCTTGGGGAACCTGGAGACTTTCTGGACAGTTTTCTTTAATTAGAATCATCTGTTGCTCTGAGGGCTCCTTGAAGCCCTCCCAAGATCCTGCTCAGGTTTCCTCTGCTGTCCACTCAACTCATTGCTTGTTCTGATTAAATATGGGTTGCAGTTGGTCAGCCAGCTAGCAGAGTTACCAGCTCTGCTGAGGATTTTAGCCCTCCTGGAGCCCTAAAGATCATCCTGCTGGTCTCATTCCTTTGGGCCTTCACTGTGTGTCTGTTTGGGTGTTGGAAGCAGAGGCACAGACCTAAACATTAACCCAAGTACAATAGGCAAAGTTTCAGAAAATACAGATTCTCCCTGCTTTTTCGATAAGAAACCCATTGTCCTATTTTAACTATAACAGTAGCCCAACAGTACATGGATTAAGATATCTGTTTTTGAGACCAGCGAGTCATTACAGCTCTTTATTGTGGTGATCAGAACTTGGATCTGGTTCCCATCCTGCAGACCTGAAAACCTTCAGTAGTGACAGAAAACATGGATGCACAAAGTCTGACGCAGTTCACCCTAAGCAAGGGTCACCAGGCTTAGCTACAACATTTACGTTGTCACTGCAATCCTGGAGGCACACGACACCAAACGTTTCCCAGAGAATACTGGACAGTGAGTTAGAGCAGCACAAAGATGCTGCTGAAAGACAGTGCACGCCGGGGCACATGACCAGGCCAGCAGGGCTGAGATCCCGACTCTCAGGCCACAGTCAGCACAGCTGGAGACCCTGGCAGGCTTTGCATACTGAGGCTGGGCTCACTCTTGAAAGAAGGAAGGAAAAGGGACCAGAAATGGATCTGGTAAGATAATGGTGACTAACAAAGTGAGGCCGAGTGAGAAATCAGGGAAACAACACCTCCACGACAGCATCCAAAAAATGAAACACCTAGGAATCAACCTAACAAAGGATGTGAAAGACCTCTACATTGAAAAGTACGCACTCTGAAAAAGGAGATTGAAAAGCTACTATGATAGAATCAGAATGGTAAGGGCAAAAAACAAAACAAAAACAGTCCTGAGGATCAGTGGAACAGATTAGAAGATGCAGACACAACTCCAAACACACTCAGCCACCTTAGGCTTGACAAAGGGGCCACACATGTTTACCGGAAGAAAGGTAGCCTCTTTAATACATGGTTCTGGAAAAACTGTCTCTCCAAAGACTAAAACTAGACCCACACCCATGCCTATCACCACAATGCACTAAACCAAAATCAAAATGGTCAAAGATCTAAATACTAAAACAGAAACACTAAATCTACTGAAAAAGAAAGTAGGTAAAAATCTTGAAGACAGGAGTAGGCAGAGAGTTCATGAATAAGACAAACTTTAGGAAGTACTTTACAGAATCAGCTGGGATCATACCTTCTTAAAAAGTTTTTTCAGATCAAAAGAAATCACCAACAGAGTAAAAACCCACAGAATGGGAAAAAAATTTAGCCAACTGTCCGTCAGACAAAGCACTTCTACCTAGAACATATAAAGAATTAAAAATGTCAGATCTCACAAAGACCCAATCCAAAAATGGGCATCTGAGATAAATACACACTTCTCAGATGAAGAAATACAAGTGGAAAATAAATATATGAGAAAAATCTTCAACATCACTGGTTATTCAAGAGATGCAAATTAAAACAACACTGAGATTCCATCTCACCCTAGAAAGAATGGCTATCATCAAGAAACCAACCAATAACAAATGCTGGTGGAGCTGAAGGGGAAAAGGAACCCTTCCCCACTGCTGGTGGGACTGTAGACTGGGGCAACCACTGTGGAAACCAGTATGGAGATTCCTCAACCCAGCTATTCCCCTTCTGGATATCTTCCCAGAAGATCTGAAAACATCATGCCACATTGATATATGTACACCCATGTTTATAGCAAAAAAATTTGTAACAGCTAAATCGTGAAAACAATCCAAAAATGCCTATCAACTGAGGAATAGATTAAAAAGGTGTGGTATTTTTATACAATGGAGTATTACTCATTCACAAAGAAGGATCACATTGAGGCTTTTATAGGTAAATGGATGCAAACTGAGACCATACTCATAATGAAATAAATCAGACTCGCATGTGTAAACATCATGTCTATGTAGTGTGAGAAGCGGAATGAGTAAAAAAGATCCAAAATGTGCAATAGATATTGTGGAAGGGGAAGGGAAAGAAACTACTCAAAAGGAAAGAACAACTGACATGAGGGAAAGGAGAAAAAAAAAGAAAGAGATATAGATAATTATACTGCTGATCTCTGTTAGTTCTGCCAAAAGAATGGTTTGTGCTTTGTTTGATCAACTTTGAGAGCCTATATCTTGTAACCTGAGCAACTACTTTGCCGATAACAATATGCAATATATTAATCATTGTTAGTCTCCTATTACTTTGTTTTAAAATTCTGTATGAAGACTGCTGTGTCAGAAGCCAAGAACTTGGAGTCCTTAGGGTTCTGGGTAAGGACTTCTGAGGTCCTTAGTGCTTATGAGTACAGAATGATGCCCAGGGCCAGGCAGCTCTCAGGCCTGCTGCACCCCAGGTTTCAGCCCCAGCACCACAAAGAGAAAAAGGCTCTAGTCACTGTTTCCATGAATCCAAGGCACAGCACGTCCTGCTGAGCTGACCACACAAAATGAAACTTAGCATGAAGCTGTACTCAACTACTGCACCCCTCATCCAAGGACCCCGACTCGGGGATGCTGAGGTCTCACATTTCGCCGAGAAGAGAAACTGCTAAACACTGGGGAGCCATGAAAACTAACTGCACAGGACACTTGCGACCCAGTGAAACCCACTCTGAGTTCAGGGTGAGTCAGCTCGTGGCTTAGTGGTCAGGGCGGAAGCACAGACTGAAAACTGTGGGTAGCTACCCAAGCTTACCTGGGAAGGCCCCTTCTGAGGGTGAGAGGGCACATTCTTTGCTGCTGTCCAGTATCCGAGCCACACTGCCCACACACCCAGCCCACCAAGGTGTGGGGCTGCACCTGAACCACGGCCGCACCCGCTTTTGTGTATTTTTAAAATTTTGAGACAGAGTCTCGCTAAGTATCTCAGGCTGGGCTCAAATTTGCGATCCTCCTTCCCCATCCTCCCCCAGTGTCACTGTGCTACTGACACTCAGTGAGGAGAAATCACTGCTCTTTCGAAACATGGGAGTTCTCCTGCTTGGCATGTGGCCTGCTTTAACTGCCTGTGTCAGTGTTTTAGGTTGGAAACAATGGTTGCCAAATTTTACTCAAATCTAAATATGCAGTTATTGACCACCTGTGACCTCTGCTGGCCCACACATCAAAGGCACTGTAGACCCGTTGGGCAGGAGGTACAGCTTCAAATCAGGCAGGAGACCCATAGCACCTCCTTTGCATTTGGTTAAATGGGTACAGAGGGCAGGCACGGTGGTCCACGCCTGTCATCCCAGCCCTCTGGAGGCTGAGGCAGGAGGATCACTGTGAGTTCAAGACCAGCCTGGGCTACACAGTGAGACTCTGTCTCAATAAGGTCACAAACTGTGTGCTGGGAAAGTGCGACCCACAAATGACTCTCAGCTTTGTGGTCTCCATCTGTGGCAACTCCCGGCAGGTTCACCCCCACCCCATGCACTCAGGTCCGCTGCAGTCTCCGGACCCTCTCCCAGCCAGGCCCTGTATGCCAGTGCCCCAGTGCCCAGTCCTCAGTGAGGGCCTCAACACTCAACGCACACAGTATCTACAGTAAAGGAGCCCTGCACAATGTGGGCTCCGAGCATTATGCAAGAATCACATGCACTCAATCGGGGATGGCACCAAAACATCCTCACTGCAGAGGGCACAGACACAGACAGAGCCCAGCCAGGCTGTTCCCCAGGGGGCTCCTCCCCAGGGGGCTCCAAGCTTGTGCTGGTCTCGTCAGGGAGAACACAGACACTGGCCAGAATTTTCTAGAATGTTGCTTCCTACAGTTCGGTGGCTTCAAGGCTCCTGGCCCTCAGCACCTTGAGGCAGGAGAGGACATGAGGCTGATGGCCCGTCACTCACAGGGCACAAGGCAGACGCCGGAGGGGCGCAGAGAGTGGCAGTTTGCAGGTCACGGCCCATCTCAGTAGGAGAAGAAACGAGGCTCTGTTCCCCCAAAGGCCAGGTTTACTGTGTTTGACTGAAGTCTGAGAAGGAGCGAGGTGCTCAGGATTAAGCAAGGGGTGCGCGGTACCCAGCTCTCCACGGGTCACATCTCAGACCCCAGGGAACTAGAAGGAGCGCAGGCCCAACGCTGGGGCCCAGCTGGGCAGAGGTCTCAGGGATGCATGGAAGAGCGGGGCTCGGCACCCCAGCGGCCCGCCAACTGGCACCCTGAAAACCTGGGGCCTGGAGCCTGCACCAGGGAGAGAACAGACAGGGCACCCTCCCCAACCCTGGGTCCACAGCAACAGTGGAGCCGCCCTCTCGGAGCCTGAGCGCCACCCAGCTCCTCTGAGGGCCTGGGTCCCAGCATGCACCCCCGGGACCCAGGCCCTGCATGTTCTGGGCCCAGTGACACCACTTTGCGGTCGGGCACTCCGCACCTGTGTGACCAGAGGCCTCTGCCTCACTGCAGGAATAAAAAGCACGCACGGCTCATTAAGAGTATCGGCAAGGCTTCATGTTATATTTATTTATTTTCCAGCTTGTACAAACTGGATGTAGAAGCATAAACATAGTACATTTCTACCATCTTGAACAAAAATATAACCAATATGTACAATTATTGTATTAAAAATACAAACGGAATACAGACTCCACCAATGTCTTTCTAAAAGACATACAGGTACAGGTAGTATCAAAAGTATGAGGAAATCACCAATTAATTGTACATTCTGCACTTGACATCACTGAGTGAACTGAGATTAGCAGTCCTATGTTCTACAATTACTTAATGTTTAGGGAACATTTGTGCAACTTGCGGTAGAGCTAGATTCCTTTCTAATATGCACATGAGGTCCATAGCCTATATAATAAAACTGGCAAATAATGCATATTCCATGTAAAGTTAGAAATGTATAATTGACAATGTAATATATAAGGAAGTAGACAAATGCCATGAGACAGAGAATTATTAAATAAAGCACTGACATTGTCTGATACAGTGAAAAAACACTGCAATTGGACTTTTAAAATTTGATGCTATTTACGTTTATCTACTGATCAGCATGATCAGCTGAATTCAATGGAAACCCAAGACCAGCAGCTCCAAACATCTGAGTACTCCTCAGACTGGCAGCCTTCACTTTCCGGAATCTCTGCAAAAACGACCCCAAATGGAGAGGGGAGTCCTCTGGAGTCCTTGGTCCTGCAGCAACTGTGAGCAGGCAGTTGCCTCCAGGAGGCGCCCCCGCCAGGCGCTCACCCTCCTGGCCAAGGCAGCATCTCTGAGGCCCAGACACTGGGGCCGGGGGGGGGGGGGGGGGGGGAGCGGCCCCTGGGGACAGGAAGCTCAGCTGGCATCAGTCCCAGGGCCAGTGCTGCACTCACTGCGAATGCTATCCAGTTACAAGCTATTCTTCAAAAAGACAACAAAACAAAAAATTCGGAAGCTCTAAAGTAACTAAAATCAAAGAAATATAACTTAAGGGGCTGCCACCTTGTCTCAGTGGAAGCAGGACACACTCCAGGTCCAAGGCCTGGCCAGAGGATGGCCTGCCGCCGTGGAGGAGGCAGGGGGCAGAGGCTGGACTGGAAGGGCCAGGCCTTCCATCCTCACCTGGCTGCGTCCCGACAGAACATTTGGGTTTTTAGAAGCTCAGGTGGCAACCTACATGAGGTTCAGAAATAATACTGCAATCATCAAAGGGCTATAACCTTGACTCTTGGAACTCATTTTCAAAAGGAGCACTGTAAACAAGAGGACAAGCACTGCGCTCTAAGGGTCTCCAGTCCCTCTCCTGGGGGCTGGAGGTCCCAGGTCTCCGTGGCAGGCTCTGCTTATCATCCTGATGACACCGAGCTCTGGGGCTGAGCTAGGATCCAACAGGGAGGCCTTTCAAAGCCTTCCTTCCAGGCACAGAGAGCGCGCCCAGGGAGCGGCTCCGGTGGGCCCCAGCATGCGGGATCTGGAATGATGCTATGTGGGCAAGGCCCACTACACTGGGAGATAGCTGCTCTGTGCATTTCAAGCAACAAAGTCTGGAAAGTGCTGGTGAGGTCTTCACAGTATTCACATGCAAAGGGGTAGGAGGAGCAGCCAACAGCCCACTGCAGGCAGTGAAGGTCCTCAGTAGCAGGGCAAGCTCTGCTCTGAGGCCCAAGTAGGATGCTGTCCTCTGTGCGCTCCTCTGCGTGGCTCGATGCCCGGGCCTGGGCCTCACAGGGCAGACACCTGCTCATCCTCTGCAGGGCAGCAGGGGAGGAAACAGAGAGGCCAGTGAGTGACCCACAGGCAAAGCTGGCTCCCCACAGCCCTGGGGCTCTTCCAGGCAGCCTTCAGCAATGAAAATGGCGCAAGATCACACACATACGCACGCACGCACACAGGCACGTATGCACGCGTGCATCTTCCAAGAGCTACATCTGATAAAAAATATTTCTGTTTACATGGAAAGTGACTCCTGTTTAAATTCACGGAAGAAAGTTATAAAATGGCTGTGCCGATTTTTAATGACGCAGCCATACACATTAAAAACCACACACAGAGATGTTAGAAAAAGGTTATCGCTGCGCGCCAATCATGAATTCACTCTCACTTGTTATATTTGGCTTTTTCACATAGTGACCATGTAAAGAAGAATGTTAAACTGAAAACTTAAAAAAAAGAAGGCTCTTGTTCTTCAACCTCAATCCAAACTCCGCAGGTAGATTTACACAAAGGCGGTGAAAGAGTTACAGAGAGGCTGGGTGTGCTGGGCCAGCGGCCTGTGATCCCAGCATCAGCAGGCTGGACAAGGAGGATCCCAAGCTCCAGCTCAGCACAGACAACTTGGAGCCCCTCTTAGACATGCATAAATGAAGGCAGACAGTGTGGGAAGTGCTCAGGAAACAGGGTCAGTGTCCCATCCACGGCACCTTTAAAACAGTGCCAGGAAATGTATGCAGCTGTATTCTCTTTCACTGCCAAAGGTCCCAGTGCCTCTAAGTCCCATATAATGTTTCAGCCATCTATTTTACAGCTCAAAGTCCTTCTTTACATTCTTCAACACAGTACAGATGTTTATCCTTATCCTTAACATAGGGCTGTGGAATGCCTTGATTTATTAAGAATCAGAGAAGAGGGGCTGGGGATTTAGCTCAGCGGCATAAGCGCCTGCCTTGCAAGCAGGCAGTCGTGAGTTCGATCCCTGGTACCGATAAAAAGGAAAAAGTCAAAAAAGAATCAGAGAAGAGGTGCAGGTGGGGGAGGGAGCTCAGGGTCTCCCCTGCTCCGGAAGCTTGCCCACCAGGCAGAACCTGCCCAGCAGAGCCCAGCCTGGCCCAGCGCTGCCCCACTGCCACCTCCCACACCTACCATCTTCCTCCTTGCAGAAGCCCTGATCCTGGCAGGGGGCCAGATGGGGATCAGCCTCACTGGGCTTGTGCCACTGTGGTCTGCCGCCCGGTGCCAAGGATGAGACCTCCGCGGGCCGCACCACCATGCATGAGCTCTGCAGCGCCACAGTATACTCTGGGGGCCGGAGTGCTGGATTCGGAGGCACCTCGAAGTCTGTGATCAGGATGCCCAAGTAGCCAGGCGGGGTTGGAGGTGGCTCTGGGTACAGGCCCTCCTTCCACACTGCAAGGAAGCAGAACCCGGTTAGGTGAAGCAGGGGTTCCGCACCAGGCTGCAGCAGTCCAACCCCTGACACTGTTGGGCTGCTCATGCACAGCCAGCTTTGGGCCTCTGAGCATGGCTGCCTTGCAGAAGGGGACCCCTCGAGACCGGAGTGGACACAAACCCTAGTGCACCCAGGCTCATGCCTGCCCGGTGTGGCTCAGCTCCTGCGGGAAAGGCACTGGCGGCCTGGCCGGCCTCCACCTCCACCATGCAGGTCAAAAAGGCTCAGTACTCCCAGGCCCGATGGCTCTCTCCGGAAACAGGACATGCAAACAAATTAGGGAAAGCAGTATCTCCATCCCTAAATGTCACCTGAACAACTAACACTGTAAGGTGTTTATGTTTCTGAAAATCCTTTTAATTAACGTTGATTAAAGTTTTGTGTTGAGCTAACTCAAACGTTAGGAACTAAATCCTTTCTTCACAATAAAAATTGTGCTACTCAGTTTTAACAGCAAGTGCTTGAAAAGGATGAACCTAAGACTGTTCAGCCATCACCTCCTCTGTCACCCGGGAAGGGCATGAAAGGGACGCCTACCGAAGGCTCCGGACAAGGCAGCGCAGCGAGTTCGAGGCCGGCCTGGGTCACACAGAGTCTGAGACCTGAAGCCCAAGCCAGACCAAGCAGTTTCTCCACTAACAGAGGGGCTGCGTCCTGTAATGAGGATTCTTCAATTCTTGCTCCTCGTGGCCCTACACACTCCTCACCGTTCCCCTCCAAAGAGCTCAGGTCACCTTCTCCCCAGAAGGAAGCAGGCATTCTTTCTCTGTCCTTCCCATCCTCCCTTTCACACTAACACCAGCGGGGAGGTGGCCCATGGGAGCAGGTGGGTCCAGCATGCCAAGGGCAGAAACTCCAGACACAATGGGGCCTCCCTGTTGCACACCGGGGTGCCCAGGAAGGGCCACAAAGCCAACCTGAGCAGGCGAAGGCCCTGCTCCAAGCAGAGCTCAAGAGAGTGGTAAAACAGTAGTTCGAAGTTTCAGTGAAAATCAAGCACTTCCCTGGAGAGCCGCTGTATAGCTTGGTTATTTTCGGACTACGAGACACGACCCAAAACACCAGGACTGGGAAATACGCAGTGAGCACAGGCACACAGCCGACTCAGCACTGCTACCACAGCCATGTCCCCCACCCACTGCCACGCTGGGTGCCCTGGGCAGCCTAGGACAGCAGAGCAGCATCTCGAGGGCACATGCGCATGCACACAACCTGGGCTTGGGAGGATGAGGTCTGAGGAGTCCCCCCAGACTTACCGACCAGCCCCTTGGTAGCGCTCGAGGTGGCCACCCTGAGGGCTGGCACAGGGCCAGCCTTGGGCTCCTCTGTGGGCGCGGGCGCCAGGCTGCTGCCATTCTCGGCCTCAAGGGACATGTCCTTGCAGCCAGTGGGAGAGGCCCAGCGGGCCCTGGACTGCGCCTGCTCCAGGCTTTCTTCGATTGGGTTCTGTCTGTCGCCCTTCTGGCCATCCTCGGCAAAAATCAAGTGGTCCAGGTGGCCCCTGTTGGCCCAGAGCCCCATGGGGTCCCCGGGGTAATCGCAGAGCACAGGCCCGAACAGTGGGGTCTCCCAGCTCCTCAGGTGCTGGATGGTCTGGATGTTGTTGTGCGAGTCACTGGAGCATGAGGTCCAGCTCCCATGGCCACTGTTGGCGGCATCCAGGGACGTGCAATAGCCCTGGTCCTGCGAGAGCACCATGGCTGTGGCAAACACGTCCTGGGCCAGGGCCATGGCTGCATAGGACCTGTGGGGAGGGAGGGACAGGAGGAGCTGACTGTGAGCCTCTGCCTCACTCTGTGGTAGGGGACAGGGCAGTCCGCAGGTCCACGAGGGCCAGGAGGTCGGCATGGTTTGTGGAGAAGGAGCCACGAGTACTCAAGGAGGGTCCAGGATGGGGTTGTCCCATGGGGCCCTTGGTGCGGGCACCCACAGGGCCAGGTGGTGAGGGGCAGCAGGGCGAGGAGGCGGGTGCAGGAAGGGCACCCACCCCAGGCTGTACTGGTCTGGCTCTAGCACTGTCTGCTGCTCTGCCCTGACAACGCCCAGGCCGATCTCCACCAGGCTCACGGAGTGCTGCTGCCTCCGCTCCTCCTGCAGGGCCATGGGCACCGAGTCCAAGGAGGAGTTTCTGACCATACCGGACCTAGAGGAGATCTCGCTGGGGCCAGAGTCGGAGAAGTTGTCCACGCTCCAGCTGGGGGCCAGGGTGTAACCTGCAAACACATGGGAGACCTCACATGATGGAAGAAAAGCCAAGCAGAAATGCAGGACGCTCACTGGGAAGGGGACCCCTCATGCCTCAGAGTTCGCACTCCTGTCCTCACAAAGGAGCCCCTTACCTAAGGAGGAGCACCGGACTGCTTAGTGGAGATACAGAAGTCAGGGCTGTGCCAAGCGAGCTCAGCGCCCGCTGTCCCCCACACCCTGTGGCCCAAGGTCACAGCACATGGAGGCTGGGCACAGGGCGTCTGCTTATGCACCAATCAGCGTTAAAAAGTAGAAATCTCATTTGTTTTGTTTTTTTTTTTTTTGAGACAGGGTCTGAGCATTCCAGGCTGGCCTCAAAGTTGCAGCGACCCTCCTGCCCCAGCCTTTTGATAGCTGGCACAGAGTGTAGGGGTGCACCACCACGCCATTAAAATCTGAATATTCCCTTTCCGCACTCATTTTTTTCTTTTCTGCATTACTAAGCATGTAATCATCTTAGTTCAAAATCATTTGATACAATCACAGACCATGTAAGTTTTTAAATGCCACTTACTACAAAATAAATAATATAGAATATGTAAATAAATCTGGAGGACCTAAATTTGCCAATTTAAGTGGCCCCCATTTCACTAACCTAGTAATTCCTGATTTATTTGTTCAAGGTCACATAGGGTCTTGCTAAGATTTAATGTGTTTCCCTATGAAATGTCTATAATCACACTGCAAGTCTTGCCAGATGAAATTTAAATCTGTTCCTCAGAAGTCCATTCCAAAATCAATCTGTCTCTGGGAAAGAGGGTCGCGCACAGCGCCTGCCCCTCAGGCATTACGACCCGGGGACTCCAGTTCTGAAAGCTCCACCTGCCCTGGTCCCATGCCATCCTACAGCTGGTGGTGCTCACTTCCCGGGAAAGAAGAGGAACCAGCGAAGTCCAGCTGCCCAGAGTCAAAGTGCCTCAGCTGAGCGCCACTGCCACTGACCGCAGGACACAGGGACAGCGCAGACGTAGCCCCCACCCAGATCTGGCACTCAGAGGCCACAGTGAAGCCTGGCCATACGTGAGCCGCTCCGGGACTCTACAAGTGACAGTGGGGCACAGCCTTGGCTGCCACCACCCAAGGGGGAGGATCAAGGGCCAGGCCCATGGGTAGGGGAAGGGGACCAAGGCCCAGCCACCCCGACAGACACACACCAGGTGCTCGGCCCTACAGTCTTCCTCCCTGTACTAACGTCAGTCACACAAGAACGAATGTTTACATAGAAAGAATTCTTCCCACATTTAGGATTAATAAAAAGGCAAATGGATGTTTAAAAGGACTGTGTAACTGATAAATCTGACATACTGTAATATTAAAAAGAAATACAAAAATTCTTCCCAATGCTTAAAATGAGGGAAGGCCCCTGACTGTGAAGGCACCCTGAGCAGATTAAAACCTATGAAATCAGCAAAAAATTCTGTAACTGCAGAGGGCAGCGCCTAAGCCCACCACTACAGCCCTACCTTTCTTGGGCGAGCTCTGCGGGGATGTGGGTGAAGACAAGAGCTTGGAGGACGCGCTGGACAGCATGTCCTCCGCCTGCTTTGGGTGGCGCTCCAGACTGCCTTCTTCAGACAGCGAGAGGATCTTCTTTAAAGCTTGCGGAGAGTTTATGCCTACAAAAATAAGCAAATAACTAAAAACTTCTAACAACTAAAGGGCTGTATTGAAACTCAGTGCTACTGTAAGGTTCCACATATTTACAACTGGATATTCCTTGTACCGTCACGATATGAGAACAGGTGGAGGAGGCAGAGATGCCTGTGCTCAGACTTCCGATTCCCAGGGCCAAGAGGTGGCTGTGGATGTTTTAAATTCCAAACGTCTGACACCATAACCATGTGCTTGGCAACAACCAAGATTAAGTGGACAATATGTGAACATCTGAATTCGGGGCTCAGTGGGGTCACTTCAACTCCAGCTTGGGTTGGAAGCAGGTATTTGCTACTACGGGGCAGTTCAGCTCTGGGGAAAGGGGAACACCAGGAGAAAAGCAGAGGGCCCAGAGACACGGAGCGGATGGGGGAGGCAGGATACAGCACCAAGGGTCCTCATCAGTAATGTACTCAGTCCACAGAGGAAGAGGAAACTAGCTGCCTCTTCCACAGAAGCCAGGAGGGCGGCTCCCAGGGTGCATGGGCCTGGCTGGGAAGGGTGCGTGGGTAGACACAAAGTGACCCCTTGATTATTCTCCAGGAGTATGGGAGACACTTTACAAAG
Source organism: Cavia porcellus (assembly GCF_034190915.1). Taxonomy (NCBI): domain Eukaryota; kingdom Metazoa; phylum Chordata; class Mammalia; order Rodentia; family Caviidae; genus Cavia; species Cavia porcellus. Next base: position 52,300,979 of record NW_026947497.1, read on the forward strand.
CTTCTCATAGTACTATGGGGCGTCCTCAAACTCCCTCAGAGCTGACAAGCAGAGAGATTTCCAGAAAGGAAGAACAGCCCCAAACCATGTCCCCCCTTCCTGCCAGCATGCCATCTCATGTAAGCAGCCTTCTGCACTCTAAATGGCGTCTCTGGGGAAGAAGCGATACAATCAGGCACAGCGGTGTGAAAACTCCAAGTGCACCAAAGCTACAGGCCAGCAGGCAGTCGCCTCAGGCTGGCAGGGCCTCAGCAGACTGTCAGCACTTCACACATGGCGCCCTCCGCACAGAGGGGCAGGGTACCTCGACCACACTCCTCCGAGCCGCCTCAGGGAGGATGGAGGTCAGCCAACAGCGCCCAGCACAGAGACCGAGGGACCTCACCCAAGGCCCAGCGCGTCTAAGCCAGCCTGCTGTACCCTGGTAAAAACATTCCTTATTTCTGTTCAGGTTACTTCCTTCCACAGACAGGCAGAAGAAATAGTGGGCACACTTTATGAAAGCTTGTTCTGTAGTGCATCTATTTGAGAAGGGTAAACCAATGAATGCGCTGTTTTTAAGGAAAAAGATGAGGTATAATTTCATTAACCTGCGAGCTCTGTCCGTATTTCCAGTGCCTGAAACTTGCAGAAGTGGGAGCTCGGTGAGGCAGAGCTGTGCCCATGGCCGGCATGCCTGCGGGCAGGCTCCGAGGCCTGCTACTGACATGGCTGAAGCCAGCTCGGTTCGAGGCACTGACCTGAGAAACACTCAGGCACAGAGCCGGCTCACCACTGCTAGCACAGCCGTGTCCCCCACCCACTTCCACGCTGGGTGCCCTGGGCAGCCTAGGACAGCAGAGCAGCATCTCGAGGCCACATGCACATGCACACAACCTGGGCTTGGGAGGATGAGGTCTGAGGAGTCCCCCCAGACTTACCGACCAGCCCCTTGGTAGCGCTCGAGGTGGCCACCCTGAGGGCTGGCACAGGGCCAGCCTTGGGCTCCTCTGTGGGCGCGGGCGCCAGGCTGCTGCCATTCTCGGCCTCAAGGGACATGTCCTTGGAGCCAGTGGGAGAGGCCCAGCGGGCCCTGGACTGCGCCTGCTCCAGGCTTTCTTCGATTGGGTTCTGTCTGTCGCCCTTCTGGCCATCCTCGGCAAAAATCAAGTGGTCCAGGTGGCCCCTGTTGGCCCAGGGCCCCATGGGGTCCCCGGGGTAATCGCAGAGCACAGGCCCGAACAGTGGGGTCTCCCAGCTCCTCAGGTGCTGGATGGTCTGGATGTTGTTGTGCGAGTCACTGGAGCATGAGGTCCAGCTCCCATGGCCACTGTTGGCGGCATCCAGGGACGTGCAATAGCCCTGGTCCTGCGAGAGCACCATGGCTGTGGCAAACACGTCCTGGGCCAGGGCCATGGCTGCATAGGACCTGTGGGGAGGGAGGGACAGGAGGAGCTGACTGTGAGCCTCTGCCTCACTCTGTGGTAGGGGACAGGGCAGTCCGCAGGTCCACGAGGGCCAGGAGGTCGGCATGGTTTGTGGAGAAGGAGCCACGAGTACTCAAGGAGGGTCCAGGATGGGGTTGTCCCATGGGGCCCTTGGCGCGGGCACCCACAGGGCCAGGTGGTGAGGGGCAGCAGGGCGAGGAGGCGGGTGCAGGAAGGGCACCCACCCCAGGCTGTACTGGTCTGGCTCTAGCACTGTCTGCTGCTCTGCCCTGACAACGCCCAGGCCGATCTCCACCAGGCTCACGGAGTGCTGCTGCCTCCGCTCCTCCTGCAGGGCCATGGGCACCGAGTCCAAGGAGGAGTTTCTGACCATACCGGACCTAGAGGAGATCTCGCTGGGGCCAGAGTCGGAGAAGTTGTCCACGCTCCAGCTGGGGGCCAGGGTGTAACCTGCAAACACATGGGAGACCTCACATGATGGAAGAAAAGCCAAGCAGAAATGCAGGACGCTCACTGGGAAGGGGACCCCTCATGCCTCAGAGTTCGCACTCCTGTCCTCACAAAGGAGCCCCTTACCTAAGGAGGAGCACCGGACTGCTTAGTGGAGATACAGAAGTCAGGGCTGTGCCAAGCGAGCTCAGCGCCCGCTGTCCCCCACACCCTGTGGCCCAAGGTCACAGCACATGGAGGCTGGGCACAGGGCGTCTGCTTATGCACCAATCAGCGTTAAAAAGTAGAAATCTCATTTGTTTTGTTTTTTTTTTTTTTGAGACAGGGTCTGAGCATTCCAGGCTGGCCTCAAAGTTGCAGCGACCCTCCTGCCCCAGCCTTTTGATAGCTGGCACAGAGTGTAGGGGTGCACCACCACGCCATTAAAATCTGAATATTCCCTTTCCGCACTCATTTTTTTCTTTTCTGCATTACTAAGCATGTAATCATCTTAGTTCAAAATCATTTGATACAATCACAGACCATGTAAGTTTTTAAATGCCACTTACTACAAAATAAATAATATAGAATATGTAAATAAATCTGGAGGACCTAAATTTGCCAATTTAAGTGGCCCCCATTTCACTAACCTAGTAATTCCTGATTTATTTGTTCAAGGTCACATAGGGTCTTGCTAAGATTTAATGTGTTTCCCTATGAAATGTCTATAATCACACTGCAAGTCTTGCCAGATGAAATTTAAATCTGTTCCTCAGAAGTCCATTCCAAAATCAATCTGTCTCTGGGAAAGAGGGTCGCGCACAGCGCCTGCCCCTCAGGCATTACGACCCGGGGACTCCAGTTCTGAAAGCTCCACCTGCCCTGGTCCCATGCCATCCTACAGCTGGTGGTGCTCACTTCCCGGGAAAGAAGAGGAACCAGCGAAGTCCAGCTGCCCAGAGTCAAAGTGCCTCAGCTGAGCGCCACTGCCACTGACCGCAGGACACAGGGACAGCGCAGACGTAGCCCCCACCCAGATCTGGCACTCAGAGGCCACAGTGAAGCCTGGCCATACGTGAGCCGCTCCGGGACTCTACAAGTGACAGTGGGGCACAGCCTTGGCTGCCACCACCCAAGGGGGAGGATCAAGGGCCAGGCCCATGGGTAGGGGAAGGGGACCAAGGCCCAGCCACCCCGACAGACACACACCAGTTGCTCGGCCCTACAGTCTTCCTCCCTGTACTAACGTCAGTCACACAAGAACGAATGTTTACATAGAAAGAATTCTTCCCACATTTAGGATTAATAAAAAGGCAAATGGATGTTTAAAAGGACTGTGTAACTGATAAATCTGACATACTGTAATATTAAAAAGAAATACAAAAATTCTTCCCAATGCTTAAAATGAGGGAAGGCCCCTGACTGTGAAGGCACCCTGAGCAGATTAAAACCTATGAAATCAGCAAAAAATTCTGTAACTGCAGAGGGCAGCGCCTAAGCCCACCACTACAGCCCTACCTTTCTTGGGCGAGCTCTGCGGGGATGTGGGTGAAGACAAGAGCTTGGAGGACGCGCTGGACAGCATGTCCTCCGCCTGCTTTGGGTGGCGCTCCAGACTGCCTTCTTCAGACAGCGAGAGGATCTTCTTTAAAGCTTGCGGAGAGTTTATGCCTACAAAAATAAGCAAATAACTAAAAACTTCTAACAACTAAAGGGCTGTATTGAAACTCAGTGCTACTGTAAGGTTCCACATATTTACAACTGGATATTCCTTGTACCGTCACGATATGAGAACAGGTGGAGGAGGCAGAGATGCCTGTGCTCAGACTTCCGATTCCCAGGGCCAAGAGGTGGCTGTGGATGTTTTAAATTCCAAACGTCTGACACCATAACCATGTGCTTGGCAACAACCAAGATTAAGTGGACAATATGTGAACATCTGAATTCGGGGCTCAGTGGGGTCACTTCAACTCCAGCTTGGGTTGGAAGCAGGTATTTGCTACTACGGGGCAGTTCAGCTCTGGGGAAAGGGGAACACCAGGAGAAAAGCAGAGGGCCCAGAGACACGGAGCGGATGGGGGAGGCAGGATACAGCACCAAGGGTCCTCATCAGTAATGTACTCAGTCCACAGAGGAAGAGGAAACTAGCTGCCTCTTCCACAGAAGCCAGGAGGGCGGCTCCCAGGGTGCATGGGCCTGGCTGGGAAGGGTGCGTGGGTAGACACAAAGTGACCCCTTGATTATTCTCCAGGAGTATGGGAGACACTTTACAAAGCTTCTCATAGTACTATGGGGCGTCCTCAAACTCCCTCAGAGCTGACAAGCAGAGAGATTTCCAGAAAGGAAGAACAGCCCCAAACCATGTCCCCCCTTCCTGCCAGCATGCCATCTCATGTAAGCAGCCTTCTGCACTCTAAATGGCGTCTCTGGGGAAGAAGCGATACAATCAGGCACAGCGGTGTGAAAACTCCAAGTGCACCAAAGCTACAGGCCAGCAGGCAGTCGCCTCAGGCTGGCAGGGCCTCAGCAGACTGTCAGCACTTCACACATGGCGCCCTCCGCACAGAGGGGCAGGGTACCTCGACCACACTCCTCCGAGCCGCCTCAGGGAGGATGGAGGTCAGCCAACAGCGCCCAGCACAGAGACCGAGGGACCTCACCCAAGGCCCAGCGCGTCTAAGCCAGCCTGCTGTACCCTGGTAAAAACATTCCTTATTTCTGTTCAGGTTACTTCCTTCCACAGACAGGCAGAAGAAATAGTGGGCACACTTTATGAAAGCTTGTTCTGTGGTGCATCTATTTGAGAAGGGTAAACCAATGAATGCGCTGTTTTTAAGGAAAAAGATGAGGTATAATTTCATTAACCTGCGAGCTCTGTCCGTATTTCCAGTGCCTGAAACTTGCAGAAGTGGGAGCTCGGTGAGGCAGAGCTGTGCCCATGGCCGGCATGCCTGCGGGCAGGCTCCGAGGCCTGCTACTGACATGGCTGAAGCCAGCTCGGTTCGAGGCACTGACCTGAGAAACACTCAGGCACAGAGCCGGCTCACCACTGCTAGCACAGCCGTGTCCCCCACCCACTTCCACGCTGGGTGCCCTGGGCAGCCTAGGACAGCAGAGCAGCATCTCGAGGCCACATGCACATGCACACAACCTGGGCTTGGGAGGATGAGGTCTGAGGAGTCCCCCCAGACTTACCGACCAGCCCCTTGGTAGCGCTCGAGGTGGCCACCCTGAGGGCTGGCACAGGGCCAGCCTTGGGCTCCTCTGTGGGCGCGGGCGCCAGGCTGCTGCCATTCTCGGCCTCAAGGGACATGTCCTTGGAGCCAGTGGGAGAGGCCCAGCGGGCCCTGGACTGCGCCTGCTCCAGGCTTTCTTCGATTGGGTTCTGTCTGTCGCCCTTCTGGCCATCCTCGGCAAAAATCAAGTGGTCCAGGTGGCCCCTGTTGGCCCAGGGCCCCATGGGGTCCCCGGGGTAATCGCAGAGCACAGGCCCGAACAGTGGGGTCTCCCAGCTCCTCAGGTGCTGGATGGTCTGGATGTTGTTGTGCGAGTCACTGGAGCATGAGGTCCAGCTCCCATGGCCACTGTTGGCGGCATCCAGGGACGTGCAATAGCCCTGGTCCTGCGAGAGCACCATGGCTGTGGCAAACACGTCCTGGGCCAGGGCCATGGCTGCATAGGACCTGTGGGGAGGGAGGGACAGGAGGAGCTGACTGTGAGCCTCTGCCTCACTCTGTGGTAGGGGACAGGGCAGTCCGCAGGTCCACGAGGGCCAGGAGGTCGGCATGGTTTGTGGAGAAGGAGCCACGAGTACTCAAGGAGGGTCCAGGATGGGGTTGTCCCATGGGGCCCTTGGCGCGGGCACCCACAGGGCCAGGTGGTGAGGGGCAGCAGGGCGAGGAGGCGGGTGCAGGAAGGGCACCCACCCCAGGCTGTACTGGTCTGGCTCTAGCACTGTCTGCTGCTCTGCCCTGACAACGCCCAGGCCGATCTCCACCAGGCTCACGGAGTGCTGCTGCCTCCGCTCCTCCTGCAGGGCCATGGGCACCGAGTCCAAGGAGGAGTTTCTGACCATACCGGACCTAGAGGAGATCTCGCTGGGGCCAGAGTCGGAGAAGTTGTCCACGCTCCAGCTGGGGGCCAGGGTGTAACCTGCAAACACATGGGAGACCTCACATGATGGAAGAAAAGCCAAGCAGAAATGCAGGACGCTCACTGGGAAGGGGACCCCTCATGCCTCAGAGTTCGCACTCCTGTCCTCACAAAGGAGCCCCTTACCTAAGGAGGAGCACCGGACTGCTTAGTGGAGATACAGAAGTCAGGGCTGTGCCAAGCGAGCTCAGCGCCCGCTGTCCCCCACACCCTGTGGCCCAAGGTCACAGCACATGGAGGCTGGGCACAGGGCGTCTGCTTATGCACCAATCAGCGTTAAAAAGTAGAAATCTCATTTGTTTTGTTTTTTTTTTTTTTGAGACAGGGTCTGAGCATTCCAGGCTGGCCTCAAAGTTGCAGCGACCCTCCTGCCCCAGCCTTTTGATAGCTGGCACAGAGTGTAGGGGTGCACCACCACGCCATTAAAATCTGAATATTCCCTTTCCGCACTCATTTTTTTCTTTTCTGCATTACTAAGCATGTAATCATCTTAGTTCAAAATCATTTGATACAATCACAGACCATGTAAGTTTTTAAATGCCACTTACTACAAAATAAATAATATAGAATATGTAAATAAATCTGGAGGACCTAAATTTGCCAATTTAAGTGGCCCCCATTTCACTAACCTAGTAATTCCTGATTTATTTGTTCAAGGTCACATAGGGTCTTGCTAAGATTTAATGTGTTTCCCTATGAAATGTCTATAATCACACTGCAAGTCTTGCCAGATGAAATTTAAATCTGTTCCTCAGAAGTCCATTCCAAAATCAATCTGTCTCTGGGAAAGAGGGTCGCGCACAGCGCCTGCCCCTCAGGCATTACGACCCGGGGACTCCAGTTCTGAAAGCTCCACCTGCCCTGGTCCCATGCCATCCTACAGCTGGTGGTGCTCACTTCCCGGGAAAGAAGAGGAACCAGCGAAGTCCAGCTGCCCAGAGTCAAAGTGCCTCAGCTGAGCGCCACTGCCACTGACCGCAGGACACAGGGACAGCGCAGACGTAGCCCCCACCCAGATCTGGCACTCAGAGGCCACAGTGAAGCCTGGCCATACGTGAGCCGCTCCGGGACTCTACAAGTGACAGTGGGGCACAGCCTTGGCTGCCACCACCCAAGGGAGAGGATCAAGGGCCAGGCCCATGGGTAGGGGAAGGGGACCAAGGCCCAGCCACCCCGACAGACACACACCAGTTGCTCGGCCCTACAGTCTTCCTCCCTGTACTAACGTCAGTCACACAAGAACGAATGTTTACATAGAAAGAATTCTTCCCACATTTAGGATTAATAAAAAGGCAAATGGATGTTTAAAAGGACTGTGTAACTGATAAATCTGACATACTGTAATATTAAAAAGAAATACAAAAATTCTTCCCAATGCTTAAAATGAGGGAAGGCCCCTGACTGTGAAGGCACCCTGAGCAGATTAAAACCTATGAAATCAGCAAAAAATTCTGTAACTGCAGAGGGCAGCGCCTAAGCCCACCACTACAGCCCTACCTTTCTTGGGCGAGCTCTGGGGGGATGTGGGTGAAGACAAGAGCTTGGAGGACGCGCTGGACAGCATGTCCTCCGCCTGCTTTGGGTGGCGCTCCAGACTGCCTTCTTCAGACAGCGAGAGGATCTTCTTTAAAGCTTGCGGAGAGTTTATGCCTACAAAAATAAGCAAATAACTAAAAACTTCTAACAACTAAAGGGCTGTATTGAAACTCAGTGCTACTGTAAGGTTCCACATATTTACAACTGGATATTCCTTGTACCGTCACGATATGAGAACAGGTGGAGGAGGCAGAGATGCCTGTGCTCAGACTTCCGATTCCCAGGGCCAAGAGGTGGCTGTGGATGTTTTAAATTCCAAACGTCTGACACCATAACCATGTGCTTGGCAACAACCAAGATTAAGTGGACAATATGTGAACATCTGAATTCGGGGCTCAGTGGGGTCACTTCAACTCCAGCTTGGGTTGGAAGCAGGTATTTGCTACTACGGGGCAGTTCAGCTCTGGGGAAAGGGGAACACCAGGAGAAAAGCAGAGGGCCCAGAGACACGGAGCGGATGGGGGAGGCAGGATACAGCACCAAGGGTCCTCATCAGTAATGTACTCAGTCCACAGAGGAAGAGGAAACTAGCTGCCTCTTCCACAGAAGCCAGGAGGGCGGCTCCCAGGGTGCATGGGCCTGGCTGGGAAGGGTGCGTGGGTAGACACAAAGTGACCCCTTGATTATTCTCCAGGAGTATGGGAGACACTTTACAAAGCTTCTCATAGTACTATGGGGCGTCCTCAAACTCCCTCAGAGCTGACAAGCAGAGAGATTTCCAGAAAGGAAGAACAGCCCCAAACCATGTCCCCCCTTCCTGCCAGCATGCCATCTCATGTAAGCAGCCTTCTGCACTCTAAATGGCGTCTCTGGGGAAGAAGCGATACAATCAGGCACAGCGGTGTGAAAACTCCAAGTGCACCAAAGCTACAGGCCAGCAGGCAGTCGCCTCAGGCTGGCAGGGCCTCAGCAGACTGTCAGCACTTCACACATGGCGCCCTCCGCACAGAGGGGCAGGGTACCTCGACCACACTCCTCCGAGCCGCCTCAGGGAGGATGGAGGTCAGCCAACAGCGCCCAGCACAGAGACCGAGGGACCTCACCCAAGGCCCAGCGCGTCTAAGCCAGCCTGCTGTACCCTGGTAAAAACATTCCTTATTTCTGTTCAGGTTACTTCCTTCCACAGACAGGCAGAAGAAATACAGACAGGCAGAAGAAATAGTGGGCACACTTTATGAAAGCTTGTTCTGTAGTGCATCTATTTGAGAAGGGTAAACCAATGAATGCGCTGTTTTTAAGGAAAAAGATGAGGTATAATTTCATTAACCTGCGAGCTCTGTCCGTATTTCCAGTGCCTGAAACTTGCAGAAGTGGGAGCTCGGTGAGGCAGAGCTGTGCCCATGGCCGGCATGCCTGCAGGCAGGCTCCGAGGCCTGCTACTGACATGGCTGAAGCCAGCTCGGTTCGAGGCACTGACCTGAGAAACACTCAGGCACAGAGCCGGCTCACCACTGCTAGCACAGCCGTGTCCCCCACCCACTTCCACGCTGGGTGCCCTGGGCAGCCTAGGACAGCAGAGCAGCATCTCGAGGCCACATGCACATGCACACAACCTGGGCTTGGGAGGATGAGGTCTGAGGAGTCCCCCCAGACTTACCGACCAGCCCCTTGGTAGCGCTCGAGGTGGCCACCCTGAGGGCTGGCACAGGGCCAGCCTTGGGCTCCTCTGTGGGCGCGGGCGCCAGGCTGCTGCCATTCTCGGCCTCAAGGGACATGTCCTTGGAGCCAGTGGGAGAGGCCCAGCGGGCCCTGGACTGCGCCTGCTCCAGGCTTTCTTCGATTGGGTTCTGTCTGTCGCCCTTCTGGCCATCCTCGGCAAAAATCAAGTGGTCCAGGTGGCCCCTGTTGGCCCAGGGCCCCATGGGGTCCCCGGGGTAATCGCAGAGCACAGGCCCGAACAGTGGGGTCTCACAGCTCCTCAGGTGCTGGATGGTCTGGATGTTGTTGTGCGAGTCACTGGAGCATGAGGTCCAGCTCCCATGGCCACTGTTGGCGGCATCCAGGGACGTGCAATAGCCCTGGTCCTGCGAGAGCACCATGGCTGTGGCAAACACGTCCTGGGCCAGGGCCATGGCTGCATAGGACCTGTGGGGAGGGAGGGACAGGAGGAGCTGACTGTGAGCCTCTGCCTCACTCTGTGGTAGGGGACAGGGCAGTCCGCAGGTCCACGAGGGCCAGGAGGTCGGCATGGTTTGTGGAGAAGGAGCCACGAGTACTCAAGGAGGGTCCAGGATGGGGTTGTCCCATGGGGCCCTTGGCGCGGGCACCCACAGGGCCAGGTGGTGAGGGGCAGCAGGGCGAGGAGGCGGGTGCAGGAAGGGCACCCACCCCAGGCTGTACTGGTCTGGCTCTAGCACTGTCTGCTGCTCTGCCCTGACAACGCCCAGGCCGATCTCCACCAGGCTCACGGAGTGCTGCTGCCTCCGCTCCTCCTGCAGGGCCATGGGCACCGAGTCCAAGGAGGAGTTTCTGACCATACCGGACCTAGAGGAGATCTCGCTGGGGCCAGAGTCGGAGAAGTTGTCCACGCTCCAGCTGGGGGCCAGGGTGTAACCTGCAAACACATGGGAGACCTCACATGATGGAAGAAAAGCCAAGCAGAAATGCAGGACGCTCACTGGGAAGGGGACCCCTCATGCCTCAGAGTTCGCACTCCTGTCCTCACAAAGGAGCCCCTTACCTAAGGAGGAGCACCGGACTGCTTAGTGGAGATACAGAAGTCAGGGCTGTGCCAAGCGAGCTCAGCGCCCGCTGTCCCCCACACCCTGTGGCCCAAGGTCACAGCACATGGAGGCTGGGCACAGGGCGTCTGCTTATGCACCAATCAGCGTTAAAAAGTAGAAATCTCATTTGTTTTGTTTTTTTTTTTTGAGACAGGGTCTGAGCATTCCAGGCTGGCCTCAAAGTTGCAGCGACCCTCCTGCCCCAGCCTTTTGATAGCTGGCACAGAGTGTAGGGGTGCACCACCACGCCATTAAAATCTGAATATTCCTTTTCCGCACTCATTTTTTTCTTTTCTGCATTACTAAGCATGTAATCATCTTAGTTCAAAATCATTTGATACAATCACAGACCATGTAAGTTTTTAAATGCCACTTACTACAAAATAAATAATATAGAATATGTAAATAAATCTGGAGGACCTAAATTTGCCAATTTAAGTGGCCCCCATTTCACTAACCTAGTAATTCCTGATTTATTTGTTCAAGGTCACATAGGGTCTTGCTAAGATTTAATGTGTTTCCCTATGAAATGTCTATAATCACACTGCAAGTCTTGCCAGATGAAATTTAAATCTGTTCCTCAGAAGTCCATTCCAAAATCAATCTGTCTCTGGGAAAGAGGGTCGCGCACAGCGCCTGCCCCTCAGGCATTACGACCCGGGGACTCCAGTTCTGAAAGCTCCACCTGCCCTGGTCCCATGCCATCCTACAGCTGGTGGTGCTCACTTCCCGGGAAAGAAGAGGAACCAGCGAAGTCCAGCTGCCCAGAGTCAAAGTGCCTCAGCTGAGCGCCACTGCCACTGACCGCAGGACACAGGGACAGCGCAGACGTAGCCCCCACCCAGATCTGGCACTCAGAGGCCACAGTGAAGCCTGGCCATACGTGAGCCGCTCCGGGACTCTACAAGTGACAGTGGGGCACAGCCTTGGCTGCCACCACCCAAGGGGGAGGATCAAGGGCCAGGCCCATGGGTAGGGGAAGGGGACCAAGGCCCAGCCACCCCGACAGACACACACCAGGTGCTCGGCCCTACAGTCTTCCTCCCTGTACTAACGTCAGTCACACAAGAACGAATGTTTACATAGAAAGAATTCTTCCCACATTTAGGATTAATAAAAAGGCAAATGGATGTTTAAAAGGACTGTGTAACTGATAAATCTGACATACTGTAATATTAAAAAGAAATACAAAAATTCTTCCCAATGCTTAAAATGAGGGAAGGCCCCTGACTGTGAAGGCACCCTGAGCAGATTAAAACCTGTGAAATCAGCAAGAAATTCTATGACTGCAGAGGGCAGCGCCTAAGCCCACCACTGCAGCCCTACCTTTCCTGGGCGAGCTCTGCGGGGATGTGGGTGAAGACAAGAGCTTGGAGGACGCGCTGGACAGCATGTCCTCCGCCTGCTTTGGGTGGCGCTCCAGACTGCCTTCTTCAGACAGCGAGAGGATCTTCTTTAAAGCTTGCGGAGAGTTTATGCCTACAAAAATAAGCAAATAACTAAAAACTTCTAACAACTAAAGGGCTGTATTGAAACTCAGTGCTACTGTAAGGTTCCACATATTTACAACTGGATATTCCTTGTACCGTCACGATATGAGAACAGGTGGAGGAGGCAGAGATGCCTGTGCTCAGACTTCCGATTCCCAGGGCCAAGAGGTGGCTGTGGATGTTTTAAATTCCAAACCTCTGACACCATAACCATGTGCTTGGCAACAACCAAGATTAAGTGGACAATATGTGAACATCTGAATTCGGGGCTCAGTGGGGTCACTTCAACTCCAGCTTGGGTTGGAAGCAGGTATTTGCTACTACGGGGCAGTTCAGCTCTGGGGAAAGGGGAACACCAGGAGAAAAGCAGAGGGCCCAGAGACACGGAGCGGATGGGGGAGGCAGGATACAGCACCAAGGGTCCTCATCAGTAATGTACTCAGTCCACAGAGGAAGAGGAAACTAGCTGCCTCTTCCACAGAAGCCAGGAGGGCGGCTCCCAGGGTGCATGGGCCTGGCTGGGAAGGGTGCGTGGGTAGACACAAAGTGACCCCTTGATTATTCTCCAGGAGTATGGGAGACACTTTACAAAGCTTCTCATAGTACTATGGGGCATCCTCAAACTCCCTCAGAGCTGACAAGCAGAGAGATTTCCAGAAAGGAAGAACAGCCCCAAACCATGTCCCCTTCCTGCCAGCATGCCATCTCATGTAAGCAGCCTTCTGCACTCTAAATGGCGTCTCTGGGGAAGAAGCGATACTATCAGGCAAAGCGGTGTGAAAACTCCAAGTGCACCAAAGCTACAGGCCAGCAGGCAGTCGCCTCAGGCTGGCAGGGCCTCAGCAGAGTGTCAGCACTTCACACATGGCGCCCTCCGCACAGAGGGGCAGGGTACCTCGACCACACTCCTCCGAGCCGCCTCAGGGAGGATGGAGGTCAGCCAACAGCGCCCAGCACAGAGACCGAGGGACCTCACCCAAGGCCCAGCGCCTCTAAGCCAGCCTGCTGTACCCTGGTAAAAACATTCCTTATTTCTGTTCAGGTTACTTCCTTCCACAGACAGGCAGAAGAAATAGTGGGCACACTTTATGAAAGCTTGTTCTGTAGTGCATCTATTTGAGAAGGGTAAACCAATGAATGCGCTGTTTTTAAGGAAAAAGATGAGGTATAATTTCATTAACCTGCGAGCTCTGTCCGTATTTCCAGTGCCTGAAACTTGCAGAAGTGGGAGCTCGGTGAGGCAGAGCTGTGCCCATGGCCGGCATGCCTGCAGGCAGGCTCCGAGGCCTGCTACTGACATGGCTGAAGCCAGCTCGGTTCGAGGCACTGACCTGAGAAACACTCAGGCACAGAGCCGGCTCACCACTGCTAGCACAGCCGTGTCCCCCACCCACTTCCACGCTGGGTGCCCTGGGCAGCCTAGGACAGCAGAGCAGCATCTCGAGGCCACATGCACATGCACACAACCTGGGCTTGGGAGGATGAGGTCTGAGGAGTCCCCCCAGACTTACCGACCAGCCCCTTGGTAGCGCTCGAGGTGGCCACCCTGAGGGCTGGCACAGGGCCAGCCTTGGGCTCCTCTGTGGGCGCGGGCGCCAGGCTGCTGCCATTCTCGGCCTCAAGGGACATGTCCTTGGAGCCAGTGGGAGAGGCCCAGCGGGCCCTGGACTGCGCCTGCTCCAGGCTTTCTTCGATTGGGTTCTGTCTGTCGCCCTTCTGGCCATCCTCGGCAAAAATCAAGTGGTCCAGGTGGCCCCTGTTGGCCCAGGGCCCCATGGGGTCCCCGGGGTAATCGCAGAGCACAGGCCCGAACAGTGGGGTCTCCCAGCTCCTCAGGTGCTGGATGGTCTGGATGTTGTTGTGCGAGTCACTGGAGCATGAGGTCCAGCTCCCATGGCCACTGTTGGCGGCATCCAGGGACGTGCAATAGCCCTGGTCCTGCGAGAGCACCATGGCTGTGGCAAACACGTCCTGGGCCAGGGCCATGGCTGCATAGGACCTGTGGGGAGGGAGGGACAGGAGGAGCTGACTGTGAGCCTCTGCCTCACTCTGTGGTAGGGGACAGGGCAGTCCGCAGGTCCACGAGGGCCAGGAGGTCGGCATGGTTTGTGGAGAAGGAGCCACGAGTACTCAAGGAGGGTCCAGGATGGGGTTGTCCCATGGGGCCCTTGGCGCGGGCACCCACAGGGCCAGGTGGTGAGGGGCAGCAGGGCGAGGAGGCGGGTGCAGGAAGGGCACCCACCCCAGGCTGTACTGGTCTGGCTCTAGCACTGTCTGCTGCTCTGCCCTGACAACGCCCAGGCCGATCTCCACCAGGCTCACGGAGTGCTGCTGCCTCCGCTCCTCCTGCAGGGCCATGGGCACCGAGTCCAAGGAGGAGTTTCTGACCATACCGGACCTAGAGGAGATCTCGCTGGGGCCAGAGTCGGAGAAGTTGTCCACGCTCCAGCTGGGGGCCAGGGTGTAACCTGCAAACACATGGGAGACCTCACATGATGGAAGAAAAGCCAAGCAGAAATGCAGGACGCTCACTGGGAAGGGGACCCCTCATGCCTCAGAGTTCGCACTCCTGTCCTCACAAAGGAGCCCCTTACCTAAGGAGGAGCACCGGACTGCTTAGTGGAGATACAGAAGTCAGGGCTGTGCCAAGCGAGCTCAGCGCCCGCTGTCCCTCACACCCTGTGGCCCAAGGTCACAGCACATGGAGGCTGGGCACAGGGCGTCTGCTTATGCACCAATCAGCGTTAAAAAGTAGAAACCTCATTTGTTTTGTTTTTTTGAGACAGGGTCTGAGCATTCCAGGCTGGCCTCAAAGTTGCAGCGACCCTCCTGCCCCAGCCTTTTGATAGCTGGCACAGAGTGTAGGGGTGCACCACCACGCCATTAAAATCTGAATATTCCTTTTCCGCACTCATTTTTTTCTTTTCTGCATTACTAAGCATGTAATCATCTTAGTTCAAAATCATTTGATACAATCACAGACCATGTAAGTTTTTAAATGCCACTTACTACAAAATAAATAATATAGAATATGTAAATAAATCTGGAGGACCTAAATTTGCCAATTTAAGTGGCCCCCATTTCACTAACCTAGTAATTCCTGATTTATTTGTTCAAGGTCACATAGGGTCTTGCTAAGATTTAATGTGTTTCCCTATGAAATGTCTATAATCACACTGCAAGTCTTGCCAGATGAAATTTAAATCTGTTCCTCAGAAGTCCATTCCAAAATCAATCTGTCTCTGGGAAAGAGGGTCGCGCACAGCGCCTGCCCCTCAGGCATTACGACCCGGGGACTCCAGTTCTGAAAGCTCCACCTGCCCTGGTCCCATGCCATCCTACAGCTGGTGGTGCTCACTTCCCGGGAAAGAAGAGGAACCAGCGAAGTCCAGCTGCCCAGAGTCAAAGTGCCTCAGCTGAGCGCCACTGCCACTGACCGCAGGACACAGGGACAGCGCAGACGTAGCCCCCACCCAGATCTGGCACTCAGAGGCCACAGTGAAGCCTGGCCGTACGTGAGCCGCTCCGGGACTCTACAAGTGACAGTGGGGCACAGCCTTGGCTGCCACCACCCAAGGGGGAGGATCAAGGGCCAGGCCCATGGGTAGGGGAAGGGGACCAAGGCCCAGCCACCCCGACAGACACACACCAGGTGCTCGGCCCTACAGTCTTCCTCCCTGTACTAACGTCAGTCACACAAGAACGAATGTTTACATAGAAAGAATTCTTCCCACATTTAGGATTAATAAAAAGGCAAATGGATGTTTAAAAGGACTGTGTAACTGATAAATCTGACATACTGTAATATTAAAAAGAAATACAAAAATTCTTCCCAATGCTTAAAATGAGGGAAGGCCCCTGACTGTGAAGGCACCCTGAGCAGATTAAAACCTGTGAAATCAGCAAAAAATTCTGTGACTGCAGAGGGCAGCGCCTAAGCCCACCACTACAGCCCTACCTTTCCTGGGCGAGCTCTGCGGGGATGTGGGTGAAGACAAGTGCTTGGAGGACGCGCTGGACAGCATGTCCTCCGCCTGCTTTGGGTGGCGCTCCAGACTGCCTTCTTCAGACAGCGAGAGGATCTTCTTTAAAGCTTGCGGAGAGTTTATGCCTACAAAAATAAGCAAATAACTAAAAACTTCTAACAACTAAAGGGCTGTATTGAAACTCAGTGCTACTGTAAGGTTCCACATATTTACAACGGGATATTCCTTGTACCGTCACGATATGAGAACAGGTGGAGGAGGCAGAGATGCCTGTGCTCAGACTTCCGATTCCCAGGGCCAAGAGGTGGCTGTGGATGTTTTAAATTCCAAACCTCTGACACCATAACCATGTGCTTGGCAACAACCAAGATTAAGTGGACAATATGTGAACATCTGAATTCGGGGCTCAGTGGGGTCACTTCAACTCCAGCTTGGGTTGGAAGCAGGTATTTGCTACTACGGGGCAGTTCAGCTCTGGGGAAAGGGGAACACCAGGAGAAAAGCAGAGGGCCCAGAGACACGGAGCGGATGGGGGAGGCAGGATACAGCACCAAGGGTCCTCATCAGTAATGTACTCAGTCCACAGAGGAAGAGGAAACTAGCTGCCTCTTCCACAGAAGCCAGGATGGCGGCTCCCAGGGTGCATGGGCCTGGCTGGGAAGGGTGCGTGGGTAGACACAAAGTGACCCCTTGATTATTCTCCAGGAGTATGGGAGACACTTTACAAAGCTTCTCATAGTACTATGGGGCATCCTCAAACTCCCTCAGAGCTGACAAGCAGAGAGATTTCCAGAAAGGAAGAACAGCCCCAAACCATGTCCCCTTCCTGCCAGCATGCCATCTCATGTAAGCAGCCTTCTGCACTCTAAATGGCGTCTCTGGGGAAGAAGCGATACTATCAGGCAAAGCGGTGTGAAAACTCCAAGTGCACCAAAGCTACAGGCCAGCAGGCAGTCGCCTCAGGCTGGCAGGGCCTCAGCAGAGTGTCAGCACTTCACACATGGCGCCCTCCGCACAGAGGGGCAGGGTACCTCGACCACACTCCTCCGAGCCGCCTCAGGGAGGATGGAGTTCAGCCAACAGCGCCCAGCACAGAGACCGAGGGACCTCACCCAAGGCCCAGCGCCTCTAAGCCAGCCTGCTGTACCCTGGTAAAAACATTCCTTATTTCTGTTCAGGTTACTTCCTTCCACAGACAGGCAGAAGAAATAGTGGGCACACTTTATGAAAGCTTGTTCTGTAGTGCATCTATTTGAGAAGGGTAAACCAATGAATGCGCTGTTTTTAAGGAAAAAGATGAGGTATAATTTCATTAACCTGCGAGCTCTGTCCGTATTTCCAGTGCCTGAAACTTGCAGAAGTGGGAGCTCGGTGAGGCAGAGCTGTGCCCATGGCCGGCATGCCTGCAGGCAGGCTCCGAGGCCTGCTACTGACATGGCTGAAGCCAGCTCGGTTCGAGGCACTGACCTGAGAAACACTCAGGCACAGAGCCGGCTCACCACTGCTAGCACAGCCGTGTCCCCCACCCACTTCCACGCTGGGTGCCCTGGGCAGCCTAGGACAGCAGAGCAGCATCTCGAGGCCACATGCACATGCACACAACCTGGGCTTGGGAGGATGAGGTCTGAGGAGTCCCCCCAGACTTACCGACCAGCCCCTTGGTAGCGCTCGAGGTGGCCACCCTGAGGGCTGGCACAGGGCCAGCCTTGGGCTCCTCTGTGGGCGCGGGCGCCAGGCTGCTGCCATTCTCGGCCTCAAGGGACATGTCCTTGGAGCCAGTGGGAGAGGCCCAGCGGGCCCTGGACTGCGCCTGCTCCAGGCTTTCTTCGATTGGGTTCTGTCTGTCGCCCTTCTGGCCATCCTCGGCAAAAATCAAGTGGTCCAGGTGGCCCCTGTTGGCCCAGGGCCCCATGGGGTCCCCGGGGTAATCGCAGAGCACAGGCCCGAACAGTGGGGTCTCCCAGCTCCTCAGGTGCTGGATGGTCTGGATGTTGTTGTGCGAGTCACTGGAGCATGAGGTCCAGCTCCCATGGCCACTGTTGGCGGCATCCAGGGACGTGCAATAGCCCTGGTCCTGCGAGAGCACCATGGCTGTGGCAAACACGTCCTGGGCCAGGGCCATGGCTGCATAGGACCTGTGGGGAGGGAGGGACAGGAGGAGCTGACTGTGAGCCTCTGCCTCACTCTGTGGTAGGGGACAGGGCAGTCCGCAGGTCCACGAGGGCCAGGAGGTCGGCATGGTTTGTGGAGAAGGAGCCACGAGTACTCAAGGAGGGTCCAGGATGGGGTTGTCCCATGGGGCCCTTGGCGCGGGCACCCACAGGGCCAGGTGGTGAGGGGCAGCAGGGCGAGGAGGCGGGTGCAGGAAGGGCACCCACCCCAGGCTGTACTGGTCTGGCTCTAGCACTGTCTGCTGCTCTGCCCTGACAACGCCCAGGCCGATCTCCACCAGGCTCACGGAGTGCTGCTGCCTCCGCTCCTCCTGCAGGGCCATGGGCACCGAGTCCAAGGAGGAGTTTCTGACCATACCGGACCTAGAGGAGATCTCGCTGGGGCCAGAGTCGGAGAAGTTGTCCACGCTCCAGCTGGGGGCCAGGGTGTAACCTGCAAACACATGGGAGACCTCACATGATGGAAGAAAAGCCAAGCAGAAATGCAGGACGCTCACTGGGAAGGGGACCCCTCATGCCTCAGAGTTCGCACTCCTGTCCTCACAAAGGAGCCCCTTACCTAAGGAGGAGCACCGGACTGCTTAGTGGAGATGCAGAAGTCAGGGCTGTGCCAAGCGAGCTCAGCGCCCGCTGTCCCTCACACCCTGTGGCCCAAGGTCACAGCACATGGAGGCTGGGCACAGGGCGTCTGCTTATGCACCAATCAGCGTTAAAAAGTAGAAACCTCATTTGTTTTGTTTTTTTTGAGACAGGGTCTGAGCATTCCAGGCTGGCCTCAAAGTTGCAGCGACCCTCCTGCCCCAGCCTTTTGATAGCTGGCACAGAGTGTAGGGGTGCACCACCACGCCATTAAAATCTGAATATTCCTTTTCCGCACTCATTTTTTTCTTTTCTGCATTACTAAGCATGTAATCATCTTAGTTCAAAATCATTTGATACAATCACAGACCATGTAAGTTTTTAAATGCCACTTACTACAAAATAAATAATATAGAATATGTAAATAAATCTGGAGGACCTAAATTTGCCAATTTAAGTGGCCCCCATTTCACTAACCTAGTAATTCCTGATTTATTTGTTCAAGGTCACATAGGGTCTTGCTAAGATTTAATGTGTTTCCCTATGAAATGTCTATAATCACACTGCAAGTCTTGCCAGATGAAATTTAAATCTGTTCCTCAGAAGTCCATTCCAAAATCAATCTGTCTCTGGGAAAGAGGGTCGCGCACAGCGCCTGCCCCTCAGGCATTACGACCCGGGGACTCCAGTTCTGAAAGCTCCACCTGCCCTGGTCCCATGCCATCCTACAGCTGGTGGTGCTCACTTCCCGGGAAAGAAGAGGAACCAGCGAAGTCCAGCTGCCCAGAGTCAAAGTGCCTCAGCTGAGCGCCACTGCCACTGACCGCAGGACACAGGGACAGCGCAGACGTAGCCCCCACCCAGATCTGGCACTCAGAGGCCACAGTGAAGCCTGGCCATACGTGAGCCGCTCCGGGACTCTACAAGTGACAGTGGGGCACAGCCTTGGCTGCCACCACCCAAGGGGGAGGATCAAGGGCCAGGCCCATGGGTAGGGGAAGGGGACCAAGGCCCAGCCACCCCGACAGACACACACCAGGTGCTCGGCCCTACAGTCTTCCTCCCTGTACTAACCTCAGTCACACAAGAACGAATGTTTACATAGAAAGAATTCTTCCCACATTTAGGATTAATAAAAAGGCAAATGGATGTTTAAAAGGACTGTGTAACTGATAAATCTGACATACTGTAATATTAAAAAGAAATACAAAAATTCTTCCCAATGCTTAAAATGAGGGAAGGCCCCTGACTGTGAAGGCACCCTGAGCAGATTAAAACCTGTGAAATCAGCAAGAAATTCTATGACTGCAGAGGGCAGCGCCTAAGCCCACCACTGCAGCCCTACCTTTCCTGGGCGAGCTCTGCGGGGATGTGGGTGAAGACAAGAGCTTGGAGGACGCGCTGGACAGCATGTCCTCCGCCTGCTTTGGGTGGCGCTCCAGACTGCCTTCTTCAGACAGCGAGAGGATCTTCTTTAAAGCTTGCGGAGAGTTTATGCCTACAAAAATAAGCAAATAACTAAAAACTTCTAACAACTAAAGGGCTGTATTGAAACTCAGTGCTACTGTAAGGTTCCACATATTTACAACTGGATATTCCTTGTACCGTCACGATATGAGAACAGGTGGAGGAGGCAGAGATGCCTGTGCTCAGACTTCCGATTCCCAGGGCCAAGAGGTGGCTGTGGATGTTTTAAATTCCAAACCTCTGACACCATAACCATGTGCTTGGCAACAACCAAGATTAAGTGGACAATATGTGAACATCTGAATTCGGGGCTCAGTGGGGTCACTTCAACTCCAGCTTGGGTTGGAAGCAGGTATTTGCTACTACGGGGCAGTTCAGCTCTGGGGAAAGGGGAACACCAGGAGAAAAGCAGAGGGCCCAGAGACACGGAGCGGATGGGGGAGGCAGGATACAGCACCAAGGGTCCTCATCAGTAATGTACTCAGTCCACAGAGGAAGAGGAAACTAGCTGCCTCTTCCACAGAAGCCAGGAGGGCGGCTCCCAGGGTGCATGGGCCTGGCTGGGAAGGGTGCGTGGGTAGACACAAAGTGACCCCTTGATTATTCTCCAGGAGTATGGGAGACACTTTACAAAGCTTCTCATAGTACTATGGGGCGTCCTCAAACTCCCTCAGAGCTGACAAGCAGAGAGATTTCCAGAAAGGAAGAACAGCCCCAAACCATGTCCCCTTCCTGCCAGCATGCCATCTCATGTAAGCAGCCTTCTGCACTCTACATGGCGTCTCTGGAGAAGAAGCGATACTGTCAGGCACAGCGGTGTGAAAACTCCAAGTGCACCAAAGCTACAGGCCAGCAGGCAGTAGCCTCAGGCTGGCAGGGCCTCAGCAGAGTGTCAGCACTTCACACATGGTGCCCTCCGCACAGAGGGGCAGGGTACCTCGACCACACTCCTCCGAGGCGCCTCAGGGAGGATGGAGGTCAGCCAACAGCGCCCAGCACAGAGACCGAGGGACCTCACCCAAGGCCCAGCGCGTCTAAGCCAGCCTGCTGTACCCTGGTAAAAACATTCCTTATTTCTGTTCAGGTTACTTCCTTCCACAGACAGGCAGAAGAAATAGTGGGCACACTTTATGAAAGCTTGTTCTGTGGTGCATCTATTTGAGAAGGGTAAACCAATGAATGCTCTGTTTTTAAGGAAAAAGATGAGGTATAATTTCATTAACCTGCGAGCTCTGTCCGTATTTCCAGTGCCTGAAACTTGCAGAAGTGGGAGCTCGGTGAGGCAGAGCTGTGCCCATGGCCGGCATGCCTGCAGGCAGGCTCCGAGGCCTGCTACTGACATGGCTGAAGCCAGCTCGGTTCGAGGCACTGACCTGAGAAACACTCAGGCCACGTTTCCCCAGCTCACCGACCACACAGTCAACAGCGAGGGTGAGGAGAGGACCCCCGAGTGCTCACACACCGAGGGGGCTTCACTGCTCCACTTCTTCCTCCCCGTTGTGAGGCACAGACCCCGTTTATCTAGAAACAGTCCCTCTCCCTGTGGAAATCTTCCCTTTTATTCGCAGAAAAGAAAACCGAGAGATTCTGGGACGCTGGGCAAGGTGCCTGGGACACCGCTGGCCCCACACAGCCAGGGGCAGGCACTCACCGAAGGGCGGGAGTTCCTTGACAGGCATCTTCCTTGGGGACGGGTAGAGGGACATGGCGGTCACCTGCAGGCCCTGGCCAAGCTTCTGCACTGGCTGTGGCTTTGGCAGGGGCTGCGGCTGAGCCTTCTGCTGGCACTCTGCCCTGGGCGCCACCTGGGAGGTCTCAGACTTGAGGGGCCTTTTGTCACCAGGGTGCTTAGGCACTGAGAACAGAAAATGTAGACATCAGAAGTGTACAGTCAGAATAGGAAAACACACATTTTTTCCTGCTGCCTTATAAAACACAGAAACTTCCAGGAGTGGGGCTGTCGGCCTGTAATCACAGCCCTGGGGAGGCTGAAGCAGGAGGATCACATCGAGGTTGAGGCCAGCCTGAATGACACAGTGAGTTCAAGGCCAGCCTGGACTACAGAGCGCAATATTGTCTCAAGAAACAACAACAGAGACAAATGGAGATAAATGACAAAAACTGGGAGGAAAACGCTCCTTACAGAAAATATGAGAAGTATGCCAAGATAAAGATATTTACCACATTAGTGATCTCTAACAATAACGATATTAAACATCAAATTAAAACTAAGAACAGAAAACGTGGGCAATATTATATGGCTATAGATAAAAAGCAAACCTGGTAAGAGCTACGCAAGAAAAATCATGAGGAATTACTTCTCTTACTGGTCCCCATATCACTCTGACACACCTAAGCTGATTTTTAACTGAATAAATGGTGTTAACTGTATTCTATTAATCGTCAGTCTCCTGTGAAGGGAACTCTCCAGGGAGGCAGACACTGGCAGTTCATAGGCTGCTATTCTGCAGGGCGGGCATGGAATTCCAAGTGCACGGCAGCAAGCCCACGAAACAGAAGAGTTAGATGCTGTCTGCACGGAGTCCTAACAGCCCACAGGCCCATGATGCCTGCGTCCTCCACCTTACACTCTGGAAGGCGGAGAATCTGGACACCAGGCAGCTCGCCTGAGGCCACACAGTCACTTCGCGGACAGTGGGAGCTGAGCGCTGCCCTGCAGCACGCAGTGTCCACTGGCAGTGTCCTGGCTGCTGTCCTCATGGGCTCTTCAGAAACCTCAAATCTTGAGAACCATCACCTTTCAAAGCAGCCCACAGGAGACCAGCAACTGGTGGGTTTTTATTAACTTTCGGTTTCATTTGCAGCACTGGGGACAGAGGCAGGCAGACACTGCACCTCTCCAGGCCAGCCCGATTCTCACTGCTAACACCAGGGCTCACTGTGCACACGTGCGCTGAACACCTGCACTCAGGCAGTCCTGTCTCAGCCTCCCCACGGCAGGCACCTGCCCAGAGGTACACAGTCTGACCAGATTGCACTGGACACTGGGTAGGCTGTGGTGAGACTGAAGGCAGCCCGAGGAGCCCACAGTGTCCTCCTGCACGGGCCCCGCACCTGGGAGAGGCTCAACCGGAGCAGCTCCTGCTCTGCTCCTCTGCCCCTGAGCTGCTGCCTGCAGGAGGCCCAGAGCCACCTGGGGAGGGGTGGGGACTCACGAGTGCTGGTCGCTGGCTCACACTGCAGCGACAGCATCTGCAGGCTCTTCTCGTCCATCTCGAGCTCCAGGTTGGACAGGTACTGCTTCACTTTGCGAGCCATCTGGGTGTCCTTGTAGAGCTTCTTGGCATTGAGGAAGGAACTGCGGCACACCCGCTTCTTGTGCCCGCCTGTCTGGGCAACATCCAGCACCACTGCGTTTGTGCTGCCCTGGCTGAGGGACCTTCGAGGTGGACAGGGAGAAGAGAGGCCACTCACTCCGGCACGGGCTATGACACCTGTGCGGCACTGCTGAGACCAACAGTGTCTACCCTGGGAGTCACCTGCTTCATTCCAACAGCGCTTGTCACCGGGAATTGCGGGTAAAGAGAGATACAGGTAACACACAGTAAACAGACCACTGGCACCCAGTCTACTCCAGCCGGAACTGGCTGTGCATCTATAGCATTCAGGTCCTCTCACAGAGGCAGCAAATGACAATCCCAGAAAAGCTCATGCAGGAAGACACGGCTCCACTCATTCTGATTTATCATGTTAAAGTTACTTCTCTATGAGAAGATGCTTTGCATAGATTTAAGTAAATTAGCTACAAGGTTCACAATTAGTTCCTTATTCCTTGAGTAGAATGAGGTAAGGTTTTAAGTAAAATTGTCAATCTGTTAATACTATAGTTATGCAAAATAAACATCTGTATATGGAAACTACTTAGCACATGGATCATTAAGAATTATTTTGAATAAGGATTAGTTTATATAGAATGAAAATAGTAGTTAGTTGAGCTGTAAAAAAAAATTGGTTTTCACCGCTGGAGACACCTTTTTTTAATTATGCATATTTACTGGTAAATAGCTGCACAGTAATATTTAACCACAAAGTTTTTCCTAACATCCTCCACTATCCCCATCCTAGGCTTTTCTCATTTTCAAGACACATGAATTATTCAAAAATAGAATCTTCCTGGGAGCTCAGAAATGTGCCTGGCCTACAGTTCCCCAGAAGAATCCTCAATATTTTCACAGCTCTGGGGGGCGCGACTTCAGGAGCGCACAGAGGACAGCTGCAGTCAGTCTGAGCTGGAAACCGCCAGAGCATCGAGGCAAGGTACAGAGCGCACGCAGGAGAGGCACAGGGAGGAAGGAGGCGGCAGCTGCGCGCCCCACCACTTACCCCAGACTGCGCCACTTCTTCTTCCTGCAAGTGAGAGCCGAGGAGATGGAAGCGTGAGTGCAGAGAGAGACAGAGAGATCACAGCTCAGAGAGAGAGGCCTGCACTTCGGGGAAGCCATCCCAGCAGCCCACAAACCTTCAACCCACCACCGCCTTCCTACAAGCACTAGTTCTGGCTCAAAAGACAAGTGTCAAGTTCTTGTCCTAGAGAAAGACATGTGAGGTCTGTCTCTCCGCCGACTGGATTGGGCAGAGACTGAGGCAGTGCCACCTGGGGCCATTACAAATCTGAGTGTACACCACCCCTGAGGAGTCACGACTCTACAAGCCAGTATCCTCAGGAACAGCGAGAAATGCTTGTGCCTGACATGACACGGAGGCCACGCTTCTCTCACTGGAGTCAGTGCACCTAATGCCATAGAAGGCTCAATGGCGACACTGGACCCAAGGTAATTTCTGCCCCCGAGCAAGGAGTATACACACGGAAACCTTTCTCACTGAGGGGGAAGCTTTCAAGGTGACCCCTCCAGTCCCACACGTGCCTCGGCTGACCCACTCACCGAGTCCTGAACATGAGGGCCGGGTCCATGTTTACTGAGGCCATGCGGCCCACGTGACGAATTTCCTTGGCAATCATCCTGAGCTTCTCAAAGTTGACCAGTCCATCTACTTTTGAGTCATTTCCTGCAATTTGGCACAGGAGAAAAAGGAAATCACATGGCACCTGGTGTCTGCTTCTGCTGGACACGCAGGTAGAAACCAGTGCCAATCTACCTTCGTGCAGGAAGGTGAGATCCTTCTTGATGATTGGGAACAGGGGGATGATGGGGGGCTGCAGGTTCTGACTGTTGAGGACATTGCGGTACTTGGCCATGTTTCTGGAAGGATCAAACAGGTCTTGGAGATCCTGAAACAGCTTTTCATATTTATTGGGAAGTTTTTCCCAGGTGGTCCGAAGTCTTGCCACTGGTGCCAGGTTCAGGCCACTGATGGGAAAAGGAAAGTGGATCAGTTAGACGAGGCCTCCTGAGGAACTGCATGGTCCTGTCCGTCGATGGGTAACAGAACCACACAAACATGGCTACACACAGCCATCTGCAGCGGGTGCCGGAGGAAGGTCCTGATGACTCAAGTGAGGCCAAGGCAGACAGAAGCAGGTTCAGGCGTGGTCGTGGCCCACTGGTCTCTCTGTTTCCTTGAGCTCAGATTTCCTTCAAGGCCCAGCCTGCAGAGCCACCTGAGGTTGGGAAGGAGCCTGCAAGAGGCAAGGCCTGGAGAGCAGGAGTTGGGTTCCAGGTAGGGGGTGGGACCCGCCTCGCCCTGTCTGCATCCCAGCCTTGAGGGGAACAGCCCTGCTCCACACAGGACTGCACAACAGTGCCTTGCCATGGCCCAACTGAGGACACAGGGACACCTGCAGAATCACTCTCCAAGCTGAGGGGCACAGGTGTTGCAACCACAGCAGAAAGATGACACAGTCAGCAAGAACACTGTGTAAGTACTGTTCTTTCTGCACAGACAGAGTGGTATTTAGCCATACAGGCAACTGACAAAATGACAGGGCAAACATTCCAGAGCATTAAAACTAAACAGAAGTCACAGCAGTCATTAGAGTATCACAAACTCTGGGGAGAGAAAGGGACTAATAATTTCCTCAACATCAACCTGACTCAGGGCTCCCATGTGCACTTTCTCCCGGGCTCAGTCCAAGCACTGATCAGGGAGCACAGTTTACATTCCCTGGGCATCTGCCTTGTGCTGCCTGATGGAAATTCACATGCATTATGTCATTTAATATTCTTGATAACTCTTTGCAGTGTTGTTATTTTATACGAAATAAACTGTTATCCAGAGGAGTTCAAATGGTTTTCCCAGAGTTTACAAAAGCAGAAGTGCTGGATACAGATTCACCACTCTCCCAACCAGCTCCTGGAGTCAGTAAATTAAGCATTAGCCACAGGAGAGAAGCACTTTGGCTTTGAGTCAGTGACAGCCCTGCAGGTGTGAGGGCCTAGGGTGGTCGGCTAGCAGCTGCAGGCTGCTGGGCCCTTCCGGGATGGAGTGACCATGGAGGGGACACCTTTCCAGCGGAAGCAGGACCTGCGAGAGCTGGTAACCAACCGCCGTGCTCACCTGATGATGGTGAACATGGAGTTGAAGTTCTTGCACTCCCTGCAGTGCAGCGCTATCTTGATGAAATGCTTAATGATCTTCATCCTCTTCAGTTGGTTTGTCTCCCTGAGAATCTCTGAGGCCACCCAGAAGGTCTCCTGGTTGATGACCTCCTCGAACATCTTTAGGTTGGCACAGCTGGTTTTGGACCTCAGCTTGAACAGGTCATCGATGTACTCGGTGGGCTCGATGTTCCGGAAGAGCTCGAAGTTGCGCATGGAGAGCTGCTTGGAGACTTCAGTGGGGCTGAGCTGCAGCAGGGAAATCTGGCTCTTGCGTAGCAGCTCCTGCGCGTCCTTGTCTGAGCACAGCATCTTTGTCTCCATGTTGTTTTTCAAGTAGTACCTGTTTTTGAAGAAACAGGCGTCTGGGAGAAAGCCCATGCCACAGCACCGCAACACCCCCACCCTTAAGCAAGATTCAGAGAGGCTGAGATTGAATAGCAGCACAATTCTTTTCCACCAGGCCAGGGGGTGCTACCCTGCTGACCAGATCCCAAGGAACCCACAGAGAATTTGGGGGTGGGGTGAGGTGAGCAAAGTTCATAGATTTTTGTACCATTTATAACTATTCTCCTTTTCAAATTATTTTACCCTGTCTGTTAAAGATGACAAAAGCTAGTTTAATGAAGCACATAGCCTCAAGGAAGGACGCAGAAGGCCACACAGAGCCATCAGTGAGGGGAAGAACAGTGCTCCATCCAAACCAGGATGTTTCAGACTCAAACAGCCAGTAACCCACAACGGTTTCCCTTCGGTTGGGTCCTGCACATGAAACAATCCTGAAACAGATTTTAGCTATTTGGTGCCAGAGATCAAACTCATGACCTCACCCTTGCCAGGAAGGTGCTTACACCGCTGAGCTAAATCCCTAGCTCCTGAAACATTTTAATGCTTAAATACATGGAACTTCATAAGACGTGCCCAGGACAGTGGGGCAAGAACAACCCCTATGTGTCAGGTAGAGAACAGGACCCTAGAGCAGCCCAGAGCTCAGTGCTGGGCCATCTATTGTTTTTTTTTTAAAGCAACCTGTTAAAAACTATACTCGAATGTTTGCTCTTGGATTTATTTTCTTGCCTTCTCTCTTTAGAGAAAGCAGCCTCTTTCTCTCTGAGTGAACAGCCCTTGTGAGAAGACTGAAGGTGCACACAGAGGCCCCACTGCACAGTGCTTTTTCACATGCTCCAAAACTTCTAAGACACAACCCGCATGGCTCTGCCCTCAGCACTCCCGGCCAGCGTACTGCCCACTCTGATCACTCGCAGGGCCCAGGACAAGGGCTCACCCATCCTTTTCCTGCATGGTGAATGTGACCACGAATCTCAGAAAAGCATCACGATTACGGAGTTCAAATGAGAACCAAGCGAAGCTAACTTCTCAAAATGTAACTGCCTGCTAGTGCTAGGCTTGCAAATACAGGAGTGAGCCCCACAGTTACAGCTGACAGCAAGCAAACACGGCCTGAATGAATTAAATCACCATTTAGATCGATTTCATGGAAAAATCATGTGCAGTGGACCACTCTGTAAAATGAGACAATTCTTAGAAAGTTATTTATACAACTAATTAATTTGCATTTAGCGCAAAATCTAGTCATTACCTGTTAGCC
Organism: Cavia porcellus; assembly: GCF_034190915.1. NCBI lineage: Eukaryota > Metazoa > Chordata > Mammalia > Rodentia > Caviidae > Cavia > Cavia porcellus. Next base: position 52,329,126 of record NW_026947497.1, read on the forward strand.
AACACTTTAAAGTTTTTTCATCTTGCAATTATTTGTGGATTATTGGCAAATCCCTGTCAATAGGAGGTCACTATGTGATGACAGGATCAGCACAGTGACACAAAAGTGCTCAGGAGCCTGCCTCCCAGGGCCAGCTAGGCAGCTGCTCCAGCTGGGTTCCTGGGTCAGGCAGCCCATCCCACAGCGCCCCCTACCCTGCGAGTCACACAGTCCTCCCTACATCTCTGCCTGCCCTGGCCTTGTGCAGCTCCTGAGGTCTGAACAAGTGAGCACGTGGGCGCGCAAGCATGTGCGTGCACACACACACACACACACACACACACACACACACACACCCAAGGCTTCCTTGGCACTCCACACCAGCTCAGTTCACATGCTGTCAGCCAGGAACTCGATGGGCAAAGCTAGGAAGCCAGTGCCTGTGTGCTGGCCATCAACAGCAGCCCTCAGGTCACACTGGTAAGAGGTAGGCAGTCTATGTGCACATTGACCCGGGAACCACAGTGTGTGCGTGTGCGTGTGTGTGTGTCCTAAATTATAATCTCCAGGGGCTCTCAGTCATTTAAACCCCTCCAAAGTGCTGCAGGTAGACAGTGTGTACCTTCCACTCAGCTGTATTCTGTCAGCAAGTTTGCAGAGCTGGTCTGGAAGGCACCTTTGTTTGATGACACCCTCCAGGGTGACGGAGACCTCACACAGCGAGTACTGATCCGGGGTGGCAGTGATGGCAAACTCCCTGATGGCCTGGATGACCACTTCCTTCGCCGTGGTGTCCTTACTGATCATGATATATCGGCTCTGCTGATCAGCCTTAAAAACCCTCAGCACTTGATCTGGAAAGTCTGGAGGAAAGATAAACCAGTGCAGAAGTGTGTGCAGAGCAGGAGACACACTGCAATGAGGTGACGTGATCTGAGGAGGAGATGCTCCCTAAGAAGGGGAGGGTGGCTGCCCCCCTTCCCCATGCTCAAGATCTGTGCAGATTCAACCCCATACTGTACTGCAGACTACCCCTCTGCCTCACAGAATGCTATAACAACCTGCGGACAGATATAAATGGCCCAAGCACAGGATGACCACACGCTTGTCTAATCATGGGGCATCACCGATATGTTACAGACAGCAGGAAGCACTGTGCGCTCACCAGGAGTGGCACAGAAGTCCAGGATGCTATGATGTGACTGCAGCAGGTCGGGTTTGCTGGAGGACAAGGTCTCGCTGACAGGTAGAGAGGCTGGGATGTGGTTTGTCTGCTGCAGCCCCACAGTGCTGTGGTCCTGGGGCTGACAGATCCCAATATCCCTGCTGGGAGAAAAGGCAGAGGACAGCATGGTTGGCACGTTACAGTGTTACAAGTCAGGTTCATCAAGCTCTGGATGAATGTAAAAATGTCAGTAATAACTATCGTAGTGTATCTAGTTCGCTCTGCTGTTTCCTGAGTGTACCCTATGCTTCTCTAATGCCTGTCTTTTTCACTAGATAAGCTGCAAGCATTTTAAGTAATTTCTCAGTATAAAAATACTTTCAAAGAAATATGACCTTCAGTTTCTGATGGCAATGGATTTAAGGGAAAAAACACATTATGAAGAATATAGTCAGCCTCATTTATCCAGTGCTTTTACTGGCTGACAGGCTGAACCTTAAAAACTGAAGTTGAGGAAAATAAGAAGAAGGGGGGAAATCCAAACTGCTTAATTTCACTTACCAAAGTTTGGGGGAAATGAGATCACTATGGAGTTAAATGTAAAGAAGCCCTGACATGGACATTATTTCTTAATCAGAGGACATAAAAGACCCAAGACACAAGGTGACATTTCCTAGTACCAAAGGAAAGGAATCCAATGGAAATGCAGTGACTCATTTTTAATTCTCTGTTCAAAATTTCTAGTTATACATTTTAGTTCCCAGAAAAATATTGAGAACTAAATGGCTACAAATGTATTTCCATTTATAAAAAGTGCTGCTGTAGGTAACGCTTGAAATATGATTTAATGATATATAAAATTATTTCTAAATTAAAGGGTCAAGTATTTCCACAACAAAACATCAAGTAAAATACTGTACCTGAAAATAACTAGGTTATAACAAATGGTTGTACTTTTAACTAGTTTCTGTAACTTCTTAGAAATAAAATTGGTAACATCACACTAAGACTACTACGTAACTAAGCCAGTAAATAAGATCATGTGAAGAACAGAAAAAAAGGGGAGAATTGTTTGATAGAGAAAACATAGAATATGTGAAGCAGGTTCAAAGAGATTACCAGGAAACTAAAAACTCTATTGAAAGCTGGCATAACAGTTTGAAAGAAACTAAGGATAGATTATCAGAACTGGCGGACAGATTTGTAAGGTGGGAGCATGAAATAAAAAACTTCTTAAAAATAACAAGAAAATAAACAGCAATAATACAAAGACTAGAAGATGATAAGAGGATATATAACTTAAGAATTAAGAACATAAAAGAAGAAGTAGGGACTCAAACAAATGAACTACAAAAGCTATTCACAGAAATAATCCAGGAGAATTCCCCTAATTTAGCAAAAGGTAAAGATACTCAGATGTATGAGGCATACAGGACCCCAGCCACCTACAACCCAAACAGAGCTACACCCAGGCATATAATAATCAAAATTCCAGAAATCCAATATAAGAACAGAATATTAAAAGTCATAAAAGCAAGAAACAGATCACTTACAAGGGAACACCCATCAGAATTACAGCAGACTTCTCTGCACAAACCATCAAATCATGAAGAGCGTGGGGGGAAATAATTCAAGCTTTGAAAGATAATAACCTCCAGCCAAGACTGATATATCTTGCACAACTGTCCCTAGAAGCTGATGGAAAAACAAGGTGCTTCCAGGATAAAGAGGAACTAGGGGAATTTGCAATCATCAATTAAACACTACAGAGATTACTGCAGGATATTCTAAAAATGAAAAATACCAAGATTCCAGAAACAGTGGCAGAGCGGCCACAATGAATGGAACAGAAAGCGAAATGAAGAGGACAAACTGACAACTAATGACAGAAAAAGAGCTCAACAGAAATGAGGCAGAGAAGACTGGATGGTAGGAACAGCCATTTTGGAGAAAACAAGACATCATAATAGGTAGTGCTGATTTAATATCCTCTTGTTTTGAAGTCCCATCAAGCTTTTGTTCTTCTGTCTTCATCGATTTTAACATGTTGTATCTTATTGGATTTTATTTTATGTGACAATATAAACAAAAACTTTTATAGACAAGGAGATGATATAGAAATCGTTGTTCATTTTCGGTTAGTTGATTCTAAATACCCTGTAATACTGTCATCTTCTTGAACAGTTTTACATTGTCTTGATACGTTTGATGCTACATTATACGAAGTTATACCCAAAGATTTTAAGGGAAGAGACACTATGGTAACTACTATTATGCGGAGATTATCTTATGGTGAAACACTACTTTGCTTAAATGGCTATGTTTTGACCTGCGCTGTTTTGTTGTTATGCCCTCTTTTTTATCTCAATCTCCTTTTTATTATCTACTTTTTCATTTTTATCCTTTTAATTAAGGGAAAAATAAATAAAAAATAGCAGGATATATTATAGTAACCCACGTTGATTTCCTATTAACTTGATTTGAAACTCTGTATTGCTCTCACCATCTTGTTTTGACTGATTTTCCTCTATTCTGTTATGCTTGATAGTACAAAGTTTGAAAGTATAGGCAACAACTATGAAGACAATAAGATTCATTGTGATGCCCATTCTGGTTGACTATTATCTTCTTTTGAAGCCCTCTAATGTCTCCAATGTTTTGGTTTTATTGTCTTATTCTTTACTCTTTTGTTCAATTTTATTATACCTGATGATTTAGGCAATTATTCTTAAGATAGCAAGAGGCAGTATGGTAACCATTGTTGATCACCTTGTATTTTGTTTTTATATTATGTATTATGTCCATCCTTTTGATTTGACTGACTCTGTCCTGGTATGTCACATTTGGTTTTACTTTCTTCAAAAAAAAAAAAAAGTAATAAGAACTGTGGGAGTAATAAAACCCAAAATGCCTAATTGTCATTGTACAAAAGAAAGGAAAAGAAAGTGCTCTAAAAGATATATATTTAAGTGTATAAGATAGATAACCATATTACTGAGTTTTGTTGGATCATTGAACAAAACTGTTTGCAGTCTCACTGTTGAAAGTCCCCTCTATATGCTTTAATTTTGTAACTTCAACAACTATTTCTAAGATGACAATATGTAACTATTGATTTCCTACTGTTATTTTTTCTGAAAGTCTGTATAACTTGTACCCTTTTTCTGCTTTTGTTTTGTTTGTTTTGTTTTTTCTCCTTAAATAAAATGTAAAAAAAAAGACAAAAAAAATAAGATCATGTGAGAGTAAGGTGAGCTCAGAAAAATGTTACATTTCTATTAAAATTCACACAGGTAAGTACTGAAAAACGAAAAGTATGATCATTTTGCTGAAGATAAAAAGGTAGAATTTTCAAGCAGAATTTTGTTTTATAATCATGTTTTACAATCCTGTGTCTGCCAATACCACACAGAGTCCACGGCATGTGATCCACAGCAAGCGATCACTACGGGCTGGGCCACTCCTGCCCCAATGGCCAAGAAGCCAAGCACACTGCATTCCAGGGGTTGCTCGGCGACACTCCAAGGCTCCTCAGGTGATGATCTGACTGAACTCTGTCACGCTGTCCTGATTCCTGGACTGACATGACCTTGCACCAAGACATAAATCAGAACCACCCTGAGTGAGCACAGCCAATCACGGCTGGACCTTGCCAAGTCTCCCGATGCTGCTCCGCCTTTGCTGACTGACTTCTGCCTTCCCCTGGGCACACCAGGCTTTCTCCTCCTACCAGCAACCAAACTTGCGTAAGGCTTCTGTCCTACCCTTTCCTTCACCCTGTGCATATCACTCTACCACAGCTATCCAGCATCTTAGTGTCTCTAAGAGTTTAAGGGAAAAAACCTTAACAGTAGAACAAAACTTGAAAGTATCTGAAATGTATAGTTTAGTAGCTTTGTTAAAAAAACAAAATCTTTGCAAGCTAGAGGTGTGGCTCAGAAGGACGATACTTGCTTAGAATGCACCAGATCCAGGATTTCATCCCTAGCACAGTAAAAAAGAAAACAGCCAAGAAGACCTCCATGAACACATACTAATTTCTAGAAAAGTTCACTGATTTGCTTTAAATCAGTTTATTAGGTGAATAGGTACAATAGATGCAAATAGGTCCTCTATACCTTGAATTACTTTTTCCATTTCTATTACTTCATATACTTTTTCAAATAATTTTTGTAAGAAAATATCAGTATTTTAAAATCAAGCTAATTCCCTTTTTTCTCTTGTGAAGATTTTGAGTATCTTTCCAAAAAGACAGAACAAAATTAGACACAGCACCCCCATGTAGAGCTCCCGGTTGGGCCAACACCACGCCTGGAGAATCAGCACCCCAACCTGGGCATCACACGGATGCTTCCCAGGGTCACACTGATGTCTACCTCATCTATTCCAAGGATTGTATTTAAGTCATGGTCAAACACAGCTCTCAGATCTTTTGCTGCTGTTGTTATGTTGCTAGTAATTCTGCATTAATGCACTTTACTTTGTCATTCACTTAAATGTAAGTTTTTCATCCAGAGTCACGTGAAAAATTGATTCCTGTTTCCTATAAATGCCAGCTGTTCCAATCCACTGACTCCTGTCAACTTACTATGAGCATTTCCACAAGTGTCAATAAAGTCATCACTTTCATGCTTATCCTAAAACAGACATTTTCACTGAACCACCGGTTCAATGGCTGCCACAGGAGTTTGACACTCAGTTCATGGATAGTAAGCTTCAAATCTCTCTAATCTGTGGATGAAAATTTTATCTAAAATGAAATTTTCAAAGCAATAAGAAAGATGCTTAACGTAATCCTAAGTGTCTGTATAGTTCCTTGTTATAGTTCCTTGTTAGACACATTAAACTATCCAAGAAATAAATTAGTCCATGTTTTTCAATGTGCTACCCTCCCTAGCACTGTACTGTGATGACTACACCACGACTGAACATGGCATTCTGAGTTACTTCACATTCAGAAAATAACTTTATGGTCTTCAAAAAGGACTTCAATTTAGATCTAATTCACATTCAGACTGATGGTGCTTGAGTTTTGTACAATATTCCTGGACTCAAGAACTGATATGAAGAAATAAACAGGCAAAGGAACAAAGTTGACATGAAACAAAAACCGCATCAGTGTGGCTCTGTGTGGCCGCCAGAGCTCCAGGCACCAACACGGTCCCGTCTCTGAACCTTCCCAGACTCACTCCTTGACACAGGAGCTACGCCTGTGGTGCCCACTGTCCCTTTCCTCCCACACTTCTACTGACCCCGCTCGTCCATCCTGTCACTTCTGGGGCTGCTCACCGCTCCCAGACAAAACTTTGGATGCAGTGGGCCAAAGAACAGTCCAGGGACCCAAGGAAGCCTGTGCTCGGCTCCTCATGCCTTGGCAGGCCAGGACCCAGGAATGAGGACAGGGGGCCCAACCTCCAAGGAGGATGAGCAGCTCTGACGAGGACCCAGGAGGACTGGACAGGGAAGGGCAAATGTGAGTAAATGAAGCCAGCTGTACAAGGCTGCCTCCACAAGAGTCTGTCCAGGAAAGCCTGGGACACTCGTGGACAGAGTAGACACCAATGATGCCACTGCCTCTGCCCATCACTGTACACATCCCATGCAGCCAGTCACAGCAGACTTACTTGTATGGTCTCTGAGGTAAGACGCTGATCCGGGTCTTGTTGAGGATCTTCTTTAGCTTGCTCCTCCTTCCCACCGTGTTGGCTTGGCTCTTCTTGTTCACCTTCTCCAGGCCGATCACCTGCTCCACGTCCACGGCCAGGTCCAGGATGGAGCAGCAGCTGGCCTTCTTGATGTCTCTGATTTTAGGGAGGTGTGGGGCACCATTTCTCTTCTCTTCTGACAATCTTGGTAGTAGGTCTTTAAATACTGAAACAGACACAGAAGCATCACAGAACACCACTTACAAGAAACCTGAACACCCCTTGGCAACCACAGAACCTGGGAATACATGAGAAGTTCGGACTCCAGTTCCCAAAACTGACGCCAAGGACCTGCCTTGTTTGCTGCTTTAGCAGTGATTAAGAAAGTGATGCACTCCTTACAGGTGTATCGGTGTTTCCCAAGAGAATACAGATCTCACTTATTAATAAACAAAGAAATAAAAATAACTTTATGGTCTTCAAAAAGGACTTCAATTTAGATCTAATTAATTATGTAATAAAGCCTGTATTTATATTTTATTAGATTTTTATCCTGATTATGTTTTCAATTATAGAAATTACTACTTTCACAACTAAGATCTATATGTAAAAACACCCTCCACCTCAGAAAAAGAGAAAATTCAAAGTATGCGAAAAATACTTACCAAATAAATTTGTTTTCACAGTGATAGACAGATGTGTATTATTTCTAAGAATTTCCATGGCTTTTGACAGCTGGATATTTTCAAAGTTTTGACCATTTACTTCTAATATCTAAAAGTGAAATTTAAAATTAACATCAGTGTCATTACTCTGGAGGAAAAAAATGATACTAAAATTCACCCTCAACTCGGGGTCAGAGCCAGCGCACCTGATCGCCACGCTTCAAGCCGGCCTCGGCCGCTTTGCTGCCGGGGTCCACGCTGTCCACGAAGATCCCAAAGCCCTTCTCAGAGCCACCGAGCAAGAGGAAGGGCAGCGGGGCCTCTCGGCACGGCTTGGTCAGAGTCATCAGCCTTCGTTTGGCTTTCGCAGCACAGGCCAGGTTCAACAGCTTGAGGTGGCCACCCATTTTCTGCAAGAGCCCAGAAAGGTGCTATCAATTCAGAGACAGGAGCTTGAAAGAAACCCAGAGCTGGTACTTTAAAAAAAATCCAGTATTACCTCTCTTTCCATGTTATTTTCAAACTCTTCTAGAAATCCAGTCATTGCAGGGTCTCCTTCAAAGTCAGTGAAGTGATTGTTCACCCACAGCAGGAATACCCGTGTCACCTGAAAGGCAGTTCTGGTAAGTCACCTTGTTTTAGTGCCAAGACTGAAATCACATCACGAAAGGTACTTAAATTTCAAACAATTTACTTTATACTGCACAAACTACAAATTTCAACAGACATACTACTCATAAAAAATGACTGTCTGAAAATACACGTACTAGAAATGCAGCTTCATTGGGCTAGGCCTGTGGAGGATTTAACTAAACATCTTGCTTTGCTTTTGCTTTTTGGTACCAGGGATTCAACTCATGACTTGCACTTGCCAGGCGAGTGCCATCTTGCTTTACTTTCAAAGCATGCTCAAAAGAAGTCAGAATGAAAGCAAAAGTACAACAAAACCAAAATAGCTTAAAACAACAGAAGAGAGAAACTAAAAGCTCAGGGTGAGAGGACAAAGTAGGTAAGGAGGTGAGCAGTGTTAGCCTAGAAAGATCCAAGAGGAAGGAAGGTGTTAAGACAGCCCTGTGTGGCTGGCTCCCCGAGGCTAGCCTCGGCCGAGCCCCACGCCAACGGGGAATCTGTGTGGAACGTCCCTGCATGGACAGGGCCAGCCGTAACGGACAGCAGTTCCCAGGTCCACCGAAGCAAGGTGACTGTGTGCACTCTCTCCCAGAACAGCAGGGTTCATGGATTGAGATATTAGGCTAGTTTATGTTCTAACACATTTCCAGTATGAGTAAGTTTAAACATTTGGTGACCGATTTATTGGTGTTCGCATTTAAAGAGAAACAATCTACTTCCAAATTTGGACCTAAACATGTATAACAAGAAACGTTAATCTCCATTGTTTTGATGAAGTTTGCTGATATTCTACTAAATAGCCAAATCTGCAAGCTCACATTACAGTATTCCCCATGGAAGAGCCAGAAAGAACGCATTTCCAACCTTATCCCTGAGGGTCGGGTCGTTAAACCACTCCAGCAACTTCTTGCCCACTTCCATTGGGCTAGACAGGAATGTCCGGTAGGTCAGCAGGAAGTCCTCTATGAAGGTTGGATCCACCACCGAGTGCTCCTCCACCAGATGCATCATCAGCCTCTCGGAGGTGCCCTGAGACAAGAAAGAGGCTTGGGCACCAGCTGGAATGGACACTGACATGGTCCTGCACGTCAAGCCTTCAATGTAGTGCAAGCCGGGCAGCAGCACCCATTCATAAGCTGGGACTCATCCAGAAGGGCAGAGATCTTCTCAGTACTACTCATCACCTGCAAGAAGCATCACCTCTCAAGGATGTGCTCCCGCCTCACCTTGATGACAATGTGGCCCTTCCTGGTTCCGGTCCGGTCAAGCTCTCGGTGCTCTGTTACCATGATGATCTCTCCCTCCTCTTCGACTTTCTGCATGTTCTTCTCCACTTGGTTGAGGATACGGCAATAATCTTGCTGCGCGATGCAGACAAACTGGGAGAAAACCAAAGGCACAAGCGAAGATGAAGTGCTTGCAAAACACCTGTCATGCTAATAATTCAGTATTTAAATGATTAAAACTGGCATTTCCCCCTGTCTGTCCCATAGTTTCTAAATTAATGCAGTAATGAACCTTAATCAGGCTTCCCTACTCATCATACATTTTCTTCATTACTCAAGAAAAGTTTAGTTTTTAGCATATGTATATTACATTCAAAGTGCCACCAACTAAAAAACCAGAAGGCAAGGTACAAGGTCTTTCCTCAAACTTCTTTCCCAGTGGGGTTTTCTGGGCCAACAGACAAAAAGAATTATCTTTTGGATTTCTTCTGAAGATTTTCTAAAAGTAACCATTTAAAAATAATGGTTTTCATGAAAGCCACAAATTCAGAGACACTGTATACACTGCTGGTCATAGGGATGAGAAGTCACAGGCAGCCACAGAATGGCCAGTCCCTTCCGCTGAGAACAGTGACCCAGCACTGCAGGGGGGTGGGGGGACCTCTGTGCCACACCTAGAACGCTTCCAGGCTCCGGGATGTCCCTTTCCTAATGGTTCTAAACAAGTTAAAAGTCAGCGTGGTGGGCGCTCTGGCGTCCTGGACAGAACATCGTCGCCCTCTCCGCATGGTTCTGTGAGCGCTAATAAACTGTCGGGACTCGCGGCTTTAGGATTCTAAAACGGACACTGGACCGGTGAGGCATGCGCCACTCATCTCGGCCCTGAAGGAGCACGAGGCAGGAGGATTGCAACCCGTCTCAAAAAATAAAAGGGCCTGGGAATGTAGCTCAGTGAGAAGCCCTGGGTACCAACCCCCATATGAAGGCAGGGAGGTCACACAGAAAGGGCCTGAACTGACCAGCGCTGGTCTGGTCTGTCAGAGCCCAGCAAGCCACTACCGCTGCTGCCTTAGGAAAAGCGCCCCTGCAGGCCGGGGTCCAGGATCGGATGGCACCCAGAACCTGGCGCAGGGGCTGGGCCTGCAGTCATGTGAGGGCCCGAAGCAGTCCCCTCTGCACCCCATTGTTTCAGCGTCCTAAACCCAAAGAGCTGTCTGGCCTGGCTGCAAGGGAGTCCGCTGCACAGCATAGGCCCTACCCCTACCCGGTAAAGCACAGCGTGCACTTTAAAACACAGCGCCGCACAGGGAAAATGCAGACATCACTCACTACACAACACAACTAGAGTTCAGTGAGGTGGTCAAAGCAGACACCTGAGCAAATAAAAACCAGACCATTTATGAAATGGTCTGCGAATGAACAGTAGATGGATTTCTTTTTTTTTTTTTTTTTCCTTTTTTAATGATGCCAGGAATCAAACTCTTGACCTGGTGCTCACCAGGCAGGCGCTTGTAACTTTGAGCTAATGAAAACTAAGCCAGTGGTCAGAGCTCCACTTTCCAGGCTCTGGTGTCCTCAAGCTGCTCTAGCAAGACATCCCATAAATGCCGGGGGTGCCCCACACTATCACCACCCGGGTGGCCTGAGCCACCCAGCGCCGCCCACACTGCCCTCTCCCCGCCCTCGCAATCACACACAGGCTACTTTCACACCGCGCACCGCGCCAGCTTCGTGGGGAAAAGGCCCCTCCGCGACTGCGCGCGCTCACCTGCAGCACGGGGAAGCCACACAGATACAGCGTTTCTGCGCGCAGTAAATGGCAGTAGTTACATCGACTTCCAAAAACATCAATTTCTTCAATATTGGGGAACAGAGAAAATGCTCAGATGAGAAGGGGAACAACCGAGAGGGGAGGGAGAAAGCAAAGAAGGGACGGGAAAAAGGATAGAAGGGAAAAATGGAAAGGTTTTATACATAAAGAAGGGAAGAGAGGTTGGAGGGCGGAAGGGGAATGGGAAGAAGCAGCGGCCTGACTCATCAGGTACAGGGCACGCTCCTTCCTGGGTGAATGCTACCATTATGTGCATCTAAAGTGCGCCAGTAAGATAAAGACATTTCTAAAATCCCGTTTCTGTAACACGGACCATCCAAGATTGTTCCCCAAATTTGAATATGAGATTTAGAAAAGTTTTATTTCCAAGTAATTTTAGGTTTTTTTTTTTTTTACAGTCAAGTTTTAGAGAACATAATTTAAATTTTCTCATTTATCGTCTAACAAAGAAATACAGTCCTGTGTTAAATAAATAAATTTGGGAAAGAAAATGCTTTTTCCAAGAGAGTGTCCAGTGAATTACTCTTCTTGACTAAAGACTGACATGAGATAGGATAAATTTGATTTGAAATTCTTAAGTGTCTACACATTTTGGCATTTTTTCAGGATCATACTAAAATGCTATGAGAAATCAGGAGGACCTCAAAGTCAAGGTATTTAAAAAGAAAGAAGGTTTTACTTGGAATTGTTTATCTTCTTATTAGGAACTTATTTTTATTTAAATGAAACTCATGAATAAAACCTACCTTGTGTGATAAAAGTTGAAAACTTATGAATTGTTTTAGAGGTTTTAAACTTTTGGGCAGATGTGAACATATGGGAATTACGTGTCATCTTAGCATCCTCACGGGAAATCAAAGTTCAGATTTACTTACAAAAAATCAACAGGCAGGCTGGAAAGCTATCTCAGTGGCAGACCACTACTTGGAATGCTGGGGCCCTGGGTTCAAACCCCAGCATGGCAAAAGAACAAACAAACAAACAAACAAACAAAAAACCCAGCATATGACATCATAATTTATCTTGAAGTTTAAAGTTGCAAGTGATATAAGAATGAAGCAAAATTAAACGTCGATCAACATGCTGCACAGATAACTGGCCTATTTGGCCAGGCTGCTTTCTCACCCAGACTCTTCACCTTCAGTGTCACATGCTCCCATGGCCCTGCAGCTCCGCAGCCATGAGTCTCGTGCAGGCTGACTGCAGGAGGTGGATCTGTCTAAACCGGAGCTGTGCCCACACCACTGAAGGGTGGGAGCAAGTCCCACACACAGGCCAGGAGTGAGGCAGAGGGGGGAGACCGCGAGGACGAAGGGAGACAGGGGCATAGGAGAAGGGAAGAGAAGAGGTGCCTGCATGGTGGTACTGCAGGGGTCTGCACCAGGCTCTGACTCTCGGTAAGAAGCAGCTGGAGACAAGGGACCACAGGACAGAGGAGGGACCAGGCAGCCTCGGGCTTCAAAGATCATCGTGGCTCTCCACTCACCACCTCACTCTCTGCTGTGCTGAGCTGGGCGCCACTCCTCTCACCAGCGAACACTTACCTTGGACCTGGTGGAACGTTAGGACACAGGGACGAACCCTAAGCAAAAGCTCTTTTTTTCTTGGAAAAGCTCTCACTGCTTTTGTTCGTTCCAACTGGTGACCACTGATAGCATGCAACATTCTGCAGAATGACAGGACACCAGTGGCCACTGTACGATGGCCCCACCTGCTACAAAGAGGCGGGACTGACGTGTGTTCCCTGCAGAGTAAGGAGAATTTAAGGAAGGACGCTAAGATGCCATGCGGAACACACATGGTAGCTATGGGGTGGCCATCACTGCTGTGGTTTTAGGGGGTGTGTGCCAGCAACCCCTGCATTAGCACGCTCTGATGATGGCATGGGGCAGAAGGCAGAGCTGGCTTCTCTAGCAGATAGCTCGCCTGGCCCCTTTCCACTTCACAGGAGGAGCCACAGCGCCCACTCACCTCCATGAGAGCCCTGCTTTGCGGGCTGTGTGTGTGTGTGTGTGTGTGTGTGTGTGTGTCTACCTTGCTACCACCATCTCCCAGCAATGCTTCCCACCACCAACAGACTAGACCTTGCCTAACCCCTGGCCTCCATCCTTCCTCCTCGCTTCTGGAGCCTTTAGGGAAACAGCCACCCTTACCTGGTACAGCACACATGCCTGGGGCACTGTGACCCTTGTCACATAATACTTCTATTACTCATTCTGAAATACTTGTGCGTCTCCTACCAATTCAGCCCCACGTCACAAAATTTCCAACAAGGCAGTCTGGCCCGTTCAGGAGCATTAATACACATGCTGAACTCCCAACCATGAAGCAGCCCTTTCCTGGCCACAGGGAGACTCTGCCTCAAATGTCACTGTAGCTGCAGCATGAAGAAGAAGGTTGGAAGGGGACAGGGCACAGGAGGAGGGAGAGAGCTTCATCTCCTGGCTTGCTCTGAGCCTGTTTGCTTCAAGGATTTTTCTGGACCACACAGATGCCACACAAAGATGCCAAATGCCACACAAAGATTCGGGGATTTAGAGATGATTCTATTTTGTCCCATTACTCTAAATAATTGAGAGGTGACAACATAGTATGATTTTTCTGGCATTATATATTTAAAACATTGAATTTAAAAGTACTTTGGGTCAGTACTATTTTCTTATAGCCTTGGTTATATTCATTTTATTAACTTTACATGCATGACATAAAGAATTTCAATAAGTGATGCCATTTTACATAGCTCAGACACTACAAAACTTCAGCTCTTTCTTTTAGAATAAATTATATTCAGACTACATTAATGAACAAAGAGTACAACATTAATTACTGTATGTCAAATTTTTAAAACAATTTATCTTTTAAAGACAAAAATTTTTAGAGGGTAGTACGTAAATTACAAATAGCAAAAATTTTGAATTTATTCATAATATATACATTAATCTAAATTTCATAGTTGGGACTAGGAGTATGGCCCAGTGAAGCAGCACTTGCCTAGCATGCACAAGACCCAGAGTTCCATCTTCAGAAATGATATAAATTAGTTAATTAAACTTTTATCTAGAAAATATAAAGAACTTTAAAAAAAAAAAAAACAGGCCACCCAAAATTCAAAGACCCAATCCAAAAACGAGCATCTGAGATGAATACACAGTTCTTAGGTAAAGAAATACAAAAGGCAAATAAATATATGAAAAAATGTTCAACATCATTGGTCATTAGAGAAATGTAAATTAAAACCACATTGAGATTCCATCTCACCCCAGAAAGAATGTCCAGGATCAAGAAAACCACCAACAACAAATGCTGGAGAGGCTGTGGGGAAAAAGGAACTCTCCTGCACTGTTGGTGGGAGTGTAGACTTGTGCAACCACTGTGGAAATCAGTTTGGAGGTTTCCTCAAAAAGCTGGGATTGGAAGTCCTGTTTGACCCAGCTATTCCACTTCTGGGCATATTCCAGAAGAAGTGAAAACACAGCCAGTCATGCATGTGCACCCATGTTTATAGCAGAACAATTTGTCATAGTCAAACCTTGGAAACAACCCAAATGCCCATCAACTGAGGAATGGATAAAAAAGATGTGTTATTTTTATACAATAAGAGTACTGCTCAGCTATAAAGAAGGATCACACTGAGGCTTTTATAGGTAAGTGAATGCAAGTTGAGACCGTATTCAGAAGTGAAATAAATCAAATTCACATGTGTTAATACCCTACTGTAAGAAACTGAAAGAGTAAATAAGATCCAAAATCTTCAATAAGTATTGTGAAAGGGTAAGAAACAGCTCAAAAGGGAAAAATAACTCAGGGAAAAGAAAATAGATATAAAATTGTAAATATACACTTAAGATAGTTAAGATGATGGTACTACTAATTCTATTAGTTCCTGGAGCAATACAGTTAACACTCATAGGATTAGATCAATTTTACATGTCCATATCTAGTAATCTGAGCAGCTCTTTTGAAAATAACTATGCAAAATAACCACTTTTGTTAAGTTCCTACCACCTTGATTTGAAAGCCTATATTGTTACTGTTTTGGGTTTTTTGTTATTGTAGTTTGTCTCTCCTGTTTCTTGCTTTTCTTGTATTTGTTTGTTTTTCCCTCTTTAAAATAAAACTTTAAAAATTAATTAATTTCCTATTTGGCCATGCATTTTCCTTTACTCTATTACTAAAGGTTTTTAAATAGTGAGTACTGATACAGTATCAATACTGATACTACTTCTCTTTGGTTGTTGTATTCTTATCAGCAATTATTTTTACTAGTATTTTTCATGAGCAATTATTTATTACTGATTCAGCCCACATCTCTTCAAAAATCCATTTATTTTTGTATGTATTTAAATAACATTGCAGAGTTGCACATCATCTTTACTAATTTATTTATAATTCTTTCTAGAATGTGTGTCTGGCATCCGTATTTTTGATGAACAGACCATTGATAGAGATTTTAAAATACCCTAAAACAGAATGCTTTTTTAAAAACAGAACACATAGTGCTGTTGACTTCAGCAAACTCAGATGGACATTTAGTTTTAGTATCCTCACATATCATAAGACGAAAAGTAATTGTTCTATGTTCAGACGTTATTTGCAAATCTAAAAGATGACGAATTAACACATACAGAAACCTCAGTCCACAACTGCACACGCATTTCCTTTATTTAGAGAAACATCGGCCTAGGCTCGTAGCCCAGCATCCAGCACAACTCTTGCTCAGCACCTGCAGGGCCCTGGCTCCACCCCGAGCACCCCACCAGCTGGCCAATCTGTCCCATGTGTACCGTTAATGATGTGTCATATCTGGCAGTCATCCACCTTCATTCTCATCCCTCATTTCTTGTACTCTTTGTACTCCAAAACTATTTCCCATGCACAGTATTTCTGCTTTTCCATTTGGCTAAGTCACTTCCACAGAACCACTGATAATCACAGACCAGGAGTCCAGCTGGTCAGAAGGAGTGGAAACAAAGAGGAAAAGAACACTGTGGTCACACAGCACTGAACGCCCTGAGTTCTAGCCCCAGCACTGCAAAACAAAAACCTTCTGAAAGCACTATCAGTGTACCATATGGAATGCGATACGTAATACAAAATAGAACAATAGGACCTGGAGTATTGTGACAAAATGTATCTCACAATTCTTGATGGATTATTATTATTGATTTTATTATTAATGTTTTTTCAAGGAAAAAGTAAGACTTGGATTTCCATCTGAGTGTTGTACCGAGAGGCCCTGTGAGCAGAGAAACGTTTACCAACCTCTTCACCATCATTAGCACGATGGTCCCTGCTCTCTCCACCACAGCACATACCATGACAACACAGAGCTTTCGCCGCACCGACATCGTCATGTTCACAAAGGCAGGCAGCTGGTGCATGAATTCCAGGAGTTGTTCTGAAAAGCAACACACACTCCATGTCAAAATGACAGCTTTTATTAAAAACAAGTCTTCAGAAAGAATGCTTTATGCTGGTGCGTGCCTGTAACCCCAACTTCCCAGAAGACTGAAGCAAGGGGATTCCAAGTTTGAGACCAACCTGGGCAACTTAGCAAAACCTTGGTAGCTCAAAATAAAAGAGGTTCAGGCTATGGCACAGCATTGGAAAAAACAGCAGCAACACACACTTTAAGTGCTTTAAAGTTCCATCTTTGCAAATGCTGTACAACCCATCTATTGATTCAGTGTAAGTTGAACGTCCAGCACGTTTACAGAGGCTGGTCGCCATGGTCACGGCCATCTCCGTTTGCTGATTCAGTAGCAACAGTTGACATCCCAAATTGTAAAGGCTGTGAAGAGATCACTAAACTTCAAATGGGGACTTCCAATTACACATGAGCTGTGATCTTGTTAATCACACACTAAGAGCTGGTTGAAATGAAATGAAACTCAGAGTTTTCCAGAAGGTCCATTCAGCAGGTCCATTCTTGAGTTTTCTAAGTAGGTAGACAACCAAATCATTTAGTAAAAACAACTGCTTTTAATGAAAAAACATTCCAGGGGAGATTTTCTGTGAGTCAGGGAAATTTATAAAAATTTGACATTTAAAAATTTACAACGCAACGTGAGAAATATAAACGAGAACGGATACAGCGATCCTTGTCCTGCAGACAGGCAAGTAGAGTCGGTTCCTCTTCCATAGGGGACGTCACACAGGAGCGTAGCTGTGGACCCAGCCAGCTGCTGACTCAAGGGCTCCGTGCCTCTCACTCTCAAGGATCTATACTCCCTGCCCACTGGCTCTCTGCCTCCCTCATCCCCAGCTCTATGGCATACGTGTTCCTCGTTTCCTAAGGAGGAAACCGGAGCCAGAAACACACAGGAGAGGACTCTGAGGCACATGCTGGGTTCTGCAGCAGGTGGTGAGGGCACGGGGCAGACCTAGGACCCCACTGCCACTTCTGGCACAGGATTAACCCCAGGCAGTTACCTCACTTGCAAGTAACAGCACATCTGCTTCACTGGATAGAAGTAAGAATCTAATACAGAACACAGCCCCGTCACAGTGGAATCCTCAATGCATGAGAACTGCGACCATCACTATGACAGCTGAAGCACCCACCTCTCAGCATGCAGCACAGTGCCCTTTCCTTGTCACCCACATAATGGAACTGTTCCCATGCACCTCCCTCTGGAGAAAACTGAGGATACACTGCTAAAGATAAGAAGCTATGTTCCTCAAAGATGCTACCCTTCCAGAAGGACGGAGTGATCGCCTTGGCCCAGCTGGGCATCCTCGAGTCCTCACTGCTCCCCTCCCACCTCCATGTCGCATCCCCAAGGTGGCTGTGGCCATAGGAAGTGCGATTCCATGAGCAGAACTCAGGAAGCCTGTCCGACAGGACCGGTTCTTTAGCCTCACCCAGATGTATGTATGTGTGAGGCAATCAGCACTTTTGCAACCAGCACTTTTTCAAAAAAAAGAAGAAAAAATTCAAAACATATCACTCTGAGAAAACAAATTCTGCTCAGTGCAACTTTTATTTCTGGAATAAGTAAGTATGTCTGTGTTCTGCTTCAACATAGATTTAGTCCTGGGGACAGCATTAAAACCACAGTGACAGTCACTGCAGGAAATGACCCATACCTATCATATAAAAGGTCAGACATGCCGGCCGCCCTCCCAAGAGGACCCCACACACAACACAGCTCCTCCCCCAGGAGCTGCTGAATTTTCCTTGGGGAACAAGATTCCTTGCTTTGAAGAAAACTCAAGACCAGAAATTAATCTTTTGCTCGGAACCCTCTGACACTAACAAATTTGGGTAACAGAAGTCAAGTCATTATCACACATCTGACTGGAGATGAAGTACTCGGAAAAGAAGGGACTCCACCAACATACCACCACCACGTCCCAGCACCTCCTGCAGACGTGGGCTTTGCTTTCTGATGGACTTCTCTTCTGCTGGGGGCCTCGGCAGTGGTGATCCTGGTGTCCCTCACTGTCCTGCACTCAGGGTGGAGCTCCGGGAATGTGCCATGGATGGCAGTGGTCGCTGTGCTCCCCACTGCAGTGCCTCTACCTCCAAGGTCTCTCCTTCGGTCCATGGCTGCCAAAGTGAGCCCCTTTCCCCGGGTCACCCCTGCCACACTGGTCTGTCTCAGAGGCACCAAAACATACTTCACCCCTTTAAGTGGTAGTGTGAGTGCCTGTACCAGGGAGGACAAGTGTGTGCAAGACAGGGTCGTGAAAGCAATCTGTGACATACGAGCAGTGACAGGCACTGGAGAAGCCAGGCAGGCAGAAAGATCTACGTGCAGTCAGCATAGCGAACGAGAGGGACAGGAAAGGTCCAGCAACAGCAGGTGCACACAGTGCTCCAGGCTCCGGTGAAAGGCCAGGAGGGCACAAAGGTTTAACCAGGCAGCAGCTGACAGGGTCTGAGAAGCAAGCCTTCAGCAACATCCAGCCACTGCGTCACGGTGACTTCTCCCCAACTTCGTTCCGCTGGGAGAGAGAGCACCTCAATGGAAGGATTCCCTGCAGCCCATCTCTGAAAACGCAGTCAGTGTAAACCAGAAGCACTCGGCTTACACTGACAGTGCCACAGGGGTCACAAAGCTAAGGGGACCAAGAAGGCTTTGGACAGAGCTCTGGACTGTACTTGGTCCGCCCTGAGGATGGAGGGAGATGCTGAGACAGGGAGAGGTGAGCGGCACTACCTTTCTATTTCATAACCAATTTACAGACATCAGAGGCCTATCTTGGTTTGAGTGATTCAATTTCCTATTAAAATTGTTTACTACAGAAACGCTCTAGTTTTTGGTGGCACATGAAGCCAGGAGAAAAGGAACTGCGAGATCAAAGTTCTCATCTACCTTAATATTTCAACCCTTCAAAACAATACATGTTACCGTCACTCGGTAAATGAGTCTACACAAAGTTCCTTCTTTTTTTTTATTTAAAGAGAAAAACAAAACTAAACAAAGCAAGACAGTAAAAGGCTAGAAGTAATACAGAATTTCAAGAGAAAAAATATACAGTAAGAGTTCACCAGTTAATAGATCACACATTGTCATCTTACAAACAGCTGTCCAGATTACAAAATTAAAGCATACAAAGTGGAGATTAATACAGTGAGATTGCAGTCAGTTCTGTTCAATGATCCAAGAAAAACTCAGCAATATGGTTCTCTATCCTACACATTTAAATAAACTTGCAGTTATATCCTTTAGATCACTTTCCTTCCTCTCTTTTTTACGCTAACAATCACACATTTTAGTTTCCATTACTTCCACAGTTTTTTTTAACTTTTTCTTTGAAGAGGAAAAGAAAAAAGATTTAAAAAAGGCAAAAAAAAAAAAAAACCAACAACAAAACAAAACAGGACAAACCAAAGAAAAACCCAATGTGACAAAGCAAAACAGAGTCAGTTAGATCAGGAGGATGGACATAGCATAAAATGAAAAAAAAAAAAAAAAAAAAAAAAAAAAAAAAAAAAAAAGGATTACTAGGTGATCAACAATGGTTACCATTATGCCTCTTGTTATCCTAAAAAAGAGTAGCCTATATCAGCTAGTGTAAAAGAATTGAACAAAACTGTACGTAAGACCAATAAAACCACATTGGAGAGCTTACAGGATTCCAAAGAAGATAATAGTCAAATAATAATGGGCATCATAGAATATCTGGTTGCCTTCCAAATGGTTGCCTATACCCTCAAACTTGATACTATTAAGGAAACAATATAATAAAATCAGTCAGAACAAGATGTGGAGAACACTACAGGGGTTCATATCAGGTTAATAGGGAAACAAAAAATTACTATAATCTATCGCACTATTTTTAATTTAGTTTTCCCTTAGTTAAAGAAATAAATTAATTTAAAAAAAAAGAAAAGAAAAAGGTGGGGAGACTGAGATAAAAAAGAACATATCAACAGAACAACACTGGTCAGAACCGAAAAATTTAACTATCGTGTTTCACCCCCAGATAGCTTAACATTAATAGTAGTTACCATAGTGGCTCTTTCCTTGAAATATTTGTGTCTAACTTTGTATACTATAGCATCAAATTTATCAAGACAGCATGAAACTGTTCAAGAGAATGAAATTATTGCAGGGTATTTAGAACCAGCTAGTAGAAACCAAACATCAATTTCTATATTATCTCTGTGTCTATAAAAAACTTGCTTATACTATTGCATACATTAAGATATAATAAGATACCACATGTTAGAACCAATGGAAACAAATGAACAACAACTTGATGGGGCTTCAAAACAGGATGATATTAAATCAGCGCTAGCTATTACGCTCTTATTTTCTTCAAAATAGTTATTTGTAGTATCACAGACAATAAAATAAAACCACCCATATTAAAACCATCCCAATTAATGAGTGAAAACATTATAGGGCTTCAAACCAGTGTGACTGGGAATCATGATTACCACGTACTTTCATGTATTCTTATACTTTCTTACACTAGGGAAACTATTCGGTATTTATACAGGTGAGTTCGATTTATTTCACTTACGAGTATGGTCTCGAGTGGGGTCCATTTATTTATAAATGTCTCAATGTGATCATTCTTTATAGCCGAGTAGTACTCCATTGTATAAAAATACCACAACTTTTTTATCCATTCCTCAGTTGATGGACACTTAGGTTGTTTCCAAGATCCGGCTATTACAAATTGTGGTGCTATAAACATGGGTGCACATATATCACTGTGGTATGATGCTTTCAGTTCTTCTGAGGATAGCTGGGGAATAGCTGGGTCAAATGGTGCTTCCAGTCTCAGCTTTCTGAGAAATCTCCAGATTGACCTCCACAATCGTTGCACCAGTCTACACTCCCACCAACAGTGCAGGAGAGTTCCTTTTTCCCCACAGCCTCTCCAGCATTTGTTGGTGGTGGTTTTCTTGATCTTGGCCATTCTTTCAGGAGTGAGATGAAATCTCAGTGTGGTTTTAATTTGCATTTCTGTAATGACTAATAATGATGAACATTTTTTCATATATTTATTTGCCATTTGTATTTCTTCATCTGAAAATTGTTTATTCAGCTCCGATGCACATTTTTGGATGGTGTCTTTGAATTTTGGGGGTCTGATTTTTTTTAATTCTTTCTATGTTTTAGACAGAAGTCCTTTGTCTGAGGGACAGTTCACTAGGATTTTTTCCCAGTTTGTGGATTTTCTTTTCATTATGTTAGAGATTTCTTTCGATGTCCAGAAACTTTTTAATAAGATATGATCCCAGTTATTGACTCTGGGAAGTATTTCCCGTGAGGTTTGAGTCTTGTTCATGAATTCTCTACCTACCCCTATGTCTTCAAGGTTTTTACTCAATTTATCTTCCAGTAGATTTCTGTTTTAATATTTAGATTTTTGTTTGATTTCTGGTTTCTGTTTTAATATTTAGATCTTTGATCCATTTAGATTTTATTTTGGTGTATGGTGATAGGCATTGGTCTAGTTTTAGTTTTCGGCATATGGAGAGCCAGTTTTGACCACACCATTTATTAAAGAGACTGTCATTCTTCCAGTGAAGCTGTTTGGCCCCTTTATCAAAGATAAGGTGGTTGAGTGTGTTTGTAGTTGTGGTTGTATCTTCTAATCTATTCCATTGGTCTTCGGCTCTGTTTTGATTCCAGTACCATGTTGATTTTACTACAGTTGCATTGTAGTATAACTTCAAGTCAGGGATTGTGATGCCTCCTGCCTTGCCTTTGCTGCTTAGAACTGTCCTTGCTATTCTAGGTCTCTTCTCACTCCAGATGAATTTTAGGATTGATTTCTCGAGATCTATGAGTTAATCTGATGGTATTTTTATCGGGATTGCATTGAATCTGTATAACAGTTTTGGGAGAATGGCCATTTTCACAATATTTATTCTTCCTATCCATGAGCAAGGGATGTCTTTCCATTTTCTGAGATCATCTTCAATTTCATTTTTCAATGTATCATAATTTTCCCTGTATAGGTCTTTCACTTCTTTCGTGAGAGTAATTCCTAAATATTTCATTTTCTTGGTAGCTAGTGTGAAGGGTGTGGCTTCTCTTATTTCTCTCTCTGTGATTTTGTTGTTAGTATATAAGAATGCTATTGATTTTTGAGTATTGATTTTGTATCCAGCCACATTGCTGAATTTATTTATTATATCTAGGAGTCTTTCAATGGAGTTTTGGGGGTCTTCTATGTAGAGTATCATAGCATCTGCAAATAGTGATAATTTAACTTCTTCTTTTCCTATCTTTATGCCATTTATTTTTCTTTCATGTCTAATTGCTCTGGCTAGTATTTCCAGTACTATATTAAATAGGAGTGGTGACAGGGGACATCCTTGTCTTGTGCCTGATTTTAAAGTAAAGGCCTTCAATTTTTGGCCATTTAGTATGATTCGGGCTGTTGGTTTGTCATAGATGGCCTTTATTATGTTGAGGTAAAGACCATCTATTCCAATTTTCTGTAAGGTTCTTATCATAAATGAATGTTATACCTTATCAAAAGCTTTTTCTTCATCTATAGAAATGATCATGTGATTCTTACTTTTGACTTTATTGATATGGTGGATTACATTTATTGATTTATGTATATTGACCCATCCCTGCATACCTGGAATGAATCCCACTTGGTCATGGTGTATAATCTTCTTGATGACTTGCTGTATCCTATTTGCCAATATTTTATTGAGGATCTTTGCATCTGTGTTCATTAGGGAGATTGGTCTGTAGTTCTCTTTTTCAGTTGGATCTTTCTCAGGTTTTGGTACTAGAGTAATATTTGCTTCCAGGAATGACTTGGGAAAGATTGCTTCCCTTTCAATTTCATTGAAGAGTTTGGGGAGTGTCCTCTTTGTATTTCTTGTAGAATTCTGCAGTGAGTCCATCTGGGCCTGGGCACTTCTTTGTAGGTAATGACTTAATTACATTTTTTTTTAATTAATAGAAATTGGGTTATTCAGCAGTTTTACTTCTTCTTGACCTAGCCTTGGTACTTCATATGCTTCTAGCAATCTGTCTATTTCTTCTGTGTTACCAAACCTTTGACAGTAGAGGTTTTTGATATAGGTGTTGATGATCTTTTGTATTTCTATTGGGTCTGTAGTGATTTCACCTTTTTCATTCCTTATTGCATGAATTTGAGTGTTTTCTTCCCTTTTTTAAATAAGGTTGGCTAGGGGCTTATCGATTTTATTTATTCTTTCAAAGAACCAACTCTTTGATTCGTTGATTCTTTGGATTGTTTTCTTAGTCTGTATTGCATTGATTTCTGCTTTGTTTTTTATTATTTTCTCTCTTCTTTTGGCTTTGGGCTTGACTCACTCTTCTTTTTCTAGATGTTTGAGGTGTAGCATCAAGTTATTTATTTGTATTTGTTCTGTTTTCCTGATCTGGGAACTCAGTGCAATAAATTTCCCTCTGAGGACAGCTTTCATTGCATCCCACAGATTCCGGTAAGTTGTATTTGTGTTTTCATTTGTTTGTAGGTGTTGTTTAATTTCTTCTTTAATTTCCTCTGTGACCCACTGATTACTCAAGTGTGTTATTCAGTTTCCATGTGCTTATGGGATTTTTGCAGTATCTTTTGTCATTAATTACTAATTTCAATATGCTATGATCTCATAACTTGCAGGGGATGATTTCAACTCTTTTGCATTTCTTTAAATATGTTCTGTGAGTTAATATATGGTCTATTTTAGAGAATGACCCATATACTGCTGAGAAAAATGTGTATTCTGTTGTTGTTGGGCGGAATACTCTGTGTATGTCTATCAATTCCATTTGTTCACAGATGTGATTCATTTCTTTTATCTCTTTGCTGATTTTCTGTCCGGTTGATCTGTCCATTGGTGTCAATGGTGTGGTAAAATCTCCTGTTATAATTGTATTACTGCTAATTTGGTTTTTCATTTCTGATATTACTTGTTTTATATAACTGGGTGCTTTGGAATTTGGTGCATATATATTTAAGATAGTTATCTCTTCCTTTTGAAGTTTTCCCCTAACCAGTATGTAGTGACCTGCTTTGTCTCTTCCGATCATTGTTGGTTTCAAGTTCACATTGTCTTCAAACAGAATAGCTACCCCCGTTTTTTTTTTTTTTTTTTTTTTTTTGGTTCCTGTTGCATGAAGTATTGTTTTCCATCCTCTGACTTTCAGTCTGTGAGTATCCTTTTGGGTTAGATGGGTTTCTTGTAGGCAGCATATGGTTGGATTTTGTTTTTTGATTCATTCTGCCAGTCTATTTCTTTTAATTAGTGCATTGAGACCATTTACATTAATGGTTATAACTGTTATATATTGGTTTATTGGTGACATGTTATATTTCTGCTGTTACATCTTTATCTTTCTGTTCTATTTAATTGTCTGCTTTGTTAAGTGGGTTTTTCTTAAGTGTATCTAGACTGTCTTTCAGTATTCTTTGCAGGATTGGCTTGTTGATCATGAATTTCTTCAGCTGTTCTTTGTTGTGGAAGTATCTTATTTCTCCATCAATTTTGAAGGACAGTTTTTCAGGGTACATCAGTCTAGATTGGAAATCATTTTCCTTTAGGGTCTGAAATTCTTCACTCCATGCTCTTCTTGCCTTTGTTGTTTGTGTTGAGAAGTCTGCTGTGATTCTGATAGGTTTTCCTTTATAGGTGATCTATCTTTTCTCTCTGACAGCTTTTAATATTCTATTCTTTTGTTCGATTTCTGGAATGGTGATTATTATATGTCTGGGTATAGTTTTATTTTGGTTATGGCTATTTGGAGTTGATCCTGATATCAGTTTCCAATTTCATGTCTGGGAAGTTTTCAGCAATTACTTCTCTATATATCTTCTTGACATCCTTTGTATTGTCTCCTTCTTTTTCATTTATCCCTATCAACCTTATGTTGTTTTTCTTTGCATCATCTTGCAGGTGTTGAATTGTTATTTCTTGATTTCTTGTTATTTTTAAGAGATCTTTCCTTTCCTGTTCACTGGCTGCAATCTTGTCTTCTAGGGTCTGAAATTCTATCTTCACATTCATTCAGGCAGTTTTTACAACTTTCAATGGAGCTTTTGATTTCCTGTATATCTGTTTGCATGTTTTATATATTCTGTTTGTTTCTTATATTGTTCATCCAGAGATTCTATCCTTTTGTGTAGTTCCTCCAATTTTTTAGCTGTGTCTCTTTAGATATGTTCATCATCTCCTTCATTTCTTTTATTATTTCTTCTTTTACCTGATAGATTATTTCTAGTTTGAATTCCTTCAAAGCTTCCCGGAGCTGCTTCTTTATTTCTGTTACTATTATTTCAGGTATTTCAGGTATATGGCATGTATTTTCTTCTATGTACATGGCTTCTAGGCTTTCTTGGGATGGGTTGAATGTTTGAGATTGCATTTTGGTCTTTCGTTTTGTCGTTTTCCTATATTACTGTGTTTCAAGTGTTGTTCCAGAGTTTCCCCTGGTATGTTGTAAATTGACTCATGTCCTGGGCTCTTGGGACTCCTCTTGTAGTAGCTCCCTCCTTGGGCAGCAGAGCCCCTGGATTAAAAGAGGCTTGCCAGGCCCCTCTTAGGTAGACTTAAGCTTCATCAATTTGCACAGTTTCCCCTTCTGGTAGCAAAGCTCCCCTAAGGGAGGCCACCTGGTGTGGTCCAGGCAATCCCAAATCCTGTTAAGCCCAGTATAGTGTGGCTGCAAGCCCATTGGGCCCCCAACCTCCTAGATCAAGGATCTCATAATCTCCCAGGAATTGGATGTTTTGTAACAACCCAGCTCCTTGGATGGCAAAGCTCCCCAGGCTTATCAAAGGTTCCTTTATGGCATAAGTAGGCCTCAAACCTCCTCAGCAGAACTGCTCCTTCCTCCAGGCAGTGGCGGTAGTGCTGGTGCTCTCCAGATCATAAGAAGGGCACAGGCAAGGTCAGAGCAGGTTTCAGCAGCTCAGCCCAGCTCCCTCCTTCCAGCCAGCACCTGTGGTGTGCTCCTTGGCCAGAGGAGGCAGAGGACGGACCTGAGTCCCCTCAGCTGGGCTGGGCGCTCACCTTCTGGTCTGCAGCAGTGGTAGTATGGGCCCGGACAGGAGAGGCGGCAGCAGGGCCGGACCGAAGTCGCCTCCGTTTGGCTGGGCACTCACCTTCCGGGCCACAGCGGTGGGAGTATGGGCCCCAGCCTGTAGAGGCGGCAGCAGGACAAAGTCCCTTCCTGAATGGATGGAAACAAATAGATGCGCAAGAATCCAATGTAGCCTAAAAGGAATTTTTTTCCATGCAGTGGCCAAAAATACAATTATATTAGTAATTCCATGTGTTCGCCTTAAACACTGATGTATGCACATGCACGCACACACAATCTCTCCTTCTCATCTTACGGGGTAAAGGGAGTGAGTGGGAAGAGGCATCCACAAGCAGGCTCTGGGGTTCATTTAAAGGGCATCTGCCCTACACACTGGTGGGTACCTCGAGGCTACCAAGAGCTACAGGGCCTCTCACGTGAACCTTTTTAACTGTACTAGAACATATTTAATGCTGTTTACACTCCTTGCAGGGAAATGGAATATGTGTGTATTACATCTTGATTCCTTTTTCTCATTGCTATCCATTCCTTATTTTGTTTTCTTTTAGTTCATATTTCCTTATATTTTTTCAAAGAAAATGATCTCTATTGGTACGTTTTAGCTATGCATAATGACTGCATTCATAATAGGGAATTTGTATCTGTACCTGAAATAACTTCACTCTTTTTCCCCTGTTCTGTTACCCTCCCTTCAGCCTTTCTTCCCCTTCTTGTTGACAAAAGCTTTGTTTCCATTTTTCCTTCACTCCCCTTTTCATTAGGGGAAATGCTCTGTATTTCCCTTTCTTGATTGGACCCTCTAGTTTTGGTAGCAGAATAACCCTTGCTTCTAGGAATGAATCTGGGAATACCGTTCCCCTTTCACTTTCAGTAAAGAGTTTGAGAGGTAATGTTTACTAAGTCTTGTT
The DNA here is from genome assembly GCF_034190915.1 of Cavia porcellus. Taxonomy (NCBI): domain Eukaryota; kingdom Metazoa; phylum Chordata; class Mammalia; order Rodentia; family Caviidae; genus Cavia; species Cavia porcellus. The sequence continues at coordinate 52,356,675 of NW_026947497.1, forward strand.
GAAATATCTTGCAGAATTCAGCCATGGATCCAGCAGGACCTGTACTTAGATAAGTTTTTAATTATATCTTTGATTTCACTGACTGGTATTGGTTCATTTAGACTTTTTATATCTATCTGATTCAGCCTTGGTAAATCCTGTGTACCCAGGAATCTGTCCATTTCTTCTGCATTCTCCCCCTTACTGAAATACAAGTTCTGTATCTTATTTACTTTTCTGTCATTGCTCAGACAAAATACCTGATGCCCAAAACTGAGGAAAGAAAGGTTTATTTAGCTCACAGTTTGTGGAGGTTTCAGTCCATAATCAGCTGGCTCCAAGGTAGAGTGGTGTGGAAGAGGGGCAAGAGTTCATGGCAATAAAAGACAGCAAAAGCAGCAAGAGCAAAAAAAAGGCAAAACAAGTCTCTTTCTGTCCCTTTTATTCAGAATGCTGGGATTAGGGGTGGTGCCAATCCAATCAGTGGATTGATTCAGCAATCTCCCAGCATCCTTAATCGTGATTTGCCCTAAAATTCAGGCTGGTTTATGTCCAGACCCATTCAGCCTACAGCAGTTAGTGTGCTGTCTATGGGCTTTGGGGTCCACTAGATGGAGTCAGCAGTGGTTATGAGTTTTGAGCTCAGTTAATCCCTCTCCAACATGGTTCCTGGCCAATTGTCCTCTCCTGGGTGATGTCTGAACCCACACCACTCACCAGCCACTGCAGTGCTCCATTCCCTCTGCTCTTTTCCATTGCTGCCTCTCTCTGTGGAGGCTACTGAGTAGCCAGCATTCACCACAGGACTGCAGGTTTGAGTTGCCCCTCCCACACACTGAGTCTGGGCTCCAGGAGAAAGTGCCACCTGCCACCTTCTCCTCCTCTGCTGAAGTTTCCCTTTGCTGTCCCGGTGGGCTTCAATCCTCGCACTTCAGATCCTTCCTGGTCCCCAGGACTCACTGCCCTACTTTTTTTTGTCACGTTGCTATATTCCAGTGTCTGGACACCAAATCTCAGAGGCTCTTTGTTGCTCACCACTTTGCCATTTTCCCAGAAGTTCTCTCCCTCCACCTCTTGATCCCTTTTCCCTTTAGGAAAGCTCCAGCCCCCTACTTTCTATCAGCTATCTTTTTCTTTGCCCTTCATTTGTACTTTGGATTTTTCATATAAGGGAGACCATGCAATGTTTAAGCTTGTGTGCCTGACATTTCACATAACATTGTTTCAAGGTACATCCATTTTGCTACACGTGATTCAAACTATCTTTCCTTTGTAGTTTTATTTTGAGGGATATAGACTATGAGATCTTTGAAGTTCTCCTTAGGAAAAAAACACATACTTCACTTGAGTTTAGCCAATTTATTTCTTTAAATAAATGTGCATTTGATAGCAGCAAGTATCAGCATTATCACCACCTATAAAGTAATTGATATTCAAATAAATGTTAATCACTATAGAAATTATACTGATGAGCATATTACAAAGAAAAAAGGGAAGAAAAGAAAGAGGGAAGACAAGACAAAAAGTGTTGCTGGGCCTGGTAGCCCGTAGTCCGAGCCATGATCTGGACAGTATTGCTTAAACCATGCCCAGGCAACATCATGAGATCCTTGAAAACAGGAGAGGAAGGACAAAAAAAAGGAAAAGGGGAGAAAGAACAAATGAGCAGCTTTGGATTTACTTATCAGAATCAAAGCACAAATTCTGCTTTCCAGAAATCTGGGGAGAGGCTTCTCAGATGTAAGGTGAAAGTCACAGATTTCTAGGAATGACCTATGTGAATACACACTAGTGGCCCACATTCCTCCCACAAGTCTCCCCAGATGAACAGGTTACAGAGCATATGTGTGTCCATGCAAAGGGTCGCTTCTGAATGGGTCCACGCATAAGCAATAGCCTACCAGTGAGTCCATCTGTGAGCCAGGCTGCTCCACTAAGAAGCAAATTAAACCCTTTTAATTTCCCTCTTTCCTTACAACAGAGAGATTTTTTTAAAAACAGCAGCAGGCCATGATCAAATAACAAGAGAGTAAAAGCACAATTTTGGAGCCTAAAAGTCAAATGAACACTTGGACCACACCCATGAGAAAGTGAGATTTGAAGGCTTTGCAAGTAAAACTGAGACTCATCTGGCTTCGCCTGCCCCTGGTCGCAGCCCTTGCTCCACACCGCCCGCTGGCTCCTGCATCACTTGCTCCTTCAGCATCTCCTCATGGACCGCGACCCAGCAAGGACCCTGGCACCCTGCTCAGTGAAGCTGCCATGAGCTGGCCGAGCGCTCCGTGGAAGAGGCACTTGGCGCTGCTGGATTCAGGAGAGCTGAGGGACCATTATTGCATCACAATGCTCACCCAGACAGTCACAAACTTCCACAGAGCAAAGGATGTCGAATGAAGTTTGCACATCTCACCCAGGTTTTGCTTTCCCATCCTCAATTTCTAGTACATGTACATAATTTAAATGCTTGTCTTACACACATACACACACACACACACACACACACACACACACACCCTCCCACATACAATCCCACAAACACTGCCAACTCGTTTTTCTTAAGAACACCTGGGCTCAAGAGGGCTGGGAGCACAGCAGGACCACCAGGTGGTCTGGCTCAGGCACGCATGGACAAGGGCCCAGAGCTCCGGAGGGAGAGGGTGCTCCACAGGCAGCATCCTCACTGTGCCTCTCTAGGGAGCAGCCAGAGTGTAGCCACTCTGGTGCATAGCCCCTCGGCCTTGCCTGGGCTCTTGCTGTCCCCACATCACAGGAGAAGGAACAACCCCTGCCTGCCACGAGCCGAGGGGCCAAGGCCCACAGGAAAGTTACAGGAAGACAGCTTCTCCAGATGACTATTCCTGACTTCCTGGTGGTCATAAACTGAGGATGAGGTGACCTGGGGAGGCATTTTCCTAGGGCATTTCCCTCAGAGAGTCACTGTTACACTCATAAGGGCATGAAGTAAAACTGGCCTTTTCCAACACTTTTCCAATAAATACTCATGTTTACACAATGGAGATTTATAAACTTCATGAAAGCTTCTTGGGCATGCGATGCCCTCTGCTGGCTTCCACACTCACCAATGTCGTCGGTCCTGTTAATCCAATCATTCTCCAGAGAGTCCTGCACAATGTCCCTGCTCATTAGCCAGTCCCAGGCCCTCTTGATGTCCTCCTCGTTGTTGTCGTCCTCCTCAGAGTCCACCATTTCTGGTAATCCACTCAAGTCCATATCACCAGCCTCACTTTCTGTGGCCTGAAGATAGGCAAAACAATTTTTAAAAGAATGTTTTAAGCAGATCAATCTTTGCAGCTCCAAACAGAAAAGAACAATTTTAGTTTGATTTTTCTGTAACTATGTTAAGTGGGTCCAGCACCTCGCAACTACTCGCCAAATGTTATATAAAAGAATTACTTCAACAAAACATAAGTGATTTTATCTACATGAGTGATTTTATCTATTAAAATTTAAACCAGAATCAGTAATTTTTATCTCAGTAATTCTGACTTCTTACCTGTGTGGAATTTGAAACACAGAACAAAGAAGAAAAGGATAGTATTTGCTTTCACTATGTTTTTCAAAGAAAATGGTTAAGATAAGGGCCTCAGGGAGATGAACTGTTAATTCTACGCAATTCCTCTTCCAGAAAAATTAGAGGAGTTTCCTAATGCGAAGAAGACTGACCACTTTCCCCCTATTAGAAAGTCATAAAATATGAACTGTAAATTAATGGTGACCTGATAAACACACAAACCTAGCCCAGACCAAGACCTACGGTTTTTTTTTGGGGGGGGGGTGCTGGGGATCAAACTCACAACTTTGCATTTGCCAGGCAGGAGGCTCTTATACCATTGAGCTAAAACCCCCAGCCTGACGTGGGGTATTCTAACAGCCACTCTCCAATTCCAAGTCAAGCCTGAAGGCAACGCATCTCACCATCAACTGCTTCCCAGGCAAAGGCAGAAGGGGAAAGGACCCCAATATGTGGACACACTCATGGTGCCAGGTGCAGTCTCTCCTGCCCAGCTGTCTGCATTCCAGACTACTGTCTTTTTAGGTCAACCCACAGCCTTTCTGCATGGGGTCAGCAACCTGTAAACTTGCATCATATTGCTCTTAGTTAAGGTCTTAGTTAACATAAAGACAGATTCACTCCTGGGAGAGAGAATGAACTGAATAAAAAGCTAACCACATTTCCAACTGAAATATTAAAGTCTGGAAAACCTAACATTAGCTTTGCAGAAAATGCGATTACAAAGTTTTATCAACTTTATAAAATATTGCGAGCAGGCGGCCACCTGCTATCCATGGAGCCCAGCTTGTTTGGGACCCTCGCACCATCTGGGTGCAGTGGAACAGCTAGGTAGGTCTAGGGCGTCTGCATCTGCTTCCCCATTCAGGCTGTGCTTGGAGAACTGTGGAATTCTAAGCGATCAGGCGGGTGACCTCTTTCCCCAGAGCCCAGCTTGTTTGGGACTGTGGAGTTCTTAGCAAGCGGGCAAGTGCCACTGGTTCCAGAGCCCTGGTGAACTGGAAGAATGGGGTGCCAGAGTTCCAGGAGCTGCGGGCATATAAGTGGATTTCCAACAGACCCTGAGGAAGCTTTTGAATAACTCTTGAAACACAGGAATATAGGAAAATGACAAAATGAAAGACCAAGTTACAATCTCAAATCCCCATCCCAAGAAAGCTTAGGAGCAATGTATATAGAAGAAAATATATGCCATCCACCAAAAATATCAAACATAATAGCTACTGAAATAAACAAGCAACTCTAGGAAGCTTTAGAGGAATTCAAACTAGAAATAATTTCCCAAGTAAATGAAGAAGTGATAAAAGAAATGAAAGAGATGCTTTTTTAACACAGTTAAAAATTGGAGGAATTAAATGAAAAGATAGAATCGCTAGATGCACAATATAAGAAACAAACAACACATAAAGCAGATGCACAGAGATATACAGGAAATCAAAAATTCCACTGAAAGCTGTGAAAACCACAGCAATGAAATTGAAGATAGAATTTCAGACCTTGAAGACAAGATTGCAGCTAGTGAACAGGAAAGGAAAGATCTTTTAAAAATAACAAAGAATCAGGGAATAACAATTCAAAAACTGCAAGATGACTCAAAGAAAAACAACATAAGTTTGATAGGGAATAATGAAAAAGAAGGGGGTGACATAAAGGACATCAAGAGGATATTTAGTGAAGTAATAGATGAAAATTTCCCAAGAATGAGATTGGAAACACATATCAGGTTCAGTGAAGCATATAGAACTCCAAATAGTCGTAACCAAAATAAAACTACACCCAGACATATAATAAATACGATCCCAGAAATCCAACAGAAGAATAGATTATTAAAAGCTGTCAGAGAGAAAAGACAGATAACTTACAAAGGAAAATCTATCAGAATCACAGCTGACTTCTCAGCACAAACAATTAAGTCAAGAAGAGCATGGAGTGAAGTATTCCGGATCCTAAAGGAAAATAATTTCCAACCTAGACTGATGTACCCTTCAAAACTATCCTTCAAAATCAATGGTGAAATAAGATACTTCCATGAAAAAGAACAGCTGAAGAATTTCAAGACAACCCTGCAAAAAATACTGAAAGACAGTTTAGATACACTTAGGAAAAAAACAACTAAGCAAAGCAAATAATTAAAAGGAACAGAAAGATAAAGATGTAACAACAGAAGGATAACATGTCAACAGTAAACCAACATACAACAGTTATAACCATTAATCTAAATGGTCTCAATACGCCAACGAAAAGAAACAGAATGGCAGAATGGATCAAGAAACAAAATCCAACCATATGCTGTCAACAAGAAACCCATCTAACCCAGAAGGATACTCACAGACTGAAAGTCAAAGGATGAAAAGCAATACTTCATGCAACAGGAACCCAAAAAAAAGCAGGAGTAGCCATTCTGCTTTAGACAATGTGAACTTTAAACCATAATGTTCAGAAGAGACAAAGAAGGTCACTACATACTGGTTAGGGGAAAACTTCAAGAGGAAGAGATAACTATCTTAAATATATATGCACCAAATTTCAGAGCATCCAGTTATATAAAACAAGTATTAACAGAAATGAAAAATCAAATTATTAGCAACACAATTGTAACAGGAGACCTTAACATACTATTGACACCAAGGGACAGATCAACCAGACAGAAAATCAGCAAAGAAATAACAGAACTGAATCACACATGGGAACAAATGGACTTGATAGACATATACAGAGTGTTCCATTCAACAACATCAGAATACAGCAGTACATGGGTCATCCTCTAAAAATAGACCATATATTAGCCTACAGAATATATTTAAATAAATGCAAAAGAGTTGAAATTATCCCTTATATATTATCGGAGCATAGCATTTTGAAATTAGAAATTAATAATAAAAGATAATGCAAAAATCCCACAAACACATGGAAATTGAATAACACACTCTTGAACAATGAGTGGGTCACAGAGGAAATTAAAGAAGAAATTAAACAATACCTACAAGAAAATGAAAATACAGATACAACTTACTGGAATCTGTGGGAAGCACTGAAAGCCGTCCTCAGAGAAAATTTATTGCACTGAGTTCCCACATTATGAAAACAGAATGAATACAATAAATAACCTGATGCTACACCTCAAACAGCTAGAAAAAGAAGAGCAAGTCAAGCCCAAAGCCAAAAGAAGAGAGGAAATTATAAAAGTCAGAGCAGAAATCAATGCAATAGAGACTAAGAAAACAATCAAAAGAATCCATTAATCAAAGAGTTGGTTCTTTGAAAGAAAAAATAAAATAGATATGCCTCAAGCCAACCTTATTTTAAAAAGGGAAGAAAAAGGTCAAATTCATGCAATAAGAAATAAAAAAGGTGAAATCACTATAGACTCTATAGAAATACAGAAGATCATCAACACCTATTTCAAAAACCTCTACTCTCAAAGGTTTGATAATACAGAAGAAATAGACAGATTCCTGGAAACATGTGAAGTACCAAAGCTAGGTCAAGAGGACATAAAACTGCTGAATAACTCAATTTCTATTAACGAAATTGAAAATGTAATTAAGTCCTTACCTACAAAAAAGACCCCAGGCCCAGATAGATTCACTGCAGAATTCTACAAGAAATACAAAGAAGACCTAATGCCAACACTCCTCAAACTCTATAATGAAACTGAAAGGGAAACAATCCTTCCAAAGTCATTCCTGGAAGCAAAATTTACTCTAGTACCAAAACCTGAGAAAGATCCAACTAAAAAAGAGAACTATAGACCAATCTCCCTAATGAACACAGATGCAAAAATCCTCAATAAAATATTGGCAAATAGGATACAGCAAATCATCAAGAAGATTATACACTATGACCAAATGGGATTCATCCCATGCATGCAGGGATGTTTCAACATACATAAATCAATAAATGTAATCAACCATATCAATAAAGCCAAAAGTAAGAATCACATGATCATTTCTATAGAAGAAGAAAAAGCTTTTGATAAGATATAACATTCATTTATGATAAGAACCTTACAGAAAATTGGAATAGATAGTCTTTAGCTCAATATAATAAAGGCCATCAATGACAAACCAACATCCAGTATCATAATACATGGCCAAAAATTGAAGGCCTTTACTTTAAAATCAGCACAAGACAAGGATGTCCTTTACCTTCACTCTTATTTTATATAGTACTGGAAATACTAGCCAGAGCAATTAGACAAGAGAGAGGAATAAAAGGAGTAAATATAAATACTGCATGAAAAAAATCAATTATATTTAAAGTGTTTTTGGTTTTTGGCTTCGTTGTCTTCATTGTTAAATGACTGAAAATGGTTGGATGCTTACTTTGCTTGTTTAATTCTGATGGTCTGTCACCTTTTCGTGCGTATTGTCTGGGGGCCCTATTAAGGATGAGGATGAGGAAGAATCCCGAATGGTCCTGCTCTGCCATACGAGCTCTGTGCAGAAGGAAAACTGGAGCTTCTGGCCTTCCTGCTGTGTTGTGGTGCAATGTGAAATCTCAACCTTCCCTTCCCTCCAAAATCTAGCTGGGTATCTGAGGTTCACCTTCGCTTGGATTTCCCCTTTTCTATTTTTCCCACAACACTAAGATTTCAGCATTTTTAAACAATTTATGGTAAAATCTGAACTTTAACAATTTTTCTTCATGTGACAATTTTTCTTCCAGCAATGTGCTTCATATTTGTTTCGCTTTCCAGTATTTATCACTTGCATAAGCATTCACTGAGGATGTTTCAACAGACACTTAAAAAATTTAAATTTTTGATCACAAGCTTCATCAAGGTATCTCTTCATCTCTGCCAGAGGTTGCATGTATGTCTTTTGTGGTCAGACACTCGGTCACACAGCATAGTCGTTTTGGTTTTGAGAACTTTTGTTATTTCTTATAAGCACGTGAATGTGTTACATTGCAAATTATGACTCAGAGCGTGAAGCGCTGACAGGCATGGACAGGCTCCTGCTGGCAGCAGGGAGCACAGGAAGAGTCATTGGAGGGGAAGATTTGGTGACCTCGTCTTGTGAAAAGAAGTACAGAGGTCTTATGGGTGGTTTCCGTGCATGGCTAGTGAAGTCTCTGAAATTATTTAAAGAATAAGGCTTTACATAAATATTGGGAGCCAGAAGCAAAAGTCATTAATGAATTATGGGAAAAGTTAGGAAAAAATTCATGTAGTTGAACAGGGGAGAGTCAAAGGAATATCCTGTCTCCCTCTCTACTATCTATCTATCATTGGTCTATCTATCATCTATCTCTATCACCTATTACCTATCCTCTATCTATATTTATCCATTTATCATCTATCATCTGTCCATCATCTATTTATTATCTATCTGCTTAATCTATCTAATATATCATTGTATATCTTCCCATTTACTTGTGTGGAAAAGCCTGATTTTATAACCAAAAATAATTCACATGTGCCCAGAGGAAATGTTTAGTAATCTACTACCTTCTTTGCATGGAATGAGAATAAATGTAAAAGTAAAATTAGCCTCCAATTAAATTAATGAAAATTACTAGACCAAAGGTTTTATTAAGGGACAGTCAGACTTTTGTAGTCAGTATGAGGATGATGTCATTTTTGTAAAATGTTGATGGAAAAAGAGAGATATGTGATTTTTAAAAAAGCAGAATTTCCAGAGTAAAAATGATGCATTTGGGCTTGGAGGAATTGGAAAACAGTATAGTGAGTCTTGGGCTTCCCAGGCCCAGAGAAAAAGTCAGAAAAGAAGGCATAGAGAATTCCTCCCATTTGTCCTTCAGAGAGGATGCACCTCTTGTGTGATGGTCTGTACCATAGCGGCTCCTGACTTGCAAAGAATGCTTTCCAAGTCCCACCACAGACAGCTGGGACAACAGATACTGTTAAATCCAGTGTGTGCTGCTCTTTCCTACTCTTGCAGGCAGGTGATACAGTTCAACTGACCCATCAGCCACAGAAAGAAAGTAACAGTAATAACTAATAAATTAGAATGTTGAAAATAAGATACAGACATAGATTGCCAGCATCATCACTCTTGTACTTCAGTACAATTCATTATTAAGTAAACTAGGTTCCTGGCACACAAGTGATGTCAGATAGCTCAGGGAGGAGCGGGAGGCAGGAGTCCATGACCTAACGCTGTGGTGAGGATCATTCCTGCCCCAAGATGTGGAAGTTGGATAGCACAGAAGCCATCCTGTCACTCACCCTTTAAGAACCTTACAGGGCTTAAAGCTTACTGGATGTTGTTTACTTGTGGAATTTTCCATTTCATATTTTTGGACCACAAGTGACCTTGGGCAGCTGAAACTATGCCAAACAACTCCACAGATAGGGAACTTTATTATGCTTGGTCTTGCAGGGGATATGAGGGGATACACAGTAGGCTTCACGTGGCAGGATGGCATCCTCATCTTTGTTAGTAGCCAACACACAGTGTTTGAAGGAAAATGATGCTAGCATCTTGGAGAATCTTTTTCTGGCCTTTTTCCACTTGGTAAACATGCATAGAATATAAGCAAGCAAAGTCATTCCCTGTAGAATCTAATTATAAATAAGCAGCTGTACTGAAATAGTGTTTTAAGTTTTTCTACATTTAGGTTCTGTTGTTTTAAAGTTGACTTGCTTCAGAAATGCACATTAGGATGAAATGTTTTCCTAATGTGCATGCATGCCAATTCTTTATTAGAATAATAAGTAGAACTATTGTTCACAAGGTTTAGATCATTATGTTACACATATTTGACTTAAAATATAATTTACTCAATGACTACTATATGTAAGTATATTTACAAGATTAAATAAAAAGCAAAAATAAATGAGTAGATATTTGCAAATTAATAGGGAGGGCATGAAAATAATATACTCACACATTTGAATGTATCAAGTAACTACCTTAAAAAAGGTTAGAATTGTTACACAGGAGAATAACCACTTAACCTTTATTTTGAATTGATAGCGTTAATCATGATTTTGAAGATTTTTTAAAAGGTTCTGGTACAGTCGGCATGTTTATTTACAAGACTCATGAGAACATTTTTGTGTCACAGTTGAAAGTCTGCTTTTGTGAGAAGAAGCTAAATGCAAATTAATGAAGTACTTGTTGGATAGAGAAGGGAGGGCTTTCCAGAGAGCACCCTGTAGGTAGTCCTATTTAGAGACAAGGTAAAGGTGGTGAACAAATTTGTCCAAATAATCCCTTACAAGTGAATCATTGTCATTTTGTTTTTCATTCTTTTCTTTTCTTTTTTCCAGCTTAACCCGTAGTACTGTTAGTTGTACAAGATAAGAAGCAGAAAACCAGGTATTGGTTCGGAGCAACATAGTCAATGTCAATAGGTGGATGCAAGCAGGCTTGAAAGTTATGTTGCCAGTGCTAAAATCTTCAGAGTTGTAACACTAATAATTAGTACTTATTAGAGAACAACTGTCAGTTCATTTTAAGTATTGTTTCTAATATGTAGAGAATACCTGGAGTGTTACAGTTGACAATTTTTTAAAAAAATGTTATTTGTAGCATCTTGCTTTGGAATTTTAAAATTCACTTAAAAATCTTGCATTCAGGTTTATAGAATCCTTATGGGCTATCTAGAGTTCTTAAAAAATAACATTTTTCCTTCTACCAGTAATTTAATAAAATACCTCTTCAAGTAGTCTTTCAAAAGATTAATATTGGCTATGTGGATTTTTAAAAAATGTTATATTGGATACCTTAGAATATCTAAAGGGAAACTGAAAGGTTTAATTATTCCCATTGACTTCCTTTTCTTAAATACACCTCTCAGAGTATAGCATCATTTATACATGATTGTTATTAAAATTTATAATAGTAATTATTAACACTGTTCACATTGATTTTAAAGCATTGTTGATAATGTGCAATTGTCTTATTAAATTATTTTGTTGCATGTTTTTGCTCAACTTCTATGGAATAAAATCTTCATTACGGCAGGGATTGTGCTATCTTTATTCACTGATTTACCTCTACCACTAATTTAGCTCTTGGCACAGAATTTTAAAGAAGGCAAAAGAAAGAGAAAGGCAAGCAGAAAAGAAAAAGCAAGGAAGGAAGGAAGGCAAAAAGGAAAGGGACAGTAAGGTGTCAGGTGTGTTGGAAGAATTACTCCTATTACATGCAGAAACATGCATCTAACACCTGCTGTGTGTATTCCTGTGAAAAGGTGCCTTTATTTTTTGATCCTTAGGCTTTTGCAAATCCTCATAGTTCCTTCACAAGAGTCTGCCCAGATGCCGATTTCTTTCATCTCTTTTGAGAGTTACCAGAATAAGCTTGATTTCCAAACCATGCTCATTCAATAAATATACAGCACTGTAGCAGGGAGACACCATGTGGATTCCCAGTTTCCCTACATGGCATTTGTTTACCCAGTTTTACTTTACACAGCCTATCACATGGCATGCATGTATTCCTGACAACCCTATGTGTGTATCTGTCTAGAGATTTGATAACTTGTCCTGCTGTTAGTAGAATATAAATTCTACATGGATGCAGTTTTATAAAGATTATTTTTAATTGAAATATAAAAATTGTTCCTATTATGGGGTAACGTGATGTTTTGATATATGAGTACACTGTGTGATGATGTATGGGGGAAACATCATCTTGAACCTTTAAACTTTCTTGTGAAGAAGACACTCGATGTTTTTTCTTTCTTGAAGTCTACAGTCCATTATCATAATCAATAATCAGGTGGTGTGCAAGAGCACACTTACTGTTTTCTTATGCAACTGTAAATTTTTAAAAATCTTTACTCTTTAGAGCTTATGTTTCCTATTCACGAGTCACTTCATACAGTTGGTTGCCTGAACTTCCCCTGTGCCACACTCCAGCCTATGCCTCCCCGTTCTGGTCACCAGTGTTCTACTCTGAGTTACTAGGAGGGAGACGTCTGTGTTTCTGAGTGAGTGAGACCGTGCAGGCCTGCCTGTCTGTACCCAGGTGGTGTCCCTTAAATAAATGTATCCCAGTTTCACCCCATTGTAGCACATGACAGACTTTTACCCTTCTTACCACAGAGGGGTGTTTGAGGTGTTCATGTACCATCACGTCTTCCTCCTTCATCAGTGATGAGCGATTAGACTCTTTCTGTTTCTTCCCTGTTGTGGGTTGCACTGCAGTAAACACGGAAGAGAAGCTGCTTCTTTGACAGACTGATTTAATTTCCTGTGGAAATATGTATATACAGGAGAGGGATTGCTGCGCTACACACATCTCTGTTTTTAATTTTATCGGGCAGCTCCGCACTGCTTTCTGTGATGGTTGTACTGATTTAAACTCCAGCCAGCAGGGTGATGTTACCTTTTCTCCACATCTGCACCAGCACTGGAGTCTGGTGTTTTTGACATCTAGTAATTGCTGTTCTACCTGCAGTGAGGCAATGTGTCATTTCTGTTTTGATGTGTAGCCCTTGATGGTTAATGATACTGAGCCCTTTTCATGCATCTGTGGGTATGTACAGTATCTTCTTACAGAAGAAAGATGCCTTCTTAGATGCGCTGTTCACATTTTAATTGAGTTTATTTATTTATTTTGCTCCTGAATCATTTGTGCCTTTGAATAACCTATAGAGTAATGTTTTATCAGATGTTTCGTTTGAAAATCTTTCCCCATTGTATGAGTGTTAGCTTCACTGTATTGTCTTTTTTTCCTGTGTAGAAGAAATTTAGTTTGTTGTGATCCCATTTTGGTTTTGTTAATGTGCTGTGGTGTTCTAGCAACAACATGATCCTTGACCCTCCTAGTATCCTTGAGCTTTCCCTCTACATGTCCTTTGGTAGCTTCAGAGTTTCGGTTTTTAATCCATTTTAGTTGATTTTTGTATTCCCTTAGAGTAGGGGTTTAGTTTCACTCTTCTGCACATAGACAACTACTCTTCACAGCGCCCCTTAGTGGAGGCAATGTCTTCTCTTTTCTGTACATTCTTAGCACTGTCAAGGATGAGTTGCCCCTAGCTGGTTTATTTCAAACCTCTCAACTCTGTTCCATTTGTCTGCACACCTTTTTCTGTCACAGTACCATTCCTTTGCAGTTGGTGGAGCTTTGTGGCTTTATTTTGAAGTCAGGAAGTGAAGTGCTTTTTGCTTTGTTCTTCTGTTGACATTTGCTCTGACTCTGAGACAATTCTTTCCTTTGCTTTGTGAACAAGCACACTCATGCATGCAGGTGTGCTGGTGTGGATGGGGCGGAGTTCCATATGAACTTCAGGGTTGTTTTCCAGTTCTGTGAAGAACATCATTGGTATTTTGATAGGGATTGCTTTCAACATGTAATTAAAGAAATTTTAACACTATTGATTCTCGTAATCCATAAACATGTGATATAGTTCCATATTTTAAGGTCCTTTTGAATTTCTTTCACTAGTGTTATTATTTGTCATTGTAAAAACAATTTGCCTCACTGTTAATATTTTTCCTTGAGTGTTTCTGGTCTTTTGTAACTATTTTAATTTTCTTTTTTTTTTTAATATGCTATTCTAGAAACGTGACTTTAGGTTGTATCCTGCATCTGTTCTGTATTTGTCTATCATTTCTAAGAATATTTTGGTTCTCTTCAGAATTGTTTTCAAACAAGATTACGTTGTCTGCAAATAGTGAAATTTTGACTCCATTTACAATTTGGATATCTTAGTATTTTTTCTCCTCCTTGATTTCTATGGCTAGAACTTCAGGTACTATTTTGAATAAAAGTTGTGAAAGTTATGAGAGTGAGCTTTCACTTTTATTCTGTCCTGTGCTGTTAGCATGTGCATGTTGTAAGTGGCCCCTTTATATGGAGGTGTGTTCCTGCTCTACCTAATTAGCATGACCTTGTTATACCTAGCTAGTTTTTATCTGGCAATATTGTGGAATTTTGTCACATTCTGTAATGCATCTACTGAGAAGATCATGTGCGATTTGTCCTTCATTCTGTAGACTTGGTATTCTGCTTAGTGACTGATAATGTTGGGTCACCCTTGAATCTCTGGAGCTTACCTCTTGATCTCCCTGATGGATAATTTTACCTGACCTTGGATTCCCTTTGCTAGTCCTTTGTTGTGTATTTTCACCGCTGTGTTCAGAAAAATAGATCTGAAGCTAGCTAGCTTGTTTTCCCTTGTTCCCTCCTTCCTCCTTTTGTTTTCCTAAGATCAATTTTTGCTATGAATGCAAGTGACCTTATAGAATGAGTGTAGAAGGATGCAATTCAATTTTTGGAGTAAAGAAGTGTTGATATTGTTCTTTAGATATAATTTAGCAAAGGAAGTGTTCAGTCTTGACTTTTCTTTCATGAGGGCTTTTTTCTAAGTGTTATTACTTGTTGATGTGTTGAAGTACTCTAGTTCTTCATTATTCAGTGATGTTAAGGTATTTATGTCCATGAATGTATCCATGTTTTCTAGGTTTTGAAATTTGTTGACATATAACTGCTTTTAATCACCTATAATTATCCTTTGTATTTACAGGGTGCCAACTGTAATGTGTCTTTTCATCTGTGATTTTATACATTAGTGTTTTCTCCTTTTACTTTTCTTCTTGGTTAGATGAAGGGTTTGTTCATTTTATGCACCTAACCAGAAGAGATGGGTGTTTGGAGTGTGGTCAGGAGACCAGGATGCTGGGCTCTGTCCACTGAGGCAAATACCTGCACCTGTTTCCCTGTTCTGTCCTGCACAGGAGAAGGCTCAGAGAGGAAGTACCATGGTCTCCACATGTTCCCCAGGGCATGCCCTCTCCCCCAGAAGGTGCCACCTCCGAGAACCCTTCACTTATGAACTCATGCAGGAGTAACCCGTAGTGCCCCAGTCAAATTAAAACCATGGTAAAGTAGCATACTTCCCAGTTCTGTCCCCCACACACTGTGAGGCCCAAGGTCACAGGGCAGTGGTGCAGTCAGACCAGACCTAGCCCAAGTGCACAGGCCGAGACCCTGGACCCTGGGAAGGTGTGGTGTTGAGTTGCACTTAATTCAGAGAGCACCCTTGACTTCATCCACTTCTTTCTCTGCACTGGGGAGGGAGTGTAAAGAGGATTTCTGGACTCTTAAAGGAGCTTTGCTTCTGGTTATCCTAAATCCAGGTGCATGGCTTCAGTCCATTTGTGTCTGCTTGTTGCTTTTGGCTGTGATGAGGCATCACAGCATGGCAGAGAGCATGTGGTGAGAAGATGCTTACCTTTTCACAACCAGGCAAGAAGGGAGGGGACAGAAAAAGGAAAGAAAGAGAAGGGAGGGAAGGAGGAGAGGGAAAGAGGGGAAAAGGACTTGCACTCCAACCTCACCCCCCCTCCTGTCCTAGGGAGCTGGCCCCTCCCACTGGGTATCTCTTCCACAGCTCCCACTGCCTGCTAATAGCACCACAGACTGAGCCTTAACACCAGGACATCCACAGGTTGTTCACATTCTTTGGAACAGTGCCTGGCTCCTTTGTATGATCACATAAGATCAAGTTATTCCAGACCAGTTAAACAGTCAGGAAAAGAGGTAGAAATCTGTCATCTGAGTCTAATATGTCAATTGGATTTGAATAAAATGTGAGACCAAAGTGAAACAAAGCAACAACAAAGCGATGGCAAATCTTTTCCCCGACTTTCTATGTCATCTCTACTTACAAATATGTAGGAGGTTAAAACTCACTTCAGTTCCACTAAGAGACTCTATTGCTTCTGGGGTCACTGCCACCGGACATTGCAGCTCCGGGAATAAACACCTTTGGGAGGAACACCCTAAGGTCCACTCAGATGTGGTTCCCACACGCAGCCCAGGATGGGTCGTTTCCTGGGATATAACCAAGAACAGATGGAGGCTGACTGACAGCTCCTGGCTTTCCTAATAGAAAAGCAGGATCTGTTTTATGATCTCTTCAGGAGATGACTCTGGCCATTAGGCATTTCTGTTAATCCTTCCAGCTGGACCATGCAGAGTGGACAGCAAATACTCACCATCCATAATACCTATTTATAAAGCCCAGTTAAAGTATATAAACTTTTTTGCCTTTTCCCCTCCAAGGTGGCAAATACCAGCCTGCACAACACAAATTTATAGCACACACAACAATGGAGAATTCACGAGACACTGTCACATTGGCAGTCTGTGAAGTACTATTCTGCAGTCTGCAGAGAACCTGACCAGACTGTGCTAGAGGCTATGCTGACTATGTGTCCACACTGTCCTCAGTTGTACCAAGACAGCCCATCCTCATTCAGTTTGATTTGGGCGGCCAAACTGTTAATATAGCAGTGTGCAAACCAGGCTTATAGGTACAGCTCAAAAGCATCTGAGGATCTTCCAAGAAGGGCACCTGTGATGTGCCACCACAACACTAAGGATGTCTGAAATTCTCTGCCTTACTCAAAGAAAGGACGACCCTGTGAATCATGGCTGCGGCCTGCACATGCTGGCATCTGGAAGCCAGCAGTGAATTATTGGAAGATGTGTGTCACAGAAAGGATCATTACTCTTAATCATACTGATCCCTGTAGGATCCATGCTATCTGCTCTGTCTTGCACTTGGCTGTGTGTGGGATAATTTTTCCTTTCAGTTTCTAGTTGCAGAAAGGTAAAATGACTTGGCAGGAATTACAGAGCTCTAAAATTGCACTGGCAGGACATGAATACAGAGCTGGCTGACTTCAGAGATTCTGTTTTCTGATTACTCTGCCAAATTTTTAAAACAAAGCACTGAAAAACCAGTGCATTCTTCCCTTTGTATTTGGGAGATCTCAGACACAGTTGTCCAGCTGCCAAAATGAATGTGAGTGTCTGAGGATTTGGGGGAGCTCTGTTATAGGACAGGAAATAGTCAAAATCAAGAGAGTGTGACAAAGATGTAGTTTTAGTCCCAAGGACTGAGCACGGGTTTCCAAGCACCTTGATAGTGTTGAACACTTTACCCACACTTGGACAGGTTTCCATGCTCTGTCAGTGCCTGGCACTGGAGGTGGTTGCCACTTGGTGGCTGAGATATAAACAATCCCGCAAGGCTTCCTTTCCAGCTGGGAAGGGGTTTAGGCAGAGGAGGAAAACACCTGACTCCATTTTTCACAAATATTATGAGGGAAAAATGGGTACAAATTGCCTCACTATTTTTAGGGGAAAGAAAATCGTTTTGACATTGGACACTGAGACACAGGACAAAATTTACATATAGGGTTATTTCCTAAAATCAGTATAAATGGAGCAGAGTAAATGTGTAAAATGCAAAATATTCATGCTTCTTGAGTCCTATTTTGAGGCCATTTTGTTGGAAACTTCATAGAAATTCTCACTACATCTCTTAACATTATAATTTTATCTTTTAAATCGTTAAAATAATTGGAAACCTGGATTTTCCTTAGGCTTATTACATTGTCCCACTGCAGACTTAAATTGATCTATTATGTGATGATTGTCTACAATTTACTATATTAAAGAAATGGAAAATGCATGTATAAGTTGCATGCTGTAATTTGCTCATCAGGTGATAAAACAGGAGGATCTTTCCAAGGACCATGCTGAATGCTCTTTGTATGGTCTGCTGAAGTTTGACGATCTCAACGCGGACAAGCGCCTGACTCTGGAAGAATTTTATAGAGCATTGCGTGAGTACAAGATTCAGTCTCTAAATCCTTTATATTCTTATTTTGTTTCTTTACACAACATGGCTTCCTGGCTTGATTTTCTGAGTACACCTTGTTTCTTAAGTAATATAATTGAAAGAATTTCAGTTTTCAATTGCCACTACATATAGGGAAAAGCAAGGATTTATTAGTTGTAACATGAACAGATGGAAATACTGATGAACCGTCCATTCCCTGTGGGTCTAGTTTGAGACGCTGTTTGCACAGTGTTGCTTCAGAGGGCATTTGGAAGGGAGCACAGTCATTGGCAGTTTGTCACCATATCTGAGAAACAAATCGACTTTTTTATACAGTGACAATTTTTAGCTTCATTAGGAAAGCAAAGTATGTTAACAGATGAAGCCTGTGTATATTTGAAGAGCTATTGCTGTTCAGATTTGTGCTTTCATTAAACTGAAAAATACTATTTGTGTTAAGGTGTGTGGGAGGAATTTACATGTGGATACTTATATATGCCTTAAATTTGGTAATTGTGCATTATAAAACAGTCATGAAGATAATTTGGGCATCATACATTCCCTATCAGATTATTCTTCACAAATAATCCAAAAATATTAAGAAACAAAAAGCATAAAATAAAAATCAGGATTTGAATACAAAAGAAAGTTATTTTTAAAAAAGCAAATCCAGTAGGCAATGTTTGGAAATCACCAAAGAAGTGAAGTTCAACAGGTGTGATTCAGGCTGGCATGCGAGGCTGGAGCGCCAACTGGCCTAGGAATTTGCATAAAGATGCACAGTGAGACGCTTCATGTAAGACGGGCTCTTGCGAATTACCCCTCTGGTGTCTTGTCAACTGTCACTGAAATTGTACTGCAAAAGTTACTTAAATTTATTGTTCTTCTTAAATGTCCATATAAATGAAATTAATTTCTGTATAACATTAAACTTCACACAGTATTTAATGAAACTACAGAAGTAGGTGAAGGTTGTAAATTTCTAAGACCAGGTATAAATTTCATAAGAATTTAAGTACATTTTTAGTTTTTTTTTAATTTTAAAGAGAAAAATATAAAAATATCAATAAAGGTTTCAAAACAGGTTAGTAGAAGAGATACAGTATTAATACATTGCATATTGCTGTCTTCATGGAATATATTCAGAGAACAAGATACAGGCATGATATCTACTCCAAACAATGCTGGTACAAACCTTTTTTTTTTTTTTTTTTTTTTTTTTGTATGAACAAAGAGGAAGCAGCTGTAAACTTTCTAAACTCTCTTGTGTGTAAATATATATATATATATATTTTTTTCCCTTCCTTCCTTTTCCCTTTCCCCCATCACAGCTTATTTTTTCTTTTGAACAGTTTCTTCCACTCCACAAGATCTATTGTGCACTTTGTTACCCAGTCAGTTTCTCACACTAGGGAGACAGCATGATGTTTACACACATGGGTCTGACTTATTTCACCCAGGAGTACGGTCTTAAGCTGCATCCAGTTACCAACAAAAGAACCCAGTTTATACTTCTTTATGGCTAAGTAGTGCTCCACTATATTAAAAATTCACATCTTTTCATCTGTTCCTCGGTTGATGGGCATTGAGGTTGTTTTTGAGATTTGGCTGTTACAAAGGATGTCTTTCCATTTCCTGATATTCTCTTTGATCTCCTTTTTAAGGGTACTATAATTTTCACTCTACAGATCTTTCACATCCTTTGTTAGACTGATTTTTCCTCTTTCTGTGAGTTTGTTGCTTGTCTACAGGAATATTATAGATTTTTGAGTGTTGACTTTGTATCGCACTATACTGCTGAATTTGGCTATTAAATCATCAAGTTTTTTGAGGTCTTCTATATAGGGTATCATGCCATCTGAAAATAATGATAATTTAACTTCCTCCTTTCCTGTTCTTATTGCTTTTATTTCTTTCTCTTGCTAAATTGCTCTGACTAGTATTTCCAAAATTATATTGAATAGGATGGTGATAATTGACATCTTTGTCTTCTTCCTGATTTTAGAGTGAAAGCTTTCAGATTTTGACCATTTAATATGATGTTAGCTGTTGATTGGCCATAGGTGGCTTTCATAAGCTTGAGGTGTAGAAGATATGGTAAAAAATATGGTATTGGAAGATATAGTAAAAACCATATCTTCCAATTCCATGTGGGTTTTTTTTTTTTTTTTTGATTATCATGAATGGGTATTGGGCTTTGTCAAAAGCTTTTTCTGCATCTGTTGAGGTGATGATTTCATTTTTATCTTTGGCTCTGTTAATATGGTGTATTACATTTGTTGATTTACTTATGTTGAACCCTTCCTGCACCCTTGGGATGAATCCTAGTTGTTCATGGTGTATGAACTTCTTGAAGATTTTCTGCATTTCTATTCAACAGTGTCTAATTAAGGATTTTTACATCTATGTGCATTAGGGAGATTGGCCTTTAGTTTTCATTTTTGATTGCATTCTTCTTTGGTTTTGGAATCAAGGAAACACTTGTTTCCAGAGATGATTTTGGCAGTATTGCTTCCCTGTCAATTTCTTTAAAGAGTTTCAGCATTAGTGGCATTTGTTCTTCTCTAAATTTCTTTTGGAATTCAACAGTGAATCTGTGAGGGCCTGGGATTTTTTTTTTGTTGGTGGTAAATTTTTACTTACATTTACAATTTAATTGGCTGATATCGAGTTATTTAGAATATTTTAACTTGATTTAGTTTTGTTAATTCGATTGTGTCTGGGAATCTGTCCTTCTTCTGTTTTGCATTTTACAAGAAAATAGGTCCTCATAGTAGGTATTGATGATCTCTTGTATTTCTGTGGGATTCACTGTGATTTCCCCTTTTCATTCCTAATTGTTTAAATTTGTGTTGAAAGCTTCCCCTTTTAGAGAGACTGGTCAGTTTCATTTATTCTTTCAAAAAACCAACTTTTCAATTCATTTTTTATATTGCTTTCTTAGTCTCTATTGCATCCATTTCTGTTCTTGTTTTTATAATTTCCTCTCTGGTATGAACTTTGGGTTTGCATCCATTTCTGTTCTTGTCTTTATAATTTCCTCCCTTGTATGAACTTTGGGTTTGATTTGTTCTTTCTAGAAGTTTGAGGTTGAAAATTAGGTTGTTTACTTGAGCTTGTTCTGTTTTCCTGATGTGTGAGTTATCACTACACATTTCTTTCCTAGGTCTTCTTTCATCATATTCCACAAGTTTCGGTACGTTGTACTGGCCTATTGAGTTGTATGTACTATTGAACTTTATCTCTAACTTCCTTTGTGACCAATTGGGTTGTTCATAATGGTGGGATTCAATTTCTATGTGTTAATGTACTTTTTGTGACTTCCATTTTTGTTGATTTCCAGTTTCACTGGCTATGGTCAGGTAGTATGCATGGGATGCTTTCAGTTTCTCTACATTTACTTAAACATATTCTGTTTAATATATGATTATTTTGGAGAACATCGCATGTGCAAGTAAGAAGAATGTATATTTTGATATTTTGATGTGGAACACTCTGTAGACCTCTATCAAATGATTTGCTTAGAAGCATGTTTAATTCTAATATTTCTTTGGAGATTTTTGGTCTAGTTGATCTAGCTATTTGTGAGAAAAGAATATTAAGGTCCCCCACTACAATTGTGTTAGTGCTGATTTGATTTTCCATGTCTCTTAATATTTGTTTTATGTAGTTGGGTGAACCTGTGTTTGGTGCGTGCATATTTGATTGCTATCTCTTCTTCTTGGAATTTTTCCTTAATAACTATATTGTGACCTTCTTTTTCTCTTTTGATCAGTTTTGGCTTAAAGTTTGCATTGTCTGCAAATAGAATAACTATCTCTGCTTTTTTCTGGGTTCTTGTGGCATGGAGAATTGCCTTCCATCCTTTGACTTCTAGTTTGTGAATTTCTTTTTGGGTTTCTTGAATGTAGCATATTGTTGAATCGTGCTTCTTGAACCATTCTGTCAGTCAGTTTCTTTTCTTTTTTCTTTTTTCTTTTTTTTTTTTTTTTGTCTTTTTCCTTTTTATTGGTACCAGGGATCGAACTCACGACTGCCTGCTTGCAAGGCAGGCGCTTATGCTGCTGAGCTAAATCCCCAGCCCCCTGTCAGTCAGTTTCTTTTGATTGGTGAGTCCAGACCATTTATGTTGATGGTTATAACTGATATATATATATATATATATATATATTGGCTTTTATTTCTCATATTGTTTTCCTCCTCTTTAATTGCTTGTCCTCCTTGCCTACTTCATTCTATTGTGTTTGTGTCTTTGTAATATGTCTTTCAGAACATTCTGTAGAACTGATTTGGTGGTCATAAATTACTCTTCGTGATGGAAGTACCTTATATCTCCATCAAATGTGAAAGTTAGTTTTGTAGGGCACATCAATCTGGACTGAAGATTGTTTTCCTTTAGCGCTTGAAATACCTCTTTCCAAGCTCTTTTTGATGTTTTGGTTTGCATTTACAAGTCTTCTGTGATCCTTCATAGGTGACCTGTGTCTTTTCTCTAGCCACTTTTAATATTCTGTTCTTGTGCTGAGCTTTTAGAATCTTGTTATATACTTCAGTGTTGATTCATCATGGTCATGACTATTTGGAGTTTTATAAGCTTCATTTATTTAATGTAAGTAAAATATCCATATTTGGGAAATTTTCAGCCATCATTTCTGTGAGGGAGTTTTTAATAGATTTTGTGCTGTTTCCAGCTTTGTCACTCTGTGCTGTCCTTCTTTGCTTCATCCTGTAGCCATTTGATTGATTTCTTATGTTCTTTTGCAGTTTTCAAGATACTTTCCTTTTTCCATTCACTTGTTGCATGCCTGTCTTCTGGACCTGATAGTCTGTCTTCGCCTTCATTCAATGTGCTGCATATACTTTCAGTGGGGTTTCTAATCTGCTATATTGCTGTTTGGATCTGTTTCATTGATTCATTTCTTGTGTATATTTGATTCATAGTTTCCATCATTTTCCTGAGCTCCTCTATTTGTTTATGTGTCTGCTTTAATATCTTTTATTATGATAGTCATTTCTTTTTGTATGTTAGAGATTATTTTTCTATGGCCTTTTCCATTTTTCCCTCCTCCTGTTATCGTTTCAGAGATTTCTGTTTGTTGGCTTCCAATTTTCTCTATTTCTTTGTGCTCTGGACTGGTCTTGGTGGCTGGGCATTTGGAACTGCATTTTGATTTTTCACCTTGTCATTTTCTAGTTTTTATTTTGTTTTCCGTGTTGATGCTTATAGGTTTCTTATGTTAGATAGCCTTATCATTAGTGTCGAGGCTTTCGTAGGAGATGTGTGTTCCTCTAGATGTCTTCTAGATGTAAGTAGTTCTTGGTCTTCATTTCGGTCCCAAGAACCTGTCTCCCCAAAATATTTAGACTGTGAGGTTGATATTTGACTCAGGACCCATTCCTTTGGTACTGGACTATGGTTATGGTTATGATCCCTTACAATTGCAGCACTGTAATATAGGAGAAAAATGGTTGTAGCATGTGTGGCATCATGGTTAAAGTAGTTCAGAGGCAATAACAATGGACTCAAGTACAGTCTGGCTCCTGACAAACTGGTAACTATTAGCCTGATACCTAGAGCATAGGAGGAAGCTCTACAGAAATAAACATAACTTATACCAGGAACTTGTATGCAATAATTTCCCCTTTAGTAGAGTGATTTTACCCTGCTGTGGTGGGGGATGGGGATAAGTGATAGGATGTAGAGATGACTGAGGTTGAGTATAGTAGGAGCAGGGTTGGAGGGCACAGGATGACCGTTCAGGTTTGGATAACTATAGGACACAATAGGGAAGGACTGCAGAAGGCCTAGGGGTTTTGACATGAACCAGGAAGAGAAGAGACAATGTTTACTCACATGAAAATATCATAAAGTTAAGCGAGAAAGTGAAAGAGAGGAAGAGAAGGAGTAGATTAAAACAAAAGAAAGGTTAAAAGAAACATGCTGGTTCATATTGCTAATGCTGCATGGATATTTCCACTCTCGCTCCACCTGTCCATCATGTGCACCTCAGCCTGGGTGCTGCTGGTGCTCCCGCAGCCTCCAGGCCCTCAGCCCTGCCAGTGGAGGGAGGTGGGCAGATCTCGGACTTTTTTCGCCAACTCTGCCCTCCCACGGCAATGGTAGAAACTACATTTTTACTTTAAATTAGAAGGTAGCATACAGGACTCACAATTCAGTGAGTTGTTGAGCCTTTAAAATGGTTTTATAAGGCTAGCATATTTTTTAAAATAACAAAAAATAAGCATTACTGGAATTTTATGTATATCTGAATAAACTAAAACAGAATTTCAAAATAAATAGTTGAGTTAGTTATGAGCTCCACATGTTCCTACTAAGCCTTGTTTTAGTAAGGGTGCTCTTCTGTGTTTGTAGGGAGGTGAAGGACAAGGAGAAAATGACAAGGTTTGTCAGGGGAAACCATGTATGAACAGTGTATAAATACTGCAGCACATTCCATGTTGTGCACTAACATTATGCACTATAAGAGACACACATTGTGTAAAGCCTGAGTGATATCCTGAGTGAACTGAGGACCTGATCCTTTTGTAGCAATGAGATTCATCCTTCAGGTGACTGAATTTAGAACTCTGGGAGTGTGCAACCAGCAGGACAGAAAGAAAAAGGAAACAGAAATCAGGCACCTGGAATTCCAGGGCAAGAAAACCACCACAAGTAGTAATACATTCCAGGTTGTAATTCTCTAAACTATATCAACTTTTTTTTGTAATTTTATTAACTTATTAAACATTCTATCTAATCTCCAAATCCCTACCCCACCTCACACTGGGAGAATATATTTGTATGACTAAGATAAAAAAAAAAACAAAAGAATTGAAATCTGCTGTGGAATGGAAATGATTTCAAAGACACAAAGTTTATCAAGCACCAAGAAGAGAATTAACTGAAAATGTGCAGGATTTTTATTCGAAATAAAAGAAAAACAACTGTGAAGAATATGTTATTTTCAGGACACCAGAAAAGACATTGAATACTGAACCCTAAATACATCAGTAAGTAAAAATCTTGCCTAGAATACTGCTGCTTGCAGTTTCATCGGGGAAAAATTATATTGTATTTCAAGGTAGTTTTGATGTTGCTAAAGAAAGCTCTAGTCTAAAAAAATGGTATTTTACCATTCAAAAATCAAAATCATCAATACAAAAATTAAAAACAGTAAAACACAGCATTGTCATATAAAAGGTTGAGTTGTACTAGGATCCATCTAATTTGAGTGGAAAAACATTCTATGTGAATACATTAATGCTTGGAAAGTGATAATAACAATTTCATAGCAATTATTCATAGTAAATGTAATGAATTTCATCAACATTGCAGTGATTCTTTCATTTGGTTAAGTTACATATAATACAAAATTTCCACATTATTAATACTTAAAGACAAAAAGACATGGTAGGTGTCATGGTTTATGTCAGTGGTCCCCAGGCCTCACATGTTTGCATTATGTATTTGTGATTGGTTCATTGTCTAGAGCTTGGACTGATGGTACCAACACTACACCCACATAGGGGTGCAGCCATCATACAATATAATGGCAGGAAGAAGGCATGTCTTGCTCTCTTTCTGGTTTCTGCCTTGCTGTTTGCAGCTACCAAAAACTGCGACCTTGACATGCCACCCTGCCTTGGAGTCAACTGAGTATGGACTGACACTGTAACAAATAAGCCTTTCCTTTCCCAACTTTGAGCACCAGCTATTTTGTCTCAGTGACTACTAATAAGTAACTAAGACAGTAGGTAACAAAAACTCGTGGTAATTGATGTTGTTTTTATTTATGAATATTACAAAGTGTCCCAATAGTTATTTAATGGTATTTTTGTTACCATAGTACATTTTTCTAAGTATTGCTCTGATAATAGGCAATATTTTAATATTTTTGTGGTCTTTCAAGCAGTATTCACTTTCAACACTGTCTGCTTATTTAAAGAAGGTATTTGCTGTTCCACGAGAGAAAGAAACAAACTGGCACGGACTGTGCCTGCCTGAGTGAGGAGATGTTTGCCCTGAAATGTAAATTTTAAACACATATCTCTTTCTTTCTCTTCATCTATAAAGATACTTTATGACTACACACATTTGGATCTTGTGAATTCTAGTCTTATCCATTCAATTTGAAAATACTAAGGTATCATGAATAAAATATGTACAGCAATAGTAGGGAAAGAAATCTATTAAAAGTCATAAACTACCTTTGTGAATACTATGCTGTGATAGTCAAAGGGCTTAGAAGTAATTTTGCATTCACCTTATGAACATGCAATCTGAGGCAGGGGTAGATGTAGCAGATGTGTTAAGGATTTTACATCTAGAATGCATTCTACTGTGTAAATTCTAAGTAAAACTCAAAATAATTGAAAAACACAGAATAGAAAAAGTTGGAGATGTTCACAAATTTTATAATTCACTAGTTGTTTTCTAATAGATGTAAGGTCAGACAGATTGTTTTGAGCTCCAATGTGTTACTTTTTCTAAAGTGTAAATGGAAGTGAGTAAAGGTTCATTTGAAAAAAGAAGAAATCAAAGTTAAAAAGCAGCACATCATCCAGTGTGGCACCACCATGGCAGTGTTATTACAGCAGCTATAAGTTTTCTATAAAGTACCTATTTTTCCCTTATGAAGAAAATAGATTATTCTGACAGCTTTTTCTAGGCATTTACTAGTCAAATAATCTTAATTTTTCTCCAGGCTGTTCGGCTTTGTTTTTAAAGTGCTTTATTTTCACCGAGGTATTTGTAATGGATCTCAGGATGAGCTCAGGTGTGTAATGCACACACAGCCTGCCTTGAGTCGCAGGCTTAGCAATCTGGCTAATGTGCCCCACACATGGAGGGCCGGTCAGTGTCCCACGTCCCCATAGTGATGGTGACCCCAAGTCACCTGCTCAGATGCGGTGCACCCTTCCCCTGGCTTTTGTTTCCAGGAGTATTTTCAGTGAAGGGTGCCCATTGTACATCAAAAACAGTATTACAGAGTTAAAAATGACTTATTTCATACAAAGTAGTATTTTTTACTTGATAAAATTAAATAAAAATGGAAAATTAAGTTTGATTTGCATAAAATGTCATGTTTCTGATTTAAATCTAAAGAAATGTGATTTTCAATGGAAATGATCATACACTAAACTGAAGCATTTAATCTCAGAAGCAGCACACAAGTAAATGTCTGCATTTACTTATGTTTGCAGTGAGACTCAAGATGCTGGATGATGTTACATGGTTTTTTTTTTGTTTTGTTTTGTTTTTTTTTGTTTTTTTTTGGTAGTGGGGTTTGAACTCACAACATTGCGCTTGCCAGGCAGGTGCTTATGCCACTGAGCTAAATCCGCGGCACGTGATTTTTGATTATAAGATTAGTTTCATTCAGATTTTTTAGGTAACAAAGAATGGTATTACTCAGATAATGCATTTTATTTTGAAAATGCTTTCTATGTAGTTTATTACCTGAGTTAATTAGAAGTAGTTCTGACTGTGTTCCAAACCATAAAGTTGAATGAGATGAAAGGTTCGGGTAATTCTGATGGATCCGTGAAGTTCCTATTAAACAGTTATATGTTTGCTTTTTCCTGGATCGAATACATGTACTTTAAAACAGCTATTTGAGAGCCTTCAACTCCTAATATCACACATAGGTGAGTCTCTATTACTTTAAAATGATCATTACATTTGGAAAAATCCAAAAGAGATATGTTTCTGCTAGACATAAAAACAGTTTGAGCAAGAAAAATACATTGCGAACATTATATTTACACAAATTGTATCATTTTGCTATTGTTCTCCTTTCTTAAACGAACACATAAGTAAGACCCTAAAATTTCTAAAGTACTAAAAAACACAGGCATTTATTTAAAGTCATGTAAATGCCAGTGCAAATATTTAAAATGTTGTTCCTTAAAAAAGACATTTCTTAATGGAGTGTAGTTTTGATAACAATGATGTTAGATGCAAAAAAAAAATCATTTTTTTCTAGGAAACCAAATGCTTTACTAAAATTGTACTTACTGGAGCCATTTAATTACCAGAGCAATAAAATATGCATATGACATTAGCCTTTTAAAATTATTAATTAATCAGCATATGAAAACTTTTATGTGAGAAAGTGTAGCAGTGTCTAATGAACAGGATTCAGAATGTTTTTATTAAAGGTTAATGGTGATTGCAAACCCCAAAGCAGGGGTGGACAGAGCACCAGGCTCTGTGTATCCGGAAACTGAGTCACAGGCAGCCCTGTCTTGACGGTGAGAGGTCAGATGGGCATGCCGGGGAGAAGGTTGAGTCAAGGAAAATAGTACTTTATTTTCCAACTTGCACATTAACCTGAGCAATGCTGATACTTTTTTATGGTGGGGAACACAGAAAGGGAAGCCAGCGTAGGGAAAATGGTGAATTAAATTAGGATATTTTCCACAGGAGTGGTGGTTGTGAGTCTGTAACCTCAGCCCTGGGGAGGCTGAGGCAGGGAGATAGCTGCGAGCTGGAGGGCAGCCTAGGCTTTACTGTCCGCTCAAGGCCAGGCTGTGCTGCAGAGTGAGACCTTGGGTCAAAGCAGAAACAAACAGACATGTTGGTCATGTTGGAAAATGCAAAGAGAGATGCTGTCTGATTGAAGAATACCGTGGTCGACAGCTCGAACAGAGGCCAGGGCTGGACAAGGACTACCAGCAAGAAATTGAGGTTCCTGGTAGGATGGAAGCACTTGGGGAACTGTCCTGCATCTCTTGATGTAAGGACCCTCTCCAGGAGCCGAGGACCCACCCTAGCGGCTTCCTGAGCTTCTTTGAAGTCCTTCCGCAGGTCACTTGAGGCTTTAGCAGCAGTCCCTGGGGGAGGGGCCAGTAGAGTCATGAGCAGACATTAATGATCAAAAAAGGTAGAGAGGTAGGGAGAAAGCCAGCGTCCATCATCACCCTGAAGTCTTGAGAGGAAGAAATGGAACGAGTTTCCAAGGGTGAGGTGCGGTGCTCCTGAACCTGCCAGCTCAGAGGGATGGGTGTTGAGGAAGAACTGGTGTGGAGGCGGGAGTTCCGAGGAGAGAGGGTGGGTGCCAGAGAGTTGGAAAAAAGTAGTACTAGGCAGAAAAGCAAAGCAAGTGCCCTCTGTCAAGTATGATTGTATTTACATAAAATCCAAAACAGAACCCTCGTGTGTGGTTTTCTAATTGAGTACAGGAACGCCTTTGAGAGACAGGGCAGGTGTGGGTGGGAACTACAGCAGAGGAGGCGGTGTCTCTCTTACGGGTAACGCTTCTCTGTTTGGATGGCATGATGATTTCACAGATGTTTTCACAATGGAGCACATCATGAGTCATGATTTATAACTTTTTAATCCATGCTCTATTGAAGGGAAAATTTACCAAGCAACTGACTTTGTCTCTGGAGACAGAGCTCCTAAATGAGCCTTGCAGTGCCGCACCACACATACGAAAAACAAACAAACAAACAAACAAAGTTTGCCTTAAATTTTGAAGGGGATTTTGGACCCGGTCTCAAAGTTTGCATAAAATGATGTGCATGAGGGGGTCTTATGAGTGTCCAGGATGGGGTGTTATGGTTGATGTCTAGATGTCCCACAAATTCTGCTCTGCATATAGTTGGGGCTCTGGGGAGGTGCTTGGATCATGGCAGCCTGGTAGATTATTCGCCGATTGAGTTATGGCTGAATGTGGTTGGGAGGTGAAGCTTGGTGGATGATTGGGAGGTGGCTGGAGGAGTGCATCTCCCTCCTCTCTTCTGAGTGCTCTCTGCTCACCTGCCAAGCAGGGACAGTCCTCTGCTGTGCCCCTCTGCCTGAGAGTCAGCTGATGCCACTGTGAGTCGAAGTAAACTTCTCTCAGGTGAATGTGCTGGGCACTGTGTCTAGCAAGGATACAGTGACTAAGACATATGCTCAACAAGTGAAGTTGGAAGATAAAACTTATGAGACTTCTTTTTGCTGAAATTACAGTGAAAGATATAAAGATCTATATTATTTCCCAATTCAGCTATAATTCTGGTAAGATATGTATACATACATACATATGTGTGTAACTATGTATGTATGAATTATACATACATTCAAATTGTTAGGAAAATGCAATTATACTATTTTTAATGATAAAAATATTTTAATTAAGTTTCTTTCACTTACTTAGATATTTGGAATATCAAGTGGAATTCAACTTCATCTTTCAGTAGTCATCACTGTTAGAAGCTACCAAAATTTTTAAAATTATGATGATAATATTTATTTCACTGTCTAGCAAATTATCACTTTCTCTTTAGAAATGTACACCAATAGAATCATAATAACATGTTGCTTTCCATTTGGCTCAACACCTGGTCCTTTGTTACTGGACTGTGGTGGTGTGATGATTATGATCCCAGACAATCTTCCCAGACAATCACAGTTCTCAAGGGAAAAACAATTGCAACAAGAATGACATCCTGACTAAAGTGTGGAAATTAGCAATAACAATACTGTGAAATACAGAGTAAAACTTGACAAACCGTGGCAACTGTTAATTTGGTACCTTTACCCACAGGAGCAGGATCTATAGTTATGTAACAAAACCCAACACTTCAGGAGTTGTATACAAAAAGGTTTATAGAAGCATTGAAGAGAGGGAAGAGGAACAGGAAAAGAAGAATCGATATATATCGCGTACAATTACAAATTCGTTATGATGAGTCTAATCATTATTTATATCTACATTGTACCAATAAACAAATTATAATAATAACCAAAGAACATAATTAAAGGCAAAGGGTGCTATCTAGCCTAATAATTTTTAATTTTTCTAGCAGTCACATTAAAAAGGGAACAGAAACAGGTAAAAATTATTATAAAACCATTTTATGTATTCCAATATGTCCAAATATAAATATCATAGTATATAATAAATATAAAAATTTAATGAATATCTTTTATTCTTTTTTCCTTCAAACCTGACTGTAGACTTACTATCTCAGTTGGTATATTTCAGTTGTTCAATAGTCAAATGTAGCTAGTTATTGGCTATTTTTATAGTATTGGAGTATGAAAATGGCAATAACCATAATCTATGCAAAATTGTGTTTGTTATAAATATAAGATTAAGCACACATTTCAGTGTATATAAACAGTTTAGTGTGGACTTCACATTATTATTGATGTTTCTAGGAAATCAGAAAACCCTGTCCTAAACGTAAAAGTAAGTTGATGTAAGGGATTATATATAGTATATCTCTAACAATTTCACATAACATATAATGCCTGAAGCATTCAGGTAAATAAATGCTCAACACAAATAGGGCATTTATTTTAAAGGATTAAAGGATGAGGGGTTTGGCTCTGTGGTAGATGCCTTGTTAGCATGTATGAGAATCTGGGTTTATTTCCTAACACCCTAAACAAAATTCAACAAGTGCAAATATTTTCAGCATATAATAGCCTCTATTAAGGTTCTGGGGTGTGGCACAGCAGTGGCACAGCAACTGTCTGGCAAGAGCAAGTTCCTGAGTTCAATTCCAGGTACCAAAATTAAAAATACCATCCAATAATCTTGTCTTATCAATGGTCACTGAAATCATAAATTTCCTGTCAACAGCTACACTTTGGAAACAACTTTCCTGATTTTTAAAATAATCTTGAGTTGCTAATTGATTATTGATTTGTTTCTTTTGCAAAACCAGAAAGAGAGAAAGAAAGAAAGAGAGAAAGAAAGAAAGAAAGAGAAAGAAAGAAAGAAAGAATAAATGAAAATGGCCCAGTCATTAAGTGTTAAGGGTTCCAGAGTCAGACTTTCTTCAGTTTGGCAATAAAAGTATTACTCCGGGCCAACATTCACTCTTGTTGGTATTATTAATCTTACCTCATATTTATAGCATAAAATACTTACATTCACTGAATGAAAATCAGTGGAGAATAAGAGGAAAATCAGGAGAATAAGAAGAGGAGGGAGGGAGAGGAGAGAAGAGAAAGGGATTCATAGGGGAGCAAATTATTGTATATACCTGTTCCCCATTCCCAATATGATGGTAAAACGTATACCCTCCAAACATGCACTAATAAAATAAAAAGCATTACCATTCTGAGTTATTTCAGGCTAATAATTAACATGGGAACTTCAACTTTTCAAGAGTCTGTGCAGTTTTATTGCATAGATTCATGTTTTACACCCAGCTTTTTCAAATACTAAAAATAGTTCGAGATTATTGTTAACCTTTGAGAACCCTAGGAAAATGAATACACTGCACTGAATGTAACCTAACAATTATGGTTTTTTGTTTTGTTTTTGATACTAGGGATAGAACTCATGACCTGGCACTTGCCTGGCAGGCACTTGTACCACTGAGCTAACTCCCGATCCCTAACAATGTATTTACTTTTAAAAAAATCACTGTTCTGTTTCAATGTTATGGTCACAATTAACAGAAGTGTGTGTACACAGGCATGTATTCATATTTAGCAGGATGTGTCCAAAGCCTCTAAACATGCCTTAGAGTAATTCAGGGCATGATGCTTTCATGAAAATTCCATTTCTAAATATTCCAAAACCAGTACCAATTTTGTTTTTAACATTTTGAGAAGCAGTAGTATACACTGTGCAATCCATATTTGTATGTATCAAGTAAATGATTTCATGAAAATTTAAAGTATGTGATTCTGACTTCTACTGAGAGATATTGAATCATTTTTTCCAATTGTTTTCTTGTTTTATTGAATAACTAACTTGAATTTCTTATAGAAATTCTATTTTACACTGTGTCCTTTAATGAATTGCTGACATCTACTAATGAAGTGTTAGTCAATTTTTAATAAAATTTACCATAATATATAATAAAACTACATCTCAAAATAATATAGAATAATATATAGTATATACTAAATATCTAATAAAATTCTATTATCTTATAATAAATACATAATAAAACTCTATGATCTTAAAATTTTAATACATATATGTTATATCCATAGGTGACAAATTGTTAAACAAGGCCAAATTAAAATAAAAATCTTATGTTGGAACAAATAAATGTTATCTCCAGAATTTTTGTTATAGTTGAAGTAACTTATATGTGAGATGGTACATGATAGTTAAATAAACCTGAACAATCTGTTGTGAAAGTTTTGAGCTAATTAGGAAGGAAATTTTAACTTTTTTGAAGTTTTAAACTTAGAATTTACCTTTTTTTTTTTTAGAAACAATCTAGACTGAGGCAATCTCCAACTGCTTTAGCAAAGCAGACATGTGAACCAAGGATGCTTTTGGCTAATACATACACAATCCAGTTACTACTGGTGCAAGCCTTTTACTAGAATCATCGATCATAAGAAACTTTTAGTGCTAACATTCTGAAAATTACATAGTGCAGCTCTGTACGGTTCTTCTTAATAACTGCATTTTCACAAGTGGAACTGTTGGAGATCAGGTGTTTATTTTACTGCTGTATTCAGTTTGATGTCTTGATGTCTTTGTGTAGAAGGACTATTATTACTGTGAAGTCTCATTAACAGTACAAAGTATTTGCCTGCCCATTCTTGACAACTTGCCACTCAGCTGAAAATATGTAATTAAACATTTCCTACACCCCTTAACTATGTGTTAAAAGCAGGTTAAAGTGCTGTATGCACCACTGCATATAAATATTCACTGCTGTTCTCATCCCACATGGCAGTTAGACAGCTTTATTTAACATCACTTGCAAAAACAATGTTGTGTTGGCATCCTGTTTCTGGTATTGATAAGTAATCAGCAGCACATTTTCATAAATAGCTATAGATGGACGGGCTAAACAGGATCAATGAAAGGCACTCTGTGAGCCTATGTTGATTCTCTTCTGTTTTCAGCTTTTTGAGATGTAAATATTTAATTTTGCTTTTGAAGTTGACCTATCAAGTTATTGCTTACTCTCAAATATTAATATTTTTAAAAATTATATGTAATTTGGAGATGATGGGATTTATCAATTTCCATTAAGAATGTTATTAAAAAACCTAGCTTGGTAGTCATATTTTTTTTTCTTTTTCTTTTTTTTTTTTTGTACTGGGGACTGAACTTACAACCTCATGCTTCCCAGGCAGGCACTTATGCCGCTGAACCAAATCCCCGGCCAGTCATATTTTTTTGCTATTTTAACAAATAATGTAATTATTCTCTCCAGAAACTTGACTCAATGAATTCAAATAAATTAAATCTGAGATTTTTGATCCCTAAAATTTACTTTATGATTTGTGTCACTTTACTGTTTACCATTTTTGATGCTTGGATTAATATTAAAAATAACCATTTTGGACTGCAGATTTAGCTCATTGGCGTGAGCGCCTGCTTTGCAAGTGTGCAGTTGTAAGTTTGATTCCCGTTACCAAAAAAAAAAAAAATTACTAAAATTTTATTTTAATACTAATGTAAATGTTACCCCAGAAACAAAGCATTGTTCTCATATAAGAAATTGCTCTCATATTTGGAGGATAAGATAGCTAGAAATGTTAGTTTCTATAACTGAAAGAACTTGATACAAAACAATTTTAGGTATTTGCTTCATTTTGGCTTTCAGCAGGAACGTGATTTTAGGGTGTTGAGAATCCATCTTTGCCAATTAGGTTATGAAAAAATCTTAAGGTTCTTTTCTTTGACTATCAGATACCTGAAGTGGGTAGAGGTGGATGAATTCTTTCTGAAAGTGTTGTCATCCAAAAAATGTCTCTTTAGCAATACACTCATTCCTTATGCATCACTGACCACATACTTCTAATAGTCTTGTTTGTCACATCCATAAGATATATATAAGTTAAAGTATATGATGATTTTTTTTTTTTTTTGTGAACTGCAAAAACTTTTGTCACAGCCTTGTAATAATGGTAGAGTTTTTAACAGTTGACTTTGAATTTGTCAGTAATCCAGGCAGGAGCGCTGCCCACTTGGATTCTACTAAAAGAGTGGAAGTGTGTTGGACTCTAAAAGCTGGCTGCATTTCATTTAGATTCCACTAAAAATGCTTTCTCAGATGCACCTGTGTAATTCTTATTCAAATCTGTGACAGAGTAATCCATAAGTTTAAAATAAAATCCATATGTAATTTTATAAACAAACTATATACGTATATATAATTTGCAAGCATTTCTGAGGAGAAATGAATTTCAAATATGGTTATATATACATACATATATATATATATATATATATATACACACACACACACACACACACACACACATACACACACACCCACACAGACACACACAATATAATTATAGTGGTGTATTTTGCAGCAATAGAAATATCTATCCCAAAATTCAGGTACAATGCCAAGGAACATTGAAGAACCAAAATAGTGTTCAAAAACAGCAAATATTGAGGTCTTACTTTTCCTTATTTCAAATATGCTTCCAGGTCACGATAACTGAAGAAGTACAGTACAAAAATAAAGATACAGGTACAGACAGTAGGGTTAGAGGAAGGGCCTGAGATTAAACCCTCGCCTGCATGAGCTGAGATTCCCAGCAAGAGTGTTGAGACCATTCCATGCAGAAAGAGCAGCCTTTTCTACAGCTCCTGTGAGTAAGCCGGGATGTTTAGATGCAGACACACTGAGGAAAGCAGTGTTTGTGACAAACTGAGAAATGTGAGCCTCGGCGCACTGCTGGTGGAAATGGACTGCAGTGCGATGGAGCGATGTTTCCTTACAATGTCACCATAATCCAACAGTTCTCCTGGGAATACACACACTCTAGGTTTAAGAGCAGGGACTCCAATATGTGTCTGTCCACTTCATGTCCATAGAGACATTATCCTCAGCAGCCAAAAGGGGGACTCAACCTAGGGGCTCATCAGTGGATGAGCAAATAAACAGAGTGTGCTGTGTGTGTATGTGTGTGCTTGCATATGTACACATGGACATGAGTGTGTACACCGTGGAATGTTGTCTTGTTTTAAACTTAAATTTTTTTTTTTTTTGGTACTGGGGATCAAACTTGTGACCTCACACTTGCCAGGCAGGTGCTTATGCCACTGAGCTAAATCCCCAGCCTCTGTCTTGTTTTCGAAAAGTAAGACAATCTGGACCCAGGGCACCAAATAAATGAACACTGAAGACTAAATCTAAAGGTAGGGTGGTTCTACTCACATAAAAAGGCTTAGGATTCGGAACGTGGATGAGAGCAGGGAGAGCTGGGGCTGGGGTTAGGCCGGGCTGGGGCGGTGTCAGAGCAGGTCCGCACAAGGCCAGGATGAGCTGTGGCGAATAAGCTTGGGATCTCTGAACAGGAGGCATCAGTGCTTGCACCACGATCTGAATGTACTCAATGCCCTGACACTGTGTGTCAATTTTATATCATGTACATTTATTCACAATTTTAAAATATTAAATAATCTGCAGATTAATTATCTTTGGATTACTTTCAATGCTAGAACTCTTCTGATTTAATTTTACCCTTATTCACACCCTGCATTTTTCTTTCTTTCTTTTTCATAACTTGATAACCTGAAAGACTAACAGGTACACTTTCCACATAATCATTTCTGACTCTTCTTTCTTTGCCTTTGAGAAAAATCATTTCCAAGTCCATAATGAGCTATTATGTCACAGTTATTGAGACAAACCACACATGATGAAAAGACTTACTAGGCTTTTGGTAGTCAGCACCATCAAATGATATGTTATTAGAATTATTTATAGGTTAATAGCTACTTATGAACACAAGAACTATAAAATGAACAGTCTCCTTTTTATGTTATTAGGCAAAAGTGACACTCACAAGAAAATTAAGTGTTGACCAAAGAAATGTGTCTTTTAAATTGTAATCTATATATCCTCATTCAGTGTTTTAAGAGAAATCTGTAACATAATTATTACCCTATAATGACCACTCACTTTCAAATACACAGCATTTACAAGCATTTGGAGAACAACTGAAGATTAGTTTCTTTGTTTTTATTCACAATTTCAATTTAAATTATTAGTTACTCATCTTACTCTTTGCTTTGTAAATTAGTCATAATGGTTATATTTAAATGAACATATTAAAGATTTTTGTTTTAAAGTTATAAACTATATAAAGTTCTTAACTCACAAAAAGTTGAGGATCACCCTAAAAAGCACTCAATGGTCAGAATCAAATGTTGTCAAACATAGAAAATGAAGGATTGTTGGCATTCCTCAACGTAGAAGTTATTTACATAGACATGTAAAAGTGTATTTTAGAGTTAGGCTGTCTTTGACTGATTACTCTGTCTCTGATTTTGATGTAACATGAAATATATGATGTTTAAAAGCCGTGTCATACTTGTGATCAACTGATGAGAAATAAACCCTAGAAGGTAATGAATTAAAATTAGTTGTTTTTTAAAACAATATTATTGTTGCAGTGTCAAATTACAACTATAACAGTTTTTGACGGATACCTTTTGTATTTTTTGACAAGTTAATTTTAAAAATTGTATTTATTCTTTATTAGTAATTTTTGCAATCTGTGCAGTTTACAATCATTTTGGGAATGATAATATGTGTATATTATAGGTTATTTTTTAATTGCTCTCCTCTTCCTTTTCCTCCCACGGTCCCCAACCTATTCTGCATCCCCTTTGTCCTACTCATTGGTATTATCCATCTAACCTCATGTGTGGGGCATAGTGTTCACATTAGTTGAGGGTTTGCAGTACATGGCACATCTTTGCCCATCTCATTTCCCCTTTGCCCCTCCTCACCCCTTGCCCTTGTTCCCTTGGATTGCTTCCCTATAGCAAGAGGTCCATCCCCTTGTCCATCCTTTATCAATTTCCTTGGTTTCACTTTGCCTCACTAAATGAGAGACAGCTTGTGTGTCTGATTTCACAAGATACAGCAGCAAGAATTCACAAATGGGATTGTATCAGATTGAAGAGCTTCTGTACAGCAAAAGAAGCAATCTGCAGACCAAAAAGACAACCTATGAATTGGGAAAACATCTTTGCCAGCTACTACTCAGACAGCAGAGTAGTATGGTAGAATATACAAAGAACTTTAAAAATTAAAACATCCAAAATTAAAGACCCAGTCAAGAAATGGGCAAGAGAAATGAACCCACACTTCACAGAGGAAGATATAGAAATGGTCAGTACATATGTGAAAAAACATTTAGCTTCTCTGTTCATTAGAGAAATATAAATTAAAACAATGCTACGATCCCATCTTACTCCAGAAAGAAGAGCAGTCATCAGGAACCCAAACAGTAGCAAACGCTGGCTTGGTTGTGGTGGAAAGGAGCCCTCCTTTGCTGCGGTGGAAATGCAAACACGTGCAGCCATCATGGAAGTCAGCATGGAGCTTTCTTAAAAACTGAAATTAGAAATTCTATAGGACCTACCCATCCTCTGCTAGATATCTTCCCCCAAAAGCTCAGCTCCTCACACTGCAGCTATACCTGTGCACCAATGTTTATAACAGCACAGTTCATAATAGCGAAATCCTGGCAAAAAGCTGTAAGCCATCTGCAGATGGTTGAATAACTAATTGTGGTATTGCTAGGTAATGAAATACTACTTGGCTGTAAAGAATGATACATTTGAGATATTTGTAGGAAATGGATGCACCTGGAAACTATAATGGACCAGTCATTAGATGCGAAAGCTCTCTCCTGCTTAGTGTGAGCATTCCTGCCGTCCAAGCTGCCCTGTTTGCTCAGATGCCTCTCTGTTGTCCATGGGCTTGCTTGGATCTCCCTCAGGCTGAGAACACAAAGGTTGATTCCAGGCCTTTATTTGCCTTTCCTTCTGTTTGCTTTTCATAAAGCTGACACAGCTGCCCTGTAAGGATGTCAGATGTTAAAACACCGCCATTGGCTTTACTAAAGGGAATGGTAACTTCAAACAGAAAAGGTGGGACATGACCTTGAAATCTGATACCATTTCTTGTATGCCAAACCTGAATGAAATGCACACTAACAGATTCCTTTGGTCTTTCCTTGGGTTACCATCCTCTACTTCTGCACATTTTTATTGATGTTTCAGTAGGAAAATTTCCCCCTTCTGAGATGGATTCATTTATCTTCATTCCTCTTTTGGCAATCTGAATTTCAACGAGCCATCCAGGGTCACTATGCACGTGACAAGAACAGGTCCCGTGGGACATTGTTCAACTTGAAATGCAGAGAGGCGTTCTTCCTTAAATTCTCTAGGAGTGGTTTAATCCAACACAGGAGCAACCACATGCCCGCACGTCACTGTGTCGCCTCCGCAGGTGCCTCTTCTCCAGATCCAGGTTCAGTGCAGCCTGCCGGCTGCAGAGCGGCCACCCTGAGTCATCGCCAATGCACTGCACAAAGTGGCCATGACTTCTGCCTTCTTCTCCAGCCTTCTCACTCTTCCGTCTCTCCAGAGAGTAAAAAGGGCTCTGAGGGTGAGTCCTCCTCACTCACACACCAGGGAAACTTCCAGATTAGATTCTGTGATCCTGGTTTCTCCATATTAATCTTCTGGAGGACAATGTGAGGTCATTTTTGCAGTTAAATTTGATTTTCCCATATGGAATTATTATCTGCAAAATTTAAAAAGGGAACAAGTTTATGTTTTACTTATTTCAAAATATATTCTGTGGTGTTAAGACTGCTTGTTAAGTGGTAGATTCACTCCATTAAGTACATCGCTGCTTTGGGAGGTTTGTTTCATGTATATAGTGATTTTATGCAGTTTTGCTGCTATATTAATGCATTTCAGATGCTAGAAACTCAATACCATATATTAGGTAATTTTATACAGAAAAGAGTTTCATTTTGTTTTTTTCTTTCTGTACTGAGAATCGACCTCATGACCTTGTGCTTCCCAGGCAGGCACTGTAAGGGTTTAATTTTTATGATAGTTCTGGGGATCCAAGGGCAAGGAAGCAGATCAGGTGATGGCATTCTTATCAGAGCTTGGTGTGGTACAGAGGACAATGTGGCAAGGAAAAGGGAGTGAGTTTGTGTCTCCTCTGGTCTCTGACCCTCTTTCGGTAAGGCCACCAAAATATGACTTTCTGAGACTCCCTCTAATCCTGATCATCTCCAAAGGCCCCATTCCGGACCCCATGATTAGACTTCTGCACTGTGAACAACCCACGGTGAGGACTGCATTTCAACCCTTAATACCTGGGGCACATGAGCAAGCATATATGAAGCACAGTGACTGCTTCATTTTAATACTGTATGATTCATTAATATAAAACTGTAGGTGCCCAGTAAAGCTGCTGCTGAAGAGTCTGCAGCACCACATTCACATTTTGGCAATCGTGAGCATTAGCATGCCATAATCCACTGTATTGCGTGGTGACTGTGATGTGATCCTCTTCTGAGCCTTCCAA
This sequence comes from Cavia porcellus, assembly GCF_034190915.1. Taxonomy (NCBI): domain Eukaryota; kingdom Metazoa; phylum Chordata; class Mammalia; order Rodentia; family Caviidae; genus Cavia; species Cavia porcellus. The sequence goes on from NW_026947497.1 coordinate 52,397,029, forward strand.
TGTTTTATGTTCCATAGAGTCCTAGACACTCCACTATTAAACGTGTGGAGAGAATCCTACTTTCATAAATCTATGGGTGTGATATCTGTGATTTGTGGCAATGGATATGAAGTGTTACAGAAAGGCACTCCTGTCAGGTCACTATTTACAGAGGTGCTGAGACCCGAGAGGGATGTTATGCTTTTCTCCTTTACTTTTATAGTGTATTTCTGTTCTTACCTTTCTTTTAACATTTTCATTTTTTTGTTTCCTTTCTTTGTTAATTCCTTCCTGATTTTTCTGTCCTTTCTTCTATAAAGTTAACTCTGGAATGCACTATTTGTTCTATTGCAAAGTGGAAGAATTTTAAAATAAAAGCAAATAGGTGCTCTGGCATGAAATATTTATAAATTAATATTTGATATATGTTCAATATAAATTTTAATTTCACCATGAAACATGCTGAAGCAATATTAGAAGCAATATTTTAAAATCAAAGAGCCAAAATAGAGAGCCCAGAAGCTGTGCCTCTCAGTGGAGACACTAACCTCTGAATCCTAGGACAACCTCTCTCTTATTTCTAGACCTTAGTTTCTTTACTGTTCAAATATAGGTGTCAACATAAATGCTTTTTGGCTCAAATTTTATGCTTTTAGTTGAACATTTAGTTGAACGCAGGCATGTTGTATCATAAACAAATAGCTTTAAAATATTTTTCTATTTTTGCTCAAAGCATGCATTAATTAACAATGAGTAACAGTCTTGTCAATGATTAGTTCTGAATAAAATATTGAATTAACAAAATAAAATAGAAAATAAATTTTATTTTAAAAATATATGACATTACCTGTTCCAAATAGATCTCTTCATAGAAGAAGCTGGTATAATCAATGACAGAATAATTGCTTGATTTTTAAAATTCATCCTTAACATCTGCTATGATTCAAACATATTTCCAAAGGTCCCACATCCTGGAGGCTGTGTTCAGAGGGCAGTGCTGGGTGGTGCTGGAAGTTGTCCCAAGCAGAGCCTTCTCGGCCATCTTGGGCCCCAGCGGTGTGGCCTGAGAGTGAGCTTCACTCACCTTCTCTTCCTCTGGCCTTCTTCTTGCAGAGACAGTCCCTGTGCTGAAGCAGCCTATTCCTTCCTATGCTCCTACCATCACATGCTGACTTTTCCATAGCCTTGAAGCACGAAGCTGCTGAAACTGTGAGCCAAAGTAATTCCTTCTTTTTTTAAAGGTGATCACCCCATATGTTTTGTTATAGTAACAAGACAGCTAACTAACACAGCTCCACTTGTCTATATTTAGTTTTCAAAATTTTCTGTAAAAGAAAAAGATATATTTCATTACAAAATCCAAGGAGATTTAGCTAATGTATTAGGAAATAATCACATTGATTTATGTTATGGATGGCTAAACTATTTGTATTTTCAGTAAGATACATTTCAAAAAGTTCACTATTACGTATTCTTAGGGTATGAAGCTAATCAGAAAGCATAAAATTTGAGCCAAAAAGCATTGACATTGACACCTATATTTGAACAGTAAAGAAACCAAGGTCTAGAAATAAGAGAGAGGTTGTCCTAGGATTCAGAGGTTATTAGTGTCTCCACTGAGAGGCACAGCTTCTGGGCTTTATATTTTGGCTCTTTGATTTTAAAATATTGCTTCCAAGTAATATACCTTTTACTGGTCTCTAGTGCCAAAAACAAAAGCTAAATCTTCATTGTAAAAGTTTTATTTTCATTCTAAAGGGAAATTTAAGTATTTTACCTTGTGTAATTAACATCTAAATATCACTTCTTTGGTTGAATAATTAGTGCTTACATTTGTAAAAGATCATTTGGGTTAGTGATCAAATGCCATACGTTTAAATGAAAATTTTTCACCTGTTAAAATGCACTTGCAATAGAATTATGAAATTATCAAAGATGTCTTCATATGTTGCCACTGCATGTACAATGTGACATGGAGCAAATACTGAAAACATGTTAGAAGAATTACTCATGACTGTTTAAGGAAATGAAATCCTGTAATCCCAGTTACTCAGGAAGGGAGACAGAATTGAAAATCTGAAGTCATCAGGGACAATTTAGTGAGATCCTGCTCAGAAATATGACTCATGTTTCATTAGGTAGCTTTCAAAATGCATGGGCAAAAAACTCTTAAAGAACTAACGGTTCATCTTGGGTGACTTCTGGGGTTTGGCTCCGTGTTTGGCTGGCTCTGTCACTGCAGGAGGTGACCAGGCAGAAACCTTTGGTGGAGGAATGCTGCTCCCTTCATGGCAACCAGGAAGCAGGAATTGGAAGAGTGCTGGAACATCCTGCTTCTACTTTTGCTCCTTATTTCTCCACCCCTTTTTGATGGTACTGCCCATATTCAGGGTGGCCCCCTCAGTTTACTTACACACATGCAGATCAGCTTCAGAAACAGTCCCCAACCCCTCCCCACAGTCTCAGACACAGCAGGTAGTGTGCTTTTCTAATGCTTTAAATGGAGTCTCTCAATCCAGTTTAATTTAATTTAGATTAGCCACCTCACACTTATCATAAAGAGAAGAGAGAGAAAGAAATTCTATGTATTTAATCTGCATTTTGGAGTGACTTTTAGGCAGGAACCAAAAAAATTGAAAATCAAAATCTAATCTAAATGCACTGTTTAAAGTAAAGATACCTAAAAATTTCCCACATTTTTAAAAACAATATTATGTTTATCTTGGCAGTAAATATACCACAATTGGAACAATACAGAATAGATTAAAGTAAAGACACTGTTTAAAGTAAAGGTACCTAAAAATTTCCCACGTTTTTAAAAACAATATTATGTTTATCTTGGCAGTAAATATACCACAATTGGAACAATACAGAATAGATTAGAATGGCCCTTGTGACATGCAAATTTGTGAAGCATTCAGTATTTTCTAAAGTTTCAGAAGTAGTATGTAGGATTTATGCAGATGACCACTTACTCAAGAGATGCTTTCATAACAAGCAGAGATCATGTGGGAAAAGGATGCAATAGCTACTAGGTAATACAAATAAAACTAACCCAAGACAAAATGGAGTTAGAGAAAAATCAGAAGATACCAGGAATGGCATAAAGAATCTATTTACAGAAATACTAGCAATCAAATTTCTAAGTACAGGTACAGAATTCAACACAGATTTAAACAAGCTATGGAGATACCCCCTCCATAACAATTTCCAGAAATGAACCTCTCCACAATACATAGTAGTCAAAATCCCAGAAGTCCCACAGAAGAATGTAGTCCTAAAGACTCTTAGAGAAAACTAGCAAATCAATTATAAAAGTAAGACCCATTAAAATTATAGCATGCTGTTACTACAAACCTTAATGGCCAGAAGAACTTGGAATGAACTTTTTCAAGTTTGGAAAGAAAACAACTTCCTACTCATACTATTCTGTGAAACACACTTCCAAAATAGATGCAGTAAAAAGATAATTTCATGACAAAGAGCGCACTAACACATTCATGAATGCCAAACAAGCTCTCCAAACATTTCTGAAGGATAGCTTACAAAGAGGTAAAGAAATGAAAATGAAAGAAAAGAAATGTCAAAAGGTCTATGCAATGAATAATTCAAATAGGGTGCACAGTTAAGAAAAAGGAAAAAAAAAAAAAAACCAGCAGCAACAACAAAAACCTCACTGAATAGAATCATTTGGTAACTTTTAGTAATAGCTCTCAATATAAGTGGTCTCAACTGTCTTACAAAAATACACAGATTGATATATTTAAATAAAATCAAAAATAAAACCCAGTGGTATGCTGCATACAAGAAACCCATTTAATATAAATATAATGAAATTCATAGACTAAAATTGAAGGATAGAAAAATAATATTCCATTCAGTAGGAGCCTGAAGGTGTGATAGCTTGGACCCCAGAATAAAACCCAAGAAAGCAAGAAATTAAAATTTGGGGAGCAAAGGCTTTATTTTAGGCCAGGCCTGGCAACGCAATCCCTGGGAACCAATTTGGAGACTGCATGCCTGATAGCTAAAAAGGGCTTTTATCTTGTAAAAACCACAAACAGCTGCTGGTCTCACAATGCAAGGAGCGGGGCTGGGGCGCACTATAGGACAGGAACGCGGTAATTACATTGGGAAGAGCAAAGTTCAGATAAGGGTTGGGCTAACAAGCAAGTCTCCCTGCATACAAGCAAGTTTAGATTGGGTAAACATCTTCTTTCCCTTAGCAGGGAATAGAGAAGTCTAGCAGTGATTAACAACCCCTGTTAGCTTATTTTAGCACCATTTGTAGAGGGCAACAATGGTTAACATATTAATTAGGTTAGCTTATTTTAGCACCATTGGTAGAGGGCAACAATGGTTAACATATCAATTAGGTAAGATTTTACAATTTTTACAGAAGAGAGCATTTCTTAAAGAACAGCATCTTTTTTTTTTTTTTTTTTTTTTTTTTTTTGGTCTTTTTTCCTTTTTATTGGTACCGGGGATCGAACTCACAACCGCCTGCTTGCAAAGGCAGGTGCTTATGCCGCTGAGCTAAATCCCTAGCCCCAGAACAGCACATTTTATTACAGATAGCTGGATGAGGGGTAGGGGAGGGGGTTACAGGAAACTGATACCTAAGGCTTTTACAGCTTTCTCAGGAAATTGAAACTTAACCTAGAAAGCTAGAAAGGGAAGGGGGGGGGGCTGAGCAGTACATACAAAACAGAAATGAGGCGCAATGGTTAGAACTAGGCTATAACAAAGGCAAGGCAGAGTAGCTATCCTATTTTCAGATAAAGCAAACTTCAAACCAAAATGATCAAAAGAGGGAAAAAAGCCACTACATACTTGTTAAGAGAGAAATTCATCAAGGAGATACAACAATTGTAGAAATATATTTATAAAATACTGATGCACCCAGCCTCATGAAACAAACAGTACTGGTCATAAAAGATCAGAAACATCAATACAAATATAGTAGGTGACCTCAATACCTCACTAGACCAACTAGACAGAAATTCAAGAAAGAAATAACAGAGTTGAACCACACATTCAAAAAAACAGTCCTATTAACTGTCTACAAAGTGTCCCACCAAACCTTAGCAAAATACACAATCTTCTCAGCAGCATATAGAACTTCTCCAAAGCTGACCATATATGAGGCATTGAAACGGATTTGAGTGAGGATGAAACATGGAAATTATCCCATACATATTATTAGATCCTAGTGCAGTAAAAGTAGAAATCAATTCAAAGGGAGGCATAGAAGTTATACAAACACGAGAATATTAAACAATGTACTACTGAATAGTCAGTGGGTCATAGAATAAATCCAGGAAGAAATTCAACTGTCCCTAGAATCAAATATTAACTCTAGTGCAACATGCCAGTACCTGTGAAATACAGTGAAAGCAGTCCTCAAAGGAAATTTTATAGCTTTAATTGTCCACACTAGAAAAACAGAATGAGCCCAGATTATCAAATAAGCTAGTTATCCATTGCAACATCACAGAAAATCAAGAGCAATCCAGATTGAGAACCAGTAGAAGGTAAAAATCAGAGTAAAAATTAATGAACTTGAGACTAAAAGTATGTAAAGAGTAAGTGTATCAAAGAGCTGTTCTTAAAAAGGACAGACAAACTAGACAACACTTTACCCAAAATGCCAGAAGACAGAAGAAAGGAAACATGAGAAATGGCTCAACACCCTTGAGAATTAGGGAGCTGGAAATTTAAGTCAATGAGCAAGTGCTACAAAACCACTGGAATGGCTGTGCCTCAGAGGGCAAAGTTGCAGGGCCACTGCAGTTCTGTACCCCGGGCAGGGCGAGAGAAACAGAAACCCCACTTTGGAAAATAGGGAATTTACCCAGGGGAAAACACAACTGCCACAAGACAAGATCTACTGCCTACTGTATCCTCAGGAAAAATAAATACCAGCAAATATAGGTATAAGCCACGTATTTATATAAGCAGTCTTATCTGTTATACTCAAAGCAAATGTTCATATAATGGAATGTCATTAAGCAAAAAATAAATAAATAAAATAAAAATAAAAAAGGAACTGGCTATTGATGGACTCAACAAAATGGATTAATCAGGGGCTGGGGATTTAGCTCAGCAGCATAAGTACCTGCCTTGCAAGCAGGCGGTCGTGAGTTTGATCCCTGGTACCGATAAAAATGAAAAAGACCCCCAAAAATGGATTAATCATGATAATTAAACAGTTTAAATGATTCCAGAAAAAATAGTACATACTAGATATATTTATTAAAAATTCCAGAATATGCAAAGGAATCTATAATGTGTGTGTGTGTGTGTGTGTGTGTGTGTGTGTGTGTGGAGAGAGAGAGACAGAGAGAGAGAGAGAGAGAGAGAGAGACAGACAGACAGACAGACAGAGACAGATGTATTCTCAAGGAGGGTTTCAGTTTGGAGATGAAAGGAAAAGATTGTAAATGGGTATAGATAACTTTTGATATAAGAAACATGTTCATGATCTTGAAAGTGGTGATGTTTTATGGTTCTATGTACACATGAAAACTCAAATGCTTAAATGCATGATGTTCAGTCTACATTAACTGTACTTCAGTTAAGGCATGAAAACAGGTATTTTGAAGTATGGTGCTCATTTGTCTGAGCTATCCCATGCTGTCCTTGGTCTTGAGGTGAAACCAGCATGGTCTCCTCCATGGAAAGAGACATGATCGTGGACCTTCATAGGTCCCTCATGGAGCACAGCATCAGAGTGGTGCAGCTCACTGCACCCCGCACTTCTGCAGCAGAGGGTGTCTGGCTCTGCATAAAATCCTCATGAGACCCTTGCTGAGTGGGCTGCTGGCAGGGCAGTCTAGTTGGAGGAAATAGGTTATCGGAGTGTGTCTTGTAGCATCAATCTGTCTCACCCTCTCTCTCTTCCCACTTTCAATTCTTCCTGTATTTCCATCTCACTGTGTTTCCTGGATCCCCTGAAATGAGCATCTTTCCTTGGCCACATCCTTCTGGGATGAAGTCTCTGCTTCACCACAGGCTAGAAGCAATGAAGCCAGGGTACCATGGACTGAAACCTCAAAAGCCTTGAACTGAAATAAACCTTCCTTTCTTCTGTTATTAGCTGTGGTATTTGATCACAATAGAAACGGTTGACTAGCCCAATAACCAAAGTTCCAAAATAATAGACTCTTTGTAATTCTAAAAGAAATACTAGTTTTATATAGAGCTCTTCTGTCAGATGATTCTGTATCTGCAAAGAGAAACAATGAGAAATGGAAGACATAAACCACAGTAATGCGGACATGGATAAGATTGACATAACACAAGTATGCTTCTTAAGAAGATGAATACACAGGGCCATACACAGATCTACTAAATGATCATTAAAACACTGGAGACTGAATTCATTCTTAAGGTCTCATTAAAAATGAACACCTGTGTGACACAGTTGCTACAGCTTTCAGTCCACCCAAAGGTGGAAGTGAAGAGCAGCATGTCCTGACATGCAGAATTCCTCTGAGTCCTTCCCAGGCTAACATCCCTACTGCTCTGCACAGCACTGAAACACCCAAGCTGCCTCTGTGTCTTTGGCATCTGCCTGTACCCAGAATTCCTAGGAGTGCCATCCTTACCATGACCAACACTTAACCACGACCACCTCCATCAAAAATGCCTGGGAGGTAAGTGAATAGTTGTGAACAGAAGAATAAGGTTTCCTTTGTGTTTATTTTAAAGCAAAGGAAAAGCAATGCCCCACCTTCTATATTTTCAGTTGATTTTCATGTTGTAGAATTTCATTACCTGAAACACTCAGTTTTGTTCTTCCTTCCTAATCTTTATATCATTAAAAATAATTTTTAAGACAGAGACAGAAATCATACACTTCTTCACCAAATATGATGAAGCAGTAATTGCATCTTTTCTTTTGTAGACTGCTGGGTTAGAAAGATCAGGCGTAAGGGCAGAGCTATTCAGAAGTGTGTGTTTAAACCCATGAAGCTTAAAATCTGACATGCTCAGCATCACAAAGTTTCTTTAGCTGCCCAAACCTCTTGGGCTCATGTACTTCCAAACCTCCATTCCTGAAGTATTTGATGGAAGAGAAGAAACATGATGAGAGTTGGTGGGGGAGAGCGTTACTAAAACCAGAGCAGATGAGCACGAAAGCCAACTATGAAACTTCTTTAAACCTAAATTTTACGACGTTGGTTTCAGTGTCTGGCTGCAGTCCCTCACAGGCTGTCTGGCCATGCTAGCAGCAGGGCTCAGCCTCACTTATTTAAACAAAAAGGAGACAGCACAAATGGAAGGCATGTGCCTACTCTGTGAGCTGAGAGCAGAGCTGCAGGCCAGGCCTGGCAGATCCTCCTGTGCTGGCTTCCGCAGTGACACTCCAGAGGTGGCCAGGGCTTGAGCTGGTCATGTGGTGGATTCCAGGACTTTGAGGGCACCCCCAGATGGGTGAGCTGAAAGCTGCTGGAGGCGGCAGTGAAGGAGGAGCAGAAGGAACGATGCTGGCTGCAGGTAGTGACATCTGATTCTTGCATTGTCACAAGAGACTCCCGATGTGTGGTGCTTTTGCCATGCTCCCAGGAGACCCGAGACGAGCTAGGAGCCATCTCATATGTGTTACACTCTGCTCACACAAGAGCTCACTGTGTTTTATCACATTTCTTATTATACATAATCAGTAATTATGGTTAGTTTCTGTAAGAATAACTTACCTGGTGTGTATTTCTGAACCCTTAGCACACTGGTTGAAAGTTGGATGTCTTTGCAATTTAGAACAGATCTCAAAACCACATAGACGTGTATGTTTATTTCATGAGCTACTGTACAGGTTCTCTTAATTATCTGATAAGAATTATAAATCAAAATGAATTAAGATGGGTATCATCCCTATGCAACCTTTATTCTCATTTCTTTTATGAGATTCATACAATTCTTCCGGTCCCACCTCCTCACGCTACCCATGATGTCTTTTTCTTCTTATCTTCTACCCATAATCTATAAGTAGTAATGAAATTCTACTTCCGTAAATATACTCAGAAAAGCCCTCATTCTAGTCACTTTTCTCCTACTTAGGCCTTGAGTAGTTTTGCTTTGATTAGTGCAAATCATCCTCATTAATGTTTCTGTTTCAAAAATTTCCAACCTAATTGCTGTTCTCTAAACTGCCAAAAGAGAATATTTCTAACATTCAAAACCATGTTGCCATCTTTCTAAGAATCTGTTAAATGATTCCAAGGATTTGGCAATGACCGTTAGACTTCTGGTAATTTGGACTCTGTTTATGTTTTGGACATTACTGAATTTGCTTCTTTCCTTCCTGTAAGTAGCTCTTTCCATCCTTATAGGTTTTGATTTAAGACGTTTGTAGCTTGGCATATCATATTTTAATTAGTGGCATTAAAAAATTAGTCTTCTTTTATTAGGTGCCCCTTTCTCTCCTTTCTCTATTTCATGCGTTTGCAAGAGAAGTCACTTCTCCAAAGAGCCTTCTCTGTTAACTACTTTTATGTTGTCGTCTCTCTGCTGCTAACAGTGAGAAGAGGCTAAAGCTCAGATCAGCATTATCAGGGACAGAAAGCCATAAAGACATGTTTTCAATACAGAAGACAGTGCATCTTCTAATAGGAGAAGTTGTGTGCAGTTCTGTGTGAAAATACATCATCAGGAGCATGGACCATCACTGGGCAGGGGAAAAAGAAAACTTGCAGAAAGTTCTTCAGCAATCTGGAAAGGCAATAATTCAGTAGGATGACTAGAGTGAAACGGCATTTACCCAGTTAACCAGAGACTTCTCTCCACTACCAACTTTCCTCTCGTCCAAGACTGTTGGAGCAGAACTGTGGGTCTGCCTGAGGACAGAGCAAAGTATCTCTACTTTGTGCAAATTAGGAACAGATGTGTTAACATACAACCTGCTTCTGTCTCTCTCTGTCGTCTCTCTGTCTGTGTCTGTCTCTGTCTCTCTTTCTCCACCTCACTCCTCATTTTGACTCTGTGAAAACTCACAGTAAATCAAATCATTTTAGTGTCTTTTCAAACAAAAAATAACCAACAGCAACTATTATCTCCAAAACTGGTCTTGTGAAATAAACTGAAGTCTGTTGTCAAAAAGTGTTGATAAGGTCACTCAACAGCAGGGTTCCCTACCCAGGTGGAGCAGAGCCAATGCGATTCTCGCCTCCCATGCAGTATGAAAATACTGCATTCATCTCCCTATGTAAGATTGTAATTGGCAGATAGCGCCAGTGACCATTAAATACCTCTTTGAAATAGCTCATTTTTCTGGAAATTTTAAACTGAAAGTTTTATATACAACAAAAAGTCACTCTTTTATTGTTCTGTGATGTTTTCATCCACAGACAATTACTTGACAGTGTTTTGTCTGGGGGTTGATATCTTGTTACAGCCCTGGTTGTTGCTTGGTAGGTTAGAATCTTGATAATAGCTATTTGTTTTTTTTAATATGTAGCACTGTGAAGTTATCAGCTTCATAAAGTACTGTTTATGTGGTAGTAAACTGTTAACAAATTATTTATGGTTAAGAGATATACTTCTAATACTTGTGATAGCAAAGGTATGCATCGCTGAACATGATGAAATGGTAATTTCCATGTTTTAAGATAATCTCAAATGTTAACAATAGAATTAAAATGTTACTATGAAAATGGTGTTTTAAGTATTAATCATTATGCCTGCAGCATTATTAACATTTCTATTAATACTTTCTTCCAGTTTATTTTTGTATGCAAAATGCCCCATCCAGTATTAGTTTCAAAATTAGTTCAGGACATGTAAAGTTGACTTTCATTTTGCCACGCATCACCACATCAATATTTCCGTGTCATTAAACAATATTTACATCCTAGGCATAGCAATATTTCCCTGTATTCTCTACACTCTAGGAGGCTGAGGCAGGAGGACTAAAACTTTTAACTCCAGCCTGGGAAGCTTAACAACATAGCAAGACCCCCGTCTCAAAAAAGGTTACGGCTGTAGTTCAGTGTGAAGGTCCTGGGTTCAAGTCCCAGTAACCCAGTACTGAAAAAAATAATAGCAGTGTTTTCAGCTTAGTCTAGGACAGAAGAATAAACTGCCTGCATGTGGAGCCACATGATCTGTTTGGATTTCAGCTCCACCAAGTGTGAGCTTTTTGCTGGCCTGAGTTATTTAAGCAATTTGTGTTTCTCTCCTCAGCTTTTAGATGAGGATTAAAATTCCACCTGCATTACAGAGCAGCAATGGGAACTGAATGACTTAATCTATAAAGTGCTCAGAATCATCATCTGCATTCCTGTAATTTAGGTAGTTTTTATGCTTGGGTAGCCAGGTAACTTCAAAGATGAAATATTAACGATTTTTACTGTACTGTTCAAGCGGTGAATTTTGCGTTTTATAAGAGCCATGTATCCCTACATAAATACCTAAAGTGCTTCCTGTTAGCTGCATCTTTTTATGTTTTTTTATTAACACATCAATAGTATCACTGGATATTTCTACATACCTTTACAACACTGAGTCTTACGAATAAAATGTATTTTTCAAAATATGCATATTGTGTATGTGGTTATCATGTAGCATTTTCATGTATTTATGTTTTCAGCTTTTACTCTCAAGTAAATTTTGTGTGCAACTATTTTAATTCTACAGTTTAGATTGACCTCTTGGAAAATTTGCAGTACTCAGAGATACTTAAATTGTAATATTTTCAAACTAGAATTTTCTATTTCAAAAAATAAGAATTGTAAGAAGCGAGCATGAAATGAATACTACTGAGAAGTCTGTGGCAGTAACAGAAGAGTTTTCCTCCTTCTCCGGGTGGGAGGGCCACACCCTCAGCAACCTGTGCGGTTAGCTCCTCCCGAGATGCACAGCGCCGGCTCCGGCCACGTGCTGCGCATAGGCTTCTGTGCACCTGTCGTGTTTCAAATTAAACATCATGTTTAGACTTACTTTAAAAATGCCTGCTACTCCTTTATGCAAATAATTGAGCATATAATTTGAATCCACCCCATTTTTTCAGAAAATAGCTTTAATATAGTTGTACAGATATGGCATACAAGCAGTGTATCGCCTTAATTATAATGTACCTCATAGTTATATAAGATGTTGTATAAATTACATAAAAACTAAAGCAAGCAAACATGTTTAGATATAAAATCATTTATCAGAGGCATAATTTGTACATCATGTAATTTTAATTTATATTTCAGAGGAAGACTTCAAAACAGTTCACAAGTCTATCTTTTATATTACAGGTAAATGTAATATAATTAAAGTGTGCACACACGTAGATATGCAATATTGCATATACACAAATACACTAGGTGTATTTTATCTGTAGGTCTTTTTTTTTTTTACTAACTTTTCAATTCATTTTGACTGAAAACATATTTCATGATCTATGTTAGAAATGTATTCATCAAATTATTTTTACTACTAGTAAAAATATTAATTACTAGCAATATGCAGTTAGTTGTTCTGGTGTCTACTCAGGAACACATACTGTTTAAGAAGTGAGACCCTATCTCTGACCTTTTTATCTATCACTTCATTCATTTGCTTATTATTTTTCTAAATATTTAGAGAAAGTTTCTCAAATTTTTCTTGATATCACTTACTGGATTTTTGCCCAGTATGCCGTTATTCCCTTGAATATAGTTTTTTAATTTGGGGAATACAGCTTTCAGTTTTGTGAAATATATATTTCCAAATATATATATATATATTTGAACTTTGCAACATTTTATGGACATTTTAACTTGTTTTTTTTTTTTCTAAATACTTTAAACTTTTTAAATCCTTCTGCTTCTCCATGGGTTTTATATTACTTTTAATTGTAAGACACAGCGCAGTTATTTTGTCTGTAGAATTGCTCTTAAATGTGTGTTTGTTCCTTTTAGCTCTATTTTCCTGCTTAGTAAGTACATTTTTAAACGTGGCGGTCATTCGTTTTACTTTTCTTTACTCCTCTTAAAGAAGGTACCAGTCTGGCTGTTGGTCCCATGTGGTGAGAAATGGTTATTTCTGACTTACGTCTTCAAATCACTGTGTTTATAATGATGCTCACAACTCCAAGCCCGCTTCTCACCTCAGCCTACTTTATTCTAGCCTTTCTGAAGCCCTTTCATACTGAGGAGGGCAAGAACATTTAATATTTCATCCCTCAAATTCCTAAATCCTTCCCTGTTTTTGTGGTGCTGGGGATGCAAATCAGAAATTCCTGTTGGCTGGACAGGTGCTCTGTAACCTGAGCTGGTCTGCAAGCCAGCTGCTCCCTTTTGACCCGCACTTCATAAAAACATGTTAAAATGTGTGTGAGGTGGAGGAAAATGAAGTCATAATCCATAGAATGTCATAAATACAAGAAGCCCAGCCTAGTGCTCTGTGAATACACACCTTTGATTCTCCCAAGACAGAGGCGGAGTGAAACCAATCACCTAATTCACAGAGCTAAGTTGTCCACTGATGATTGTCTCACTGGAGTGTAATAAAGTTTATAATTATTGGCAAAATCTCTCTGAACTCAACCAGTACATATCCAATAGGTCCAAGCTTTGGTTTATATAATTTTATCTGTCTGTAAGTTTTCATGAAAATGGGAAGTTACTAATCAAGTATGTTTAAAAAAATCTATTTAGATATATATACATACACACCATATATATTTCCTTATTTCTTAGTTTTTTGTTTGTTTGCTTGTCTATTTTTTGATATCAGGACTGTGTGCTTGCAAAGCAGGCGCTTATGCTGCTGAGCTAAATCTCCAGCCTTCCCCTTATTTCTTTTACAAATTTTAGGAATGTGAATTCACATTAGGAATTCATATTCCTAAAATTTCAGAAATGTGCTTGCTGACTGACCCCATGACTCTTGCCTTGCAGATTTCTGTTCTTATGAATTTATGTACTCTCTAGGAAGTAATGTAATTGGCCCTCTGTAAATGTAAGGGTGACCTTATAAAAAGCCACTTAACTTTCTTACTGTTTTTTCTAAGGCTTAGAAGCTTCCATGGTATTCTTGTGGCCCTGAAGGATTAACATAGCCCCAGGAGTCCCTCCCAGAGACATTTAGCATATTTAGTTTTAAAAGCTAATCAATCGTGCCTTATGAGATATGCCATTTAAAAAATAGTTTGGCTAAGAATGTAATTCAATATATTTAAGGGAATAAAAGCTGTGAGAATGATTAAGATAGAAATTGTCTAGAGGAAGGAAATAGGTAGCTGAGTGCCACAGGGTCCATTCTGCATACAGATAGATGAGTGGTGCCAGTGTAGGGAAATAAACATTGCAATTTAAATACATCAGAATGTTTAAGGTGGCTGACACACACTGGCAGAGAAAACCTTCTAAAATAAAAGTGAACTGAAGGGAGACAGAAAATGTGTGCTGACTATCAAATCAGATTCATCTACTGGGTAGGAGAGTAATTATTTCAAATTCGTTATTCTTATAACCAAGCAAGTCTTGGAATCAACATTCAGAAAACACTTAAGTGACCTTTAGTTTGAGTCAAATTCATGTTGTGAATTAATTAAAACTAAATGAGAAATGTTATTCACTATGAAACAAATAGATATTAAGAGATTTTTACAAGGTAGAAAGTTTTTACTGAAATAAAAGTTTTTCACTTGCATTTCATCCTCCAGCTATGTTTTCACTTTTTTGAGAGTAAGAAAATAAAGTATCATTAACATTTCTGGAAAGTAATCCCAGAGCCCCACATAATTATGAAGGCAGAGCAGAGAAATAGAAGCTTTTTATGTCATTAAAAAAAGAAATGAAAGAGAAATACATTTTAAAAGCTTTTCATTTACTTTTGTAGCTATCTTATGCAAAAGAAGATATTATCTCTGAATCTAATTATAGTGTAATTCACCAGATATCCTTTGTGTATTTTTACAAATTGAATTACTTTGACCCTGGTTCATCACTGCAATGATTCCTGGTTATGCTCTTTAGACTAAATCGTTGCAGGCTAATTTAAAATTATTCAATATTTCTTCTATAATCTTTCCAAAGGAAGAGGAGGAAGACTTTCTATTAAATAGCTTTATTCCTAAGAAAAGCTTGCTTGAATATGGTAGTGCTGTTCATTTCTTTCTCCCTATTTTTCTGACACAATCGATGTTATATTGCCATGGGTGAGATCAAACTTTTTAATGTTTAAACCCTAGAGATCTTGCATTACAAGGAGACTACCTAGAGTTTGGCTTGGGTTGTAAAGAAAAGCCTGGTTTGTGAGGCTTTGGTCCCCACTTTCCACCTCAATGTGAGCAGTTGAGTTCAGTTTTTTCCATTTTTTTAGAGTTTACTGAGCTATGGATAAGACCCTCCAAAATTGTATAAATTTAATGTACATAACTTGATGGGTCTGAAGATATCTATTTAGCTATGAATTTATATATCTGTGTGTCTATGTAGCTCTCATCTGTCATCCAGTTATCACCCATCATCTCTTTCTCTCTCCACACACACATATTGTCTATGTATGACACAGTGACTACATGACCACATTGCATCCAAAAGCTTCTTTTTTTTTAGTGCACTGATTTTATTTATTTAGACTTGTTCATGATAAACATGCCATAAATTCTATACTTTCAGTAAGTTTTTCAATAGAAAGCATGGCATTGTTGACTATAGGCACTATATAGTAGATCTCTCAGAGTTTTTCATCTTTCATGGCCAGATTTGTACCGTTTAGCCAAAACTCACTTGTTCTTTCCTGCAACACCTGTGAGTACCGCTAGATCCTCTGGTTCTATGCACTTCCTGCTTTAACTTCCTTGTATTAGCATCAGGTGTGTGTGACCTAGAGTAACTTCCCCCTGAGTTATCCCTGTTGCTGAAAGTGGCCAGACTTCCCTCCCTTTCAGTCTGAATGATGTGCTAATCTACTCCCCATGCCTTTTAAAAATCCATTCATCCCCTGGTGGACATTGAGTTCCTTCTGGGTTCTGGCTCATGCATG
Source organism: Cavia porcellus (assembly GCF_034190915.1). Classification (NCBI taxonomy): domain Eukaryota; kingdom Metazoa; phylum Chordata; class Mammalia; order Rodentia; family Caviidae; genus Cavia; species Cavia porcellus. Next base: position 52,412,971 of record NW_026947497.1, read on the forward strand.
TTACAGTGCAAGAACACATGACATGCTGATGTCTTTTAAGATGCTGGGTACTGGCAGAGGAGGAGCTGGGCAGATCCGGAGTGCCTGCAGAAGCCCCTTCCTTTGTCTGAAGGACTGAATATTTCTGCAAGCAGGGAGGGATCGTAGGTTCCTGAGGCACCTCAGCCTGTGGTGAGTGCCCAGCACAGTCTGCCCAAATCTCAGACTGTTCTGGACCCTCCAGGCTTCTGGGTGCAGTGAAGTGGAGCAGTGGGTTAGAGGCCACTACAGATGCATCCCCATCCCTCCTGGCTACACTTGGAAGTCTGCTGAGCTCCTGACGGATGGGCAGGCCTACACTATCCCCCGAGCCCAGCCACGCCTAGCCATCTGCGTGCAGAGGAGGAGCTGGGAGGATCTGGAGTGCCTGCAGAAGTCCCTTCCTTTGTCTGGAGGACTGTGGATATCTCTGCAAGCAGGGAGGGATCACAGGCTCCTGAGGCACTGCGGCCTGTGGTGAGCACCCTAACCCGGCTGCGATTGAAGAGCTGTGGATCTTCCAAGGGGCAGGTGGGCGCACAGTGTCCCTGAGGCCCAGCTTGTCTGGAACTGCGGAGTTCTGAGCAGGCAGAGGAGGGCCACTGGTTCTGTAGGCCCAATGGCTTGGGGTAGCGCGGTGCTAGAGTCTCAGTAGCTCCAAACATAGAAGGGGATTTTCAACAGATCCGGAGGAAGCTTTCAAATAACACTTGAAACACAGAAATATAGAAAATGACAAAACGAAAGACCAAATTACAACCTCAAACCTCCAGCCCATCTCAGGAAACCCTAGGAGCGATGTATGTAGAAGAAAATATATCCCATCCACCTCATATATCGGACATAATAGCTACTGAAGTTGACAAGCAACTCCAGGAAGCTTTAAAGACATTCAAACTCGAAATAATCTCCCAGATAAAAGAAGAAATGATAAAAGAAATGAAAGAGATTCTAAATATATCTAAAGAAAACACAGATAAAAAATTGGAGGAACTAAACAAAAAGATAGAATCCCTAGATGAGCAATATAAGAAACAAACAGAATACATAATGCAGATGCACAGAGATATACAGGAAATAAAAAACTCCACTGAAAGTTGTAAAAACCGCCTTAATGAAAGTGAAGATAGAATTTCAGACCTTGAAGACATGATTGCAGCTAGTGAACAGGAAAGGAAAGATATTTTGAAAATAACAAGGAATCAGGAAACAACAATTCAACAACTGCAAGACGATGCAAAGAAGAATAACATAAGAATGATAGGGATTGATGAAAGAGAGGGAGACAACATAAAGGATGTCAAGAGGATATTTAGAGAAGTAATAGCTGAAAATTTCCCAAGCATGAGATCAGAAACTGACATCAGGATCAGTGAAGCATATAGAACTCCAAACAGTCATAACCAAAATAAAACTACACCCAGACATATAATAATCACCATCCCAGAAATCCAACATAAGAATAGATTATTAAAAGCTGTCAGAGAGAAAAGACAGATCACTTATAAAGGAAAACCTATCAGAATCACAGCAGACTTCTCAACACAAACGATAAAGTCAAGAAGAGCATGGAGTGAAGTATTCCAGATCCTAAAGCAAAATGATTTCCAATCAAGACTGATATATCCTGCAAAACTATCATTCAAAATAGATGGTGCAATACGATACTTCCATGACAAAGAACAGCTGAAGAACTTCATGAACACCAAACCGACCCTGCAAAAAATATTGAAAGACAGTTTAGATACACAAAGGAAAAAACCACTAAGCAAAGCAAATAATTAAACAGAACAGAAAGATAAAGATGCAACAGCAGAGAGATAACATTCCTACAATTAACCAGCATTTAACAGTAATAACCATTAATGTAAATGATATCAATGCACCAATCAAAAGAAACAGACTAGCAGAATGGATCAAGAAACAAAATCCAACCATATGCTGTTTACAGGAAACCCATCTAACCCAGAAGGATACTCACAGACTGAAAGTCAAAGGATGGAAAACAATTCTTCATGCAGCAGGAATCCAAAAAAAAGGCAGGAGTAGCCATTCTGTTTGCAGACAACGTGAACTTTAAACCAACAATGACCATAAAGGACAAAGAAGGTCACTACATACTCGTAAGGGGAAAACTCCAAGAGGAAGAGATAACTATCTTAAATATATACGCACCAAACTCCAGAGCACACAGTTATATAAAACAATTATTAACAGAAATGAAAACTCAAATTATCAGTAACACAATTGTAACAGGAGACCTTAATACGCCACTGACAACAAGGGACAGATCAACCAGACAGAAAATGAGCAAAGAAATAACAGAACTGAATCACACCTGTGAACAAATGGGTTTGATAGACATATACAGAATGTTCCACCCAACAACATCAGAATACACATTCTTCTCAGCAGTACATGGATCATTTTTTAAATAGACCATATATTAGCTCACAGAACATATTTAAACAAGTGCAAAAGAGCTGAAATCATCCCTTGCATGTTATCAGATCATAGCGCTCTGAAATTAGAAATTAATGACAAAGGATACTGCAAAAATTCCGCAAACACATGGAAACTAAATAACACACTCTTGAGTATTCAGTGGGTCACAGAAGAAATTAAATTTCATCTGGAACCAGAAGAGACCTAAAATAGCAAAGGCAATTCTAAGCAGCAAAGACAAAGCAGGAGGCATCACAATCCCTTACTTGAAGTTATACTACAAAGCAACAGTAGTAAAATCAACATGGTATTGGAATCAAAACAGAACCGAAGATCAATGGAATAGATTAGAAGATACAACCACAACTACAAACACACTCGACCAACTTATCTTTGATAAACGAGCCAAGCAGGTTCACTGGAAGCACGACAGTCTCTTTAATAAATGGTGCTGGAAAAACTGGCTCTCCATTTGCCAAAAACTAAAGCTAGACCCATGTCTATCACCATGTACTAAATTAAAATCTAAATGGGTCAAAGATATGAATATTAAAACAGAAACACTAAATCTATTGGCAGACAAATTGGGTAGAAACCTTGGAGACATAGGAGTAGGTAGAGAATTCATGAACAGGACTCAAACCGCACGGGAAATACTTCCCAGAATCAATAACTGGGACCACTTCTTATTAAAAAGTTTCTGCACGTCAAAAGAAATCTCCAGCATAGTGAAAAGAAAACCCACAAACTGGAAAAGATTTTAGTGAACTCTCTCTCAGACAAGGGACTCTTGTCTAAAACATATAAAGAATTAAAAAAACTCAGACCTCCAAAATTCAAACATCCAATCCAAAAATGGGCATCTGAGATGAATACACAATTCTCAGATGAAGAAATGCAAATGGCAAATAAATACATGAAAAAATGCTCATCATCATTGGTCATTAGAGAAATGCAAATTAAAACCACACTGAGATACCATCTCACTCCTGAAAGAATGGCCAGGATCAAGAAAACCAACAACAACAAATGCTGGAGAGGCTGTGGGGAAAAAGGAACTCTCCTGCACTGTTGGTGGGAGTGTAGACTGGTACAGCCTTTGTGGAGGTCTGTCTGGAGGTTTCTCAAAAAGTTGGGATTGGAAATCCCATTTATTCCAGCTATTCCACTTCTAGGCATATTCCCAGAAGAACGGAAAGCATCATACCACAGTGATTTATGTGCACCTATGTTTATATCAGCACAATTTGTAATCGCCAGATCTTGGAAACAACCCAAGTGTCCATCAACTGAGGAATGGATAAAAAAGTTGTGGTATTTCTATACAATGGAGTATTATTCAGCTACAAAGAAGGATCACATTGAGATATTTATCAATAAATGGGCGCAGCTTGAGACCATACTCATAAGTGAAATAAATCAATTTCGCATGTATGAATACCGAATAGTTTCCCTAATGTAAGTAATGATTCAAATATATAAAAATATGTGGCAATCATGATTCCCCATTATGTGGCCTTGAAGCCTTATAAAATTTTCACTTATTAATTAGAAAGGCTTTATTCTGGGCTTCTTGATATGGAAATATTTGAAGCTATAGTATATGAAGTTTTATCCAAATATTTTAAGGAAAAAGACAGACACTATGGTAACTACTATTCTTTAAAAAAATTATTTAGTTATTTCTTATGTTTATTTTAATTAAGGGAAAAATTTTAAAAATTAGGATATATAATAGTAACTCTTTTCGATTTCCTATTAACTTGTTTTGAAGTCCTGTAATACTCCCACGATCTTGTTTTGACTGATTAGACTCTGTTCCATTTTGTGCGATAATATCAAGTCTGAGGGTATAGGCAACTACTTTGAAGGCAATAAGATTCACAAAGATGCCCATTCTGGTTTGACTATTGTCTCATTTGGAAGTCCTGTAATGTTTACAATGCCTAAGTTTTATTGGTCTTGTTCTCTACTGTTTTGTCCAACTTTATAATATCTAATGAGATAGACAAATCTTTTTAAGGAAACAAGAGACAACATTGATAACCATTGTTGATAACCTTGTACTCTGTTCTACATCATGTGCTATGTCTATCCTTGGTTTTGACTGACAGCTTTGTTTTGCCATATTTGACTTTATTCTCTCCCCCCCCCCAAAAAAAAGTAATAAGAACTAAGGAGTAATAAAATCCAAAATGTGTAAATTTTGTTGTAAAAAAGAGAGGAAGGGAAAAAAAAAAGAGCTCTAACGGATATAACAGCAAGTGTGTATAGGGCTGTTAAATAGCTGATTATATTAATGTTTTTGGATCATTGAACACAGCTGTTTGCAGTCTCTCTGTTTGAATGTCTACTTTGTATTCTTTGATACTGTGATTTGAGCAACTATTTCCAAGATGATAATATGTAATCTATTAACAGGTGATTTCTTACTGTTATGTTTTTTTTTTGTAGTTCTGTATTATGTGTAACCTTACACTGCTTTGTTTTGTTTTGTGTTTTTCTCTTTTTCCTCTTAAATAAAAAAAAAAAAAAGATGCTGGGTACTGCCCAGAAGTCAGACTGCTGAATTATAGGACAGTGCTATCTGGGATTTTAGAAGGAATCTTACACTGTCTTCTTAGCGGTTACACTAATTTGTATCTCCACCAACCATGTGCAGGGTGCACTTTGTTTTTCCTCCGCAGCAATCTTGTGCTTACTTTTTAATTAGATTTTGGGTTTTTTTTTTTTTTTTGCTGTGAAGTTAGGGAGTTCCTTACACATTTTGCATATTAACACTTTATCAGATATATGATTCATACATTTTTTTTTCCTTTGGTAAACTGGTCCATTGTTGCATTATGCATTAGTTTTCTGAAATTCCACTTGTGCATTTTTGGTTTTTCTGCTTATACCTTTGTTCTCATATCTAATCAGTGGTTACCAAGATCAATAATAAGAACATTTTTTCTTATAAAATTTTATATTTAACTTTAAGTCTTATATTTAAGACCTAATCTGTGTTGCATTATTTTTTGTGTTTAAGTTCCTAGAGGTTTAGCAAAAACATGTTAGAAATAATAAATGAACTCCATAGAAATAACTAATTAATGAACTTTTGTAATTTCAGTACACAGAATCGACATGGATAAACCAGTGCATCTTTAGGAATCAGGCTATCTTAATTTTGGCTAGCAATCTTCTACTAATTCCTTCTCCAAAAATATGCCATTATCTTCACTCAGCAAGTGAGTTGATCTGTTTGTCTGTCCTTAATCCTTTATTTGCTCAAATTCTTAACAAAAGATAATTGGCTTTTTAAAATTATATGTCATTCCTAGTTTGCAAATTCCTCAGGTCAGGGAAGATGGGTTAAGGAAGGTGAGGCAAGGTGGAGACAAGGATTTATTTTTGAGGTAAATATGAGGAACGAAAGTAAAACTGATGGACGAGTTTGGGAGTCAGGAGTGAGGAAAGGGTAGGATGTGCAGTGCGGCACAGCACGGGATTCACAGGCTTCACTAAGAAGGTGGAATATAGTAACACTCTCACAAACGTTCACGAAAGCTTGTATTCACAAAAAACTCAATTCTCAAACAAAAGCATTCAAACAAATGTTGCTTCCATTTAAAAAATCCACATTGGTTGACAAACATAACTACAGCCCTGTCCCCTCAAAATTGTAAAACAAATTAAGTTCATGGGCAGAGATACCACTATAAGTGATTTGACAGAAGAATTTTTTGTTTTATATCTGTTTTCGTTGTTTTGACTAATGAGAAATTAGATCTAAAGTATCCTAGACATAATTGCTTACATCTTACTTATAATGCTCTTAGCTAATCAATATTTATAAGTTTATAGTGTTATCTAAATTCAACACTGAAATCAAATTACCTTGTATTGTCTTGATTTCAAGGGTAGCTTTGAAACCATAACAAATTTGTTAAACAATTTTAAACTTCAGATTCCTTACTTGTAATAGGGAGGGTGTAATATAATTCCATGAGACACAGCAAATGAATTATGCAAAGTAAAGCATGTTATTATTTCTGTCAACAGGAGCATCTTAATTCAGTATGGCATGGCTGGTCATATGTAATTCCGAATGTATATTAGCATGACTCCCCTTACTTCACAGGTACATATGTAGAGAAAATAGAGATTTCTCAGATAAGATTCAGTTTCATGTGTATTATAAATATTTTTTACAAATATGACACACAAAACCTTTCTTTTTTCATCAGAATTCAAGCCTATACTTAGTTCACAATTTGCTTTCTCTCTATTACTGCGAAACTCAAATTCTTTTGAGTACTGTTTAAGCCATTTCCCTACAAATGGTGCACTGGTTTATGTCACTGAGCTGAAAAGTTTAAACTGCCACAGCTTAGTGTGGATTTTTTGCTTGCCTCTTGTAGATTTCTGTTTCCTGCACAAATATATTCCTCCGATTCTCTGAGTAAGGGTGCCTGCACGTGTCTGTGGTTGCGACAGACAGCAGGGTTTGTGCTCAGGGATTGCTCTTCTCCATTTCTCACTTCTGGGCAGGTTTTTCTTCAGCATCCACACGCACTGACCTCTTCACTCCTCAGAGCTCATTTACACCTGTGGCAGGTTTGTAGCATGGCTAGCAGGACAAACCAGACCCTCTGACTCCTTTGTTCCCCTAGTGTGGGGCCACGCTCACTGGGGAGGGGCAGTGTGAGAAAGCTGGTTGTGTGTGACAGCACGGATCCTGACCGCCGGGAGCAGTGTCCCTAACCCTGAGGATGGGAGACTCCACTTCACTCTCTCCTGGGCCCTCGGCTGCATAGGTCCTGCACACGCCCAAGAGCAAGAGTGGCCCTGGGGACTGCGCGTCACAGTCTGTTGTTGCTTTTCCAAGACAATTCAGCCCAAGCTGTATGCTTCGGACTGTACAGCTCCTGTATTTCTCCCTGTGCTGCATCAGTGCTTTACATATGCCACTTTTAAATTGTAAGAATTAGTGAGTATGTGCGGAAGGGCCGAAGAGATGTTTTTCTTCCTTACTCCCTTTCTTTTTCTTTTTCTCTTGTGGTGAAGATTTAATATATAAATTAGCAGAATAAGGTAAATTTTATGGGGTAGGCAGATAGATCTTTGAAGTGCGGAGGGGATCAAGAGGTGGAGGTAGGGAGGGGAAAGGGAGTTAGATGTGCCAGGGACAGGCATGTGCCACCTCCACACAAGGGATGTTAACACTGCCACAGTGAGAAAAGTAAAACAAAACTGTGCTCCAGCAACTTTATGTCCACTTGCAACAGAATCATGCTGGGCTTTTACACCAAGACCTAACTCTAACTGGATTCAAGACTTTAATAGTGAAAACTCCAAGAGAAAACATAGTGGAAAACATTCATGATTTCAGTGTTGGCATTGATTTTTAGACACAACACCAAAATCCAAAGCAGCAAAAACAAAACTAGAGGAATGCGAACATGTTAATCGGCAGGTGTTCTGCAGAGCAAGGAAACAGTCAAGAAAGCACCCAGGAGGGCACGTGCAGTGAGAGGAAATATTTGTAAATAACATAGCTGATAATGAGTTAACATCAAGATGTGTAAGGAGCGCTTCCAGCTCAATGGTGGGAATTAGTGTAATGCTGATGAAGTGGAACGATCATCGGAGGGAGTCCTTTCCCTCAACTTATTGAAGTGCTTCTTAACATGAATAATCTTGGTTTAAAGAATTTTGATAAAACAAGTATATAAGAACACTAAAAAGTTTACCTCATCATTTTAAATCAAACCAGAATCCAGTTCCAAGTGTGGCAGCCTGATGTATTACACAGTTGACAAAAGTAACAGTGGCAAGTAACGTATCAAAAAACAGCCATAATAAATGCAACGTTTCTTACATGCCAGGACTTTTAAAGACATTAAGCACTTTACACAGTAGATTTTCGTTTATTCAAAAACAGTTTCAGAATATGTACAGTAATTTAAATTTATATGTGAGATTGCTAAATCATACCTTGCTTCTCAAGTCTAGAAGGGGTGATTTTTGTAGTAGAACATTCTAGGTATGCTACCCAATTTTAGCATTTAAAGCAGAAAATATAACTTTCCTCTTAAAAGTATGACTTTTAAACATTTTACATATATATAAAAAGGCTACTGTCCACTGGGTGATTTTATTCATTATTAGAAAAAATAATTTTTATCACTAATAGAATAATTTGATTCAGCAAGATTTCCCTATAACTTTTAAGGAAGCTATATTATTTATTAATATAAAACATATTAGAAGAACCTGTCAACTCTAGTTGTAGTCACATTCTTGTGTTTGAGACACAATACAAGTGACCTTACAATTAAAGGAGAGGTTTATTTTGGTTCACAGATATCACCCACAATTGTCTGGCTCCATGTAAGGACCCCATGGCAGAGGGGCAAGGCCTGAGGAGAAAGCTAAGGCCTGGCCTGAGGTAAGGTCAAGGTCTTGTCTGAGGAGATGGCCAAAGGCCAGGCCTGAGTAATAGCAGAAGGGTTGATCTGAGAAGGTCAAGGCTGGCCTGAGGAGAAGGTGAAGGGCTGGCCTGAGGAAAGCTGCCTCTGTTGTGTCCAAGTCAGTGCCTTTGGCATGAAACAGGAGAGACAAAGGAAGATCCACGAGAGAGGCGAGCCTAGCCAGGCCATGGCCCATTGACCAGACCCTGCCCCTTCACAACAATTCAGCTGAGAGCCCCAGAATCCACTAGGGGTCCAAAAGCACCAGGTGTGAGCCCGAAAGGCTTTGGGGACATCTAGATGTGAACCATAACGCTGGTTATTTTTAAAAGAAAGTCACTAACTTTTTCTTTTCTAAACTGTCAACAAATCCATTTAATTTTTTTCCTTCAACTGAAAGATTGTAACAGATTACGTACTATATATTCACCAGGTACTTTATGACTCACTTTTAGAGACTGCCCATGATTCCAAATCTTTGAAGCCCAGTAGAATAGGAGCAGTGGCACAGCGGAGGAAGCTGAATTTCTCCCACAAGTATATACTTTGTAGCATATGTTCATTTTTTCCATCTAGATGTTTGTTGAATACATTCAGACTGTTATACTGAGCAATGAAATCCTTTAATGAATGTTCATTCCAAAATACTTTCTCTCTGCTGATGTATTAGAACACAATGTATTACAATCTGATTTTCCAAAACAATTAAAATTAAAAATGTAACATCAGTAATTCACAAGTATATCCTAAATGTCTTTATCTGTATTTCTTTGGAAGTTATTCTACAGAAAGCAATTCAAATTTATGGAAAATTCATATTATTTAAATGTGTGTGGGAGATGGTAATGTGAAAATATATCTTATTCATTTTTCTTTTTTCTTTCAATAAATCTCTTGTCTAAGTAGCTATGTATGTATATTCTAAAATTGGTAAAGTGTGTGCTTTCATTACCTCTGTAAACCTATAGAGCAATTGCAGATACAAATTTTAAACAGAAATTTCAAAATTATAGCGACACTTTAAGTTTCTTTCCTAAATTCCCTCTCTTCCTCAATGTCTGAAACCTACAGGTGTACATTGGTCCCCCAACCTGAGGCATTTGCAGTGTCTCCTATCCAGGTAGACCTCTGGGTGCTCCTCCACCTTCTCCTCCACCCTGCTGCGTCCCTAAGCAGGTGATCTATGCACTAGCCCTTGTCCCCTGCCCGCGGTTCCCTCCCCGCTGCCCGGAGCCCCTTTCCATTCTCACGGTTGCCGGTGGCTTCTCCCTCTCCTGTCGCAGACTCTGCTTGTGACTGTAACATTGCACCTCCTGACATTTATAATGCCCATGTTTTCCTTCTTTAGGTGACTGCGGTGGTTTCTTACAGTTTTCAATGGAAAAATAAAATTCTTCAGCTTACTCTAGAGCGCTGATTCCCCTTCTAATCAGTCCTGAGTCTCATACTCAGTTCTTACTGCAGCGTTCCCGGACTGTAGCTGTCTTCTAGCACTGCTGGACATCATTTTATTTTATTCCTGCTGTTCTTCCACACGCTCTCCTCGCTACTGGAAAATCTCCTTTGGTTCCCTTAATTTGTCTAAATCCAGTGTATCACTTAAAGATAGAAAAGGGCATCTCCTGACCAATTTTGCCTTTCTTTTCTTATTTTTTAAGATTCTCTGTCCAGCAATGGAGCATTGTTGCATTGCTGTACAACTATTATTTCTAAAAACATCTTCACAAGTACCTGGCTGAAGTACATAATGGCTGCACCTAACGTGGGGGTCTGTGCAGCTCTGTAATTCTCCTTCCGTCCCTTCTCACCTGTTCCTCCCCGCTCCCTGCAACTCTTCCTCCTCTTCCATCTGAAAAATCTCTATTTCCATTTTTTCTTTGACTGTCCCATTAAACCCTTTCCCCTTCCCTATCTTTCTATTTGAAGATGATTCTCATTTTCTAGTACCTACCCTTATTTTGCACTTTATTTATATTTTAGATTTCTCATGTTCTTGCCTTTGTTCCTTAGGCTCAGAATTGAGTACAAAAACCTTTGCCAGTTCTGTGGTAAGATGCTAGCATTCTGTTGACATGAAATAGGGCTAGATCATTTTTCAATGCATAAATAAGAGACATAATATTTCTCACATTTACAGTGATTCATTATAGAATTTTTTGTGGACTTTCAATTTAAAACCTAACCAATAGTTTTGTTTTCTTACTTTAGCTACACTCACAATTATCAACCAATTATGTTTGTTGACAGTTAGTCATCTGAACCTACGATACCTCGACAATTTCTAGATTTAATTTTTGAATAGTAGTTTTCATTCATTGTATTGATTTTTACTGGTATTTTAATTCAAATCCGGTCATATGTAGTGAGGTAGACAAGAAAAAGAGGAAAGGAACACATGCAGTAACTGCTCGAATCACAAATGTTTCTGTTTGTGAATAATCTGGTTGTAGAAAAAAAGCATCAGCAAAACTTTTCTTTCATTGGTGAACTCCACACCGGGGACAAACACACCCACGACAACCTTCCTGGCATGAGCACGAAGGTGGACATCTACCCCTGGACAGAGGAAAGAGTCAAGTTAACCGATTAATCATCATTAACAACTGCCACACTTTTCTAGACCCTCAGCTAATCTGAGATGAGCCTTAGAAGAACTATCAGGCATTATTCCTTCCTCAAAATCTCACTGATTGAAGTAGTCAAAAAGAATCAAAAAGCAATGAATAGCAGCAAACACAGGTGTGTATTTAATAATGCAATGTGGAAGGCAGGCGAGGATCCCGGAGCAGGGCACCTTCGCCAGGGCTCCAAGCCCATGTTGGGTTCAGGAGTAAGTGGGGACTCTGGGCTTGAATATGAGAAGTCATTTGCATTTCATTATTAATTGTGCTTTAAATATAGCATATAGCAAAATTATAGCATGCAGTTTTTCAAATGTAACTTGCTATTTAAAAATATATATGAGCTCATTCATTTCTTAAAACAAAACCTGTGTGTACTAATATATTCATACTAATACACAAGATCATGTTTAAATTGCTTACTAATTTTAGTTTTTTATTGTAGTAAAATAAACAGTATATAAACTATCATGCTAGCCATACAAAGGTGGTGTAAATATGTGTAAAATGTGGTGGCACCACCAACACCTTCCTAACTCCATTTTATAAAATTGAACCTTGTGTTTATGAATAACAGCTTCACAGCCCTCTGCCCACCCATCCCATGCCACCATGATTTTGACTTTTGAAGTTACTTCATATAATTGAAACCGTGTAATATTTTCTCTCTAGACTGATTTAACAGAATGAGTCCAATCATTTCTATGTAGCATACAAGCACTACAGTATCTTCCTGTAATACTGATGCTTTTATAAACATACAGTGTCTTTCATTACCACTTCTTTTTCCTTTTAAGTTAAAATTTTATTTCTTCTGATATTAGTACCAGATTCTACCAAATTGTGTTTACTCTCTTCAAGCTTACATTTTCAAACTATTTGTATTTTTCTAAAGTGAATGTATTAAAGAGAGAATATAATTAATTTTTTTACCCTTTAAACTTGTTTTTTTTTTTAATTGTATTGCTATGCTTTAAATATGCATAATGCTTACATTCATTACAGGGAATTTGTACTCCCAAAAAGTTTTTATAAATGAGGAGAGGGGAAAAGGGTGAAAAGAGGGGAAGGAGAAGGGTAAGCACAGAAGAATAACATTTAATATACATTCTTCCAGTCTCTTCACTGGAGAGTTTAATCCGGTTTACATTTTAAAGCAATTACTTGAACTGATAAAATAGTGAAAAGTTTCTGTTCTGAAGTTGAAACATTTTTAGAAGTTATCTTTGTGCTTTAGTGCAACACTATCAATGCAGTTAAGGCTACTTGTGTCTTACTTGAAATGTGCTGCAACAGTAGATTTTTAGCAATTTTATCATAGATAAGGGAAACGGAAGCACAGGGAGGGAGGAGGGCTTGGCTCCAGCTGGCTCTGTGGCACTGGGGGGCAGCTGCTGGCTGAAACCATCCATAATGTGCATTTCAGGTGACTGGAAAGGAGAATATGACATTTGATACACATTAGAATAATTAATACTGAGGAGACAGAGAGAATGCCTACCCTAACCTGGTTAAAATGCATTGTAAGCCCGCTTGAATTAGCATAATATGCCCCATAAAGTTCCACAAATATTATGTCAATAAAAAAAGCTTCCAACCCCCTCTGTCAAGAAAGGCACTGTGTGAAACGATGAAAATGTTATGTAAATATTGCACAGTATAAACCATTACTTCATAACCTGTATGTCTTAAATATCTCTCTCTCTCTCTTTTTTTTTTTTTTTTTTTTTTTTTTGTCTTTTTGCTTTTTATCGATACCGCGGATCAAACTCACGACTGCCTGCTTGCAAGGCAGGTGCTTATGCCGCTGAGCTAAATCCCCAGCCCCCAATATCTCTATTTTTAAGAGTCAGTTATATCTCAGTAAAGTTGGCAAAGACCTACCATCCCGTGTGGTCTATTCACCTTGTGTCATTCATGTCCGTCATGGTTTGCACTGTGCAGTTTCTTTTGTTGCTCACTCTGTCTGGTTCTCCACACCCTAAAATTACCCCTTGACATACTGTGCATGCAGAAATGTAAACTAGTAGTTCACGGCAGCAGTGTCTTAATCTGCCTGGAAAATAAAATGCAGTTGAAAGTGAAAATTGTAATGCTAGCTTTCAGAGTACTAATTTCATCTTATTGTGTGATTCTTAAATCATGTAAAAATCAAAAAGTGTAATTACAAACCACTAGAATGGTTGTACCAGCTTTTGTAATTACCCTTGTTTTGCCTCTGTTAAGGTCTTTACTTCTCCATGTGCCTTTGAGTTACTGTCTAGTATCCATTTATTTCACTCTGTGAAATCCCTTTGAGCATTTTGGGTCTACCAGGCAGGTGCAAAGATCTTCATTTCCCTCAGATGTTATTTACTTTTTTATGTTTGTTTTGTTATACATATTACATATGTTTAACATATATATATTTTATATATATATATATATATTTAGATTATATATATATACATATATATATATTTAGATTAATTTTTGTTCCTTGTCCTTTTTCCTTGACTTTGCCTTCACTTTTAAAGATACTTACTAGATAGATGATTCCAGGTTAACAGTTTGCTTTTTTTTTTTGCGCCTTGACTACAGTGGTCTACTGGATTTTAGCTTCCAAAGTTTCGGATAAGGAATTTGCTGACAATTTTGATTAGCATCCTTTGGATGTGATAAGCTACTTTGCTCTTGCTGTTTCCAAGTTTGTATGTCTTGGCTTGTGAAAATATGATTAGTGTCTGGATATGTGTCTTTTAATATTTTTCTTACATGGACTTTGTTGAAATTTACAGGTGTTGATATTCTCACCTTCTATCAAGCTTGCCAAGTGTTCATTATTATTCACACATTCTCTGCCCCTTTTTCTTTCTTGTCTCACTCAGTATCTCCTACAATGCGTGTGTTAATCTCTTCAAGCTACCCCCAGATCCCGCAGGCTTGCTGCACTTTTCCTGGGTCATTTCCTTGTGTGCATTTTCAGACTTGATCACTACTGCTGTCCTTTTATTTATTTATTTATTTATTTATTTATTTATTTATTTAAAGGAAGACAAAACAAAATAGAAAACGGGCAGAAATAGTACATATGTTCAAAGAAAAGAAATAGACAGTAATAAATCACTAGCTGATATATGCATATTGTCCTCCTATAAATAGTTGTTCAAGGTACGTAAGTGAACATATAAATGGGATTTCAACCACTGTCCTTTCTTTAAGCGCACTGATAGCGTCTTCTGCTGGCCCAGTGTTCCTGCAGTCTTGCTAGTGAAATTTTCATGGTCATTATTATATGTTTGTCTTCATAATTTCCTTTTATTTTTCAGAATATGTAATTTTATTTAAAGGTATTTTTCATTATATACATAAAAAGGTATTATTTTGAAAGTATAGAAATTACACACAACGTTCCTTAATTACAGCTTAATGAGTCTTGTTAGAGTACTTTCCTTCTTCCCTAAAAAATAACAAGACACAAAAATTAATCTGTATTCATATATATGTAGAAAACACCATATGTATATGTAGTGTATAAAGCACTACATATTATTTTTTTATCGGTACTGGGGATCGAACTCACTATATGCCAAAACAAACATGAAAAAGTAATTTCTTCCTTGTTATAAACATCAGACTCTCACCTAGAGACTGACAGGCAGATGTGATTCTGGGTTTGTAAACAGGGTCACGGCAGAAAATCCCTTCTGTCCACCTGGTTTACACTGTCACAATTTCTTTTGCTTTATTTCAGGTTTCTTAACTGTTGATTTTTACAATATGTTTACATTTTTATTTTCTGGATTTCTGCACGTCTTCCTTTAACTCTTCTGAGCCTCTTTGCTGGGTCTTTGCAGAGCAGATCTGCAGTCAGTCTTTTCAGGAGCGACCCTTATTCACTTTCTCACTACAGCTGGTCAGATGTTCCTGTTTCTTTGTATTCATCATAATTTTTGTTGTTGAAAACTGGACATTTGACCCAATAAGCAGCTCTGGAAGTCAAATTTTCTCCCTCTGCAAGGATTTCCTGCCTTACATTTTGTGTCTTTGGTCTTTCTTTTTCTTTTACCTATTTTAGGTTGCCTGTATGCCAGTGATCCACCTGAGGTAGAAATTTGAGTGTTTTTCCAGGTCTTTTTGCAACCTGTGAATTTTCTGTGCATGTGTAATAACTGTCTAATTTTGAACTAGTAGAACAGTTGTTTAATGTGCAACCTAATATGTCTTTCTTCCAAAGGAGGGAAAGGAAAATGAATAGAGGTAGAAAGACAGGAGAGATGAGACAGGAGGGGTCAAAAGAGAGAGAGCAGAGTGGCGGTGGGTTCTTCACAATCACCAGAGCTCATGCGAGTCATGCTGAGGATGTCACCTTCTCACCCCAGTGCATGGAAGATCCCAGCAGAATGGATAATGTTAACATGCAGAGACAAGCAACTAGTTCAGTGATGCTTGATTTTCTTACCTGGCACCATTTGTTCAAGGAACAAATTAATTTGACTAGAAATGAAGAAACTTTCACAATTGTTCTGTCTTGTAATAATGATAATATAAGCTCTATATCGTACTTCCCAGTATTCCATGTTTTAGAAAAATTAACATTGTTAGATGAACTAATTCAACAAATCATGTGTCACCCAATTTCAATGTTTCAAGTTTTGTTTTTTTTCTTTTCTTTCAACAATGTTTTGGAAATTTATGATAACTTTTCTTCCTATCATGTATGCTTTTAAAATAGACAAGAAAATTAAAATAATTGCTAAAGAAATTTTCTTTACTTTCTTTACTTTCTTTCTAAATTTTCTTTACTTTCTTTCTTTACTCACTGGAGAAATTTATAGATGCATGAAAAATATGGAAATGAAGTTGTATAGGTAAAGCATGTTAGTTTGAAATTTCTTATAAAATGTATTGACTCCATCATGGTTTATATAGTTCCTTCAGAGGGAAATATGTATTATGATTTTACTATAAATTTGATTTAAAATATTGAATCAGCTCTTTTCCATAAAGAAGATATTAATCTATCTCATCAATTTTATTTTACAATTCCCTAGTGAATCCTAATGAATTAATTTGACTCTACTTTTTTAGCAAGTTTATCAATAAGTTCTTGTAAACAGTCATCAGGTAAAGATTAGTATGGGAAATATTTTGTATTGTGTAGAATTATAGATGAAGTTATTACAGTTTGTGATGAGGACAATTTTAACAGAGAGAGGGAGAGGAAACAGAGCAACAGACAGAAACTGACAATCTTTAACGAACTGAAATCATGTGCAGGAAGCAAGCAATTTTATAGAAACAAATACACTTAGAGTAGGAATTACATGACCTTTTCCATATCTTAAACCACAAATACGATGGACAAACAGAATATTGTGTTATTTTCAGTGTATAATATGACATTTGTTACATATATCCAGTGTGAAGTGACCACCGCAGTCCAGGTAACTAACACACCCATCATCTCACATAGTTACCATTATGTGTGCTGCTGTGTCAATTAAAGTACATTCCCCAGGAAACGTCTAGTGTACAATAGGTTGCTATGGTGATCACCATTCTGTATGTTACAGAATCCAACTATTTTGATGATGGAGGCTTTTCCTCCTTGAGTCTGCCTCCTCTCCTTTCCTTTCATCTCTTCCTTCCCTCTTGGGCATGGAGTGTTTTGCTCTGCTTCCTTACACATGAGGACAGCATTTATAATAAACACGGGAGGCCACAGTGTGCTCTTCTCTGAGTCCATGCACATTATCACAGATGACGGAGTTTCATCCTTTTTAAGGGGTGAGCAGCATTCCCTGTGTCTGTGTGTGTGCGTGTGTGTGTGTGTGCGTGCGCACATGCACACATATGTGTTCCTTTATTTGTGTTCTGACAGGCACTCATGTTGATCCCATTCCTTGGCTACTGTGACTGGTGTTGAATGAACTTGGAAGTTCTGAGGTCTCTTCCACATGCCGAGTTCCACCCCGTATGTGTGAACCCAGCACTGAGATTGCTAGAGCAGAGACTCCAAGCTTGTGCTAGGTGACCTTCTGATTAATGCCGGGAGTCAGGCCCTTGAGAAAGTTTATCCTCCACACTTTAGGAAGGAGCTTCTGACATTTGGAAATTCTCTACAATTATTCTCTTTCATTGTCTCTCCAGTCCACCTGGGTATGTTTTTACGAAAGAAGATGGGGGCATCTGTAAATAAACAAAAGATTATAGACGTTTCAAAGTCATTTCAGAGGGTGATCTGGCATCTCCACTCAAGAATTCTGTGGTTCTGGAAAGATGTACCTTTATGTGGTCACTAACTTCTGATTTTAGCACAGATTCTGTGTTTGTGTAAACTTGCCCATGTTATCCAGTGAAGATGGGAGTCATTTCTGTTTATCAAAGAGTAATTAAAATAATTGTTTGATTGTTCTATAGGGAATTATGGTAATGGTGTTGTAACTATTTTAACATATACTTAAAAAGCATTTTAAAGCTGTATTTCTTGATCCACTCAATAGTGTATTTTGTAAAGTAATTGGAAGTTATTAATTATACAGTTAGAATAACGCTAAATATTAGGACTGGCTTTTCATAGTTAGACGATTGGAGTGTTTCTACTATTTCAGGGTATTTACAAACACTCACATATCCCTGCGCCAGAACTCATGAGTGTCCCTGTAACACCAAGGCTGGAAACACTGTCCCATTAGAGCGTTATCCAGGTGATCACATCACATCTCGAACCACAGCTTCATCTGTGAGGAATGTGAGAAAAAATGCAACAGTAGGCCTTGACGCTTATGAAAAGGTGACATTAAATGAGACATCTTTAACATGAAGTAAACGGTAAAAATTTAATAAAATTTAGTTTTCCTTCCCTCATGGGAACTTCTTTTCTATTCCTTTTGTTCTCACATGAATTCCCTTGCTCCTTTGCTAATAAATTTTTACTATATTTGAATGTTTTATTAATCAAAGGATTAAAAATTTAAGTGAATTAGGAAAAATCTGTATAATACAAATTAAAATTTCACAGGAATATGCATTCTATCTCAAAAAAACAAAATAATTTCTAGAAAGTGTTTCTTAGGTCTCAAACTCTTAATATTACATGAAAATATCTCCTTGACCTAGAATCAGACTGGATTGTATAAGTTACCATTGTATAAGAGCAGTGAAAAGAAGGCAATTACACTGTCATGGTTTATGTCAGTGGCCCTCAAACCTCGTGCAATTACGGAGGTGACCAAATTCAGCTTTTGTGATTGGTTCCTTCTCTAGCGCTCAGATTGGTGGTGTATTTTACCTGCCCAGAGGTGGAGCCAGGCTATGATGTAATGCTGGGCATGTGTGTCTCTCTCTCTTGCCGTTTGCGGTGGCCATGAATGGCAGCCTACCATGCCACTTTGCCTTGGAGCCACCTGGGTGTGGACTGAAACCTCCATAACTGTAAGAAATAACCTTTTTCTTCACTAATTTTGCACATGGGGTATTTTGCCTCAGCAACAAAAGTGGAACATAACTAAGACATACACTAATAGGAAGTATATATAACCAGGTAATTTACCGATTTTAAAATTATTATTAGTCTTTAAATGTTATCACATTTGGTCACTGCAAAATTACATCTCCCTTAAATATACAATTGTTACCATCTTTATGTGAATCAGTTTTCCTCTTAAAATATAATAATGACCCTGTGCAGTGTGATATCGCTCAGTGGAAAACCTTTGCTTTTTTGAAAGTGGAGGTCTTCTAAGAACACACTACTGCTTCACTGCATTTCTAAACTGAAGTGAGTTTTAAGTGAAAAGGGGACAGAACTTTCCCACTTAGTGCACATGCAGAGCCTTCTTATTTAATTTTCTTTAATTATTCATTATGCAGATATTAGAGCAAATTTGAATAAGTCATCAAATGAGTAATAATCATGCTTAAATTTTGATTTATTGTCAGTGTATAGTAAAAATATTTTTCCAAAGTCTATATTGAATATTAGTAATTTTGTTATATAGATATAGTATGACAGCATCAAATGGCAATTAATGTAATACCTGAATTATCAATAGAAGAAAATTGTGAGTTTGTAGACTAACAGATAAGAAAGTTCCTGCTCTTTAGCCTAAATACATGAGGTGGTTAAGTTTACAGGAACATGAGGAAATTTAATAGTAAAGGCATTATTATTTCAGTAGAATTAACACAGTCTAATCAGGAGAAACAGAACCCGGCACACCCAATATAATGGTTTTGTTCTAAGGCACAAAGGAAGAACAAATCGTCTTCTATTAAATCAATTCTTTAAAAAGTATATTGCATTGATTAGGTATTAACTTGCCCTGTAAGCAACTTAATTTGCCAAGTTCTGCTTATGAGTGCATTATTGATCAAATGTATTCTGGAAATACTGGGAAAAAGCAGAACAATCTTGTGTGTCAGACTCCTGATTAGGGCCAGTCTAGGTGAGAGAGGAAACTCTGTTTCTTTGCCTACTTTGTATGATGCTGTTTCAGTCAGCGGATGAAGGAAAAAGCAGGAAGAAAATATGCCTCAAAGTTTGCTTCTACTGCATGGATCAAAACATTGCATGGTTTTTATACAGACTTGGTTCAAGTTTGATAAGTATTATTTGTCTAGGAATTTATTCATGTTTCCCAAATTCTCCAATTAGTGGAAAGTAAGTTTGAAAATTAGTTTCTTATAATCCTCTAAATATAAGTAGTCTCTGTTGTAATCTTATCTTTTTCATTTTAATGACAGTAAGGAGTCTTTTTTTCCTTCTTTTGGTGAGATTGACTAAGAGATTATCAACCTTGTTATTTCTTTCAAAGAAGCCCTTAGATTTATGCTCATTGATCCTTTATATATTTGTACATATTAATTTCATGCATTAATTTCTTTTTTGTCCTTTAGTACTTTTTTCTTCTACAAGCATTGCTCTTCATTTTCTAGGCCATGGAGATTCACCTTTAAGTTACTTACCTGAGTTGCTCTGAATCTCTAAGGTGGTGTTGCTATTGTCACTTGTTTCAAGGAACTTTTTAATTTCTTCTCTGATTTCTTCTGTGATTCACTGATTATTTAAAAACATTGTTGAATCTCCACCTATATTAAACTCAATGTGCTGGTGAAGTTTGTGTGGTTTCTTTGCCTTGATTCCTAGTGTCATTCTATTATAATCTGCTAGCATTGTAATAGATTATTTTGATTCCTTATTTATTTAAACGGTTTTAATGGACTAAAATGTGGTGCTTTTGATAAAGTTCCATGGATTGCTAAGAAAAATATATATTCTGTTGTTATTGGAACACTCAGAACCCCATGGATTCATTGCTGGATTTTACCAGAACATCACAGAACAGTGATTCTCCCCAACTTCTTTGGAGAAGTTGAAAGGGAATAAACATGCCACATTCATTCCTTAAGGCAATATTACCCTGATACCCAAACCAGGCAAGGATTTAAAATTTATAGGCAATTGTACTTGATGAATATAGATGCAAAACTTGAATAAGGCACTTGTTAGATAATAGAACACTACACTAAAAACATCATACCTCATGACCAAATTGGGTTAATCCCAGAGTGCAAAGGTGATTCAACATACAGAAATCAATAAATGTAGTACACCACATAAATAGAGATATAATTAAGGTTTAAAATGACACAGTTGTCTAAATTAATGCAGAAAAAGCCTTTCACAAAATCCAACAGCATTAATACTTTAAAAACAAAACTCATGAAAAAAGGTATAGGAAAAGTTCCTCTCATACTGATAAAAAGCCACTCATGACAATCCCACTGTCAGAGTCACACTAGATGGGGGTGGAGAATCATTTTCTTTAAAGGGAGGAAAGAGAGAAGTTTCCACTCTCATGACTCCTGTTCAACATAGTAATTAAAAAACTGCAGCCAGGGAAGTCAGGTAAGAGAAATAAAAAAATAAAAAAAGAGTTACAAACAGGACAAGAAGACAAAATATCATTTCTACATAGTCCTCCACACAGAATACCAAAGTGTTCGGTCAAAAGACTCATTGACCTATTGAATAGATACAGGGAAGTGGCACAAACACTGTCAGCACATAAAATCAGTGATACTTCTGCACACCAACCCTGAACCCAACAAAAACAAATCAGAAAACTGTGTTAATAAATAGCTAAAAGTAATAAAATACTAGAGTCAGCCTAGCCAGTGAAGTTAAAAGTCCTCTGTAATAAAACTAATTTTTTGGAAAAAAAAAATCGATTCAACAGGACATTAGAGAAAGAGAAGACCTCCTTTCCTAAATAGGCAGAATCACTATTGTAAAAAGGGTTACATTAGAAAAATGATCTAAGATTTAAAGCATTTCTTACCTAAACACTAACATTTGCCTCAGAAATGTTAGAAATTGCTAGAGAAAGCAATCCCAAAACATAGAACACCAAATGGCCCAGACTGTCAGGGCAAAAATAGCAAAGCAGGAGGGAGAGCCTACAACCCCAGACTTTGTTGTATTCCAGAGGTACGGTAAGCAAAGGCCTGGTGCTGGCACAGAGTGGACAGACAGACAGACAGACCAAAGGAGATGGTGAGCACTGTAAGCCTCCGATCTTTAATGAAGAGCTGAAGGAGGCTTTACACGGAGCCAAAATGCACCCTGGAGGACAACATTCCCTTTAACAGAGTTTGGATAACAGGTTATCGACGGGCAAAAGAATAATTTAGATCCATTTTTCTTACCCTGTTATGAAATTGAAATGAATCAAAGACCTAGATAAAAATAAAATCACTGCAGTGCTGGAATATAAAAAAGGGAAAACACTGAAAAAGATCTCCCACTGTTCAGGAAGGAAGAGACTTCCTGAACAGAACTCGGTAGCAGAAGCAATAAATGTGATTAAAAACCAACAAATGTGATTTTATTAAATTAGAAAGCTTCTGTACAGCTAAGAAAGAACCTAGCAGAATGAAGAGGATCGTGCAGCTGGGTGGGAGCGAGGACCAGTGCGGAGCAAGCCCCCCCCCCCGTCTCCCACCCCAGGTCAGGGGCTCTGATCGTCGCTGGCCCCTGCCAGTCTTCATGGTCCCAGACCCCGGGCGTTGTTATCCGTGTTTCCTTTAAATGGTTCTTACTGCTGCTGTCTTACTCCTGGTGAAGTGTCCTTTTCCACCTGAAGCGAACATTAGACTCTTCAGATTTCACGTTATTTTAACTTTTTGTGTTATTTTGCTATACTGGGCACAAATGTTCTAACAACTCAACATACAAAATTGTGTGTGGTTAAATTGAATCTGTGAAATGAAAACACAGAGGAGAACTGACACTGACCGCTTAGCAAGCACAGAAGGTCACCTCGCTTGCAGAGCTGCGCTGGCTTCCTCCGCCCTGAGGATGCGGTCAGAGGGTGCCTCTGTCCCAGTCAGCGAGGAAACTATGGGAGAAGTCGCAGTCTGTCGGGGTCTGCAAAAGAGGCTGAGGAGCAAATCATGAGTGAAGAACTAGGCCTTTTGGTTTTAAAGTCGTCCTACTTTTGTATGGAAATCTTTCCTTTCTTGTCTAATTCTTTCCTATATACTAGATTTGAACTAAAAACGAGTCATTTGGTATATGCTGCCATAATAGAACTATCTAAAATTTTATATCTATACGAAAGAAGTAACATAAAATTCTTCATAATGATAATTTGTATATTAGATGTGAGATTACTTGGCTTTTATATAGACTAGAAACAATTTTGCTTTATTCAATTTTTACTTTAATATTCTGAGAAAAAAATTCATAATATCCCAAGTCCCCACATGGGAAATTATCTGATTATACACTACTCAGATGTAAAGCGGCACACTGATGGCTATAAAATATATGATTTACTGAAAATATTCTATTGCATTAGGTTCAAGTGTAGAGGGCTGATGGTTCTTCTTAGGGACAGAGCACCGGCTAGCAAAAGCATAATCTGGCCTCCCTGTCCACCGCTGAAGGATACTAACAGAAATAAAGCAACAAACCTACACACACAAATGCACACACGTGCACACACATGTGCACACACACTTTTGGCGCATCTGAGCAAAAACGCATTCCTTAAAGTTATTTCTGAATACTCCACTAAAAACTGCACATACAATAAAATGCCATTTTAGTGAGGTGCTCAGTTTGCTCATGAATAAAATGAAGTCTTTGAGACTTTTTTTCTCATGATGCACATAGCAGTCTCTCACTCCATGGTCACAGAAGAGCCAGGTGGTGAACAATCCTCCTAACAGAACTCCAGCTGCAGGCCCCGGCTAGCAGAGGAAGAGCTTCTGAGGCACCCAGGGCCACACTCCTGGGTGGCCAGCTGCTCAGAGCAATTTCAGCCGTAGGGACCAACCCAACTGTAGCAAAGCTTCTTCGTAGCTTTGCTTTCTTAAAAACGTGTGTGTCGCTCTTATTTCTGAATGTCGTTTGCCTTTACGTGCACTGCGTGTGATTCTGTGTTGTGATTTTACTTGCATTTCTTCCATGATTGAAAGGCATCATTCTAGCCCATGTTCTCTGACCTTTCTTTGCATGTCTATGTGCATGTGCCTGTGTGTGTTTATATGTGTGTGTCTATGTGCATCTGTGTGTGCACATATATGTATATGAGGCGTGTGTTGGCAGATGCAGTGGTCAGTTCTACTCCTGCTCTGTGCCATTTGTTTGCTCTAGCTGTTTTGAATATTTTCTCCTAATTTTTTAAAGTTCAGCAGTGAGATCTAAGGTGTGATATTCTTTGTAGTAATCCACTTCCTTCTTTGTGTAGTTTCTTGGGCCATAAGCAGGCATTCTTTTTCCAGATGTATACCCCATACTGGTTTTCCTTCCCTGTGTCCTCTGTGAGGTACAGGTACTTGGATGCTGATACTGACATCCCTGTACAGGCCCGCAGCACCCCGCTCACTTTGCTTTAATATCTCACTCTTCATGGAAACAATTTCCTTAAGAATCAATTTCTACTTATCTACCTTGGTTTACTGATCTTTTCTTAACTCCTCTATAATCTAATGCTGATACTATCCAGGGATTCCTGTGCCTCAGCTTATTTATTCAAGTTTCAACTGCAAACATTCTTTATGAGATTTTCCCAGTGGAATTCTCCTTCTGTTCATTCTTTTTGTCTATGTTTTCCTTGAATCTACTTAATCTGCTTATTTACGTACAGCAGTAGCTAAGTAATTAAAGTCTTGATTCGGATTGAGAAATTGTTTTCTTTTTGTACTGAGTTTGATCACATCTCTTGTTTGAATATCAGATTGAATTTTACTTTCTATGGCTGATAGAAACAACATGCAGTAGACACTTTGATTTCTATGTTCTTCCTCGGAAAACTGTTTAGCTTTTATCTAAAAAACAGACGATTTGATGGGATTCCAATCCAAGCCCTTTTAGTGTCCATTTAGTGTAGGTGTGGACAACACCATCTCTTCTGTATGTAATAGTCCACTATGGAAGAAGTAAAAGGAACTGAGACACGGGAAAAAGTGACCACCAGTTATGGAATGCAACCTAGGCCATGTGTGATGCCGTGTGTGATGGATTAGCAAACCATCCCAGGTGAGATTTCAGAAAGGGTCAGTATTGAATTATTACTAGAAATTGAGATTCAGAGTTGTGATCATAGCAGAGTGGAAAGAAATGTAGTGTTTCCCTTTTTAACCTTGCCCAATTCTTTTTATTTGTTTAGGTTTTTAGTGCATAATGATCCAATTCACTGTAGAGAACTGGTACATGTAAATAACATATCTCGATGTTTACCCGTCCTGACACCCCTATTATC
This sequence comes from Cavia porcellus, assembly GCF_034190915.1. NCBI lineage: Eukaryota > Metazoa > Chordata > Mammalia > Rodentia > Caviidae > Cavia > Cavia porcellus. Next base: position 52,438,264 of record NW_026947497.1, read on the forward strand.
TTTCCAGCATCAGGTGCACTTATTTATAAGTCATTATAGTTCTTTATCATGCTTGAAGATTAACAACCACACTAATAGTCCAAAACCATATGAGACACATAAGGCAATTCATACAAAACAATACATATTTTAGAAACATTAACTATGCTGGGTAACAATAACTTATTTCTCATTTTTTCTTCTTCTCTTTTATTTTGCACTTTACTTACATATTGATTTTTTCCATTAAGAGAAGCCATACAGTATACAAGCTTGTGAGTCTGAGTTACCTCACTCAGTACAGAGTCTCAAGGTACACTAACCCTTTTCCTGCAGATGACTCACAGGCACCCTTCCTTATGGCACAGTTATGTGTAAACACCTTTCATTTTTCCATTCATCTGTTGATGCAGACATAGGCTGTTTCCAACATGTAGCTATTATGGATTGTGTTGCTGTGCACACAAGTATGTATGCATCACTGTGGTATGAGGTCTTTAACTCTCTTGGGAAGATATCCAGAAGGGGAAGAGTTGGATCAAATGGAATTTTTAGTTTTAGTTTTTTGAGGAATCTCCATTCTGATTTCCATAGTGGTTGTGCTAGTTCACACTCCTACAAATAATAAATAAGGACACTTCTTTCACCCCAGACCCACAAGCATTTCTTAGGTGTTGATTTGATGATAACCATTCTTTCTAGAGTGAGATGAATCTCAGTGCTGTTCTAATTTGCATTTCTAAATGGCCAGTGATGTTGAAAAATTTTATGGACTTACTGTCAGTTTTAATTTCTTCACCCAAGAAATGTTTGTTCACTTCAGATGCCCATTTTACACTGGTTCTTTGAATTTGAGGGGTCTAATTTTTCAGAGTTCCTTACATATTCTAGATATCTTTTGTCTGAGGAGTAGCTTATTAATTTTTTTATCATTCTTTTGGTTGGTTTTTATTCTATTGGTGGTTTCCTTTGCTGTGTAGAAAGTTTCTAATTTGATATGATCTCATTTATTGATTTTTGGTATTATTTCTCATGCAACTGTTTTTTTTTTTTTTTTTTGAAAGTCTTTGGAAAATCTATGTCTTCAAGTATTTTACCAATTATTGTCTTCTAGCAATTAAATGTTTCTGTTTTGGTACTTGGGTCTTTGATCAATTTTGATTTTAGTTTAGTGTGTGGTAAGAGATGTGGACCTACGTCTTTGGTATATGAATAGTCAGGTTCCCAGCACTGTTTGTTAAACCGACTATCATTCCTCCAGGAAAAGGACTTGGACTCTTTGCCAAAGTTATGTAGTTGAGTATGCTGGGAGTTGTTTCTTTATCTTGGATTCTTTTTGAGGGGAGGATTGAACTCATAACCACTTCATTGCCAGGCAGGTGCTAGGGCCACTGAGCTAAATCCCTGTCCCCCATCTTGCATTCTGTTTCATTCATCAATAAGTCTGTTCCCCCTCCCAAATGCCATGCTGTTTTTGTCACTGTAGATTTATGGTATAACTTCAAGCACAGGATTGTGATGACCCTCTCTTGTCCCACTTTCCCAGAATTTCTTTTACTATGCTAGGTGTCTTCTGGTTCCATTAAAACTCTAGGATCACTTTCTGCAGTTCTTCAAGAAATGCTATAAGTATTTTGATTTGGATTGCATCAAATCTATATAACAGTTTTGGAAATATAGTTATTTTGACTATATTAGTTCTGCCTATACAGGAACAGGGGTTAATTTTCCATTTTCTCATATCCTCTTTGGTCTTCTTTTCTAGAGGTCTTTCACTCCCTCTGGTTAAATTGTATTTCATTTTTCTTATTTCTTTCGGTATTGTTTCCCTATTAATAAGTTTGTTATTGTTGTACAAGAGGACTATTAATTTTTGAGTGTTAATTTTGTAACCTGTTACATTACTGAATTTGGCTATTAGTTTTAGGAGTGGTTGGTGGATTTCTTCAGGTTGTCTATGTAGAGAACCATGTCACATGCAAATAGTGCTAGTTTAGCTTCTTCCTTTCCTATCCATATCCTTTTTATTTCCTTCTCTAGTCTAATTGCTCTAGCTAACGTTTTGAGAGCTACCTTGTGCAGAGAAGGTAATAGCAGGCATCTGGGCCTTGTTCCTGATTTTAGAGGAAAAGCCTTCAGCTCCTCTCCATTTAGTATGATGTAGACCACTGTTTGGTCATGGGTGGCTTTTATCAGATTAAGATACAGACCTTATATTCTTGTTTCTTCAGTTTTTTATCATAGTGGATGTACAGTTTTGTCAAATGTTCTTTTAATAAGACAAACACTTATCTTTTTTAGATTAACCATCTCTCCTTTGGAATGTGTGCATTCATTAGGATGAATTTTTTCTCATTTTCAGCTTCAGAGAGACACATGTAACCCAGCCGAAACACATTCCTTATTCAATAGTAAGAAATTTCAAAGTTTTCAACTTTATTGAAATGTGATTTATAAATAAGTTTATAAACTGAAGGTGTATGACATAACATTTTAATATACTATACACACGAATTATGAAATTACTACCACAATCAAGCTAATTAACAAATCCACCATTATGCACAGTTCACACTCATGTGTGTCTGTTTAGTACACAGTATATAAATCTGAATGAGTGTTATAATTTTCTAATTATATAAGATAATTTTGTTCTTTTATTTTGCCTGATTATTTCTTATTTCTTGATTAGTTCTAGTTTCTGTCATTTAATGAATATCTTCAAGTTTTACAAGAGATAGTAAAGAAAGACAGATAGTGATTATATATTAAATTGATTATTTCATTTACACTAATGCTTTTTGGATTAGCAAGAGTTATTCATGCATTTTTATTATTGTGACTACTTAGTAAGAATGAATTTTTTTTCAAATTTAATGCTTAGGATGATAGATGGAAAAAAGAGTGTTTTGCTCTTAGATTCTAAGTAGAAGATGTACATTAGTGAAATTAGGTAATAGCAAGGCTACTGTGACAACAGTGAGCACTTCCTGCCTAAGAGACCTGTGTGCAGGTCATGCAGCTTAAGCATTTTTATGTTTCATAATCAGTTCAGTTGACCGTGACACATATAAAGTATGTATGCAGCAGAACTTTTTCAGAATTTTCTGCTCTGGTAAATTCCTTCATGTAATTCTGATTTAATAAAAGCCTATTCTGTGACAAAGATTACCTTAGATGATTTACTGATTGAAATTATTTAATCAAAGTAACAGTTTTATTAGTCTTATTGTAAATGTGAGAAATGAGAGAATTAAAGACCTCATTTACTTCCTGAGAATGATACAATTTTTAATACTAAATCATTTGGTTTTTACTAGATAAGAAATCTATGCAGAATGAATGAGCTAATTATAAACATATTTTTCAACTCCTGGACACAATAGTTAATAAATGTGTCAAAATACATATGAGGTTTTGATTAATTAATATAAAAACAATAGTGTAATAACAGTTTTAAGGGAGTTCAGTTAAGTGGCAAACAGAAGTATTTAAATATCAGTGATTCATTTGAAGCCCATATTGTGTTTTAAAATATGAATCAGACATTTCTTTAATTGTAAAATAATCTGGAAATATAATATACATAATGGTAGAATGATTTAAAATAAACCTAAAATAATTTTTTTAGTCAGTGATATGCAGTATCTAAACTACACTAGGAATTTACATTTTTTATTCTTTAATTAGAGTCTTTAGCAAAAATTGAGTATTCAGACAGATCTTCAGACTTAATTGCATTTTCTGCATTTTGCACATGGACACTGTTAGACAATCTGTAGATAGCCCGTGTTTCAGAGTGCTCCCGTGAAACAAAACTGTTTATAATACAAAAGTCCCAAAACCACGTGCTCTTGAAAGCACGTGAGTTGTTTCGAAATGTCAGGACAATGCTCTGTGTTTGGATTTCTGGAATGTTCTGTAAGTGTGGCTCACAGTGGAAGACACTGTCAGGAACCTTTGTCTCCCTGACTCCCTCCTCTGCCCCGTCATATGCTGCAGTAACTCTGCTGCCTCCTCCTGAGTTCCCACCGCCAACCACTGTCGCATGCATGGTTCCTGCGTGGCCAGGCCGGTGTGTTCTGTGCAGGGAGCGTGATCTTAAGACTGTGCTAGGGAAATAACAGGTTCCGGGTCCATAAAATTCCACCATAAAAAAACATAAAAGTCCACGGTTATCTTTTGCATTCACTGAACATAGACTCCCTATGACTTCGGTAAAAGATCTCTTTCTACCTTATTTTGCTCCAAGTTTTTTGAATTCTAGTAGTACTATATTTAAGAGATAAATGCCTGTAAAACTATAAAAAAATCAAAAATATTCTTCCATGATACATTTACAATATTGCAGACACATTTACAAAAGTTTTACTCACATTAAGTCCCTTAATCTTGTGCCAGGATAGATACCACTAACTATTCACTTTTGGGTGGTAATTCTGAGACAGCTTTCCTGCAACCTCTCTATCTGCAGGCAGGAGACCCCTCTGGAGTTTTACTACTCTGTAGGCACTTCTGAAGTGATGCTATAGCAGGGTATTTGGTTCTTGATACTTTATCTCCAACCCAGCTGTGTGACTTAAAAAAGTCCTGTCACAAGAGCATGTTAACATGCTAATGAGGCTAATGGAGATCGCAGCTCCAAGGTCAAATGCAATATAGTGTGAACTTCAAGCACCAAATTAATTTATCCTGATCACAGAATAGTTCAGCTGAAGGACAAGTAGAAATCTTACTTTTCTAACCCTCTAAAATGTCACTCATTTTATTTTGAGTGAGCAATATACTGTATATACGTACACACACATACATATTTCTTCATCTTTTATTACATTGTAATTGAAATACATTCTTTTATCCTGAAAAGTAGGAATGCACTTCCTTTAATATGATTACAATATTTCAACTTAACTCAAAATTTCGTTTACTGAAAATTTCATCTTATTGCGTCCTCATCCTCCTAAAGTTAAACATGAAATTTATTCTTTTATAGCTAGTTAGATTCTTCAGTTGGTTGATCATTATTGCTGAAAAAACAAAATGAAAGAATTTCCTTGTCTTCCAATTTCCAGCACATTGTTAACTATTTTCCTGCCCTGGTTGATCCTTAGCTTTCTGTTTGGTGAGTTCCTCCACCACTAATCGCCTCTAGGTTTGGATATTTCACCATTAACCTCTTCTCCTCTTATTTTGTCCGATGAGTACATCCAGCTCTGCATTAAGAGCTAATGGTGACAGCTACAACTTGCTTATTTTCTATCTATCTATCTATCTATCTATCTATCTATCTATCTATCATCTATGCTGGGGTCTTACTTTTCCCTGATACAAAGTGCCTGCTACTTACATGTCAGAGGGCAGGTTTTGTTTTATCATACCATCTTTAGAATTTTCACTCTGTCCTGAGCTGGCTCCAAGGCAGGGCAGGATGGTGGTGGAGAAACAGCCTGTGATATGTCTGGCAGGAAGCAGCTTACACTCAAGACAGGAGGAGGGATTATATTATATTATATAAAAACAGCATCTCCCAGTGGACAGAGGCTGAGGTTTTTTTACTACCTGGCCTGTTGACCAGGGCTACTCTGCATACCGCGCTTCTCTGAAAATAAGACCTAGTCAGAAAATAATCAGCCTTGAAAACTGGAGATCAAACATTCCTGCCAGTCAGCCTGTTCTTGCCTTGAATGCTTTATGTAGAAGCCACCAGGCAAGAGAAGAGTGGAGCCAGGTAATGATGGGCTGACTGGGCTTGGCATTTCTGATCTCTAGTTTTCAAGGCTGATTACTTTTTGGCTAGGTTTTATTTTGGGGGAAAGAGGGTCACTGAAAAGGACAAGGGGGACGGCTTAAGAGGGAAGCTCCTCCCACTTGCTGTAATATGGATAATGAAGTCCTTTGTCTCTGACCCCTGAATGTCCTGTCATCTGTCAGTGTTCATGAGGGAGGAATGACATAAATACCTTAAACGTATGGATGGCTATCACGCCACTCATAGTTCTTGACAGCTAAACTCATTTAATCTAGCAAGCTAACTGTACAAGGTGTTTAATTTGGATAATCACTTCTAAATAAAAGTCCATTCCATAATCTGATGACATAATTTATGTTTTATGTGCATATGTTGATTTTAAGATTGCAGTGCTACAGCATGGCATTACACAATAAGGCAGAGAATCCCACAACTATCCATAGTTTTTCATATTGCCTAAAAGAATCTGATAAACCTAAATGGCAAAACTTAATAATATCTCTCATGTTAATGAAATGTACCAAATAGAAAAAGAGACTTGCTAGAATTGTACAGTGTAGTTTATAATGACTTCTTTTGGCAAAAATTTGCTGATAGCTGACAGCAATTGTAACTGATGTCCTGAGTAGTTCATTTAGATGCAGCTTCTCACTGCTCCACAGCAAAGTTTCTGTTGATCCAAAAATGTGGCGGGGAGAAAACCTGCCCCGCAGAGAGGGGGTCAGCACGATTCTAGTGTGGACACAGGGCGTCTTTCAGCTGACCTCTACTCAGCGCTGTCCATGACCAGATCTTCATATGAAATTTGCTCACTGTGACTCCGGAGAGAGTTCGCGGTGCCAGCAGTAAAGGTGAGTGGAGAGCTGTGAGAATAGGATGAAGAAAGAAACAATTGGGAAATTTGTTAAAGTCTTGGGAAGACGAGTTTGTAAGTGCAAGTTTGGGGCCAGTTATTTTGTTTACCATTATTTCTATGGGGAAAATCTTGAACTTTTTGTTGTTCAAATACCAATTTTGAATGAATTGAGTTCAACAAATGAAATATCACTGTATAGTGAAACACAGATATTAATTCTTTATCTTCAATAGGTTTGTGCCTCACATTTTGTTATGATTTATAAATTATTCCCAAAACATCATTTTGTTCTTGTAAAAAATGTGAATAATTTTTAAATTCCCATTACATATATTTGGAAACTGAGCATATGGAAAAGATGTAATCTTCTCTGATTTCTTGAAACTACTCAGTGACAAAGCTCTTTCACATGTGAGTCTTTATTTTTAAATCTTGAAGATATAAAAATTATGTGCATGTTCTTCTAGAGGTCACCAAAGCACAAGACTTCTTTAAGAAGCACAGTTTGATGGGTTAATACTTTGTCTATGCGGAGGTACAATGTCATCTGACAAAACTGAAGGGGGGGGGAAGGGACAGAGAAGTAAAGGTGTGAAGGTGGCCAGTGGTGGCCTCCCGTGATGCTGGGGATGGGTTGTGTTGGATACAACTGTGTACTAAATTAGCGAGTTGGCAAAAACTCCAGATTAGGAACAGAACAAGAACAGGCTGGCACTGTTCTGGTCCTCCAATCCAATTATATCTTTTCCTTTGTGACCAGTTAAAAAGAAAATTATGCCTATCCACAGCACATCTGAAAGGAGTCACGCAGTCTTTGCCTAAAATTTACAGTGGCTGCTAAAAGAAAGAGGTGTGCCGCAAGCATTTTCTGCAAAATAAATTGTCACAGAGAAAGTTCAAAACTCTTCTCCATTCTCATCACAGAACCAGACAGGACAACAATAAGTCACAGAGCTGGGCGACACTTCTCCAGCTGTCTGTGCAGCAGCTAGCACAGGACGCCTACTCTCGACAGAGGTTTGAGGGATGACGGAGGCCAGAGCAGGCCTGGCTGGAGCTGCACCCAGGTGAAGATCCGCGGCCTCTCACTCCTGGCGTGCCTCCTGACTCGTGACGCATGGCTCCTGACTGGGACATGTGTCTTACTCATTTCCTGAAGTTTTAGGTAGATGCAAACCCTGGGTGGTTCCATTCTGTGGCTTGTCATCACTGCTGCCCCACTGGCCAGCGTCAACCTCGTTACTCCCCAGAGCAAGAACTTGTGTGTTAGGACTCCTCAAAGCAAGCTGTGTAAGTATGCTAAGCCCATTCCCTGACACAGGACTAAACCTCCACCATTATTTCCTTTTTAAAAATAAAGCAGATCATTTGGCATGATCAACATTTATAGACTTTAAATTTAAGCTTTTAATTCTTCTACCACAATCCTATGTATGTATGATACTCAGTATATTCTGTGTTTTGCAAGGAAGATTAACAAGCTCTCATTGATGGTATGAAGAAAACTGTTCTCCCCATCTGGATGAACCAAGTGACTATTTCCTATAAGGAGAGTCTCCTTTTTCTGTGTATGTTTGTTATCATCAATGCAGGTTACCTCTGCACTAATTCTAATGAACTCCTATGAGCACTCTCTTTCATTATAGAACAACAAAAAATTAAACATAATATATGCAATATTTAAACTACATAAATTAAATTTCAAAAAGTCATCAAAAGTGAGAGAGGTAAAAACATCTACTAGATACAGATACATGGCACTTTGCCTTAAAATTTGTGGCCACATCACAGTTATTTATCTCTGTGTTCTTCTGTGTCGCTCCTTCCCGCAGAATGTGCTCAGAGTGCTCTGTGGCTGTGCTAGTGCGTTTCTGTTAGGTTGCAGCAAAGCTTTAACGGCGCCATATCAGAAGGCGCCTTTTCTGTGTGTAGTGCTCTGGGCTGATAGTTCTCTAGCATCGCCCCTGCATACACTTCAGCTGAAGGGTGCCACTGTGTTTGGTCTCATGACTTATGAAAAAAAGTAACTTATGTTATTTTTCCTTTGGTTCTTTCTCTATATATTGTGTGTCTTTTGTCTACCAGTGTTTAACATTTTTATTTTTCTTTGGACATATTTCTAGTGTTTTTATTTTTATTAATATCATTATTAATTTTATTGGTATACTTGTGTTACATATAAAGATTACATTTACACAGAGAATTTGTACCTGTACTTGATATATCTGCAGTCTTCTTTCTCCCCATCTCCTTCCCCTTCCTGGGAACCTCCCTCCCCTTCTTATGTATAAAGGTTTGGTTTCCATTTTTTAATTTTAATTTTTTTTTCTCTTCCTTCCTTTATATCTTCTGTATACCCAATTGCTAGCATTTATTTTACATCTTCATCCTTATTTATCCTTTTGGTTTCTCACATAAGCGAAACAGTGCAATATTTAAATGTCCATCTATGGATGAATGGATAGGAACATGTAGTTTTTATACATGGTGGAATATTACTCTGCCATAAGGAAGGATAACCCTGAGACTGCTTTAGGTTAATGGAGGCACCTCTACTTTTTAAAAATATGACAACTTTATTGAGATTTAGTTTACATGTCATACAATTTATCACCTTAAAGTGTATAAATCGACAGATTTTGGTATATTCACAAACAATGTATTTTACAAAGAAAATCGCTTTTAAAATGTAATACTGGTACAACACAATTGAGAACTATTTGGAGAAATGTTGTATAAAAAAGGAATAAAGTTAAATTTATTTTTTAATTTTAAAGAGAATAAACCAAAAGAGTACAGAACAAAGTGAATCGGAACATAACAATGCAAACAAGACAGCACTTCACAACAAGACAACCTGACCTTAACAGTAGCTACCATCATGTCTCTTTTCTCCAAAATAGTTGAGCATACCTTCACACACAATAATATCAAACATAACAAAGTAGTATAAAAGTATTCAAAGGAGTGAAAGCATTACAGGACTTCAAAACCAAATAGCAGGAAATGAACAACGGCTACTATAATATCTCATTTTCCTCAAAAAAATTTCTTTATACCATCACACATAATATAGTAAAATAAAACACAACAGGACAGAACCAGTCAAACCACAAGAACAAAAACATGGTAGGACTTCAAAACAAGATGATAGTAAAGCAAGAATGGCTGCCATATGCCTTGTTTTCTTCAGAGTAGCTGTTCATACCATCACATGTAATATAAAATCCAACAAAACAGAATAAAACCAATCAAACCAATGAATGAAAGGATTATAAGACTTCAAAGCAGTATAATAGGAAACCATGATCACCACAAAATATCCCATTATATTCATTATATCTGCCCCTACCATCTGACAGCATAAAATCTAACAAAACAAGACAGAACCAAGCCAAACCTAACAAAACTGTGTAAACAATGCAAGAGTTCAAGATAAGACAATAAGAAACTATCCATAGTTTCCACCTTTCCCTCCCAGGTCTTTCCTCCACTTTACTATTACATTAACTATTTTGCTTTTGGATCCTGTTAACTCCTGTTTCTTATGCTAGGGTTCACGTGTATGAGTTCAAACTGTTTCAGCCATGAACAAGATCTCCAGTTGCATCCATGTACCTACAGGAGCCTAGAGATTATTTATAATCTCTATTATTTATAATCTCTAATCTCTATTTATAGCTGGGTAGCTTTCCACTGCATGAAAATACCACATCTTATCCATTTTGCAGTTGATGGGCAAGTTACTCTGGCTTTTTTTTTTTTTTTTTTTGGTCTCCTGTCACATGGAACAATTGTTTTCTCTCCTTTGATTTTCAGTCTATGAATTTCCTTAGTTAGATGTGTTTCTTGTATATAGTATATCAATGGATCTTATTTCTTGATCCACTCTCTCTGTATTTCTTTCTATTGCTGACCTGAGGCCATCTACATTAATGGCTACAACCAGCATACATTGGTTTGTCTCTGCCTTGCTGTCCTTCTGTTGTTGGCCCTCCACTTTTCCCCTTCATTCAATTGTCTTTCTTGTTTGGCAAGCCTCCTCTGCTGCTATTCCTGGAACCACAGTCATCTTTATCTTTCTCTAGAATATTCTTTAGCACTCTCTGTAGAGTTGGCTTGGTAGTCATGAGTTCCTTCAGTTGGCCTTTATCATGGAAGTATCTTATTTTTTCATGAATTTTGAAAGATAGTTTTTCTGGGTAGATCAATCTGGGTTGGAAGTTGTTTTCTTTCAGGGTTTGAAACACTTCACTCCAAACTCTTCTTTACCTGATGGCTTGTGTTGACAAGTCTGTTGTAATTCTGATTGGTTTTCTTTTATAGGTGATCAGCTTTTAATATTCTGTTCTTGCGCTGAATTTCAGAAATCTTGATTATTATGTGTCTGGGTGTAGATTTACTTTGGTTATGGCTGGTTGCTGTCCTATATGCCTCATTTATCTGCATGCCAGATCCATTTCCCATGTTTGGGAAGTTTTCTTCTATTAATTCTGTGAATATCCTTTTAATTTCATTTGTGCTGATGCCTGCTTCTTCATTGGTACCTATCACTCTTAAATTATGCTTCTTTGCATCATCTTGCAGCCATTGGGTTGTTATTTTCTGATTCTATGTTATTTTTAAGAAATCTTCCTTTCACGATCACTAGCTGCAATCCTGTCTTCAAGGTTTGAAAATCTATCTTCAGTCTCTTTCAAGCCATTTTGCCAGCTTTTGACTGAATTTTTAATTTCCTGCATTTCTCTTTGAATCTGTTTCATGCATTGTAACTCATTTCTATACTCATTCAAGGTTTCCATCATTTTCCAATGCTCCTTTTTATTGTCTATGTCTTCTTTAGACCTGCTGAACAATTCTTTCAGTATGTTTGTGATTTCTTCTTGTACCTGAGACATTATTGACTGCCTTTACGATCTCATATGAAGCTGTTTCCTTACTTCAGTTGATATCCTCTTAGAGATCTCAGGTGTGTGACTTTCGTTTTCTTCCATGACCGTATCTCTCAGACTTACTCTATGTGGGCTAAAGGTCTGAGGTTTCCTTTTGCTCTTTCATCTTGATATTCTCCTGGGTTCCTCTCAACAAGCTGGTTGTGGGGTCCCAAGCACCTCCCATGCTGGCTGCCCCTAGGCAATGTAGGGGGATGGGAAAGGCACCTGGGTTCCTCTAACTCCCGATTTATAAGGTGGTAGCAGGGCAGGGAGCATGCTTTTCCAGACCTGTGCAGCTATAGTGGGGCTTCCCAATGATCAGGGGTGCGTAGAGGTAGGTCTAGTTCTCTCAGCCTGTGTGTCTACATTGGGACTCCCACAGTGGTGGCAGCCACACACGGGTGTGTTTGTCTGATTCTGCTAGTGGGTGATGTCTGATTCTGCTAGAGGGTGGCTGCCTGAGGGAACCAAGGGCCTGAAATGGTGGCCTATGGATGTGCAGGGCTTACCTGGTTACATGTCCCTGCTCCTGCTGGCTGCATGGTCGCAGCTCCCTGAAGGTGAAGGTGGATCTGCTAGGTCTGTCTGCCCACTCTGGCTGCTTGCAGGATGTGGCCTTTTAGAGGCGGCACACAGCAGGCAGAGGTGGATCTGTCTGTCTCCTTAGGCCCATGTTGGGTGCACGGAGAAAAGGGCCTTTTGGTGGTGGCTCCTGGCTGGTAGAGGCAGATCTTCTGGCGTTCTCTGCCTGGACTGGGCACACAGAAAAAAGGGCCTTCGGTTGGCAGTGCCCATCTGGTTGAGGCAGATCTGGTTCTCTCTGGCCACTAAAATTAAATTTCAAATTTACTATTTTGCAATAGACTTGATTATCTTTTTTATTAGAATGATCTAAACAATGTATCTGATTAAATATGGTCTGAAATTCAGCTGTCAGTTCTGGAGTGATCACACCTGAGACTTCATTGCTTTCAACTTCCTGACTGATCAGAGGTTGTGTCATTCAGTGCTACTAGAGAAACAGATTAAATGGATGGTACATACAGACATAAGGGTGTATAAGGATGGCTCACAGTGGCTGCTAGGGTCAGTGTGGAAGAGGGGAAAAGGTGGTCTGGATGCCGCAGAGCTGGAGCTCCCAGCGAAGGCCTGGAGCACAGCTTGGAGTCTGCATGAGTCCCTATCTGGAGGTAGAGAAGACCATGTCCAGGGTGAAGGTAAAGACCGCAGCTCCTCTGAAGGAAAGGAGCTGAGCCTCCCTTTTTCATTTCCTTTTGCACCACTTGAGCAGCACGTGCTTGCTGGCTGTCACACTCAGGGAATCCCAGTAGACCTTCTGTGAATTCCCTCTGCCATGCTCAGAAGCCCATTGATCCAGTTTAACCCCCGCATATCTTACTCTGGTTTGCACAGGTAACCAGCTAGCACAGCAGTCTCCTTCCACAGGGTGCGAAGTGTTTTACTTATCCTACATGATTGAGTACAGTCCACGGGTAGTTACCATAAACATTTTTGAAATTTTAGAAATGTGCTGCAGATTTTCTTTAACCCAAATTCCCATTTGCTCTCCCTTGAAGAGAATACAAGCAATCAGCTTAGCAGAGTAAATGATTTGGGGTTTTTTCATTAACTCTTTCTAGATACGAGTGTCCTGAGGCAACTCTGTAATAGTTCAAAAGCTCATAAAGATTTAATCGCTGGAGAAATATTTATGGGTGTCTTCGGCTGAAAGATTGCTAAGTGATGGGGATTCAGCATGAGTGCACGGTTTGCCTTGAATCCAGAGCCTCTTCTGAGATCCTACCTCTCACCTTGGCTGCGGTGCTGAACTCACCTGAGATTGGATCTATGCAGATCAGAAAAATGTTCAGAAAAAAGCCTGTGAGACTGCAAATGCTAAATCTTAAGGAAAGCAAAAAGTGATTTGATGCATGTTTGTGAAACAAGCAACAGATAAGTTAGAAACCTGGCTTAACTTAATGAAGACTCTGGACAAAGCAAATTATGTCAAGAATTGTATACCACGAGTGGCTGAACTCCGCTCTTTGTGTGCAAATCTGAGCTCTCTGGCCCTGTATGCTAATCCCAACAGACATATCTAAAATTGTACTAGTACAAAACAGGCCAGACAGTGCTTCTTTTTAATGGAGTGTTTAAAAGGTGGAATATGATTTTTTTCTGAAACATACAGCATAGAGCTAGACATATATTAATGGTCAATACATAGTTACAGGGTTTCATTTCAAGTTCATTAAAAAGATCCACACTTTATTCAAAGTGGTGAGGAAATATTAAACTCTTACTTACTAAAGAAAAGCTGTAATAAAAAGTGTTTATATAGTCATGTATTAAAGGAACTGGCTGGAAGATGTTTAGTTCCACTTAGGAAAAAGAAGAACCAAAGACTTGAGGAGAAAGACAATTTTGAAGGGGTCAAGCATATGTCAATTGAGAAAATAGGCTGTTTTAAAGTAAAAGGGACTTCATGTCATAGAATGACACATATCACAATAAAACACTTTGAGCCTTTTCAAGGTGTATTTTGAATAATTGTCGCTTCACTGGGTGGAATCTGTCACTTTTCTTCACCTACTGTACCTCAGATCGCATTTTTCAAACCTCAGCTAATTTGACATCTCTCTGAACTCGTGGAAAGGTGCTGATTTCTGGTTTTATGGAAGTTCAAAAGGGATTGTATCAGATACTCCCCATATAGAGTTTAGCATCTGTGATTACAAACACAATTGTAAGTGTATTTTGGAGTTTTACTGTTATTTAAGACATATCTTTGTCCTTATCTGGTCTCTAGGATCCGCTTTGGCTGTAAGTATCTTACATGTGTTTTCCTCCTGGCTATGTCTATGCTATGAACACTGGATATAGTAATGTTGTATTTCAGGTTATCATTAATTATTTTTTGCTCATATTCTTTGGTAAAATATTTTGGAGCTAACCTTTCAACTGGCTTTGGCAAAAGTTCGGCTTTCTCCCATTACATTCTGCAGCAAATCACCTGTCTGCTCAGTGTTCACTAAAGACCTGTCCTTGTCCTTTTGCTTGGCATTTCAGTTCTCGTATCAGTGGTATCTCTGTGTGAGCTTTTTGCTTGCTTGTTTTTGGGGCCTTGCTCTGTTCAAGTCCAGGGTGAACCTGAGGTCACTATGAGTCCCTGGGTAGCACAGGCTGTCCTCAAACCTGTGATCCTCCAGCCTCTGTCTCCTGACCTGGACACCATGCCCCGTATCTGCTGTCTTTCCAGGGGGTCCTGGGCTGAGGCAGGGAGGCAGACTGCAGCCTCAGTGTCTCAGCTCCTCCTTGTTAGTGTTTGAGCTCCATATTCCGTCTATTCTGCAGGTCACGAGGCTTTGTGTGGGACACTCGGAAAATACCTGGAGTTGTAGGTAGGGGTGAAGTATGATCTGCATTTCATAGTAGGAACGTAAGGAATCAGTATTTTATCTGGTCACTATTAAGCACTCTTCAGTTAAGCAGCCTGATGGTCAGAGAACAGGATGCGTTTCTGCTTTCCGCTCCCCTCTCTCTGGCCCTTCTCTTGCTCCTTCTCTCTGCTTCTCCCCTATTGTTATTCTTAGTCTGCTGCCAGCTTCTCTTCTCTCTCTCTCTCTCTCTCTCTCTCTCTCTCTCTCTCTCTCTCTCTCATCCCCACCTATCCCTCTCTCCCTCCCTCTCTATTTTTTCTCTATTACAACATTTTTTTTTTGTTGTTTTTTTCATTTTTATCGGTACCAGGGATTGAACTCACAACCCCACACTTGCAAGGCAGGCGCTTATGCCACTGAGCTAAATCCCCAGCCCCAAGCTAAATCCCCAGCCCCCATTACAACATTTTGAAAGGCCAGGTTTGCTAACCTCATAATAATTTTCTTGATTTGAATCTATAGTGCCATTAGGGAAGGGCTATTGTTAACACATATGTGAGAGACAGGTAAAGTCACAAACTCAGAGGGTGTACTCATAGAGCATTGCCACATGAATATTCGTAAATCACTGGCTACTTTTAGATTATAAAGATTTAAAGATTTAAGAAAACATAATAGGCAAGGAACATTTTCATTGAGTAAATGACACTGACAAAATTAGCTACATTTTACCAAAAGAATTAAAGATAAATACCCATGTTAAATTCATAAGTATTCTACATAACACTAAGAATTTGAGTATTCACCAGAAACATTAAATGCAAACTTAGAAGTGGGAAGAGTCAATCAGTATGCTATTCTCAGAGGATTTCTTAATTATAAAAGATATTGGTACCAGGCTACCTTCTGAAGAAGGACGTTTGCTGAAGGTGTGCCAGACTGGGTGGTGGGTCGCATTCCACCTAGTGGACCCGCGGGGTCCTGGGCCTGAGGCTGAGTGTGGGGCCTGGCACAGTGATGGGATGGGCTCTGCCTGGCCCAGCATCTCATTCTCCAGAGAGCTTGGGGTCCTGGCGAGCCACAGAACATGGCCATGTCCAGTGCCCTGGTCTCCGAAAACTTACTTTGCATAGGCCATTTGGGTTTAGTAATATCTTTGAATTCTTGCTGTGTTTTGAAATGGGAAAGAATTTCCTTCCAGCATAAATGTGTGGATCATTCTTTATGAATCTTTCTTCATATCATGCTGAATAAATAGTCCATTAGCCAAATATGTTATAGCAAATTTGATTTTTATGTATGAGGATTCCATACAGATTTCTTTGTGATATAATCCACACACCATAAAGTGATCATTTTAAAGTACGTAGCTTTAAAACAGTGGTTTACGGCCTCCTGGTATCAAAGCTATCAATGTCTGGAACGTTTTCATCATCTGGAATGTTTTCATCATCTTAAATGCCCTGCTACACCTACGAGCAGTCTCTGTCTGTGCCTCAGCCCTAAGAGTTTAGTAATGCATGACACATTTTGGTCTATGCCCAGTTCATGTAATTGAACTCAGAATGTGTGATCTTTGTGTCTGGCTTTTTTCACTTATCACAACATTTCTGAGATTTATCTGTGTCATAGTATTAGCCAGTACTAGCTTTGCTTTTAATTGCCCAATATTATTCTATTGCACAGATATAACACATTGTGTTTATTATCAGCTGGTGCACACTTAGATTTTTTTTCACTTTTTAACTGTTAAGTATAGCTATCAGCATGTGCACGCAGTTTGTGTGCAAGTCATTTTTATTTTTTTTAGTTTATATGAAGCAGTAAAATTGGTAGTCATCAATAGCTGTTTGATTTTGGAGGAGCTGCCTAACTGTTTCCTGAGGCTGCTACACAATTTGATATTTTTCTAGCAGAGCTGACGGTGATAACATTTCCTTCTCTTCTCTAGGGCAGTGTTACTTTGCTTCTTTTTTACCTTTGCCTTCCTGGTGAGTGTGGAGTGAATTTCACTGCAGTCTTTATTTGCATGTCCTTATTGCTAACAATGCTGCACAGCTTTTGTATGCTTATTGCCAGTTTATGAACCTTCTGAAAAAAGTCTGTTTGAATTCTTAATGCATTGTTTTAATTGAACTATTCTCTTTTCATGATTAAATTGTAATAATTCTTCATATAAACTAGATGTAACACCGTTGCACAAAAATGATTTTTAAAGTATTTTCTCCCATTCTGTCAGGTGCCTTTTTACTTTCGTGATGGAGTCCTTTGTTAAGAAAAAAGTTTCCATATTGTTTCATTTACTTTTTTGGTGTGTGTCTGTTATGCATACCCACTAAACTCTGAAACCACTGCTCACTTTTCTTAAAAGTGAGATCAGGACTGCAGAGATATTTAATTAGATGACGAGTCAGTATATTCTCCTCTGCTGGAAGTGTTTTTATCCTGTATTGAGACCCAAATCAAGGTTCCTCAGGCAGCTGACAGCCCTGCCTTGCCCTTTACTTCCTGCCTATGTAGAGCCTAAGGTTATTTGTGGATGAGATCTCAGGGCACCAAACTGTCACAGGGACACTGGGTCCGTACTCAGGTGTGGCCTCTGGACGTCAGGGCTGTGTGGACAGTTCAGATCAGTCTGTAGACTTCAAGTTGCCCTGTTTTCCTTTGCAGGGTTTTACTTTTTGTTTGTTTGATTTTTGTTTTTTGGTTGTTTTGTTTTGATTTTGGTTAGGGGTCATGTTTTGTTTTTTGAACATCCCATTTTAATCCCCAACTAGTTACATCTTCTCTTGTCTTGGGGATTGTAATATGAAACAGGTGCTACTGTTCTTTTTAATAGGGCTTGAGTGACTGAATTACCTACAGAGTGGGAAGTCTAAATCTTGCTTGAAAGAGTCCTGAAAATGAGTCTGATCACTGTGGCACAGACCAGCAGGGACAGGTGGGGCCTGCTGTATCCTCTAGGATGAGGGTTAAAGTTTGAAGCAGGTGGCTTCTCTGCCAGGCAACTCCCTCAAGGTGACCCTGCTGCCAAGGTTAAGTCACAAATCTTCTGTGTTTTCTGAATTCTACCCACTTATTTTAAAATTTACAGTGCAGACTGGTGAAAGCATTTGTCTGTTTCCAGAGTTTAGGAAAAAAATAGATTTTTGACAGTTTTTTCCCACTGTATTCATTGCTTTTATAGAGGAGATTTTTCTGGTTTTTACTCTGCTGCTCTAGAGGTGCTTCTTGATTTGACTTTGATAAACACTGTGAGATTTCTTTCACTTTCCAAAATTATACTGCATTTGTTCCCCAAAATTTAAAATAGTATGGGTATTTCATACTGAATGTTTCCGAGTTTCAAAAAATATAACCTGGCTGGGAGGCTACAGTGTGTATTTAACATAATTGAAGCCTTTGTTTCAATTCTTAGTACCAAAATAGATAAAAGAAAGAAGAAAGAAAGAAAGAAAGACAGTCCTATTCTTTCTTTCTTGATACAGCTATGTAATTTTATTACATAGATCAGACCACTTTAAGATCTATTTTTCATGGTAAATATACAAATAATACAAAATTAGTGAATAACTACAAGTGTGACAAATATAATCACTAGCTCTTTGTTTTAGATATAAGTAAGACGGAAGCATGTTATGAATTAATTCATTTGAATAATATAAACTAAACTAGAACAAATATGTGAAAATTACTATGTAAAGTCATTTCAAATAAACATAGAAAATTTATGCTTATGAGTGAGATCCCTCTTAAATAAGTGATATTTTAAAAAATGGTAAACCAAAGTCCTTCACAATTATACTGATTATTTTGATAAATTTAAAACAATATTTTAGTATGTTTATTTTGCTCACAAATGCAGTGAAAGTTTGAAAATGCCAATGCATTTATTTTACTTTATTTTAATTTTCCATAGGATTTTGGAGATGATGGGTCCTTGTATATTACAAGGTTACCACCACTCATATGGGCAATTACACCTGCTATGCAGATGGCTATGAGCATGTTTACCAGACTCACATCTTCCAAGTGAATGGTAAGCAGTGTGGTATTGCTATAATCCTTTCTTTCTTTCTTTCTTTTGTTTTTGTTTGAGATACTTTATATTTAAAGAGGATGCCTTCAATATTTAAATTTTGGTAAGACTTTTAACTTTTTGTTTTGGGATTTTATGTAAAAGCTTTTTAAATTAAAGAAGTGCACAAGTAAATAAATGCTATAAATTAGTAATATATTTATCATTGTAAAAAATTACAATAATGCATTTAAGTTGAAAAACTATAGAAAATTTAAATTACTGTTTGTAGTATATGAACAATTCTGCAACATAGATTTTAGAAACTGAAAAGGCAACTTAAAAATTTTAATAAATTCATGTGTTTATTTGGTCTTAATAATGTTATAGGAAATGTCTAATTATGCACAGCAAAATTTATACTGTTAATGATTTATTTAATAGCCATGATGTTCACCAGCTATACTGTCACACCCTCCACAAGAACTTGCTCTATTCCTGATATAATTTGCATTTTAGCTATTAACTTGAATTTGATATTGGTTTGCATGCTTATTTAGTAATAAACAATGTGCTTTATTAATGACCACCAACTCATTTCCACAATGATCATGCCATACATGTTTATATATTGTGATCTACAAGACAGAGACAGAAATTTGCATGGCTTCCTGTAGGAAGAGCAAGAAGGCTAGTGTGATTTTCATTTAATTTTCTGGTGAGAGATAGTGATTACTTAAAATTTAGTGGTAATGATGGAGTTATATGGAACTGGTCCAATTTGAAATATATTTTGAAATTATAGCTGACACTCACTGAAAAATACCATGTAAGTGCAACAGGAAAAGAGTTCTAAAAATTGAGTCTAAGGAATTTGAAGGAAGTAGTTAATAGGTGTTTGTGTAGTCCACTGGGGTGAAAAAAAAAACAATTTTCAGACTGAATAATATTCATTTTATCAAGTTAATATTCATGCAATTATTGGTGTAAAATCAAGCATCCAATTAGGTGAATAAAGCTGCATATTTAGACAACTTAAATGTGCATTGATTGCACTTAAAGCCATGCTATGAGCCTACTGAAGTCACCTGAGGAAAGCATGCAGATGGACACAAGGCTGGAGGACTAAACCTTGGATCCAAAATTAGCAAATGAAGAAAAAGAGTTTTTGAGTGAAACTCTGTGCCCTGCATATTGATTAAGAAAATGTTGTTAAAAACATTAGAAAACGCTACTGAAAATATTATGGAGTCATGTTTATCCATGCTAACACTCAACAAAAGCAAATCTGGCCTGGGTTTCCAGGGCAAACACAGCAGGCAGTTAGACTTGGGTTGTCTTCGACCTCAACCTCCAAAGGAAGCCAATGAAGAAAGCAGCCAGGCTGTGAAGAAATCAGTACAAGCAATTTTCAGTGGCCTTGAATGTTTGCAGCTGGGCTTTTAAGGCCACTGCACCTGTGAAGTCTCTATTGAGAATGCTTTCTGACTAGATTCAGGGAAATCATACATGAAATCATAATGGCAAGTCTGGCCCTCACTTCTTTTTTTGTTGGTGACCATTTACTAACTTTAGGCCTTGACAAATATAACATGTTGCATTTGTGTTTTATCTTAATACTTACAGAGATTCTCTAGTTCAGTGTATTGCTAGTAATTCTTCTTTGTCTTAACCTTTCTCTCTTCCCTAGGTCTTTTTGTCTCAGTAATTTTGAGTTTTAAATGCACTGTTCATATTTCACTTGTATTACAGTCATTTGAAAATTAACAAAAATGCAGAATTTTGGGTTTTCTCCATTGTCTTTGGAAGTGTGGTTTGTAATGTGCTTTTTGACAAGCTTCTGAAGCAGTTGTGAGGAGTGGGGAATAGTAGGAATCGCCCATGTCTACTCCCTTCTTATTTCTGATGTAGTTTTCTGACATTGCTTGCTAATTTATTGTGCTCCAGTAGAGAAATCTAGGAAGGAGACTGAGTCCAAGGACAGGCTTTCTCTTTGCAAAGTGTACATAGGAAGCACTGGGGAAATGCAGCACACCATTTTTCCCCTCCTGTGATATGCTGCTTTTGATCTGTAGACATCTGTGCATGCCCACTGGTTTTTCTGAAGATGGAATATGGAATAATGAGATCTTAGACAGAGATCCCCTCTACAACTTTTCACTATGCCACATTCTCTCTCTTTTCCTTTGCAAGGACCAAAGATCTCTGCAAAGGCCTCTTAAAACTAGTAAAGCTAGACTTTTCATTAAGTTCCCAGACACTAAAATTTCTTTGAATTCCTTGATATCAAGGTTTTTATGTATTGTTGGGGCTTGAGAAAAGAGCATCAGCATCACCATTGCTGAGAGAGAAAACATGATGGGGCATAACTTAAGCAGTAGATTTTTAGAACATGAATGTATACAGTAGACTTTATAAGATGACTTTATCTTAAGTATTGAAAATAAAACTATGATTAAAGGAAATTCAAGAGAGAATGGAGTAAAGATATAAATAACTCTGGCATTGTCCCTTATGGAGAAGAATGTCAGATCAAAGTAAGCAGGTAACTGCAGTAGCTCCAATACATGGAGTCTAGAACAACTGCAAATGTAATCATTTGTGCTGATAGAAATAATCCAGTAATGATAAAAGCAAGTAATTATGGGGAAAAGGATAATTGCAATAATAAAATAATTAAGTTAAAAAGTTTGTGTGACTTAACATGCAAATGGAGGAACTGGTCATCAGGAAATGAGTAAGCAGCTTATCAGCTGAAGCAGAAAAGACTGGAAAATGTATTGGGTGTGGGACAATGAGGACATTCTCTTGGTAGCTTGGATTATTTATTAATAAAAGAGGAATCACTGAAAGTGAAGTAGTGACAATTAAGTGTTCTGAGGAGAAGAAAAATTAGAAAACAATTATCTCACAGAGCAAGAGGCCAGGAAAGCAGCAGCATGTTCATGGTTACCTGAACATGACTGAGGTGCCCTCAAGATGGGGGAAGGTACACTTCCTTCTGTTGACTGCAAAGTGGCAGGTAGACAAAAAGGAGATCTGGGTTTAACAAAGGGGTGTTTGTCAGGCAAGTAAATAGGAGGGAATGGGGTAAAGTTAATCAACTTTATATAAAAACAGTGTCTTGGTTACTTTTTACTAATTACTGAGACAAAATACCTGAAGCCCAAAGTTGGGAAAGGAAAGGTTTATTTCTTACAGTTTTTGGAGGTTTCAGTCTATACTCAGTTGACTCCAAGGCAGGCAGGCATGGCTGGGCCGCCATTCGTGGTGGATGCAAACAGCAAACAGGAACTGGCAAAGAGCAAGACACACCTTCTTCCTGCCATTATGTCACATCCTGGCTCCACCCCTTTGTGGGTGGAGCACTGACACCATCAATCCAAGCACTAGACAATGAACCAATCACAAATACACAATGCAAACTCATGAGGCCTGGGGGACACAGACATAAACCATGACATTCCACCCCTGGCCCCCAGGACTCATGTACATCTTTTATACAAAAGACATTTATTTAGTCCACCTCCAAGAGTTGCCAAAGTCCCAACAGTTTCAGCATTGCTGAATAGTCCAAGTCCCAAGTCTCCTCCAACATCTATGGCAAACTCTTAACTGTAACCCCTGTACAAATGAAACAAGGTTAAACATTGCTGAAATGCAAAGGCACAAAATAAATGTTACCATTCCAAAAGTTACAAACAAGGGAATGTAAAGTATTGGAAACAAAGCAAGTCCAATATCCAGCAGGGCAAACATTAAGTCCTAGAGTTCCACACTCAGCATCTGAAGCAATCTGGTTGCAAGCTCCAAAAAGCTTGAGTGATTCCACCCCCAGGACACTTCTGGCGATTTCAACTCCCGCAGCTTTTCTCTTAAATCTTCTCTGCTCGCTTTTTGCTGCTTCTCTTGGATCATCCACATTCCTGGCTTTTCCAAACTTCTGGGGTCTCCAGTGCACCTTTGGCTTCACACTTACATCTTCACAAATTGCCTCTCAGGGGCACACTGCTTGGCCAGCCAGGCCCTTTGCAATCGAGGTGGAAGCTGTCTTACCCTCAGAATTTGTGCATTTTCCTTGCACCTAAAATCAGCACCTTGTGGATGCCACCAAGGTTTGCTGCTATCTGAAGCAGTAGCAGGGCTTTTCTCTCTCTTGGCTGTAGGAGTCAGTTGCCTCGATTGCAGGGCTCTGTTTACCTGATTGTGAGAAAAAGCTTCTCTGTGTTGCCGCCATTTTGGAACCTCATGTGGCCGCTGTTGCCATTCTGTAACCTCACGTGGCCGCTGTTGCCATTCTGGAACATGGCGCTCTGAAGCTTTTCCCTCTGAGCAAATATTTTCTCCTTTGCTGTGAGGCTGCACAGGATGGGGACCCGCTTCCTGGGATGCCCCGGGGCCATCTTTCTTATCTCTCTGTTTCTCCTCAGGAATCAAAATCTCAACTCTGTCTTTACAATACACAGCCTTCCTGGAATTTTCCTTCTGGCCAAACTCACAGCATTGTAAATTATCCTGCAGGGCTCTTTGTTCTTGATTTGAAACATATAGCTGGCTAAAAGCATAGCCATGCCACAGCCTCAACATTTGATTGCATTTAATTTCTTTTTCAAGATTAAGCAGTCCATTGCCCTTTGTCTCAGTCTCAGGCAAAGTCTCTGGGCAGGAACAAAATACAGACAAACTTTCTGCCAAGCCATAACACATACCACGTGGAGTTCAACAACTAATGCAATCCTTCTTTCCAGCAGAAACCTCCCAAGCCTGGTCTTTACCGTCCGGCTTTCTATCAGCCTTCTGGTCTCCTGAGCTCTGACCAGAATCTCCTCTACAGAAGAGCCTAAGCTGCTCCAGCTCTATGCATCCAGGGGACATGTCCGAACCTTTCCAAACTCCATCCACAAGCAATTTCCAAAGCCTCTTGAAAAACATGGCCAGGTATAGTCACAGCAAATGACCCCACTCCTCGGTACCAAATTCTATATTGGTCAAGGTTTTACTATAGAGAACAGATATAACCCAGGATATACAGAAACAACAAGATTGGCTTACAATAGTCAGTCACAGAGTCCGATGAGGAAGCATGCAGAGGGTGTCTATGCGCTGGAGGCCAAAGGATTCAATCCAAGGTCTGGAGTTCACCCTAGTGTCTTGTGCAAGTCCACACCAGCAGGCTGATGGGTCTGCAACAGAAGGCCGAAGGCTCTGTGATGAAAGGCTGAAGAGTCTATGCTGGGAAGCTGAGGAGTCTATACTGGAAGCCAGGAGGCGAGGTCCAAACCAAAGGCAAAGACTGGAGCTTCTCCCAAGAATGGCATGGATTTGTCTTTCCTCCTCCCCTTTTATACTTCGAGGTGATAACCCACCCTAGGGTGGGTCTTTTTCTACATACTTGGGTGTAGAATTGCTAAGCCCATTTAGTTAACTTCTAACTGTCTCAAGTTGACACAATCAATCAACCACTAGAAACAGTGATTACCCCGGTGGACCACAGAGCAAGTGGGAATGTAGTGCAGAACTGAGGCTCAAGAAATGTGATATGGCATGGAAAGTTCACTGGGGTTTAAAGGTAGTCAGTTATTAGTAGGATAAAGTACTGGGAGGAAGTTAGGCACTAGCTTTGCCCCAAATATTTCTCAAAGCATCTGGCCATTTCTGTTTGTAAGAAGTACTTTTAATTAGTCCAAATTTATACAGAAGAATCTATGCCACACTAAGGTTTCCTAACTGTGTAGAGAGCTCAATAATTCTTCAATTTTGGCCTTGGCAACACAGGAGAAATGTGATATAAAATCATAATGATTCATCAAATTCATCCATCATAGATGAAACTTTTTTTCTTTTGCGTTGGTATCAAAAAAGGGAATCCAACAATTGCATCTTGATGATCAGTTGTAGTGTGTAAACCTATTTAAAGAAGCTAGACAACAAAGTAGAAGATGAATTATGAAGAGGCTAATAAGGCATTATCTTTCAGTTCCTATCACAGAGATCCAAAACAGTGGGAATTCAAGGTGCCAGGATATTTCCCTTACATAAAAGGATGGTTGTGATAGAAGGGAAAATATAACTTCCATGCTGTAGGAAGTCAGATATGCTAATCTCCTGTCCCCTGAAATCAATGAATGAATTCCAAAGGACAAAAGAGATTGTTATGGATTAAAAACTGGTGGTCAACTTAACGCCAGATGAATTAAATCTGCATGGTGCTACGCGTAGATGTTCCGCCTAAGGAAATTTGCCATCATAAATAGTGACATGGAAAAGAAGAGCTAGGCATTGTAGGTTTCTCTACCTGATGCTGTTTTGAGCCATTTCTTCTCCTGGAGAAACTCATCATGCCCAGCTTAGCCAAAGAATTCGACCATTATCAACAGAGGAGCTCGGGACCTTGTTGGTGAGAGTAACTCTGGGTCACTTTGCGGGAGCTCTGGTCCTTACATCGAGCATCGCTTCCTGGCTCTGGCAGGGAATATGTGTGCTGTTTAATCTCCAGGAGAAACTTGTCATGCTGGCTTTCTGGTATGTTCTTGACTGTTCTTATCATTGGAGGATCTTGGGACCTCCATGTCACTGAAGATGGCTGTAGTACTTTTCAGGGGAACTCTGGTCTGTATTATAGTGTGACTTCTCAGGTCCAGTCTAGAACCCTCAACCTACCAGCACAGCTCCTTCATCCCACTGGCATAGACTTTCCACCTTCTACTGTTGTTCTCTGGGGCTTCCCAGCGCATATCTGTAAAACAGACCAGTGTGAGTACTTCTTGTTGGTTCTAGACCTCTAGAAGGATTTGTGGGAGGCACTGTAATGGCCTCTGGGTCTTAATCTGCACTCATGTAGGACATTGCTGTGGGATCCAGGCCCTTGGCTGAACACTGTAAGTCTTTAGTGTTGTGGATAGATTTTCTGTACTTTTCTGTGTTTAACTCTGCGTGACCATCATAATATAATATTATGAATTCTGTGTTCTGATTCTAATTATTCTCCTAAAAACCCCTGACTAGAACTGAAGATAGCAGTAGAACAGGCTTATTGGAGAACAGGAATAGCTGCTGAGTGACAGGAAGGGTCCTAGAAGTGGACTGCACCGAAGCCCTTTGCCAGAGTAATCCATAGAGCAGTCACAGTGTGGGTAGGGTGTGGATCAAACTGGAATCAACTATAGGATTACAAGTGGAGCTGCTTTGCTAACATTGCTCCAGCAGGGAAGTGGGACACAGAGCAAGGATACACGGTAAGAGCAAACGCATTTTCAGAAGGGATGCATCTGGAGGTTCTGGGCACTTATCTGAGTGACTGATTTCTGTCTGGATTTTACTAGACAGGGTGATGCCATCTATAGTACAATCTCAAGTACCTGCCTGTGAACCCTCAGAAGTGTGTAGGCCTGGCCACTGCATCTTTATCTTGAGGGCTGGTCTTCTTCAGATGCATCTCCAGCAACAATTGTGATGTCTTTATCCTTCCTGCGAGCTTCCTTGACAGTCCAGTCCCTTTCTGACTGTGGATTAATTTACATCTAACTTAGCTGCCTGATGTAGCTGGACGTGACATCCACCGTACACCACCATCAGTAGCATACGCTTCCCTTCATGGTTGGTTCACAGGTTCAACTCTTCAGTCCCTCAGTGTTTGCAAAGTGGCTGTGGGAGCACTGCACACGTGTCACCACTGAAAAAGGAAGGAGGGAGAGGGGAAAATGCCACCTGACACTTGAAATTTCCCTTAAGACAGCTTTCAGAAAGCACCAAGAGGGTCGGTACATAGGTCTGTGGCACAGCACCTGCCTGGCAGTCACAGAGTCCTGATTAACAGGGTGACTAGTGATCATCACCACCAACGTTTCTGCCACATATAAATATTTTGCAAAACAGCAATAGAATAAGGACTTTTTATACTGAAGTATCTACAAATAGCAGTGTTAGTTGCAGAAAGGCAGGCCTAAAATTAACTTTCTCTGTGCTGCCTGATTTTCAGCATTTCCCTTTTCCTTTGGTTTTATGGAGTTCTGAGCTTGGTATAATAACTGGAAACATATGTTTTAGTATAATGAAGCATAGTAAACTTGACATTACTTAATGGATATAGTCTAATAACAAAACAATGACTAGGAGTGAAGAATACTGAAAAAGTACAGTGAAATGCAAGAGAACGTAAATTAGTAATGCATTTATGGACCCAGTAAATCTTTGAAACTTAGCTTAACTAATTTTCCTTTTTCTATACTCTTTCAGCAATGGCTGAAAGACTTTTAGAAAGTCAAGGTTTTATGTAGAATTTAAAACATTTATTCTAATAATTTGTCAATTAATAATAGAAATAAAATATATTATTGGTTACCGTGAGAATCCCTGAGAACACCAAAAGATACTGAAATTTGAGTTTTTGAAATGCAAAGTTTATTTAAATAATCTATCCAGAGAGCCAAATAAAAGTCTATCAACAGACTTGTTTCTTTTCTAACAATGGAAAATTAGATTATTGAACTATAAGAGGGTTTTGAAATCCTTTTTTGAGAAAACATTATGTATAAATCAAAGGAGTTGGACTCTAGTAGTGGAATTCATTTCATTCACTTCTTTTTCTTTCTGCATACAAAAGATTGTCTTTGGATCTTAAGCTTCTGATACAGACTGGTATTTTTAAAAGTCATTCGGTGTTTGTAATACCCTCCGGGCAGAGAGCCCCTTCATATTCAAGCAGACACATATATATGCTGTTGCAACTCTCACATTCAAATTTCTTAGTGTCAAACATAATATTGAGTGAATTTTTTCCTATTTATGGCAAATACTTTGGCACACAGTTGTTGGATGTCTTTTATAAAATGTCTATTTTGAACTTACTTGTATTCCTCTTTCAGTGTTAGGAAATAGCAGACTAAAGGCGAACATGGAGAGAACAAAACATCACCTTTGTGATTAGCAAAGCGATTTCAGTAAATGACTGAGGCCTGCAGCACTTAGTGTTCAGGTTCAGACTGGGGCTGAGGTTAGCCTCCTTCCTGTCTCACAGACTGGCCCTGCCCAGCTTGGGAGTGCTCTGCATCTCCACAGAGCCAGGGTAATGAAACCATCAGCACTTTTCCTCTCCTCTTCCCTCTCTAGGTTAACAGGCTGAGAGTGGGGCGCCTGGAGGGTCCTCTGGCTCAGTCACTCTGGTTTCCAGGGGCCAGCATCCAGCTGGGCATCCCTGCTGAGAACTGAGCAGTGGAAGCAGCCTGGTCCTAAGGGGCCTCAGGAGCGTTTCTCATGGTGAGGTGTGAGAACATCTGTTCCATCATTTTAGCCCTGGGAGGTGCAGTGCACCGTTTTCTCGTATTGTTCGTTGTACAGCTTTTTGGTCTTTTAATTTTGACTTACACCGCTGTGCTTTCGGTGGTCTAGGGGAATAGTTTGCCCCCTGAGAGCGTCCCTGCCTTCCCGCTACCCACAGCTTCTGCAGCTTCCTCCTGCAGGCTCCTTTCAGTGCTGCAGCCTGAGGCTCCTCAGCAGCACTCCCGCCCTCCAGGTGGCCAGGGCCATAGGCCCCAGAAGTGATCCTCAACCTGGGGTGTCCAGGTCAGCAAGAAAGAAGCACAGCATTGCCTCTGCTCAGCGAGGAGGTTCCACAGTGCTTGCACAAGACTATCCAGGAGGGTGCCCCAGAACTGACTCCATTTTTCCCATAGAAATAACATGCGCACAAACCTCACGAACATGACCACGCTTCTTTCTTTCTTCTGGCTGTTGCTGTTCTCTTCTTTTCTGCCTCACTTTCCCCACTATCTCATCTTTGGAGAGCTTGTTAGGCCAGACCTCCCTTCAAGTCTACTTCTGCATTTTGTGGCTGCTGCAGAGACCCACGGGTGGATGCTGTGCACTTCTTTTCAGGAGGCTTTGGAAGGTGACAGAGCTTCACATTGGTTCCAAGGCCTAAAGCTTCCTCTCCAGGCTGTGTCCCATAGCAAGCTATGTCCAGATATGTCTTCCAGTAGAATTCTTCAGGGGATCTGTCATTAGAGTAAATCCTGACATCAGGGTATTCTAATTACACAGTAACAAGGATACAGAAATGCTAGAAACGAACTGTATAATGTTCTGATTATTAATTTCCCATAGAGGATTGAATGTAACTTACAAGAGGGAAGTTTTAAAGAGATTACACAATATGAAATTGTAAGTTAAAGTCTAAAACAAACCCCAAAAGTTTAAAGTACAAGCAATGCACGAAGAATCAAGTTGATTCCCTAGTCCATCATTTGTCCCCTGTTGGAGGGAGGCTGAGAATGCAGGGCTTTGGGCTAAGGTCGAGGTCTCTACCCAGGGCTGCTGCCTGGCTTGACGCTCACCCTCTGTGTTCATTCCAAGCCCTGCGCCTGCAGCTTCTCCACTGTTTCCTTCTGCATTGCCTGCTGTTGGTCTGCAGGATTCATAGAATCCCCCTGTGTCTGTGCTATTGGTCCATTCACTGTATATCTTTTTAAAAGAAGCTGTAAGTTATAAAGAAAAGTTTTCAAATAACTCAGAATAATGTTTTGCCATTTTGTATGCAAAGAACTAAAAGACAATATATTATATCTCTCCCTTTCACACTCATTGAAATAATGTTGAAAACTATTTTTCTTCTACATATTCTGAACCAAATAGTATATTTTTGGCTTTGTTCTTGGCATTTATGGACCACAGTACCACAAGATAATATTCAGTATGCCTATTCCAGTCTCATTTTTTACCGATCCATAAAATACAGAAGTAATGAGATGGTTTTGAAGAAATTTCATGGTAAGCTGATATTCCCATGTCATCTCTCTAAGTGATTGTGGTTTCTACTAACTGGAGAAATTAGGAGCAGGTGTTTCTGCCACAAACAGTTTTAAAATCATTTTCCCGAGGCTGTGAGGCTGTTCACTGAGTATTCTGTGTCTATCTGACAGTCTCCAGAAGGGACAAAGTAGGCAGGGTGGCGTTTGGAGGTTTAGAGGCTGCTTTCTGGTGGCCAGCAGCACACTGCCCAGTTTCCAGAGCTGTTGCTGAAGGGTCCTTTTGCAGGGCAGTCAGGATCCTGGAAATCAGCTGACTGTCCAAAAAGAGGAGGTCACACGTGTAGTGCACACCAGGCTTGTGTTTCCCACCTGAACCGTGGACTCATGCAGCCCTGTGAACTCTCTGGTGTGTGTGACTTGTGATCCTTCATGGTGCACAGAGCTACTTCCCTGACAGCATGATTAAAACATGCATCCTGTCTTTTGGAAGCAGGCAACTTTTGATCCTGCACTACAAGAGAATTACCTGCATTTGTGTCTGGTGAGCCATGGGTTATGCCAGCCCCCCTTGTTTTAGCTGGCACAGGGCCTTTTGCCTATTCAGAGAGTAGTGCTGGGTGGGTGATTTGGAAGCCTCTAGCCCATGCCGCACTGAGAGTTTCATGTGTCATTTTCTTACTTTGTAAAGGTTGTGGACCTGGTGCTTTATGAATTTTATTTTACTTTTGTTGCATTTCCTTCTTCTTGTTTCATTGCTCTGAGTGATTTGACTCTTTCTATTAGTTTTTTTTTTTTTTTTTAAATCGCTTCTCTGCTTTCACTCCCAAGCATTTCTGAACTCCTGTGTTTCTCTGGGTTGTCTTACGGGACCTGTCACAGTGAGACAGATGAAAATATTACGTCTACCTTCCAGCATTCACAGTTCAAACAAATATTCTCCACCCTCTCCTTCATGATTTGGCTAGTCACATGCAAGGACTAATCCACCAAAAGAACAGCATCTATGTGCAGACACCATGCTTCTTCTTCTTCACTAGATTTCTTTTGGTGTGTTTCATCGCGGCAACATCTTCCCACAGAGTCTTATTTCATAGAATCCTTGGTCCTGAAATGGTCCAGAGAGGAATTTTATGCAGACTTGTAGTTACTGACACTCCGAAATGCTTTCAGAAATGCCATAAGAATTCAAATACTAATCTTATTTTTTGCATAGTTCTGTCAAAATTTATATAAATTCTTGAAGGAAATCCTTGAAATACTAGAGTTTATTTCCAAATGTTCCTTTGACTTTTGTATATCTCCAGTTTAACATTTATGAGGTCAAGTCACATTCCTCCTCTGCTTCAAACCTATGGTAGTTCCTAACATTTCTCAGTTTAAAAGCCAGTCTCCTGAATGCCTGCAAATCCATGAGGGCTTTTATATTTCCCTTTTGAGTTTCCCTTGTATCCTTTCACTGACACCACCCCCCTGCAGGAAGGAAAATCCCAGCTGCTATTAGTTCTCACTCCTTCTGGTCCTTGAGGTGTCTGAACGTGGCTGCTTTCTTTACTCAGAAAGATTTTGTGAGATCCCTACTGGGCTCAGTTTCATGCCTTTTTTCTTTTTCCTTAAACATCACTTTTTTGAAGAAGCTTATCCAGAATTTAAAATAGAAAGTCCTTCTCACTCCTCTTCCTGCTCCATCTCTCTGTGAATCCAAGGTCTATTACCATCTAACAAACCACATGAAATTTATGTATTTTTGTTCATATTCTACCACTGTTGATATAGAGACATTCACTTGTATATTAGAAACACAAGTCTATTAAATTGGCAGCTTTTTTCATTGTTAGACTTACATTAACAATAGGATATTAGACAATTGTAGTCAAGGGTTGTACAGAGAGCAATTAGAATCAGGACATGGAGTTTATAATATTGTTTGATGATGGTCACCCAGAGTTAACACAAGAAATTGCAGGAAATCTATCCACAACACCAAAGACATAGAATATTTAGCCAAGGGCCTGAATCCCAGAGCAATGTTCCACACAAGTCCAGATGAAGACCCAGAGCTCATGACAATGCCTCCCACGAATCCAGCTGGCAGTCTAAAGCCCATAAGAAGGACTTGAGCCAGTCTCTTTTATGGATCCATGCTGGGAAGGCCCAAAGGTCAGTGGTGGAAGTCAGAAGGTCTATGCTAGCATGGTAAAGGAGCTGTACTGTGGGTTGAAGATTCTATGCTAGAGCCGAGAAGTCACACTCACAACAAAGACCAGAGCTGTCCTGGAAAGCACTGCAGCCACCCTCAGTGACACAGAGGCCCCGAGCTCCTCTGACACTAAGCACAGTGAAGTACATGCCAGGAAGCCAGCATGCCGAGTTCATCCTGGAGACCAAGCGGCACACATCTTTCCCTCTGGATCCAGGAAGCAATGCTCGATGTGAGGACCAAAGCTTCTCCAGAAGAACCAACAGCTCAAACAACTCATAGGAGAACCCAGAATGCCTCAGTGCTTCAATGCATTAATGCCTTAGTGCGATAACTTCTTCTTCTACATGTCTATTTATTCTGGTAACCTTCCTGAGGTGGAACATCTACACTGAGCAGCATGGTGATTCAATCCCACTGGCGTTAAGTTGACCACCAATTTTTAATCCATAACATTCATCTTAGTAATTTCCTTTCTGGATAAGAATACAATAACCAACACTAGCAATTTATAAGAGGAGAAATGCACTTTGGCTCAAGTTGCAGAGAGTTTAGTCCTTTGTAGGCCAGCTCCAACCAGAAACACGATGGCAAAAAAGTCTTTCAAGGAGCAGAGCTACTGATGTCATGGGGGTCAGGAACAAGAGAAGGCAGGGAGGGACTGGAAAGAAAGATGTATACTTCCATGTCATGCCCTCAGTGTCCTGCCTTATCTGACTGGGTCCCAGTCCCTAACAGCAAGTCAGCTATAGCTCTGTCATGACCCAGGCAACTTTTCAACACATGAGGCTTTGGGAGCCACAGTACAGTAAAATACTAATATTCCACTGCTGGCCCTCAAATGATTCATGTGCATCTGTTTATACAAAATGCATTTAGTTCAATTGAAATAGGAACCAAATTCAGTAGTTCAAGCTTTGATAAAAAGTCCAACTGCAAAGCTTCCCCTGAGATTCCAAGCAAACTCATACAATAGCTTCAAACCCATATCCAAAAAAAAGTTAAACACTGCCAACATGCAATGACATAAGAGGAATATTCCCATTCTAAGTGGGAGAAATGGGGTAATATGAAGAAATTATACCAAAGCAAAACTGAAACCTATAGGGCAAACATTATATCCTGTTGTTCCATAACCAGCACCAAGGGCGAGTTGTGATGAGATGTGAGACCCAAATTGCTTTAGGGCCCCATTCCTCTAGCACAGCCAGTTGCAGCTATCATGGCCTTTCTCCTGGGGTGTTTTCATTGACTTTCTGTGTCCTTCCTTAAGAAAAGATCCATGGTCCTGGAATCTCCAGCTCTCCAGGGTATGCACTGCACCTTTTGATTCAGTTTCACAGCTTCACATATGCCATACTGAGGACAAATTTCCTGATGACCCAGGCCTTCTTCTAAAACTGAGTGGAAGCCTTCCTGACCCGACAACTCATAAACTTTGCATGCCTGTCAACACAACACCATGTGGTACACCAAAGTCTGAAGCCAGCTCAAACAGTAGCCATACTTCTCTAAGTCATTAATGTAGCAGTCTTTGAGCACCTCGATGCCCTGAGCACTGCACAGCAAATCCCAGGAAAATTCCCTGGAATGACCTTTGATCTGTGGACTCTACAACTCTCAAAGCAAAGTCTTTCAAAGGCATTTATCTGCACCATTTTACATTCTTAGACTTGTGAAGGATAAGTTTTACTAGTTCTGGGAATGCCCTCAAGCATCTTTCCTATGGTTCCCTTGAAAAGTATTTATCTTTTTTTATGCTAGTCTTCGTGGTATCCAAGGTCTCCCTTGCTCCAACTTTCCTTTTTGACCAAAAACAGAATTTTCAATTGAGCACTGGTCTTCTGATTTTTCACTGTAAATCTCAAAAAAAGAAGACGGCAGTGCTCATCTACAGTGTGAATACTGAATTGCCTTGAGATTTCCTCTTCCAGATTAATTCATCCACTGCCATTCATCTCAATTTCTTCCAAAGAGTCAGGAGATAGGCAGAATGTAAACAAATTCTCTGGCAACGCATGATATACATGGCCTCACACCCAACTACAAATGGAATTCTTCTTCCAAATTAACTATTCCTGAGCCTAGTCTTTACCATCTGCATTTCCATTGGCATTCTGATATTCTGAGATCTGAACAAAATCACTCATCAGGATAGGCTTATAGCATTCTAAGTCTGCCTAGCCAGTCTTTCCAGACCTTTCCAAACTCCTCCTACAAAGCAGTTAAAAGGCATGTGAGCAACATGATTAGGAAAAATTAAAGCAATGACCCCACTTCTTGTATCAGAATCTCTCTTATTTACTTCTTTATGGCTGAGACATAATTTCAAATACTTTAGAGTTTAAGTGAGGAAATTTTATTTTGGCTCAGTCTCAGTAGATTTATTTCATGGTCTTCAGATTCCTTGGCAAGAAATCACAGGAGAAGGCTTGCTGAGGATAAAATCTGCTCATATCATAGCAGCCAGGAGGAAGAGAGGGTCAAGGGAGAACTAGATCCATAAGTCCCTCAGTTTCCTATCTGTGCTTACCAGATCCCCCCCTCCTAACAGCAAATTAGCTGTAGTGCCCTGATTTTCTCTCTCTTTTCATATCTTCCTATCTCATTTTCTCTCCATCATTTCTTTTCTCATTGCTTTTAGGCACCTAGAGATAGAATATATCTTTGTACATATCTATGATTCAATAAAATTTTCCTAAACGCATAAACATAAACAAATGATAAATGTTCTTTATCCAGGGTCATGGACACCCTTTATTCCAGGTCATGGACACCCATGCAGACTTCATGTTTTCTGCCCCTGAGATTTTCCACTCTGCTGGGTTGTCAGATTGCTGGCACATACCAAGGCTTTCATTAACAAGGTGACCAAAACATATCCTGAACTTCCAGTGGCATTTTCTGTAAGAGAGTTAGTCTCAAGCTGCTGCTCTCAAAACTGTGTGTTTGCGGGGAGGGGTTGTTGGATGATAAGGTTTAATTTTTCATTTTAAATCTGTTTGCCTTGTTTTGGATGAGGTCTTCCTAAGTAATTCTTCCTCTAGTATCAGTGTTTCTTCCATTATTTTGTCTTCATTCCCTACTACTCATGTTCTGATAAAAAAAAGATGAGCATATTTTCAAAACCCCTTCACTTCCTTCTTGATAGTCTAAGCAAACCCATTTCTTAAAGGCAGAATCAAATTTTCATTGCTGTTTTACGATTTTAGTTTGCAGTACTTTCACGGAGTTCTCTTTGGAAGCCTTGAAACATTTTTATTCAAAGTAAGATTTTTTTGAAAAATAGTGGAACAGGTTTGAGGACATTCATTTACTAGACAGACACATCCTTGGTGGTTGTTTTCATAATATTCATGACAATTCTTATAAATTTATTCATGCTCCTTGATCTTGAGGATGATAACATTTTTAGGATAGTCACTGTTTTGTACTTTGTATTTGCTCATAATAAAATATATCATCTTTCCTTGGGTGAAGACATGTATGAAATTTAAATCCAGGATAAAAACTTACATAAAAGACAAAACCCTAATACCCGCCATGCACACCAGTGGGCCAGTGCATTTGAATGCTTTTAGTGCAGTTCCCTGCAGTGGAGAAACCCTGCAGGAGCCTTTGCAATACATAATTTGGGTAGCTATTTTAGTCCTGCCTATATAGATCTGCAACTAATAATTTAAAGCATTAACCTATACTTCGTGGGTCTAATGGAAATTATCTGCATGTGCATTAGTAAAATAAAGACAAAATAGAAAACCAAATAGCACCCTGCCTATGAATGTGGTTGGGAAACACAGCAAAAACACTGTCTGATACTTGCAAAAGTTCTATTTCTGCTTTACCCTGGAATAAAATATAGAACACACTGCAAGTGTGTCATTCAACACTGAACAATGCCATTTTTGTGTAAGCTATTTTCTAAACTCTGTATTGGTTAGACATAACTCTACCTACATGCACAACTATTCCCTGGTCTAAAGGCTTAGCCACTGGGATCAAATCTAAGGAGCTTGTGTTTACAAGGACTAATGCTCTCTGCTGAGGTTATAGCATACAGCAGCTAACTGCCCTCACTATAGAAAGATCAGCTCCACGGAACACACTGCAAGAAGTATGCTACCCAGTGGAGCCTTTACAAAGCTTTGATTTCTCCCAGTTATTGTTTTAGCCACATTTTAACTTTTGATGAATTTCTCAAGGTTTCCCACATTGTCACGTGTTAAGGCTTTGAGAGATCAGTCTCTTTCCCACCTGTTTCTATCTTCAGAAACAAGTAAGGGAAAGATACAGAAACATATCAAATATACCCCAAAGTTTTATTTGCATTATGGATAAAGCTGCTTATGTGCTATAAAAATTACCATGTCATGGCTGTCACTGGACATCCACAGCCCTCAGCAGTGAGGCAAATCTGACACCGTTGGTCTTCTGCTGTCAAGAGCAAAACAGAACGTGTGCCCTGTACAGGCATCATCAAGAGGACGACACACATACTGTCTCTCTACACACAGGAAGCAGCTGGCTTTTTCCCTTCCCAGACTGAGTGAGGGCCCTGAGGAGAGCCAGCACTCCAGTGAGTTAGAATGTGTACAGTCTCCTTGTCAGAAGCAGGTGTCCTCAGATGCTCTCGGGTTCTGTTACTTTGAATTGGCCATGATTGACTCAGACTCAAATTCACTCTGCCAGAATTTTTTAACATGGGCAAGTGAGTGTACTGAGTCCTTTTTAGGTTTTTGATACTACAAAATTATTTTCTTCATGACTCATAATCATATTCTATCTACACATTTGTATTTAAATAAGCATGGAATGCTATGCTGGACCAGTTTACAGTGGTCCACAGCAGAAATGCTTCCCAGACTACTTCTGTGTATGCATGTACTGAGAAGTGTTATGGAGCAGTCATGAGGGGGCCAGCACTTAACAGACAGTATGATAACTAATTAATGTAATGATACTCATATAACAAGACATGGAAAGAAGGTTAATGCGATAATAAGGTTTACTTGATCTTGAAGATTTAACATGAAGGCACATTCAAGGTAGCTTAATTAGATTTTAAGCACCTTTTACAATTCACATGTGTACTTGTTACTCCACATGTTCTAAAAATAAATTTTATTTCATTTAAATTAATAATTTTTGTCTAATATATTCCTGTGTTGTTTTACTGTTATTTGTAGTAGTGTCTCTTCAAATTTTTCATTTAATGTACATTATGTATAACTTTCATACTGTATTTGGATTGTAGTTAAAAATAGTACAATGTTTAAAATATTTAATGTTTGAAACAAAACCATACTATGATTTGGACAGTCATGACAATTTATAACTGGACTCATCTCATTAATCTTTATGTGATTAACTTATTTCATTGTACTCTATATCAGTATATTTGATTTTTTCTTTGCTAGCTGTGTCATTTTAAACTTGAAAACATGGAGACAGTGTTTTAGAAATTAATGTAATAACAAAACCGGACATCATTGCAGTAGTAACACAGCCAGTAACTCACAGTGCAGTAGTAATACCGCCATGTGGTGCCCTGGGAAACGTAAGGCACGTTTTCACATTCAGTGTGGATACTTCACGAGTGGTTCCAGTTAGCAGTTTATACTATTTCTTACACTTTTAAGGAAATACTAATATTGTCCTCCTCTCAGTTTTACTGCTTTTTCCACGCCGTCTCACAAGGTCTAGGAATTTCTCCAAGAAGTTTGCTTGGTAGCACATGGAGTCTTAAAGTCTCCACCCACAAAGCAGGGTGATTCTCGTCCCTCCTGGAGGCTGAGTCTGGTGCTTTTTGTAAAGACCAATTCAGCTTTTGTGTTCTACCCTGAAGGCAACGATGAATACTGTAGCTCACAGTAAACTCTTCCACCATTACATCCTCTATTAACAGTTTCTTTTCCATTGAGTAACTAATTTGATATTTATGCCACTTTTATTTTTCTCTAGGTTGTTAACCTATGCATAAACACAAAATTAGATATGAAATAAGGAAGAGCCTTATCTTATGAGCTGTTTTCTCTTTTACAATGAATTTGTGTTTTGCAACAGTAATTAGTAAGAAAATCTTTAATCTACTGTGTTTACTGAACAGGAGGATTTTTAATATAATAAAGTAATTAATAAACAAAATGGCTTGTAAAAAGACTGAAGTTGGGCTGGGGGTTTAGCTCAGCAGCATAAGCGCCTGCCTTGCAAGCAGGCAGTTGTGAGTTCGATCCCTGGTACTGATAAAAACGAAAAAAAACCAAAAAAAAAAAAAAAAAGACTGAAGTTACAATCTGGGTCTCCAGGTACCTTATTCTCATAGGGATGAACCAACACTTAGGCTAATCTTGCAACAGATTAGTCTATAAATTTTCTGATGGAAAAGGCGAGAATGTGGCTCTCACTCATAGAGGAGCTTGAAACCAGAATAAGCTAGTAAGTCCGTAAAGCTGTGTGGCAAGAAAAGGACTCCTTCCTTATCTGTTCTGATAAAAACAAAACAAAACAATCAACAACAACTAAGCAATGTAAATATTTTAAGCAATTAATATTTTATATGGTAGATGATGAATATTTTAATTATGAATAATATTTTAAAGAGTATTTGCATATTTTAGCTCTCTACTATGACTATTTTTGTATTTCTCTTTTTTAATCTATTGTCTATAAGGAACTGCAATTTAGAAAGTTCTCAAATTAGGTTAGTGCCTTAAACTGTTTTAGATTACAGTAAAGTTATTCCAAATTCTTCTACATACTACTTGTAATTTATCCAAATTTGTTATCATACACTTGACAAGAACAATATGTGTGCATTCTGGACACATCGTTGAAGAGACACTGAATAATTTAAATTTGATTTTTGAAAATATATACAAATTAAAGGACTCAGAGGAGAAACAGGGAGATGGAAATGTGCGTTGGTGGGGGAGTGATTCTTGCTGTGGGGGACCCATGTGTACCTGGTGCATTTCCTTAGTGGAACTCCTGTCAGAATCCCAGGTATGTACAGAAATTGGCACAGTAACCCCTGAAATTCATTTGGTAATTCCAGGGATACAGTCGAGCTGAGCCATCTTGAAAACAGTAGCAGACTTGAAAGCTCACAGTTCACGACTTCAGCACTGACTCGGGAGCCACAGTAATCAGGCAGGGCAGTACTGGCCTCACGTAGATAAGTAAATCAATGGAAAGAAGTGAAAGGATCTGACCGAAAATGAGAGTAAAATGGAGGCGAGCAAGGGAACTTAAAGATCTGGGAGGACGAGCCGCAGCCCAGGAGGTCGGCCTGAGGCACAGTCAGTTCTCACCCTCGCCTGGATAGCGCGAGTGTGGGGAGCTAAATGCACAGGTGCCCCGGCGTTAGAGCAGGGAAAGAAAGCTGTGGCAGCTGAGGCACGGCTACTGCCCAAAGGACAAAAGCACCCCCTGGGCTGAGAGGTGCCGCCTCCGCAGGAGGGAACAGAGTTGGGGTGCCGGGGATGCAGCCAGGAGCCCAGCGCCTTCGGGAATCACAGCGCAGGGTCACCGCCAGAAGGAGACGTCAACTTCCTTGAGCTACTCAGGGCAAACTTTCTGCAGCTTGCAATTAATCATATTGTATTGGAAACAGGTTGATAGCATTTTAATTTATAGAAGCTTTTCGTGGTACCAGAGGTTGAACCCAGCACCTTCTCACTCACCTACATCCCCAGCCTTTTTATTATTCTGTTACTTTGGAATGGGCCTCCCTAAGTCAGTCAGTTTCCCAGGCTGAGTTTGGACTCACGTATTGTTATGTTTTTCCCATTTTTTGAAAAACGGCATAAGGAGATATGGCCAAGTAGAGAACTATCTGCAACAAGAGTTATGGCCAATGCCTTTAAAAACCACCTATATTTTGCTGTAGATTTTAACATAATGTTGAATGATATATGAGGTATCATCAAAATAGACAGTGGATGCTTAAATGTAATAAAATCATTACAGTAAAAACACATTACTATTAGTCTTTCTCAAGTTTCTCCCTTTGCATCAAAAGTACGTATCTGACAGTTATTGCCACGTTCTGAATCCATTCTGAAGGAATGTCATGTTGAGTGCCATCCAACAGAAAGCCAGGCTTGTAAAAATGTCACCGTGAGTCCTTATCCACTGTATTCATGCTGTGTGACTTCAGTTGTCTACCACAATCAAAATGGCCTGGACATTTTAAATTGATTTAGTTGACTAGACCTCAGCTAATTAAACCAAGAAGAATATGTACCTGTTGAAATAGCTTAAAATGTTGTGATGCTTCATAATTACACTGGATAAATAGATCAAAAAAGTCATGGAAGTTTATTGGCATAGGTATGTTGCTCTTAATTTATATTTTTCCTCCAACACTTGTGACCGTTTCTACACTGTCAGGAAGCCTGCAATAACGTGATCTGAGGGTTTTGTAATATTGACAAAAAGCAGTGTGGAAGTCATGAACATAAAAATACTGCTTTGGGACAAAGTTAAAGAGAAATTGATGGCTTTAAAACTGTCAGAGACGAAAGGCATTGGACAAGCTCACTAACATTTACAATATTTATTAAACCTGGTCTGTAATTTTTTTATAGGAAAGTTGCTTTAATGACAAAGGAAGTCATAACACAAACAGAACAACCCAGATGCTGCTGTGAGTCAGCACCACTTCAGACACATTTATGTTCCTAGCCTCCAGCTTTCTCAGACTCCTTCCTAACAGTTGCAGCTGTGTGAATAATCTGTGGAAGGGCCGTGATAGAATTCTTCAAAAGAATACAAGATTATGGTGTCCAGTGAATGGAAAGCACTTGGTGCTTCACTGTCTTCTTACCAGTGACCTGATCGTCCACCTTACATTTATTTTCACTTTCAACGAGGAGGAATTCACTATGCAGGGTCAGGGATTATTGCTCTGATCAAAATCAGGCTCCTCAGGTGGATTTCTGTGCTTTCTGCCACAGTGCAACAGCTTCTGAAGAGCAATGAAGTTTGAGAAGAATGCGGGGTTTAGTGTTAAAGAGATGCTCATTTCTCATTGGATGTATCTTAATATTAGATTTGAAGGGTAATCAGGTTAAACGGATTCTATCATATCTTTTAATAACATAGAAGAGTAGGATTGGCCTATTCTAACACAGTGCAGGTGTTGTGGGCCTTCTGAAATGTATTTACCTGGCTTCACAGTTTAGTGCCTATCTATTACCATCAGTAAATAGTGTTTAGTAAGATTTTGAGTTGGGAAACATCTATAATGGTTCCATATGAAAACCAAGTTTCTAGTAAATGTAATTATACTAAATAGATTTTATTTTCTTATATACTTTTGTTGATTTATATTTTTTTACTACCAGAATACCTCTACTTTTAAATTTCTAGAGCAACTGTTCATCCATGTACAGTATCTGATTTATAATCTATGCTCTAAGATAGTTACACAAACT
This sequence comes from Cavia porcellus, assembly GCF_034190915.1. Classification (NCBI taxonomy): domain Eukaryota; kingdom Metazoa; phylum Chordata; class Mammalia; order Rodentia; family Caviidae; genus Cavia; species Cavia porcellus. The sequence continues at coordinate 52,479,559 of NW_026947497.1, forward strand.
GTATTTTAATTATATTTTTCTACATATTTACATGGTAATATTTACTAGTAGTTCAGTTTCCTTAAAAATTATTTCTAATGAGTATAAATTATGAATACCTCTCTAAAAATCCATACATGGCTAGTTTTCTGACTTTCATAGTATAAAATACAACTGGCAAAGATTTCCAATATGCCTTATTTACTACACTGAATGGTATAGTTCCAAATTTAAATTTTTATGCCAAGTAATCACATTGCAATAGAAATTTCTATGAAGATATTTATTTTAAGATCAGAAACAGATGATACACTTAGGCTAGGAATGTATTTAGTACTCCATTTGACTAGTTTCAAAACCCAGAATTTATATATTGTGTTAATTTTAAAAAGGAGAAAACAAATAGGGAACATGCCACCATAATATGCTACACTTAGAAGTTGCTCAAATGAATATTTTCATATATCTTAAAATTCAAAAATAGATCTAATTTTATACTTTGTTTAAATATTATTCATGAATAAAAATCACACACACACATATTTGTGTTGTCTTCCAGTTAAAGTAATAGAAGCATTTATGATTTGTTCAATACATTTTAATAATATATCATATTGACTAATATGTTATCATGTATAAAACATTACCTCATTATCAGAATTTATTTAATAATATATTAAGCAACCAAGTATTTGAAACTGTCAGTTGAATACAATTCTTGAATTATTTTACTAATATATGGAACATCTTCACAAAATAGTTGATAGACTTTAAATGTCACCTACACATGAAATTGTGGAAGCTTCTTTAAAGATTTCCAGCTAGTGCATTGCAAATCAGAATTTAAGTTCAATGCAGGAAGGCTTTGAGGTCTCCATTCTTTTTTCATCTGCTGTGAACAGACAGGAAAGACAAGTGCATGGCATGCACTTCCTAACTAAAAATGACTGTAACAAAATGTTTTTATTTATATTTCATGATACATATCACAGGAAAAATAACCTGGAGAAGAGGACAAGGATGCTAGCACAGACTTAATGCTCAGGCTTTGTTTCTATAGCCACATTAAAGAAGCAGAGGTCAAAAATTAAGAGAAAATATTGGTGAATCCTGGCTCCAAAAAGTGTGAGAAGGCAGACAAAATTAAGCAGCATTTGGCACAGGCCTTTTCATCCTTAATATTTACCTCTTTTTCCAAGTACTAACCCAAGTAATTTGAGTCTGAGAGTATAAAACCCAGTTTTTCAGTAAAAAATCTGATTTCCTGCTATTTTATTTGGAGCACTGGCCAAGGAACACACTAAATAAAGATATCTGTGTTCCTGTGGGCCCATTGGCTCACCACAATACTTAATTTAAGGCTCAGAACCTGAGATCTGATCTCTGTTTCAGAGAACTGACCACGTAATTTAGTGACCACCTCTAGATAATGAAAACATACAGTCTGATGAAAATAATGGTATGCTAGTGTATACAACAAAGGCAAGAAAACTGAGCAGCCAGAATATTAGTATCAGGCATTTTTATCTAAGAGATACACTTTGCCTGAGGGTCACTGGAAAGGACTATGATTGCAAGGCCACCCTAGAAGACAGGCTGTAGGATGGCTTGTTTCACTGAAATCCTGACCCATCATGGCCTAGGCTGGACTGTTCTACATGGAGAATGAGAGCTTGTGCAGTTGAGTGTTTTCCAAAAAGCATGAGCCCCATGTATTGTGAGATCTAGTCATAAGTGGTGGTGTATTTACTGCTTTAATGATTGCAATTTGCTTAATTTTTTGTTTTATACACTTAAGTGTATATAATTTGTATCAGATAAGCTTAGTAAATTCACTTATTCTCAAAACTTGTCTATAAAGTCTCTCATATTTTATGGAAAAAATCACTAGATGCCCAAGATACTCTTTGTTATAATATGGGAAATGTCTTCTGGATTTTGTTTTGTTTTCTAAAATATATGATATTTCTGCAGTACCACATACTCGTTGTCTCCTTGAAGCTATTTATGTAATCAGGTTTAGGTGAATTCAGTATCTATAAAGCCCAAATATATTATAGTATTCACCATTTAGCTTGCTCATATTTTGTTAGGGTCTTTTTTGTCCATTTTCTTGAATAAGATTGACTGATAATTATTCTCTTACACATCCCTTGTCAAATTTGCTTACTAAGTTTGTGTTGGGCTCAAAATGCAGACGGGGGATTTACAGTATGCTGCCTAATAAATTATCCAGAAACTTAGTGCCTTAAAACAGTAGACATTTATCATCATCAAAAAAATGAAAGGAAGATAGAATTATGAAATAATATGGAAATGAGAGACTAAGTAAATTACCAAGGGCTCTGCTAGGGGACGTTGGCATGAGGTCTTTTCTGAGCTTGTGTGTGCTCCCCACACACTCATGGTCTAAAGATTGGTTGGAGCCTGAGCATCTCTTTGGAGATGGTGCCTTCACGTGACTGTTGACAAAAGGCCTTTATTCCTTGCTGCCCCTGGCCAACATGACCATCTCTATTTGTAAAGCTTTGTGCAGTGGCTGTACCAAGCCAATGAGGTTTATCTGCGGTGCAGCGATTGCTAATTGGAAACTTCTGTAAGTTCGACTGAGTATCTTCAGGGGACAGCAGCTGACCTCTCTGGGAACATGAGAGCCTGAAGTGTCATGTAATGTAGCAGTCCTTTGTCAATGGGGGATAAAATTCTGATATATTTTCAAATCAGGAAGTGTGTATCCTGTAGCCTTTCTCTTCTTCTTCCCAAGTATTTTGGCTATTTGGGACTCCTTGTGATTCAGTATGGGTCTCAGGATAAGCTCTTCCATGAAGCAAGGGAAAGGATTTGGAGCTTTTGTACAGATGACATCGTGTGTGTAGGTCAGTTAGAAGAACTACATCTCACCCATTAATTATTTCTATTCATGAACACAAGATTAAGTTTTTTAAACCATCCTTTCAAAATGTTGTGCAGTGTTTAGTGTGCAGCTTTTTGATAAAATTTTCATATTTTTATATTTGGGAGTAATTTTTAGAAGCCTTAATTTCTAATCATGTTATAATTTGGAAAGGCTTTCCTTTCTCTCTGGATTTATTTATTTATTTGATTGGATTAATAGGATTTCAGTTACTTCATCATAATTGTTAATTATTCTGATGCTCAAGCTGTTCCATATTTATCAAAGGGAAACTCTGTGAGTTTTTAAGTATCGCCATCCTTGTGAAGTTCTGTTTAATTTTTGAAACAAAGTATTTGATTGAGCCTTGTATTGCCCCTTTTTTAGTGCAGTTCCAGAATGACTGACCTTCATGTACCTCCAATACACTGTAGTGAGTAATGACATCAGCAAACTAAGATCTCGGAACGTTACAGCATTGATAAAACACGCGGTTCATCCTTTCTCCTACTGCAGTCTTTACTCGCTTGTTTTTGCAAATCCACTGGTCCGTGAGGGTCACTGATCTTCTCTCCAATGTCCCCTTCAGTTCCTCCCATCATCCACGTGTACCCAGAGAGCCAGGCCACGGAGCTCGGAGTGACCGCCAGCCTCAGGTGCCACGCCGAGGGCGTCCCGGACACGCAGCTGGGCTGGCTAAAGAATGGGATGGACATCACGCCCAAGCTTTCCAAGCAGCTCACCCTGCAAGGTGTCTTCTTCGTGTATTTTCACCTTTTAGATCATCATGAAGAGTTTTGATGCTAAAATTTACAGCATTTTACATTATTCGGGACTAAAGAAAATGAATCAGTGGAACAGAATGTCATACATATGAAAAAGGGTTATTTCTAAGACATATTTGAAATAGTACTTTAATACTCTAAGTAACGGCCCTGTCATGATAATTAATTATATCATCATTTAGTTTGTAAATAAAATATTAAATTATATATGTTTAAAGGACTTGTGAATTACAGTAGATGTACTGGACAGAATAACTGGACAGAAAGACATTACTGAAGTTACTTTTTAAATGTTTAAGTAAAATATGGATTTTAGAGGACTTTAATAGTACAGAAGTTTTGAATATTTTCCAGCATATTTTGTAAATGAAGATATTATTAGATAACTAAACATTTCAAATTTATTTCCTTGAAAGATATTAATTTGATTCTACATATAAATATTCTGAAATTTTTAATATTTTGATATGGATATATGGTTAGTCCATCATCTACATTACAACAATTATAAATTTTTAGAAAATAAAAGTAACATAATTTTTAAGGCTAAATACTGAAGACAGTGCAAAAGCAATTACACATTATGAGCTAATTAAGCTATTAAATTTGCAAATCTGACTCGAGGGTTTTAAAATTTCATTTAAAGAGAAAAAGAAAAAAAAACAGAAAAAGGGTACAAGTAATACAGAATTTTAAAAAAATAAACAGTAAGAAATAATGAGTTAATAGATTATATGTTGTCATCTTAGATATAGTTTTTCAAGTTACAAAATTAAATGTGTCTATACATTCACGAGTCAGGTGTTCTTTTAGCATTTGCATGTGAAATTCTGTTCTAGTCACTAACTGAAAAACTGTGGGCCAGGGTACGATAATATGTGAATGAAGGGAAATAAAATCCTCATACAGTGAAAATTATGTTAACAAGCAAATCAAGATAAATAGTGCAGGAAAGCTAAAAGTCAACAAACCGACAAGACACCAAGAGGTAGCTCACGGAAGAAGGAAAGTTTAAAAGGGAGGAAGAGTTCCACAATGTTGGAAGATCGTTAACATTTCCTTGTGGCATTTTAAAGAGTTTCAGCAGTCTTCGCGTTTTGTGGCATTAGAAATGAGAAGGAGGTAATAAGCCCTTAGGAAATGAAACGAAGTCAACAAGCAGTAGCTGCCTGTGTGCAGGGTTGGACCTAGAGGGCAGGTTTCAGGGTGATTTACCTATCTTATCTATGGTGAGCAAGTACCAGAAGAAAGGAGAGGGAAAGGGATGTGGAGAGCATCCTAGAAACTGGCAGAAAGGAGGAGAGACTTCTTGAAAGAATCAAGAGAGAAACGTCCTTGAGAAGTAAACAAGGGTGAAGCTGGAAACAGGAAGCTTTGGGCCATTTTCTAATCATTTAGTTTATTCTGTGCTTTACAAAGGAGGTCCCTGCTGAGAGTGAGGCTGGTGATGCTCAGAGGGACTCCCCACACAGCTCAAATCCAAAGAAGCGTGGATTAGGATGTGAGAAAACAGTGTCTGATGGTAAAGGTCACGTGAAGTGAATGCTGAGCAGCACTGACTCCCTGTGACCGCGAATCAGGATCAGACGTCCAGTAAGCTTGTTCCTGTCCTGTCCTGTGACTTCCTCAAAGGGCTGGCTCCAGGCACAGCGGTGTGGGGAAGGTGAGATGGCTTCAGGAGGAGGAGAAGGGCTTCAGGCCATTGCTGGGGAGGGAAGCAGGAGTTCAGCAGAGGAGAGGAGGCTCCAGGGACACCAAACTGCAGAGAAGGACAGGCAACAGCCATGCTGTGTGGGGAATAGAGAAGTATCGGAGACAGAATTTGAAGGAGCAGTGTGCTGATTTTAAATTTCAGTAAAATTGTAAGAAATTTGGGTTGAGTGTGTAGATCTTGAAAGATAAGTTGTGGTCTTTGGTGGAAACCATATTTCATGTAAAACAAGAGGTCGATAAACTTGATTTTCTTTTTTTTTTTTTTTTTTTTTTTTTTTTTTTTTTTTTTAGACAGAGGTCTGTAAATTAAGGCTTCCAGACCAAGTCTGGACAGTTATTTGTAAACGAAACCTGCAGTATTCTAGGTTTTTCTGTTTGTCTTCATGTTTATTTTGTGTTTAGAGCACATCAACACTCATTTAATGGCTGTGCCAGCTGCTTTAGTACTGAGATGGCAGAGTTACTGCCAAATAACTACAGCCTACAGAACCTAAAGCGCTCCTCTCTGGAGTTTTGTAGTAAGAGCAAATCTGAGACTCGCCTTGCTGCTTTGGAGTAGTGAGTCCCAGCAGAAGAGGCCAACCAAGCGGTTGTGCAGTGAGCGTCTCTAAATCGAGTCAGACTCAGGTCACTCAGAAGCTTCCTCCTTCCCAGACAGACACTGCCTGCCACATAGCCTTGGAGGCCTGAGAGCCACTGGCCTCGAGGACACCTGGACCCCTTCCCATTTGTTCTCTGTGCTTTCCCATAGTCCAGCTGTCCCAGCTGTGCCCAGTTGATTTCAGTTTCACACTCCCTGGAACAGTGCCCGGCCATCTGCTTGTACCTAATGATCTGATTGGGTGGGAATGTAGAGTGTGCACACACATACACACACACACACACACACACACACACACACACACACAAACATACGTACAGACATGTCCAGCAAAGCAGGCACAGAGCAAGGGAAGTTGAGAGTGTAGCCAGTAACGCACAGCTTTCCAGTAAAAGTATCATCTCACCAAGATGTGTGATTGCAATTCCCGCTGTGGCCCTTTGGCCTCATGTCAGTTCCTCCAGTTTCTGTGCCATCACATAGTTTAGTTTAGTTTAGTTTAGTTTAGTTATGGCTGAAAGGCAATTAGAAGTATGTTCTCTCTCTCCACTGTCATACTTCTAGGCATGTACTGTTATCTCAGTAACACCATTGTGAATGACCAGGATATGTTTGCATGATGGCACTCATTTCATTTCTTATGGTAGTGTATACATGGATGAACAATATTTATCATTCAAATTTTTAGGAAACTCAGGAAAAAGAGACTCTAAGTAAAGGAACACACAACTTCTAGTTAACCTGTGTAATTCTTCCTGTGGGTGTGGGATGGATACTGGCAGAGAAGACACTACACTGGGCTTGGGTCTGAGAACGAAGGTGCAGTTTACAGAACACTTGAATTCCTGCCTCCAAAGGAGGGAAGGAGGACAACAGCAGTATAATAAGGACAGTCTCAGACAATCGCTCAACCATGTCATCTGAAAGCAGAGGACCAAAGCTGAAAGTGTCCTTTACAAGTTGCCTTTGCCTGTCTTCCCAGCCAATGGAAGTGAGGTTCACATCAGCAAAGTGCGGTATGAAGACACCGGGGCATACACATGTGTTGTGAAGAATGAGTTGGGCATGGATGAAGACATCTCTTCCACTGTTTGTGGAAGATTCTGCTTGAAAGACTCGTATGTATTAAACTTTATGGCTCTTTAGATTACGATAGTCTCTTCCAGATGTTCAAAAAGCCATGCACCAGAAACCTGCAAAATACACAGGGCATTGAAAGTTTGTGAAATGTTCACTGTTGCAGTGGAATAATTTGATTTATTTTCCAAATGTGCATAATACATTTCAGGTCCTGCTTCCCATTTGCTCATGGAAGACTTTTAATTTCTCAAAAAATTCTTTTTCCAAACAATATCAAGGAAATCGAAGGCCCTCCACAGCATTCTGTGTTAGCATAGTAAGGCCGCACCTTTCTTCCTTGGTCAGCTGTATTGCTAAAAGCTGTCGTACAGCCCTTCACAGTACAGGTACCAATCTTCCTGCTCCACAAGATGACTCACTCCAGGGCTGTCTTTGGTTGGATGGTAGAAAACCTGTACAGTTTGAAAAACCATGCAGTTTCTTTAAATGTTTAAAACATTCACATGTGATTCTTGTACTTACATAGGAAGCCCAGACTGATGCCTTCTTTCTTGCATGTGCTGTAAATCATCAAAATGGGTGCCTAGCATGCCTGTGGTTCCGCTTCTATCACTTGTGTGGATGAGTACATTCCAATCTACTCTTTCAGCTGTTCTGAGATGTAAAGAACACTGTTGTTAATTATGTTCACCCTGCCATGCCCTAAGTACCAGAAAATAGCCCAGCCAGTATATTTCAGCTTGTGTTGGTTACTGTGGCTCAGGTTTATTTCAGTTGCCCAGTTGATTTCAGTTCCTGTTACAGTTCCTGTGACCTCTGCCCCGGAAAGGGCTGGCCACTGTGTTGGACACTGTAAAGCCAATCTGCAGACCACAGCCCTCGCTCTCTGTCCTTCCACTCTGCTACTCCACGAAGCCTCCCTCCCTGAGCCTCTGGTGTGATCCCAGTTGAGACACCAGCCTAACAAAGTTGATCCTTATCGGAAAACCTCAGTGCTGCTTGGTTTTGGCCACAGCTTTAGTGCTACTCTACGACACAGGAACTTGGTGTGGAGGGGCTGGGTGCTGAGGGTGGACTCATCTGTGGATAGCTGCACCCTGCGGGGAAAAACAGGGACTGTTCTTTGACCTGTATCATGGATTCCTGGATACTGGGCTGAGACTGGATGGCTTCCCCTTGCCCTCGGCTCTTCGGTTTGATTTCTAATGCTTCAATCAATGTGCTTTAAAAACTGTCAGACATTGTGGAAACATCTAGTGTGCCAGGCCCGTTGCTCTGCGCTCTGATTCTGAACATGGTTAAACCAGTAGTTGTCCCAGAAGTCTTCTTACTCGCTCTAAATCAGCAAGTGCAAATAGATATGGATAGGTCTAATGCAGACAACTTTGCCCAGATCCCAACCTTCAACATATTGTTACCTGTATTTTGTCTGATTAGACTAAGGATCATCACAGGTAAACATGTAAAGAAGTTTTAAGGTAGAAAAAGAAATCTGATTTAGTGGCCTAAATATGATCCAAGATAACTTTTTATTCTGCTTTTGTATGAAGTGTGATAAAAAAAATAGTGTTTCAGTTTAAAAGATCTTACTGTGGTAAAACAGGCATTGCCATTGATCTTCCCTTTCCTTAAGCACACCTAACCCTCTGCCCTGGATGTGTCTTTCCTGAGTGGGAAGTGATAAAAGCACGGGCTGCCTCAAACACCCAAAGCAGAAAGGCTCAAGGGGTGATAAAATCACTGCCCTGCGGCCTTAGGCTGGGTTCACATTGCCACCCTTCGGTTCTGCCCCAAGTCGAAATGACCATGAAATGTAAAGTTATGGGGAGAGTGAAGACGCTGAGCAGACCTGGCAGTGCAGCTGAACACAGCCAGGAAGCGGACTTCCGGGCTGCTCCCGGGAGTGGCAGAACTGCTGAGCGTGTTTGAAGCCAGGGAGAGAATTTGAGAGCGATTAATAGCAATACACATTTACTGCAATTTAAAAAAAAATTAAGCATTCACTGTATCTGTTAATCACCCCTAATATTTCTAAAAATTTGCAATTCTTTTGTTTTAAAGATTAATTTTAGGAAATAATAAAAAATTTCAGCTTTGTGTTTTATAATGATATTTGTGAAACATTTTAATTTCAATTCTTTTCAGATTTTATGTTTGTCATTGTTAAAATATTTTCTAGTGACAATAAAAATATCTAACCATATTTTATTTTACTAGTGAGGTATATAACTATCCTACATGTAAAATCTAGTAAAATTTTAAAGGAGGGTTTAATAAAGTTTTAATCATATACTTACATATAAAATGAGTTTGACTAAGTAAAAAGTGTTTGAAAATCAAGTTTTTATTTTAATTGACTGTATTTATTGTTTTAAACTCTTAAAGGTAAAAACAATGTATTTTAAATACTTTATAGAGTGCTGTGAGGAGCTAGAAACCCACATAACATTTTAGGGGCCTCAATGACAACCTTATCATCATGTTTACGTAACTTTCAGAGTGACCCTACATGGAGAAGCAGTAGAAGTGAAAGACTGCGGGGGGTAGCTTTTCGGGCTGCAGGCACCATGTATAGATGGCACTTGGTGTTATCACCCTGCAACCTTCCCCAGCACGAGGAGTGGAAGCTCCTCAGGAGTAATCCTGAGGTCTCAGGTATCCCTAATTCACCTTATGATCCACTCTGCCTGGATATGCAGACACAGTTCTGGAGTAAGCAATAGCAAACTTTGCTTCTGATTTAAGTAAACAGCCTTAGGTTTGCCCATTTTCTGTCGTTTGTGTTTCTCAGGTCACTGAGGTTAAAGGGACCAGTTTTAGAAAGTAATGTACATGATGAAAATCAAAACAATGCTAAGTAAACAAACTGAGAAGAACAACAGGAAGTACAGGAGAGCAGAGACTGAAAGTGTGGAGGATACAATATATCTCCAAGAACTGACCACTGGGCGAGGAAAGCATGAATTTTTCAGAAAGACAAGGATTGTAATAAACTAACAACTCTGTGATTTGGGACGTCCCATAGTGTCTCTGGTAACACTTTATACACAGAGATTTATCTGCACACTAGACATACATAGTTCTTTGGCTCAGACTTATTTTGTGAAACTAGTTTATTATTCCAAGGTAGAAAATTTAACATTTAAAATAATCTGGAAGACTTGATAATTACAGACATATGATCACGTGTAAGACATCTATAATATGTAAACAAGTATGAAATATCATTTCTCACCACATTTGAAAAATAACTGACTCAATTAGGCATGATCATGCACATCTATAATCCCAGCACTCTGGAAGGCTGAGGCAGGCAGATCACAAGCTCTAGCATAGCTGGACAATTTAGCAACTTAGCAAGACCCTGTCATCTCAAAGCAAAAACTAAAATGGGCTAAGGAGATAGGTCTATCCCAGACCCTGGGTTGACATTCCAGTACCTAAATAAATAAAAAAAAATATGAAAGAGTTCATCAGGAATACACATGCTTTTTTGAGTGTTCCTTATTAAGATGTTTTTAATCAAGGCCGAATTCTCCTGCCAGAGTTCACTGTGCTGCAGACAGAAAGCAAACGCTACCCCTCAGTTCCCTTTTCAATTTTCTCAAGTTACAGTCTTACATTTTGAAAATTCTCCCACTGTGGGCTTTCTTCCATTAGCTTTTGGCAGCATGGAGAGGAGCCCTGACTTCTTTGTCTGCACTGTAACAGCGGGGAGAGTTACAAGTTTTCAGGCTCTGTTAGCTACAGCTCCACAGTAACCCTCCAGCTCTTTTCTCCACGGTAGAGCAGTGATCCTAGTAGGATCAGATTTTCTTGCAGTCGGTTCCCCGCAGTGTAATTCAGTGCGCAAAAGGACTCACGCTGCCACTGGAAAATGTGTGTATCACCTCCACCGGAATCTGAAAGGGGGCTTTGAACCTTGGTGGCCCGACTCTGTCTACAAACCCCATCGGAAGTTTCCTCACCTGACAAGTGGAGCCATGAACACTTACATCACAATTGCACACTTTTCGCTGAGTTTAGAAGAGAGTTTGATGGTTAAGGGTTCCTGGAGGCATAGATGGGGAGGAGCTAGACCCAAAGCGCTGGAGAAAGGGGTCCTGGGCGCAGGGGGAAGGCACAGAGGAGATGATGCTGGGTGGAGTGAGCACTGGAGGAAACGCCAGGGACACCGCGGAGGGTGACACGTTTCCCGCCTCTGGGGCCATGGATTCTCAGAGGACAGCACCTCATCTGAAGAATGAAGGCAGGGAAAAGGGGGCGACCTGAGGCTGCCAGTGAAAGCTTCTAAGGTCCCGTGTGCGTTGCGCCCTGAGCGCGGACTGCGTGGTCTCCGCCGGGAATTCAGGAAGGAATGTGACCGGAATGTGTTGTCGAGGTGCAGCGTACTGATTGATTACTGTCACCTACAAGTCATAATAAACACCAGATAAGGTGCATATAGGTCTTTTATTTTATCCTTATCAGCGGCATCATAGTTGGAGTATTTTAGAATTAACTTTAATAAATTGATAGCAAACAACTAAATTGCTGAAATTAATGCTCCATTTTTCATAAGTGGTTATTAGGAAAATTTAACTTTAAATTCTTAAATGAAGGCTTTATTTTACTTTTTAGACATAAAAATTATTTTATATAAGTGGTACCCAGTCACTCCGACACACCTCAGTGAATACTGCTTGTCTTGCGGCGACATGGACTGGTGACACCGCCGTGCTCCTCTCCACGCAGGTCACGCTCTCGTGGGGTGCTCTCCTGCGGCCAGCCTGTGCCTCACGCACTGCCTGCCTCCTCCTAGCCTTGGGACAGCGGGCAATCATTTTCCTTACCCCGGGAAATTTTCCCTTCCCAGGATTAATATTTGAGATGAGGTAAATCTTACAGGATCGCTGCAAAGTGGACTATAAAAATATAATGCTCATGTAAATTAGTGATTATTGTGAAACTGCGGTACCTGTGATTTACAACAGGGAGTTACAAATATGGGAAATGTAACTGTTTGTAGCCAGCATTTTAAAGATTTATGAGCCATTGTATTTGTGCATTTTAGTATCACTGAGGTCTTAAAGTAGGTTAAGATAAGGTGTTTCTGTGTATGCAGGCAATTTATAGAGGACACCAGAACCTTGGACAGCAGGACAAGCCAGTTAGATGGCCTCGCTAGGCCTCACTTGCTCCCTGAGTTTAAAGAAAGCAGAAATTCTTACTTCAAAAGAGAAGTTGCATTGGTTTAAGGAGGTTTTTTGTTGCTATTGTTGTTTTTGTTTATGGCACTGGTCCTCAAACTCAGGCCCTTGGGATTACCAGGTTAATGAGATCATGTTATGCAGATCTTACCAATGGGCAGGAGACAGAATATAAAATCAGTAGATAAACTGTCGTCAATTACTAATTTTCTGTGTGCTCAGCCAATGCGAGGTTGACATGGTAAGTCAGGAGATCATAGCAACTGTTCTGTTTATACTTGGCAATTATGGAAATAGTTACAGTGAAAAGTAGAGAAAAGCACCTGTCATTAAGGGTGAGGTACACACCTCGCAGCCAGGACGGAATTTTAGTCTTGACATTAGAGCTCAGTGCTACAGTCAAATACCACTAATGAAAACAAGTATCTTTGGTAAAACGATTTTAAAAGGCTAAGTTTTATTTAATATTCACTGAACATTATTCAACTGAGTTGCTGTATAAATTATATTTTAAATCAGTGAACAGTCACTGTTTCTTTTTGAAAATCCAAAAGCTATTCAATACTTGTCACCAATATGTAGTAATAAACTTCTTATAAAGTAAAAAGTGCTTAAATAATCAGACTTGTGTCATGGCTAACCATGCTTGATAAACACTTATTATTTTATGAGCTTTTTATTAATCAGCATACATTCTAATATTTATGCATCTTGATTGGCCAATGGGTATTGTCACGTCCATGAAGTAACTTGCTCCATAATTTTTTTCATTTGTTGACCCAGAATATGCTAACATTATCTGCCTCGTGACCTCCATATCTGAAGGCTGTATTTTAAATGTGATGCACTTTCTCTTCTCATCAGTGAAGTCTCTTGCTAACATGCTGCTGTTCTTGTACCATAGCAGTGCTTGTTACACTAGATAGCACTATTTAGACACTATGTATTCTAAAAATCACTAAATCGACAGGTTTATAGCCGTCAGAAGCAATGGAGCTTCTCTATTGCCTATACAACAAGACTAAAAGCTTTATTATTTTGATTTATTATCTAAATTTTCTTTGTGAAGAATTCTATAATTTAAGTGCACTATTCTTCCTCATCTCATATATATTTTTTTTTATCAGTACCAGGAATCGAACTCATGACTGCCTCCTTGCAAGGCAGGCACTTATGCCGCTGAGCTAAATGCCCAGCCCCTCATCTCATATTAATAAATGCAAATTTCGGTAATTTATTTTCTGGCAAGTAAGGATACCATTTTATTTATGTTTTTTTACACAGATTAAATAAACATAGTGACAGCGTTGATTATAAAATCTCTATATGAATTTTTAAAAAATCAAAACACAAAAGCATGAACAAACAACAATATTTGTGTATGCTAATGAAATAATCTATTCATAATTCATAAAAGAATTATTTGAGTAAATGTGTGGAGATGTGCCTGGAATACATTGTCATTAGTAAAAGTAATGTAACATGGTTATATTTATTTATATTTAAAGATTTATACAATATTGTATTGCACAAAAAAGCATATGTACTGTTTGCATCACTGGAATCAAATAGTAATTCTGAGCATAGTGCATACTAAAATGTTCATAGTAGTTAATGTCTAGAAACTATTTCATATTTTAAAAATTTATTGGTAAACAGTTCTTCTAATAAGCATTGTAGAATGCAATAAAGTTTTTCTGTTTAGAAATAGAAATCTCTATAAAACTTGTACAATATGTTACCAATATTTTATTAGTGGTGTTGAGGAGAAAATGTTAAAATGATGCCAGAGGTAGTTCATTAAACTTCTGTGCTTAATTTTAAAAGGAGAATGGTCTTAATTTTCTTAAGGTCTTCTGATAAAGAAATTTAGCCAGATATTAGCACAAATATGTAAAAAGTTAATAAAATAAAAATGTCTTCGAAATGCCCTGGATCTGAGTGAGAGGCTGAAGTGAAGTGAATCTCACAACTCTGTGAAATCGAACCCGCGCCACACATCTTTATTCACTGTGTATGGAGAGTTTACAGTGCACAGTTCCACATCCTCGTGACACTATTTCCCGGAAATCTGACTTCTGATAAGGGCTGATAACAAGGGCATAGGCAAGGAGAGAGCTCAGATAACTTATTATTCTGCTTTCTTGCTTTTCAATTATGTATATGTTTTCATATTTGTGCCACATAAAAATTTTAAGTATAAAATTTCTTACAAAATGTTTCCCATCATGCAGTAAAATTATACACAAAATAGAACACACTTTCCCTTAAACTGATCACTTTTTTGTCTGATAACCATGCTTAGACACAACTCTAGAATAAGGAATGATAAATGTTTGGAACATTCCTGTTACCATGACTTCATAATTCAGACTAAATTATTAATGAATAACATATTTATATTTTCACTTTATATAGGTCATCATAGAGACAAAATATGTTTCTAAATATAATTTGGATTTAGAAGGCTGATGTTATACTAAAAGGAAAAATGTTTTTAAAAAATATTCAAGTAAATATTCTTTCTGTATTTATACATATTGTATATTCTGTACAGTCATCACTGTACTGATACCAGAATGGAATTTTACTGCTATCTTCCAGGAGGTAAAATAAAATAGTATAGAAAACAGCTTGTCCAAGGTAAATCATAACTCGTTTGCTGGTTTGCTTGCCTTTGAGCTGTGACTTCACGGTGTTGCTTCATTGGCCTCAAACTCCTGGGTTAATGAATATATCTGCCTTAGACTCCTGAGCGGTTGGGACTACAAGTGTGTGCTACCTCTGGCGAGGAGTTCTGAACATAAAATGTTGCACTAAGGATGTTTTCAACACAGATTACCAGCCATGATGTAGTACCACTGGATAAGAAAGACAGAAAGAAAATAGGGAGGAAGAGAAGGAGAGGGAGGGAACTAAGCCCAAAGCAAACTGTAGTTTCAAAAACTATTTCAGAGATGAGGATGACTGAGGTTGCCGTGCATATTATATGAAGATTTTCATCACAGTTAGTTAATAAGTAAACATATCTTAAAATCACAGGAAAATGTATTATTTTATGTCTGCTACGACAATAAAAAGCTGCACAGTAAAAGACTTGATGAGATTTGGAAAAGCAGAAATCATAACAGATTGCTAGTGTTGGTGTTGTTTCCTCACCCTTTGAAAATCACTTTGCCATTGCCTGTTAGACATGATTGTGCATATTACTTGGGAGACAGAAATCACACACATTACAGAAACAATGAATTATCACACATTCACAAACTATTTAGAAAGTACATACAGTCTTCTGAATATTTTATTCTAATTTTAAGATTTTTTAAATGTCTATTTCATTTCTTCTGCACTTCTATTACAAACTGGTTTAATTTAATGTCTATTTCTTACAATGCTATAATTTGATTTATGTAATTTACGTGTGTATGAAGCTTGCCACCTTTTAAATATATGAATTTTATTACAGTATTGGTATTATGCCAGGCTTAACTATTTATTAAATGACCTTATGAAAAAGAGACATTCACAAAATTTGCAAAATGAATAAGAATTTTCATTATCAGGAAACTTTGTCTCCAGGGTATTGGTTTTGCATATCTGTGTTTCCAAATCTTAGGGAGAAATAATATGTCGCTGACTAAATTGATGTTACACACTCAGAAAGACTCAAAATAGTTCAGTGCAAGGGGAAAAGTCAGGCAAATATATACTTGAATAAGATAATTTCCAGGGTAACGGACCCAGTGTGTGAGGTCTGCAGACACAAAACTCCAGACAAGCTGCACAGCAGGGCTTCTCCTGGTGGTGGAAGAGGGGCTGCAGTGCGCTTCAGTGGAGGAGAACTAAGAGCGTGCCGAGCCTCCATCAGTTTATCATGTTGGATCTTATTGGATTTTATTATATGTGATAGTATAAACAAATTTTTTATAGACAAGGAGATAATATAGAAATCATTGTTTGTTTTCTGTTAGTTGGTTCTAAATACCCTGTAATACTCTCATTCTTTTGAATGGTTTTACACTGTCATGTTGTGTTTGATGCTATAATATACAAAGTTATACTCAAATATTTCAAGAAAAAAGACATTATGGTAGCTACTCTTATGTCGAGTTATCTTGTGGTGAAACACTATGTTGCTTAAATTGTTCTATTCTGACTTGTGTTATTATGTTGTTATGTCCTCTTTTATCTTAATTTCCTTCTTTCTTTTAATTTTTTTAATTAAAAAAATAAAGAGCATGCCAAGCTCAGGAACAGCGGAGCGGCACCAGGCATTGACTTAAATTTGTGACTGTCCAGCAGTGCGGCCCTAGGAAGACTGACCTGGAATCTGCAGTCGCAGGAGAAAATGGATTCTTGTGTAGGACCAGGTTGATGGAGCCCTTGAACTGCAGGCATGGAGAAGCCAAACTAGGAAAGACATACATGCTATGTATCTGCAAAGGCAAAACTGACTTTCTTCAGACTAATTATTTAGTGTTGATCCAGGAGATATAAAAGTGGATATTGTTTTCATTTTATCGGGTCTCATTGTTAACAAGGAGGAGGCATTTGAGAACTTCTTTCTTAGTTGAATATAAGTAAGTCATCTTCCAATGGCCAGGGCTGTTTATAAGGCTGATTGTCGTGTTCATTTACAGCATAATCTGAAGGTGGGACAGGTACTGGGGAAACTCATTACATCATGCTGCTGGGACACAATTAATGTGAGCCTTCAATGTGAGACTGAATTATCTTCTTTTATTTGTCTTTTGAATTATCTTGGGTGTAATAGAATTTCCCAAAAGATGCTGTTAGTTCATCAGCCCAGTTGAACTTCTGAAAAGAAAATCCTTGCATTCAAAAATTGCCTTTTATAACACAAAATTTATTAAAATAACAAAGGACTAAAATTGTCTTAGGCTGCTTATTTATTAATAGTACACCTTAAGTTGGAGCAAAACTGACAGTGGAGAGGATCTGTTATGAAAATACATAGAAGTCAATCTACTATGGAACTTTTCATGGTTTGTGGCTCTGTAAAAACACATTTCTCCATTCCAGCATACAAATGCACATACAAATGTACATAAATACATAGACACAACCATACTCATACACATGCAAATATACATCCACAAGCACATATACACATACATATAAAATATAAATACACATGCACACATACAAATACACATAAATATGCAATGCAAATATATATATATGTACATATACACATGTGCATTTACACATGCAAAAGTATACATACATGCATGCACACTTATACACATACAAATACACATGCAATGCAAATATATATACACATGCATACACTTACACACATACAAAAGCACATATATGCACATTCAATGCTAATATACATACAAAAATACATACACACAATATGAATATACACAAATACATATACAAATACACATGCAATACAATTATACATACATATGCACATATATGCACACACATACAAATATCCATACAATGCAAATGTACATATACACACATATATGCACATACACATACAAATAAACATGTACTGCAAATATGTGTACTCATGCACATATACACATAAATTTGTAAATACACGGGCAGTGCAAATCTACACGCACCCACAGAAGCACATGCACACACATGCATGTGTGATCAGTACCATGCTGGCCAGCACAGTTTGACTTCACAAACTAATCTGAAAATGATTTATGTAGTACTTGAGCAAATGGGTGCTCTGTTGTGCACTGCTTTAAGGATGTTTCCTGACTTCACTTTCCTTGATTGCCATCTTAGATAAACACATGCTCCCTGTTTTTTGCATTTTAGACTAAGCCGTTATAGAAGCTAACAAAAATACAGACATTTGTAGAAATGAAATTTTGGTGGCTCTCATGTTCTCCTGCTTGGCAGTGTCTGCCCCAGAATGAGGGTTCAGTAAATGTTTCTTCCAATTACCATCATTGTTATTATTCTGGGTCAGTGATTAGCAGCTTTAATTTTTAACTTTTTAAAATGGATAAACTATTTAAATGGATAAAGTAACACTGTAATTTAAACATAGGACTATTCAATGGAAACAAATTAAGTGTTTTACAGTTCTATCAAATGTCAAAGTACTTTAAAGTTCAATGTATTTAGGAACTGCTTCCCCTATGCTAGCTGTTTGGTTCTTTACTTGTGTCTTAGCTGTTCTTACTGCCACTATGAAAAGAGCTTAATTCTGTTTTTATATCTCATATTTATATATTTCTTCCTCAAGTTTGAAAGATGCTTCAAGAAATTAAGATTTTAGTTTTATTACATCTGATACTTTTCCTTTCTTGTTTATTCTGATAGGATGCATGTGAGAAAGATACTTTTTCTGGAAAAGGTGTTTGTACATCATATTTCTGGTCGCATGTTATTTTCAGAAGTGAGCAGTAATTAAAGGCACCCTCCATGGAATCCCAGCAGGGGGCTTCAGCTGTAAGCTCCCATTTCCTCCAGGATCACCACATTTCCTGGGGCTGCAGAGGGCCTGGGTTCTTTGACCCTGTAAAATGAGCTCATTAGGGTGGTAAGGGGTGCTTTATAAACAGATCCTGGCAATTAGAACGTGCCTCATTCTGCTATGAGCTTCAAGTAGGCAGCGTCTAGTCCACCTGACATGCACCCTCTTTGTCCTGTCCATTGCATGCTCCCAGCTGCTCACCCCACAGTAGGGGTCTTGCCTTCCTGTCACTCCCAGGCCATGGTGTCATGGAAGTAGGTGGTCCTCTGTAAACTCCTGGGTCTGTTTGCCTGACCCCTTTCTCTCCAGCCCCTGGGGCCCAGTGCTTTTCCTCTGGGGCCAAACCTTCCAGAATGCAAGATCGTGTATTGGGAGATGCATGCTCTAGAAGAGGGCAGCAGGTCAGTGCTGCTGCCAGGGTGCAGGTGGCTGTGGCGGGTGAGCCTGAGGCTGGCTCTGTGCTGGCCCTCAACAGAGACCCTCCCTTGCAGGTGACCTTCACCAGGGGGTCCTGCCTGACAAGGAACCTCCCAGGATCCAGAAGTGTGAGAAACAAATTGTCCTTTGTAAATCACTCATTCTGCCGTGTTCTGCTACAGCAAGAGAAAACAGACTGGACCGTTTCCTCATGGTTTAGTTTTTCCTTCTTACCTGGTGAGAAACAATTGTAGTTTTCAAAGTTGTTTATAGAAATCAAAACTCACTGATGGCAGGAATCAGAAAAGGGCTCTCTTGCCTTCTCTTGATCTGCATAGACTGCTTTCTGCCTCTTCTGGAACCTGGCTCCACATGGGTCCACATTACCATAATCCTGGCTATGCCCCATAAGTCCTTTTGCTGTGCATTCTTATGGGTCTTGTTCTCTCTAAGCTCCAATTCCTAACACACTCTCACCTTTTAATCCTCCCCAAAGCATCTAATCATCCCACTTCATCTCTTTGTGGAAGCTACGATCATAGTTTCCTGGCCAGTTTCTGAACTTCTCCTGATGCAGCTTGGGTTCCGGGGAAGGATCGACTCTTGGTGGACTTGAGGGGGCTCTGCAGAGGCATAAGGGGAGTTGTCTTCAGAGCTCAGAGACAGGTTCACTTCGGAGTGACTCAGGGTTCGGCATGTGGTTGGGATGTCCTAGGCAATCTCATTTCCTTCCCCAGATGTGCATTCAAAGACGTCTCAACTATGATAACACTGAACACTCCTTTTTCTTTTCTTTTCTTTTTTTAAATTTTATTTAAAAGGAAAAAGAGAAAAACACAAAACAAAACAAAGTGGTGTAAGGGTACATGTAATACAGAACTACCAAAAAAAAAGACAGTAAGAAATCACCACTTAATAGATTACATATTATCATCTTAGAAATAGTTGCTCAAATCACAGTATCAAAGAATACAAAGTGGACATTCAAACAGTGAGACTGCAAACAGTTGTGTTCAATGATCCAACCAAAAACATTAATATGGTCAGCTATTTAACACCCCTAAACACACTTGCTCTTGTAACCTTTAGAGTTCTTTTTTTTCCCCTCTCTTTTTTACAACAAAATTTACACATTTTGGGTTTTATTACTCCTTAGTTCTCATTACTTTTTTGCGGGGGAGGGGAGAATATAGTCAAATATGGCAAAACAAAGCTGTCAGTCAAAACCAAGGATAGACATAGCACATGATGTAAAACAGAGTACAAGGTTATCAACAATGGTTATCAACGATGCCTCTTGTTTCCTTAAAAAGAATTGTCTATCTCATTAGATATTATAAAGTTGAACAAAACAGTAGAGAACAAGACCAATAAGACTTAGGCATTGTAAACATTACGGGACTTCCATAGGAGACAATAGTCAAACCAGCATGGGCATCTTAGTGAATCTTATTGCCTTCAAAGTAGTTGCCTATACCCTCAAACTTGATACTATCATACAGAAAGGAACAGAGTCTAATCAGTCAAAACAAGATCGTGGGAGTATTACAGGACTTCAAAACAAGTTAATAGGAAATAAAAAAAAGTTACTATTATACCTCCTGCTAATTTTTAAAAATTTTCCCCTTAATTAAAACAAACATAAGAAATAACTAAATAATTTTTTTTAAAGAATAAGGGAGAGATTGAGATAAAACAGGACATAACAATATAGCAATACAGGTCAAAGCATGACTGTTTCAGCAACCTAGTGCTTCACAACCAAATAACCCGACTTAATAGTAGTTACCATAGTGAACACTCCTTTTTCAAACACATTACAATTTTATCTGTGTTTCCTCCTAAGGTTGGCCTTTTTCATTTAAATACTGACACCCTTTCTTTGAATCCCAAAGGGAAGCAGTCAGTAAGATGTGGAGTTAAACATTACCCTTACATAAATTCACCTTTTAAAGAAATATGCTTCAGTGGTGCAAAACTTAAGCTACCAGGCAAAGCAAAGGACAAATAGAAATATCACTTAGTTGAAAGCCAGGCAGTTTATCCAGAAAGTAGGGGCTCACAGGTAGGCACCATAGTATGTGACAGGGAGTTCACTACACTGTTGCTGCCTCACGTTTGTCATCATTTAGCGCTGCAAATGTGTTTGTTCACAAGAACAGGAAATTCAATGTGGGATCCATCACTTTTAATGTACTCATAAGCTCCAGATACATAAAGTATGGTGGCTAGATGAAAGGCATTAGTAAAAGGCTTAGTTACTGCTGTCAACTGTCCATTCCATTGAAGCACAGCCCATTAAACACTGAATATAATGGTTGCAAAGAATTTTATATTTCAGTTATGTAATAAATGAAGTATTTAATTTGAGGTCTGTAGCTGTGTGGATTTTATTATTCATATTAATAAGAGATTTGAACAGTCTGTTTTTATAATATGTGCAGAGCATGTTAGGTGTTTCACAGGATTCTTTCTGGAAGAAATATTACTTTATCAAAAATTTTGGTTCCATTCAAACAAATTAATGATAAAAAATTAAGGGTAGAAAAAATTGGATGGATAAATTTTAGATTCAAAAATATTTGGTGCTTACAGTGTGAGTTTATATGATGTAAGGTTAATCAAAGAAGCTCAATATGAATTTTAAGGATACATAGTGTATCCATGTTATGTTTAAGTTTATATTTGGTAGCTTTTTATACTGTATGAAGGACAAATTAACATGATATGACAAAGCCATTGTATTACACATATACCCACCTATTAAAATGTGACAAAAGAAATATATATATATGTCAATTATATATAAGGGTGGTATACTTATATTATAAATAAATAATCTATAATACAGTAGAGTTTTAGCACACTTATAGAAATAATGAGTTAAGGACACAAGTGAAAGAAGATATTTGTCTTGATATATTTACAAATATATTCAATATCACTAATAAACTAATTTACATATTATCAAATACATATTCATATTAATAATTTTGTGCACATATGCACATACAAAATAATAGGTAACTATGGATGAGATGGGATAAATAATTGCACAGATTGCTGGAGATAGTTTTCAGAAACCAGTCTAGAGAAGTCACCTAAAGACTGCCACACTCCAGGCAGGAATATGTACTGATAGAAATAAGTAAGGTGAAGACTGGATGTCATGGTAAACACATGAACACACACCTAGAGATATGCATAAGGCACAGCCATCTGGATAGCTGGTAGAATCAGCGATGTTTGTGGTGCCCTGTTATTTATAGTGGGTGTGCAAACATATAATAATTTACAAGATCATCTTCTGGTGCTCAGCACAGAGTCAGATGAGGAAGTGTGCAGATGGCGTCTGCACACAAAAACCAAAGTCTCTAGTCCAAGGTCTGGAGCTCACTACGGTGGCCCTGCAAGTTCGTATCAGGAGACCGACCAGTCTGTGAGGGAAGAGTGAAGAATGAGGACAGAAGGTGGAAGGAGCTACGCTTGAAGCCAGGAGAGAATGTCCAAGGTGGAGATGAGCCCTGGAGCTCCTCTGAAGACTGGAAGCAGGCCCACCTTTCTTCCATTCAGGTGCAGAGCCACCCTAGATTGAATCTTCTACGCCTAAGGTGGGCACTGCTAAACCAGTTTAGTTGGGCTTCTCTCACTCAAGTGACACAATGAACCAATCATCATATAGCTAGATTGATAAACAGGAAAACTTTCAAACAAAAGGGGAACAAGAAATGAGTGGAGGAGTGAGAAGGAAGGGAAAAGGAATTTTAAAAAAGAATTGAAGAAAAAATGCAAATGGACTTTGACAAATGGGGAGGGAAAGAAGAGTTGGCAGGGGTGATGGGGACAAAAAAAACCCTGAAGGTGGGTTATGCACACGCACAGATGCCCTGTGATGAACTGGGCACAGTGCACTGCCCACACCTGTCTAATAACAGCAAAGATGAAATACAAAGACTGAGAGGCAAAAAAATTAAAGGCAGAAATTCTTATGAGGACACAGTTATTAAAACTGTACCTGTGAATACAAGGGAAATAAGTTAAAACAGATGAAAGAGACGTGAGCCTACACTTTTCCATTGTGCATTCATCTGGCCTACAAAAGAGAGGCATCTCTGCACATATGTGCTTTCTACAAAGAGCAGCAAAACATTGGGAAGATGTCTAAGATAAAGAGACCCCACAACACAGTTGACTTCTGGGTGTTTTTCCTTGATAGCTTTTTAGAAATGTTCAATTCACATTGTTAGAAATGCTCAATTCACATTCTTCCTTCATGAAATGAAATAGAATATATTCTGGACAAAGAATCTGGTAATTTTTAAATTAAGTAATGGCTGAAAAAATTTATCTATTATGATACTCAGTATCATAGTAATAATCTAGCTCGTAATAATCTCAGGATCATAGTAATAATCTAGCTAGCAATAATCTAGCTTTCCAATTACCATACTTTTAGGAAATGTTACAGTACTTAGGTTGGTATATTTTTATATTTCAGAACCTTATTAATATATTATGCTTACAGGCTGTTCTAAACTAACCATACTTCACATCATCTAATTCTTACATAAGAAAAATAATAGAATTTCATTTTAGATCTTGCTACATAATTAACCTATCTTACTATGTAACTTTTTTTGTTTTATTTCATCTTATATTCAGATTCTTTTATCATCTAACTTTCATTGTCAACTTTGTTGGCTTAGTGAATTGAGCACTTATCAAAAACATAATTTCAAATATTGGTCACATCCATATTTTAATTCTCCATTTATTATTTAGGTGTCTGTTAGTATTTTATTAATTAATATACATATACTTTTATTTTTAGTTTGTTAGTTCACAAACAGTATTTATATTACACTTAGTAATATGTGATTCACCTTAGAAGATTACATTTATTTAAATTATATTGATGAGTCAATATTGGTATGTTTTGGTAAATTGATTTCTTCATTACATTTTTAATAAGTAACTCATTCCAGGAAGATATCTATCTGGTCAATCTTTAATATTCTGGTGAATTTTTGCTTAAATTTTATTTAAAGTTTTGTCCTTTATGAAGATTGTCATATGGTTTCTATTGCTCTTATTATTATTGCCAGACATTGGCAATACTTCTAAGTGTATAAGTAAAATGTTTCCAGCTTGATGTAAAATCTAAAAATATCAAATATAATTAGAATATGAGTTTTAAAAATTTATAAACCTTAGAAAAAGAGTTGTAGACCCTAAGAATTTTAAGAAGCTATTTTTAAAATATTTTATTGGTACCAAGCCTATTTTCATTGCTTTTTTCCTTTATTTTCTTAGTTTAGAAATTGCTGTTTCCTTTCAGCCTCTAAAAATCACATACAGATGATCAAATTCACCACCTAAAGTTCTAAACTAATTCAGAGCCATCATAATGACCTCATCCTTCCCGCCTCTCTTCTCTTCCTCCACCTCTCCTATGGATTTTTCTTGCAAGCCCAGTGCTTGAGACTGTTATCCTGAGACTGAGTCCTTCTGGGTCCACGTGCTGAGTGCTATTTTCTGTGGCTGTTTTACAGGAAATTTGCTGATGTTTAGTTTTTATATATTCAGTTTACCAGTGCATTTAGTGATTTCAAGCATTTACATCTCTCCCTGTGTATGTATGCTGTGCTGCATGAAAATACTAAAGCAATTTCAGCCTTTTGGAAAACAAAGATAGAACTTTTTTTAAGAAAAGTTTACTTTGTGGAAAGTAACTGTCTTGAAAATCTAGTAAAGCCAAAAACAGTTCCTCCTCAATACAGTATTTTAAGATATTTTAAGAGAATAAAGAAAAAAAGCAATGAAAATAGACTTGGTACTAATAAAATATTTTAAAAACAACTTCTTAAAATTATTAGGGTCTACAACTCTTTTTCTAAGGTTTATAAATTTTTAAAACTCAGTTCTGATCATTACGCTGTTGAATTTTTGTTGGTTATTGCTTTCATTTTTAAAACAGTGATAGCAATGTGTTAGCAAAGCAAACTGTGATTGTGAATTTATCAATTTTATGTCAAGTTCTAACATTTTTGCTGCACATTGTAACAGTACCATTTTAGCTCATGCAATTCTAAGTTCACTATTTGGTTTCTTGAATTCCACCTCCTGTGATGCTAGAATGACAAAGGCTATGTTGTTAAGGCCAAAAGAAACGCAAGATATCGCCCATGGATGCAGAGTTGGTACAGGCCAGCTCGGTTAGCTGGTGGGCAGCATCCCGCAGACCACTGGGACGTCAGCCCCAAGGGGCAACTGTGTTAGGTTCGGACACAGGGTTAGTTCAGGGAGGAACTGGCTTGCAATCCAACTGGTGCAGAAGGCACTCTCCCTTAGGGGTGAGGAGGGGTGTAACCAATCATCCTATGCATAAACTGAGGTCTGGCTTAAAAATATCTCTGTTCTAATAAACAGTAGGGCTATGCCATGCCATCAGAAGCTTGTCACTACCCCTGGAAGCAGAATCTTTATATTTCTCAAACAGGTGCCCTCAAACCTCTCCCACTTTATTTGAACCTTGGTCAGTAAGGACTGTACCCCATCTTTACCTCTCATGTCCAGTCCAGCCAACAGGAGTGCTCATATCCCTCCATCCCTCTTGTGCTTGTCCAATGAGTTTGTAATTGAATATTTTCCTATTGGGATTTGGATTCTAATCTCCTCAGCTGGAATATAAGCTCTGTGGCACAGAGACGGGTGTCCTTTTAATTTGGGATTGTAGCTCTGACCTCATTGTCTGACAGATGCACTTTGTTACCTGCTATTTCAAATCTGAAAAATTACCTGTCTGCTCGTGAATCAACTCTTCCTAAAGC
The DNA here is from genome assembly GCF_034190915.1 of Cavia porcellus. NCBI lineage: Eukaryota > Metazoa > Chordata > Mammalia > Rodentia > Caviidae > Cavia > Cavia porcellus. The sequence goes on from NW_026947497.1 coordinate 52,505,521, forward strand.
TACAGAGGAGAATGCAGTTCTCTGCACTGTAGAAACTATCTGACTGTCACATGGACAGTGTGGCCCTGTGTTCTCTGGGCTCTCTAAGCCCCCTCTGTGCCCTGGAGCTAGATCCCTCTATCTGAACCTCATTTCCGGGCAGCTGACCCTCCCTGCGGGAACGCGGGCCAGGGAGCAAGTCTGCCTATCTGTACGTTCCACATGGACCTAACCTTCCTGTGTGAAGCGCCTGCCTTTCCTGGCAGCCGTGCCCACCTGCTCCGAGGGCACCTTTCCTCCGGGTCTGTGGCTCTCTCTGAGAACCAGGCCGCCTTTTCATGGACTAATTGACAAATGGAGATGCTTCACCTTCCTAGCGTCTCGGGGTGAGGCCCACGCGTGCCCTGTGTAAAGGAGTGCGCACCCCAGAGCCCGGACCCCATGGCCACGCTGCAGAGAGGTTCCCGCGCCCACTCCTTTTGTTTTGTTTGTTTTTTGTCTTTTTCTTTCTTTCTTTCTTTCTTTCTTTCTTTCTTTCTTTCTTTCTTTCTTTCTTTCTTTCTTTCTTTCTTTCTTTCTTCTCTTTCTCTCTTTCTTTTTTTTTTTTTATCGGTACCGGGGCTCGAATTCACCACTGCCTGCTTGCAAGACAGTTGCTTATGCCGCTGAGCTAAATCCCCAGCCCCATCACTCCTTCTTGGGAGGTCCGGCTCCAAGTAGCCTGCACTGTGCAGGTGGGGGCGCTGCCCGGTGCCAGGCTCCTGTGAGCCATGCTGAGAAGCAGGAAAAGCCCAGAAAAGCTCCCCTCCAGAGAAGTAAGACCAGCAAGTGGAACTGCAGGGCTCAGGCCTGGGCCTTAGGAAAGCAGTGCAGGGCCCCATGCGCTCCGCTCTGTACTTAGCGGTGGAGAGCTCTTCTAGAAAGTGAGAAGGGAGTTCTCCGGAGGAATCAGACGCAGCAAAACGTTTCACTACCTCACCTTTCTTCTGCCTACTTTGTTTAGCCTTGAAAATACGCAGATTTTGTGTTACTTTGAATTATGAAAGCAATGAGTATTTTCTTCAGAATATTTTCAACTGCTATTTTTTATTTTGTTTTAACATTGTGAGTCTCTTCTGATTTTGTCTATGTATGGTACTAACATAGCGATTTCCAGAAACAATTCAGTACGCATGGAAACAAGCAAGATATATTAAATGTATTTTCATTCTGTCTGATTTCAAGTAGTGAATAGACACATTATTTAAAAACAGACACTGTGTGTTCAGGAAAGTATATTTCTAAAATCTCATCTTGTTCAGAAATATCTCATATTACAAACAGTGATTACTGAGAATTTTAAAACATTTTTATGAGTTCTGTTGGTAACTTAAATTGTCAACTGGTTTAACAGTGCTTATTTTTCGATTCATAAAATATTCTGTTCTTTTCACTGATGTAGGTAATGTTTTTAGTTAATGCAATCATTAAAGAATAACTATCTCTAGAAATGTATGGAATGCCTTGTAAGAGTGGCAAACATTTTATTGTTTTGTTAATTTAAAATAATTTGCTAAATTCTACTGACACTATATTTACACGTATAATTTACCCTGTAGATTTTTATCTTTTAAATAAGTATTTATATTATTAATGTAAAGTTCATTTTACTCATTTTGTCTTCTTTTTTCTTTTTTAACATGCTGCAGTGGCTAACATATGGAGAGAAAAAGGTATTAAACTCAATTATTTTTGATATTGTACTATTTTGCTTGATTTGTTGTTGTTTATAACTATGATTAGTTTTGATATTTAGCATAATCTTGTTATATGTTGATTCAATATATAGATAATATTCTTATATAAATCTACTAGCATTAACACTCTCACTTTCTCTCACCTTGACTCATTATTGGTTTCATTTTCCTTACAGTACAATTATACTGAAATGTTTCTAATAGACCAAAATAAGGTCAAAGAAATATAAGCACTTACAATTAACATAATTTACATAATAACCTCAATTAAGTCTGAGGAGGAGAGATTATAAACCTATTGTCTTATCAAGGGAATGCAAATTCTGTAAGATAGAGTAACAAACTCACAGGGCCTCATTTCAAATGCAGTCCCAGACCAGCAGGCTGCAGGCCAGTGGCCAGCCTGCCCTGTGGCCTGCGGATCTCAAAGGCCAGGGCGGCTGCAGTGCCCCTAGACACGGAAGCCTCCGTTAGAGGCACCTGTGTTGGCTATGGCCTAGGCTAGTGTTTTCCTAATTTAGTCACCAAGGCTGAGAAGCATGCCCAGTGCTGCGATAGCCTGTCCATGCTGCTTTGATTAAATTCTTAGGGAGAAGGTGCTCATGAGCTATCTTGCCCACCAGAGCTGCTCGGGTGGGGACGGGGCAGCTGGAGGGCGGTCTGGAGCCCCCACCCCTAACCCCACCCCCGGGCACCCTGAAGAGCCACAGCACCCTCCTCCTTGGCCCTGGTGGCACTTCAGCTCTCTCAGCACCTCTGTCGTGTACACGCCCTCCACACGCTGGCTTCCCGCAGAGCTCTAAGGGAGCTCGGTGCACTGCTTCTACTCTACTTGGATAATTCGATCATTATCGAAATGAACACTGACCTGTCTCTTAGATAAACTGCAGTGCCTCTTGAGATCAATAAAATAAATACTTCCCTGGGTGTCTTTAAACTGATTTCATCGCATTAGTGTGACGGAAGGTCGGAAGGTACAGCGCAAGGAGTCAGGGGTCTAGCGCCTCCTGTGCACCTCTGGGGTTTATGCTGGGGAAGAAGGCAGTGCGTGTCACCTCAGCCAGAGCTTCCCAGGCAGCGCCCCAGTGCAGCAGGTGCGCTCCTTGTGGACCTGGGGTAGCAAAGTTTGCAGTCACATCTGATGTCCTGAAACTATAAAGACATTCTTCAAGTCCATCGCAAACGTACAGGACGCTTTCAGGCTGATTAAAATCAATTGTGAGAAACAATCATTATAAGAAACAATTTTATTGATATAAAAGTTTCGTTTGTTTTTAGAACTGTATACAGTACTCAGAAGTATTTTATTAAAGAATTATGCTCTTATTATTTGTAATTTTATTTGACACAATATGTGACCGCTAGTATATATTTTTTAGATAATTTTAAGATGCATACAAGAAATATATTTGGGGAAAATTTTAAATCTTTTATATATATCATTTTCATCAGTATATGTTGTTGTTTCTTAAAAAAAAAAGTTTAAATATAGATCCCAGAAGGCGACATATTTTATTTTTATTCTTGGACTTTTGTAAATTCCTTTTTATTATACTACAAGACATCACAATAAGATCATATACTAAAAGAATGATGACAGAAGATAAAATACAAAACTGAAGAGTCACTGAGTCCCCATAGTGTACATAATTTTACTTTTTTTTTTTTTTTTTTTGTACCAGGTATTGAGCTCAGGACTGCACGCTTGCAAGGCAGGCACTTACGCCACTGAGCTAAATCCCCGGTATATACAATTATTTCATAAGAATAATGAAAAATTAGCTAATCGAAGCTTCCAAAACCAATTTCTACCATCGAGTTTGAAAATGACAGTAATAACCTCGTGAACCACGGGTCTCTGTGATTCACTTTTATTCCCATCCTGGCAGTGTGTCTTCCCTGTGTGTCTGCCTTCTGCCATAGCCAGGAGAGACAACCCCCGAGGAAGAATCTCAGGTTCTGTAAGATTAACAGCAGAGAGTGGAAATGATGGTAAGAAAGAGCCTACTGAATTCAGTGGAATCTATTTAGCTTACAAATTCCTTAGCTGTTGTACTTATAGTTAAATGACAAAAAGAAATTAATTTTTTAAATGCCTAGAAAAATAAATTTTATTGATCTCAGGAGGAAAGGCATGGGTACTAACTGGAAAGCCTTTGAAAATGCCTGAGGATAAGCACCTAGCTGAGGGTTTGGAATCCAAACACACTTGACTGCGTTTCAGTGCATTGTCGTACCCAGCACAAAGTACCTCTGCTCTGGGCACGCCACCTGCTGCTTTGTGTCTACTCACTGCGTGTCTGGGGAGGTAGGAAGAGCATGTGAATACAGGAAATCCTTGTCTCACCTGATGACACACATTGCAAAGATCCGGGAAATGTTAAACACTGGAGAGTTTGCAAACTCAAAGATACAGAAGATCTAATAGTTGCCCTAAAAAAATTTGAACTTTGAAAGAAACTTCATTAGGTTAAACCATAGTTTCACAAGCTAAAGTATTTCCACTGGCAAATAAACCACTGGATCTTTTCTTAAATGCATACTTATATCTTCAATACTATTGATTGTCTTTTGCAATGGTTTTTAAGGTTATAATCAAGTACAATTTAACACTATAACTTAATAACATATTTCCTGATGTTTACTTAGTGGAGAAAGAAGAGATCTGTGTTATTGTCTAATTTAGTAAGTGTATACATGGCAGAAACCCTGAATAAAAGAAATTTAAACCATTTTATCCCCTGAAGACTCATCTTCCACTAATACTCAAATAATTACATCATTAATTGAATTACTACACTTACTAATGTATCTAAATATTGCCATTCTGATCCAGTACACTTTGTAGTCAAGTGGTGCTCACTTTCTAGATTTTTTTTTGTAGTGATAGGAATTGAATCCTTAAACAAGTCTTCCTTTAGTTGAACATAGTATAATAACCTTATTGATTTTATTCTTTTCATTATTACATTTTAGTTGCAAACATAGAATATTAAAATGGGACCATTCATGAACTGAAAATTTGTCCTTGCTAGGTTACTCAAGGTGAGAAGTGCAATGTAGATTGCCTATTTTTATCTACGTTGTTCTTTAGTTTTCTGTATATCCACTGAAAATAAAGAGTCTAACATCAACCAACGAAACTATACAACACCAAAATTACTCAAGTACCTTTAATTACTAACATCATAAAATTATAACTTGCTAGTGATGTATTATAAATACTAAGGCCAATTTAAGTCAAAGGAAAATGTCTTAAAATCTGTTTTCATGATTAAGTTAAAAACATACATCTCAAATAGATTTTAACTTTTATTATTGACACAAATCATATGAAATATACACCTTGTCTATTTGCAATGCAATTATATTAACATGGCAGCTACTGTTCTTGAGCACCTGTCTCTCTCCTGAAGGTGGGGACAAAAAGTTGCCCACACTCATTTTTCCCAGTCCATTATGTATTAAAGGTGCAGCATTGATTACAAAATTCTCTGGGAAGTGTTTTTTCTCTAGAAGACTGCAAGTACGTCTTATATGCTGCTCCTGCAGAGGAGGAAAGCAAAGCAAAGAGAAGGCATAAGGAACAAACAATTATTCCCTTCTAGAGCCAGTCTATGCCATTAGATTAACCCAGAAAAGACAAAGCACACCTGTCTGTCTTCAACAGGGATGAAAGTAGGGAAAGCAGCCTGCCCAGGCCTAACCTTGAGAGATGGCAGACACGGGCTGGGGCATCAGACATGAGATGACACAGTGCAGGGCACCACCTTAAGCAGGTGTGCCTGAAGCCTACATGGTTACCAGGCTGAAGGTTCAAACCCTGTATACCGGGAAATATTACTGGAGCTCAAATAACTTTTGCTTGTGTTGATTATTTCTATCAGTATTAAGATATTATAAATTAAATCAGAAAATGTTAAAATGCTAATTAACTTACTAAGAACATACACTATGGAAGATTTCACTTTGATTCTCCATAATTGTCCAGGGCAGCCTTCTGTCATCTCCTTTCCTCCATACCCATCTTCAAGTCAATTGCCTTCTCTTATTTTTAAAAATGAATATCCACTGTGCTGGAGGTGATGCTTAGATCATCTTCAAGGGGCTGGGATTGATCCAGAAACTGGGAACGAAGTTTCTTTTTGTATTTAATTTTCTTCTCCTTACAGATATTTTTATTATTTCAACATTTTAAGGAACAGTCACTTGGCTTTTCTCATTATGAGACTGCAGTTTTATTTCTTGTCTTTAAGAGCAAGTGCTACACTGAATAATGGAGGATGAAACTAGGCAGAATAAAGTTGATTACCGCTCAGATCACTACAACTGGAAAAAGAAGCTATGCAGGTTCAGGTCAGAGGAAGAAGACTTTGCAGTGTTAGGAAGGGCTGAGCGGGTGGAGAAAGAGCAAAGAGTGGGGACACAGAAGATGGCGTGCATACTTGGGGACACCCAAGCTCACACCTTCACACCAGCCACATGCAGGGCATTGAATGTCTGAGATGCCACACACCCAGAGCTGTCATGGAAAGAACTAAGCATATGATTTAAATTGTTACACTGGTGTTTTTCTACTAGCTTAATTCCATCATTTTAAACTATAGAACTAGAACCTCAAAAATGCTTATATAAAACTAACATGTAAGTTTTCTATGCAGCATCATATCATCAACATATAGTTTGGGAAAGTATATATTCTTAAAATCTGCTGGTCTCCTAAAAAGCCATTATGTAAAGTCCTACAAAAAATAAAATTTTATTTTACTCACTGAACTCTAAAAATATCACAATAAAATTAATTCTTGGCAATTACTTTCATTCCTTAAAACTAAATTAAGTGTGTAAGGAATCAAAATAATCTATTTATTAAAGAGTTTCTAGTTCTCTTCATAGTTGTTTAAAATATATGAGACATTAGTAAGTTAAAGAATCCACTAAATTGAGATTAGGAAAAATAAATCCGGATGGTTGCTTAATAACACAAATTGGCTTGGAAGTGCAGTGTGGTTTCCATAAAGATGGCTTCAATAACATCATAAACTTTACAAATTGATCTCCTGCTAGAGCTATAAGGGATTCTAGGTCTTTGTTGTCAAGCTTTCTGATAATTTTATCTTGCACTTTTGAATGTGTTTCACTTCCTAATGTCTGGGAATTGGGAACATGTTCTATGTTTTTTATGAAAATGGAATCAAAGTGATATGACCCATAGAATGTGAATTTCAGAGGCACATTAAGCCCAGTGAAAAGTTCCTCAGATTTCAGGTAAGTGCTGTATTTTAAGAATTTCTTCATCATTTCTTGCAGCAACTGTGCTGCATAGACCTGCATTTTGGAAATAGAGTGGCTCTATACATGCATGAGACGAGTGTTAGAAAGGAAATGTGAAGCTATGATACTGACCTTTAGCCGATGAAGATTTTTATATCTAATAAAGAAAACAAAGTCACATATTTTAGATTTCTAAATACTAGTTTAACATTTAAGATATCACAAACTAAGTCAGCGTCAACGATGTCCCTAATTAGCTTCTTAATTTGAGAGGACGTCCATTGCCATTGGCGGTCATTACTGTAGTAAAATGAAAGACAGTGACCTGGAAGCACTTTGTTCCTGCATTGCAAAGGCAGCCCCTCTCCAGCCTCCCCTTCCTGGTGCAAAGGTTGTTATGCAACGCAGTTTAGCACTGACAGTCAGGAGCTGGGATGAGAACTAGGAAATCAATGTGTCAGTACCAAAAAATCCACCAGATTTCCCCTGGGTGTGCTGTGGAACAAAGCTATTTTGTGTTCTTTAAATAAAGGAAAACATTTAATTCCGTATGACCATGACTATTGAAATGAATAAAATTACTTTTAATTTAAAGGTATTTCAGTTATAAGCTAAACTGCTAAGTAGAATTATCTCCGTTTTTGACATTTATAGTTTTACTACAAGTACAAAAACATTTAAAACTGCACATATAATTTTATTTTCTTTTGTAATTCTATTTTATAATACTAAATCCATTTCAATAAGATATGTTCTTGTGTCTTTATGTCTATTATACACATGAATAAAAACAGATATTTGCTTCTGCTTAACCAAATGTTATGATTTTTCATATAAATGATTCATATTTTCTCAAAAACATGTAGAACATGCAGAAATGTAATGTAAAAATATTATTTAAATTTGAGCATAATCTTTTTATATCATAGTGTTTATGACCACTAGAAAAGTTTGTAGTTGATTTTCTTGGTTACTTTTCTCTTATTACTGGGACAAAATACCCAACACCCAAAATCAAGAAGAAAAGATCTGTTTAGCTCACAGTTTGTGGAAGTTTCAGTCTGTAATCAGCTGGCTCCGAGGCAGGGTAGCATGGCAGAGGGGCAACAGTTCTGGCTGCAGAAGACAGAAGAGCAGCAACAACAAACAGTGAGGGAAACAGCCTCTTTTCCTTCCTTAAACTGATGGCGGGTTACCCACCCACACCACCCCTGTGCCCTCCTTTGCATAGGCTCAGGATATTTACAGAGTGAGCACCCTGAGTCCTGCTGAATCACTTCATCAAGCTTCTACACTTCTCAGTTCTCAGCTTGACACAATGTATTAACCATTTTACTGACACAATTATATCACAGAGTTTTAAACTTCTTACTGATACTGAGATGTGCAGGCACAATGGGTATATCATAGAACTTGAAACTTTAGTTCTCAACAGTACTAAGAAAGTAACATACGAATTCTACTCTGTTTAGTTTTGTTTACCACAAAACTATTACCTCTCAAGTCTGATTTGCAAATTTAAAGACAAAGAATCTATCTTCTTCCTATATCATGTAGAATTTAATGCTATCAGCTAGTAGAGAATGAGTTTTTCAAAAACAATTTTGATGGCCCTGAATGGGTTAGTTTAGCCACTAGGAATCCAGAGCTGAAAAACAAGCATTTAAGCTCATAGTTTTGTAACATGTCTCACAAACACAGATGTGAACTTCCCTTAGCTCAATTTCTATCTACACAGTGTTGAAACACTTTGACATCCCTCTAAAAATACAAAAATAAAAACTATACATGGGGCCAAGGATTTAACCTACTGGCATAAGTGCCTGCCTGGCAAGCGTGAGGTCAAGAATTTGATCCCTGGTGCCAAAAAACAAAACAAAACAAACAAACAAACAAACAAACAAAAAACAACAAATCTCCCCTATATGTATGCAGTATATTTATTTATCTATATACTATATATTGACAATTCTAAGTATGCTGTCAAATAGTTATATGTCAAAGCATGAATGCATTTGTATGTATTCATAGATACAAATGCATAATATACTGAAAGAACTTTAAAAATTCTATATAATTTTCCTTAAGTTAAAGGACGAAGAGAAGTTAGGAATTTGAGTACATTCACACATCCCTCTAACCAGAGAATCTTCTCAATGGTGAAGTAACAATAACCGGTCACTGAGAATTTTAAGAAACTCCTAATCATTACCCCAGGTTTTCCAAATCACAGTTTCTGAAAATCTGTAGTCATATTGTGCGTGAAGTAACCTTAGAAATGCATATTTCAAAATGAGGATAAATTTTCATTTTGGAAATTTGTGATCCTTTACTAAGTAAAATAAAAGTTAACAAAGATTTCTATACTCTTCAGGAAAACATAAGAAGAGTAAGAGAGAGGTTTGTATCTCTCAGAATTGAGTAACTGTCACATAATGTTGTTTTTAATTTCCGACATCATACTGCTTTGGATCTTGAAACTAAGTAGATTTCAGCTGACACATTATTGTAAAATCATAGAAACAATATAAAATGTGAACTGCTGAAACTAATTCCTGCTTATAATTTTAAATATAAAATATGTTGGTAATCATTTATAGCAAAAAGAAGGACTTTTACTTAATTATTTTAGCTTCCATATATGAAATAAAATCAAGTGTATGCAAACTAATTCTTATTGTCATTCTCATTGCAGAATACATTTAAATGTTGGGGGTTGGCGTACTTCTAACTGACTGCATGAGTGCTGGCCATTAAGGCCAATGATCTGTGTCAGGCTACATGAGCAGCGGAGGGGAATTTCATAGGTACCATATGCAAATATCAGTCATTCCACAGCACTGAGGGGTGTGTGCCAGGGAAATGGGTGCCACAGCATTTGACACTTTTCACAAGAAATTCACTGTCTCACCCTTTCTCTCTTGCAGTCCAGGACTAGGTTGAATAACTCTTTTCATTCTCCACACTCAGTTCAGTGCCTTACACACAACGAGTGCTCAAGAAACAAGGATTAAACAAATGTAGCAAAAGCACTATTCCTTCAGGCCTTGGGTGTTCATTCCCTTTTGCAAACCCTAAAGGCGTATACATTTAATTCTCTCCCTATCTTAATATTTCCAACTTTCTAATTCCCTCAAAACAGTGTTATTCTGTCATTGTTTGTGAAACATCTCATACAATAATTTATCATTGGATTGTTTCATGTAGAGATAACCTCAATGGTCCAAGCGTTCAGTATTTCCGTATGTGGATATAATGCCTAAGATGGCCTGGGTTTCCATGATAGAAGAAAGTTAGTTTGTCTGATTTTAGAGGACAAATATCTTTGGTACAAGTGGTTGAAATGTGTCTTTTGGAATCATTTTCCTCCCATAAGTAAAGATTAAGCATAGATGCCATACTTTTGTCCTTCATAGTTAGAATTAAGAGAATTCCAGTGCAATTACAAATATAACTGTTATAACTTGAGCCCCGGTATAAAATCCAAGGAGGCAAGAGACCGAAAATTTAGTGGCAAAGGCTTTATTTTCAGGCCTGGCGACCAGTCTCCGGGAGCCAATTTGGAGACTGTCCCCTAGAAGCTGCAGGGAGGACTTTAAAAAGGGGCTGGAGGAAAGGGCGGGGGGAGAGAAACAAAGAAACCTGTAGAGCCATCAAACTTGTTGACCCGAGTCGAGTCTGGAAACTGTATTGCTGTCCACTTAGCTCTGACAATCTAGGGAGTTCCTGGTGTTTTTTTAAATTACTCCCATCCTGCAGACTGACATTATCTCAGAGTGGCACGTCTGCAGCAATATTTGGAGAAGAAAGTGGACAGTTAATTATCTCAGGACAGCTTGTCTTCGCTAGTGAGTGCGAAGGGGTCACAAGTTATGAGACGCTGGAACTTAAGTTTTACGAAGACCTGATATCTAACTCATTTGATACATACAGAACAAAAGGAAAGCACCGATTGGGATTTGGGCCATAGTATTACCCGGTAATTTGTTTAAGCTAAGCAGTTCTTAAAATTGGGGCAGGCTCATTTTACAACAGATCATCACCGGGTCAGGGGGAGGTCACCAGAAACCCAAATTCTTTATGGCCTAGATAGATAGGTGAGGGGAGAGGGAGGCAATAAGGCGCCATACAGAACAGAAAATGGCGGTAATGTGTCAAGGTCAGGGTAAAGGGTTAAACTCACACGCAAATCTCTCTGCACACAAGCAGGTTACTTTAAACAAATGTAAATTAATTGCCATTTTAGTTTTCCTTAGCTCTTTAGCGGAGAATAGAGGCTCCTAGCAGTGATTAACAACCCTTGTTAGCTTGTTTTAGCACAGCTTCTGTAGTTTGTAGAGAGCAACAATGGTTAACATATCAATTAGGTGAGATTCTTGCAATTCTTTACAGAGGAGAGTGTTGCTCAACAGATCAATTAGGTCCCTTAACATATCAGTTAGGGAAAAAGGATAAAACAAACACATTTAGTAAGCCCCTATACAGGTTTGCTATAATACACATATAACAAAGCTATTTTCTTAGGGTATAACAATAACTTGTGATTAATAAGGTTAAGATTAAAAATGAGGGGATATGTAATCTTCCTTCAAACCTCTTAAAAATGCTCTTTGGTTGCTCTAAATAAAAATTCAATTTCAGTGCAATGTCAGGTTACATTAGAGTTCAGCTTTGGGGATGTGTCACAGACTGTCCTATCTCTTTTTCTGACTGTTGTGAGCTATGAGATTCTTGCTATATTTATCTTAGCTGTACACCTGGTTTCATCTTGTCACTTAGACTATAAATGTAAAACCAATTAAACCCTATTGGAGACTGACAGCTTTAGAACTCAAACTGAAACAAGTTGTCCCATGATCATTAACTAAGTAATCAGTATGGAAGAGCCATGGGAGGAGTTAAATATAAAGAAAATAGGGCAGTACATTAGTCTGAGTCTGGCTTTAGTCTGGCTTTCCTAAAGATAAAATTAAGCAGCAGAAAATAAAGAAAATGCTATAGTCAGAAAGAGCTTAGCTAAGAGGACCGAAGTAACATCTGGACTGGAGCTTTGTATTAAAATAGGCATTGGCGATATCTTAAGGAAATGAATGTCCCTGTAATGAGTCTCTTCTGCTTTGCATCTCAAAGGTCATTGTCGATGCAGTGAAGAAAACAATCAGTGACATTTAAGTGGATGCGTGCAGCTGTGTCCCTATGAACTTTGTTTGCACAAATTGGAATTTTTGTACTATTTTCATGTCATAAAACTGTATCTTTCTTTTTTCTGTTGTTCTGCAATCAGCAAAAAACAGAGAAAACGTTCTTAGCCCCTAGCCTACATCAGCACAGACACTGGGCTGGATTTGGCCTTAGGGTTCTCACTTGCTGTTCTCTTCCTTAGAAGAGTGAGAGAACATTTCACAGGAAATTAAATGTTTGAAACAACCCAGGCTGGTGGAAATTACAGGCCACTTGAAACTGTAAAGCAAGGACAAGGCTTTCTCCACCCGCACGTGTTACTTACACGCACAGCTGTATGCAGGCTTCCTCATGAAGTGAGTGCTCCTGGAACTCCAGGAAAAGATCAAGATGGGTCACGGGAAATTCTGGGGCCCCTGGTGAGTTTGACAACATCAGTTTGGAAAAAGGATAATATCATCAGAGGTTCTTGGAGGTCACGTAGGTTAGAACGAAAGGCTGAGAAATAAAAGTATGGTTTTAGAAAGTGTTTGAATTTCTCAAGAAAAGTAGATAAATGACTTAAACGTAAAGCAAACAAATACATTTAATGTTTTTAGAGTTTATTTCTCAGGCTTGGAGGCAAGGTGTACGCTTTGAGACTGTGTTTGTAAATGAGCAGCACTGCAAGTTTTGCTAAGAATGAGGAATACTGGTAGCTCTCCTGGACCAGGAAGCAGGAGCCACGCCTGAGCCCATGGAGCTGGCCTGCCAGGGTAATGGAGCTGACCTACCAACACTGTCGCCTTCTGAGATGGGCATTCTAATGTCAATTCCCGAGTAGAACAGAAAGTGCTAAGAAACCCAGAGTTCTGAGACTTAGTGTGAGTGAGAATCATTAATAGCTCCACATGAGTACACCCATCCATCCACCATCCCACACTTCCATCTATCCCTTCAGCCTTTGGCTGTTCATACGTTTCCTTGTCTGTCTTATCTCTGTCTACTGATATATACCAGGATATGTGTCAAGGATCACAAATAGAATAACGGCAGTATTTCTCCTGGAAGGTTCTGGTTCCTGGGGTTGCACGTTCACAGTGGGTAGTAGGTCTGATGGTTTGGTTCTGATGGTAGAATGCACAGTACAGTACTGAGTTAGCTATGAATTGCTACTCTACTAGGCAATGTTAGGACTTCCAGGCCTATGCATGTATTGTGACCTCCAGTCTATTGGCCCTTTATCTACTGTGAGAATAAATACTGCTGTATGCTCCACTTCTTAGCCTTGGATTTTGAGACCGCTGACTCTGGCAAATTTCATTTTCATTTTAGCAGAAGATACTACAGATTACAGATTTAGTCTGGGGTGATCGAAATTTTTTGCTAGCAGTTTAAAGTTAGGTATGTTTCAGTAAAAGTCAGGCTGGTCTTTAAATTCAGATTTAACTAGAAACATACTGCAATCGTATTTCTGCTAAATATTTGAAAGAGAGAAAAGCTGGTGTCACTTATTATTTATAGAACTTCACCTTCGAATGATGATGTCAAATCTAAAATTAATAGAAAGTTGATCATACAATGTTAAAATGCTATAGTAATGATCACATAAATTGTTACTTTCAAAGTGCCTATTCTAATCACGAAGTTCTATGACAGTACAAAAGACTTCATATAATGCTAAGACAGCATAAATCGGATTATGATAAAATTATAATTGTGCACAGTTTTCAGTTTTGCATCTTGCATGCACATTATTGTAGGTGATGGGATTGGGCCCCAATAAATTCTCCTTGTGACTTTGTTATTGAAATCACAGTATTTAATAGTGCTGCCTATTATTTCACTGAAGACAAGGGGTATATAGCTTGTTGTTACCACATACAACTAATGCCAGATTTTGAAAGCTGTATAAGTGGAAATGTGTATTATTTACTGAGTATGAATATTTGTGCTCTGCATTATGATTGCAGGGGATATAGTTTGCGCTTGTGTTACTCTTTAATGCTACAAGAAAACTGTCATTGATTATCAGTATTTGTAGGCTCTGTATGTGTAGATTCATCTGCTCTTTAAAAGTTGTTTATAACCTCTAAGTTGATACTCACAGTGCCTTGGAATCAGGTGTAGACACTTGCAGAGTAGCACAAAAGTCATCTCTGAACACTCACTCTCCCAGCTGAAGTAACTGTGGACCTTATTGCTGCTGTGGGCACACTCGTGCTCTGGTCAGCAGTTCCACTGTTGGAAAGGGCTCCAAGCACAGCACTGTGGTGCCAGCTGCAGTCTCCTCCCACCTCATGTTCGGATTCTCCTCAGTGAACCAGACATTAAAGACGATGCCATTGAACAGTATTTAATACACTTGGAAAAAGAGGAAGTGCACACCCAGTTAAAGGTTCAGAAAGGGCTCAAGACATTTACATCTTCATCCAAAATTTAGCACACAAATGGTTTACAACATTGAAAAAGTATAAAAACTAATCATTCATGATTAAGAAAACCCTACAGAAAATTGGAATGTATGGTCTTTACCTAAATCTGATAAAATTCATCTATAACAAACCAACAGTCAACATCATACTAAATGGACATAAACTCAAAGCTTTCACCCTACAATCAGAAACTAGACAAAGATATCCACTATCACCAATCCTATTCAATATAGTTTTGGAAATATTAGCGAGATCAATTAAACAAGAGAGAAAACTAAAAGGAATAAGGGTAGGAAAGGAAAAAGCAAAGTTATCATTATTTGCAGATAGCATGATACTCTACATAGAAGACCCCAAAAATCCCACCAGAGGACTTATAGATTTAATAAACAAGTTCAGTAATGCAGCTGTAAACAAAGGCAACACTCAAAACTCAATAGCATTCCTGTATAAACAACAAACTCACTGAAAAAGAAATTAGAGAAAGAACACCACACCATTGACAATAGCATCTAAAAACCTGAAATACTTAGGAATCAGTCTAACAAAGGAAATAAAAGGTTTATACATTGAAAATTATAGTACTCTGAAAAAGGAGATGATGAGGACCTAAGGAAATAGATATCCCTTGCTTGTGAACAGGAAGAAACATTGTGAAAATGGCCATTCTCCCAAAAATGTTATGCAGATTTAATACAATCCTGATCAAAATGCCACTATCACACCTCACAGGTCTAGAGCAAACATGGCTTAAATTAATCTAGAAACAGAAGAGATATAGAATTGCAAAGGTAATCCTGGGAAACAAGGGTAAGACAAACATCATCATAATCCTTAACTTGAAATTATACTACAAAGTTACTGGGATAAAATCAGCATGGCACTGACATAAAAATAGACCTGAGGATTAAAGAAAATATTAGAACATGCAGACACAACTACAAAGACACCCAGCCATACAAAGGGCCAAACATGTTTACTGGAAAAAAGACAGCCTCTTTAATGAAGGATGCTAGAAAAACTGGATCTGTACATGCTGACCCATGTCTATCACTGTACACTAAACTACAGTCAAAGTGGATCAAAGTTCTAAATATTGAAAGAGAAACACTCAATCATTGGGAGATAAAGTAGGCAGAAATCTTGAAGACATAGGTGTAGGCAGAGGGTTCATAAGCAAAACACAAACTATACTAAAAGTACTTCAAAGAATCAACAACTGGGATCTCATCTTGTTTAAATGCTTTACACAATCAAAAGAAATCACTAAGAGAGTGAAAAGAAAACTCACAGTGTAGGAAAATATTTTAGCCAACTGTCCGTCAGTCAAAGTACTCCTATCCAGAACACATGAATAACTGAAAAAACTCAAATTCTCCATTGTTAATCCTCTATTAGCTTGTTTTGAAATTCTGAATCCCTATTTTTATTGATTTTCTCTATAAAATAAAAACAAATACATGAAAAACATTACAAGAAAATATCAAACTTTGAAGAAGAGGAATAAGATTTCCATAGTTAACATTTTGAGATTTGAAGATTCAGTCTTCAGCAAACAATCACTAGCATGCAAAGAGAGAAAGACTTCTACTTTTTAAGAAGAAAAATGCAATGTATCAATAGACACTGTCTCTTAAAAATGCCTAAGCTCAGGTCGACTAGACAAGGACATGAAAGTAACTCTTCAAGATGTTTAAAGATGTGATGTGAAGGCTAAGAAAATCTTGTGTGGAAGTATCAGTAGGCAAAGAAAAATGGACACATTGATAAAGCAGTAAAAAGCCTGGAAAGAAAAAGGAAGAAGGAAGTAAGGAACCCAGGAGCTGAGAAGCTGAGAAACCAAAGTGAAACTTCCACCAGGTTGGGGGAACACACCTGGAGCGGCAGCCTCTGGAGCCTGGAGCAGGAGGGCTGCTGAGAGCTCGGGTCAGGCTGGGCTGCATAGTGAGTTCACTACCATCCCGAGCCACAAGGCAGGTATCTCTCTCATGACACAAAATGAAACAAAACAGCAACAAAATTCACTAGAGAAATTCAAGTTCAGGTTTGTACTGGCAGAAAACAAAACAAGTAAACATGAAGACAGGATGGAAACCATTCCGAGCTACAGAATGAAAAAATACAGAAAAAGAGTAAATGGAGCATAAAAGACCTGTGACACATTGTTAGTCTAACATGCTTACAGCTGATCAAAACTCAAGAAGAAGAAAGACCAATAAAAAGGCAATATTTGGAGAAATAATAGCTAAGAATTTCACAGTTTTGATAACAGACATGGGTACAGACATTCGCAAAGCCCGATAAACTCAAGATGATCCTGAAGTGACCAAACCCAGTGACCAACACCCAGACACATTATTATTTAATTTTCAAAGAGCAAAGTTTCTTGAAAGAGAGAAATAACACAAACCTGCTCCTCAGAAGTTTGCTGACAGCCAGTTCCTCATAAAATAAAAACTGTGGAAGCCAGATGGCAGTGCGCCTAAGTAGAAAGTGATGAAAGACACAAATAAAACAGAATTCTGCACCAAGAACCTGATACTTAGCAGAAACTGTCCTCAGAAAGTGAAAGATAGTTCAAGTCACTTGCAAAAAAAGGAGGTGTGAGCATTCGTTACTGCTCTTCTTGCTTGGCAAGAAATGCTGGGAAAAGCCCATGGGTTGCAAAGAAAGCACAGGAGTCAGGATGGAACCAGAGCAAAAAGAGAAAGATCGAGTAAAGGTAAAGACATGGGTGATTATAAAAATAGGATTATTGCAATAATGTGTTTGGTTTCCACCTCCTTTATTTCACTTAACAAAATTTAAGATAATAGTGCAATTAAAAGAACAATTCGTAGTCTATAAAAATGTTCCTTTGTGACATCAACAACTAAAAGATGAGGAGGAGCTATGGAAAGAATAATTCTATGCTATTGAAAATTAATATAAATTAAATTTTATAATTTTAGTTTTCATGGTTAATGCAATTAATGTTGTTCTAGAATATATACAAAGGAAATTAACTAGAAAGGATGTTTAATATTTCATCATAAAATCAATTAAACTTGAAAGAAGATAGTACAGGCATTGGGAAATGATAAAGCCTGTAGAAAACAAATGTCCAAATGATTCTGGTTTATCTTGCTTTATCAATACTCACTTCAACATGAATACAGTAAACTGCTTAGTCAGAAGACAGATATTGGCCAAATAGCTTTGAAGACTTATTCCAACTATTCTTTTAAAATACAAATAAAAGATTATACTTATTTTATTGACAATTAAAATACCAAATACAAATAAAAGATTCATCTAAGATACAGTGGCTCTTAAAAAATTGAAAATCAAAGGATGGAAAATATATTCTATAAAATACTGTGGTGATCAAAACAGACCAGAAGTGGTTTTTGCTCTAAAAGCAGCCCTGGACTATAAGTGGCTGTTAGAGTACCCAGAGAAAAGGCCACTTAGATAACAGAGGATATAACACAGTAAAACAGCTAGATCCAACAGATGTATAATTGTATACTAAATAATTTTCAGTATAGATGTCAGACCTCAAGACTTGATTCATTGACAGGATCCAAACAGTTGGAAAGGTGGACTAAGAAAAAGAGGGAATTTTCAAATTACTAAAATCAGAAATGAAGTTCAGGACATTACTAATGATTCTACAAAAACTCAAAAAGGATATTAGGTGAGTACTATGAACAGTTGTACATAGAAAAATTGTATGACCTAGATAAGATAGGAACAAGGTTCTTTGATGAACTTCCCAAATATTTTTGTATTTATTAGTTACTTTTTAAAATACTCTGTTACATGAATGTAAAAGTTGCCAAGTGTACTTAATGCATGCATAGTGTTGTTAAGCGGCCACCGTCACGTAGCTGCATTACTCTTATTGGATTGTAAAACTGTACCCACTAAACAGTAACTGCCCTCTGGGGACGCCCTGGCAACTACAGCCCATTATGACTCCATCGCTGTGGCTGCTCTAAGTACCTGGTCAAGGGAGCTATGCAGGACAGTGTAGAGACTCCTCCAAAAACTAAAAGCAGAGCTCCTTTAGGATCTCCCATTGTTTCTCCTCATTTAAAAGAACATCTGAAATGATAGCTCTTACAGACTCCAATAGCAAACCCTTTGTGTACTAAGATTATACTAGCAACTCAAATTTGAAAACCATTTAAAGAACAAATGTATTCACTTCTTAAAGGACTAACTTTTAAAAACTTTTAAATCAAAGGTTTCTTCACTCTGAAAGACAAAAATCATTCAGTGACATTGTGAACTGCAACCTGCAAAGTTAACTTTGTGAAAATGTGTCTCCTTCCTGAATTTGATCATTTTCTAATCCGTGGTGAAATTCCAGACCAGCTTTTGTTGTAGCTGAACACGGCTGTACTTCCTGTGCACCTCTTTACTTAGTATTTTTTTCTACCCTGTATGTAAATGTACTGAGGCAACTAAGGATAATAAATATAATCACAATTTAGCTACTTATCTCCTAAATCCTATAGGAAATACAACAGATTTGTCTACACTGGGGGTAGGGAAATGAAACAATGAAGTACAAAAGCAAGTAAGAAAGCATTCAAGAAACCCACTGTAGTTAATTAACTTTAATTCTTGATCCTTTTTATGGCCCTAATTCAAATGAGTATTTAGTATTTTATCCTTCTATACTCTATGAAACCATATTTCTCACACTGTCTTTTGCTTTATTTGTCTATGTGGATTGACATTAAATACATATGTGGGTCTGCACATTTTAAAGCTTTAATCTGCCATTACTTTATTGTTTTCAAAATGACAAATATTCCATGAGCCATAAAGGTTTTCCAAATTTTGTTTTAAATTATTAGCATAGGGGAACATTTCTGTCGTTATTGTGCTCAGCTGAAAAGGGTCCCAGTTGGTTAATGGAATCTGTGAACGTGGTATTGCTCCCAGCATTACATTGCTTCCTCACTGTTAAATTTCTGTGGGAAAGGCATTGCTGCACAAAAGGACCAGTAAACAACCAGCCTCGTTTTGTCCTTTACGGGTGCAGAGTGGCTCACTGTGACACCTCAGGCATGTTCCTGAGTACCACAAGTAGCCTGCCAGCCAGCCATTATTAGCTCGTTATACTGAGAACCTGCATCAGTAGTTTAAATTCACTTCACTAAATTAGCCAGTGGCCCTCTGCTTGTCAGCCTGATAAACAGGCTGCCATTCCTGTCCCTCAGTGAGGTCTGGCCCCCAGTAACGACCTTCTCCTACCAGTGGTTCAGTTTTTAAAAGTGAGACATCTTTAACACATTTACACTTCTGGTCCATGAGCAGTCAGCACACATTCCAAGTTTGTTTGTTTGTTTGTATTTTCATTTTCTGTATTTCTTTAATACTGATGAGTTTGTGTAATACTATGAGGAAGCTAATGTTTATAGATCACCAAAGATAAAAATAAACAAGTGAATAAATCCCCACAGTATATGTAAACTATGTCCTTAAAATGTTTTTAAATTGTAAAGATAAAATTTTTAATCATTATCTTTATAAAGCAACAGTGAAGAAAGATCCAACTTTAATATTAGACTGTAGTATTTTCATCCATTTTTATAAATAGGGTAAAATGTTATTTCATCGTGGTAATATAACACTGAAAATAACAAAATCTGGGAAAGTAAGAAATTTTGATTTCTAGACCTTGAATATATGGACCAATGCTATTAAGTATAAGAATAAACATTATGTGATTTTTCACAAAACATGTAGTAATTCAATAGAATTTGTTAAGACGAATAATGATGTAATCATCTGAGTTTCATCAGGCCAAGTAAAGCATTCACATAGGCACAAAATTTAGGAGTACTTGTATTCTTGAAGGAAATCACAGTCCATAATGTCAGAAATTTATTTAAGGAAAATGCCATAGAATTACTGAGTAGATCAGAATTAAACTCTTGTAATGTTGGTTTCTGTCTCTAGCTACAAGTTGTCCCCATTAGCTTCTCAAGGCAGAAACTAAAAAGAGTTTTTCCAGCAAAATTAGTATTGACAGCCAAATATAAACCATGCCATGCCACCAATGAAAATTCAATGTGGGTTAAGTTTGAAGTGAAAGATAAGCAAAAATCAGTGCACGTTTTCCAGTGGTTCCTTCCCGCATATCTCTCCTGAGTAGCAGTGTCCACCTGGACTGAACCACTGCTGACCACAGAGCAGCAGGAGCAGATGGTGTACACAGTGGCCTCCCATCACCAGGGAACTGAAGGGTGGGAGCTGGAGAGGATGCCTAGTTTGCTTGTTTTCCTTTCTGTCTTAGAAAAGAATCACGTCACCTTTTGTGAGTGCTCAATAGGGGGCCAATACTGAGCCTTCCAGGTGTTCTGGAGGCTGCTGTGGGTGAGATTTTCACAGTTCAGAGGATCCACTGTGATGCCCTCCGTTTTCACTCCTTATATCTGTAAAAAGACCAACAGCGCTTGTGCGGACAAAATGACTGTTATGAGGGTTAAAGTTTTAAAATCTGTGTTTATGAAATACATAAAAATATGCCTTTTACAGGTTATGATTGTTTCTGTTAGATAGAACAGTAATGTTCCTAATAGAGACGCATTTAATTTTTCACTTGACTTTTCCTGATTAAGTGGATTTAGAGGTGTATTCTCTGTGAATTATTGTGGGCCACACAGTGTTATTCTGTGCCCATGAGTTATGTCATTTACCTAAGCAAATCAAACACCTGCCTTCTGGGAACCTGAAGTCCAGGAATGAGACAGACAGTAAAAACAAGGGAACAAGGGTGGCAGAATAAAACAGAGGCAGGATGCAGCAGCTGTCAAGGGCGGAAGAAAGAAGTTCAGCAGCAGAGATCCAGTGGGCCTGAGCAGGGCTCCAGAGGAGGCTGAGTTCTTCTCAGCCCACTTCAGCACCAGGGCCACGTGGGTCAGCACCCAGACCAAGGTGTCCAGCAGGGACACAAGCTGTGGGCAACAGGGATGCTCACATGCCGAAGAAGAAATACAGAAAAAGAAGTCAGAAAAGTAGGAAAGCCTGGGCTGGGGGAGGAGAGGGAGGGAGGGGAGGGAGAGGGAAGGAGGATTAAAGTGACAAAAACACTGCTTTTCTGTTTTGCACAAAACAAATGATCTCAGTGTTCTGATCCCTTCTGACCCATTTCAGGATATACTTGCAGATATTTAAAAAAAATTCATTACATGTAGTTTATTCCTTCCAAACACTGATGGGCAAGTAGAAAAATATCTACTTTTTGGCTAAAATTTAGTTTACAGAAGGATTATGAAGGTGCTCGTGTTGTAATATTTCTGTCATATTTGTTGCTGAAAACCCTGTTAACGTTCTCTCTGTCTTTAACGTTCCCTCTGTCAAATGTTATTTTATACTCAAAAGCTTGCAAGCAGATTTTTTCCTAATAATTAAATTTCTCTAAATAAATTATGTCACATTACTTTTCTTCTCTTTGATGTACCTTTGATTTTCAGTTCTGTTAAACTTTTGTAGGGAAACATCAAAATATTGTACAGTAACTGAATTTAGTATCAAACTTTTGAAATGCTGGAACATAAAGCACTTAAAAGCATTTATGGGTCATTGTATAGTTTTTCCAATCTGAAATTTTTTTGAAACTTGATAGATAGTTCCTCCCTCAATGCATACAGTTTGTCTCAATACACTGGAAGAAAACTGATCACGGACTGCCTCCTGACACCTCCCGTGAAATATTCTCACAGTTAACTTTAAAAAATGATCTGCCTTCCCACTGACAGAAATGCTCCTGCCGTAGCCTGAATGGAAACATCGCTGCCTGCATCCTTCATCCTATCTCATGCTCCATCCTCGAGCTGCCATAGTGTTAGCTCCCTGTTTTATCCTAGCACACTTAGCGTGATATTCTAAGTGCTTCTTTTATCCTCTGTTCTACCTTTCCTGTAAGTAAAGACACTTTTTAAATTTATGTTCTTTCCCAGGTGTTCCTTTGAACTGATATCATAATGCTGGCATACACACCAATGAACATTAAAATGGTTACAATCATGAACATACGTTAGGCTCAGTTTTTCTTTTTTCTTTTCCTTCTGGAGAGGGGACTGGGAAACTTGCATATGCTAGACAATCACTGTGCCATGGAGCCACGCCTCAGCCCCTTTCTCTGACTGTGATAGCAGTTCTGTGTCCATCTCAGGAATGCTTGGTATTCAACTGAGCTCATTCCGTGCTACATGCCGGGTACTGCCTCAACTGCTACTCACTGCAAGGTTTTCAAGTGGGAATTATTAATTTCCATTTAAAAGTAGGGGAAACTGGACCAAAAATCGTTAAATCCCCAAGGTATTTTGTAACTTTAAGAGTAGAAGTTAAGGTTGAAGGTCAGCTTGTCCACACCTGCTCCTTAGCAGGACCCCACCTGCCTCTTGTGATGCCCCACTAGCTTGGCACGGATTCTGAAGGCCAACTGCTTAGATCTGAATTCGTGTGGGTTTCTTTCCATCCCGGCAAAAGAGCAGAGACCTAAAAGTGCAATTTTATATGTCATAAATAAGAGGGTAATAACTCATGTATTATCAGGCAAGAAGCCATCAGTCAGCTGAGGTCTTTGGAGCTGGGCACCAAGAGAGAGAGGGGTTAGGCAGCTGGGCCTTAGGTAAGGTGGATGGCAGGTGAGTCCAGCCCCCCTTACACAGCCCCCGACATAGTGTCTTGTGGAAAGGAAAAAGATTCCTCCTTCCCTGGCTGCCTTTGCTGGGACCCTAACCGCCACAGGGCACAGGAGGGGCTGGCACACCCCCAAGGGAAACTCTTTCTGACCCCATTGGGATACAGCCAATTGAATTCCAACAACCTTTGGCAATATTCTTTAATCAGAAATCTGGGGCCACCAAAATATTCACTGAAAATTGTCTTCTAATTGCCGAAATAATTGAATACTGTAACATATAAATCAAATTATAGGGAAATGAGTTGGCAGTGGAAAGGAGGAGAGATTTGGATAATGTCTCAGATTGAAAAATATTTGAAAACTGACTTTAATCCAATACAAGATTGATTTTTCCTAGAATCTAATTCATCATTGTTTTCATGTTGATTGAATACCCTATATACACTTTGACATCATAAAGTATTACTAATGAATACCAGCAATAATGTCTGTGCTTCAACTCCAAATAAAATAACTGAATTATTTTTACTTAGGCAAGTTTTTAGCTCCTTAGGAAAGATCACTTGAAGTTGGGTATATCTAAAAAATGTTTATAATTATTTGGCTATAGATAATATATTTTAAATCTGCATAATTTTATAATTTCATGACAAAATACTGACTTGTTGAAAATAATGTATCATATTTGACTATAACGTGATGGCAGAAATATACAAACAAAATGGTAATGTCACTTTTATTACACAAATTCTGTTGGTATATTTGTGTCAATAACTGACAAAGACAATTTTACACAGTTCTGGGTCCATGTTTAAGCTGCTTTCCTAGCGTGGTCTGAGTATTTCTATCCCCCCCAAATTCATGCTGTCGTCTTAACTTCAAACTGATGTTATTAGGAGTGTGCTTTTTGAGTACTGATGAGGCTGTGAAGATTGACCTGTTCTGAAGGGACCAGGACACACAGAAGAGGGCCCCAGAGCAAATCCTCTCCTCCTCACCATGCAAGTCCCCATGGAAGGCAGTAAGGGGACCTCGCCAGACACGGGGCGGCCCTGCACACCTTCCTGGACTCGCCACCAAGCACAACTGTGGGAGGAATTTTTATTGTTTCTAAGCACCCAGGCTGTGGTGTTTTGTGCAGGAACCAAACACATTGTGACATTTTCTTCTTGCTCTATTTAAAAATACACTTTTTTTTGGTTTTGTTTTGCTTTAGGCTTTACTTCCCTTATTTGAGTAAGGATATTTTCCAGAATATTCTTGGGTCTAAATTTATGTAAAATTCCTTGAATTCAGATAAGGGTTAATCAGTATAATTGTGTGTGAAGAAGCCTCTGTTCAACATGTTGCTAAGCTATAAATCAGAACTCCTAGGAGTTTTTAAAAAAGTAATCTCAAGTCAAATTTGCAGCTTTCTTTCAATGTTACATACATAAAAATCTTGCTGAGTGATTAATATGGTTCTTTAGGTTTCTGTATCTGTTTTAAAAGGACAGTAAGATTCAAGCAAAAGGATGGTAAGCACTTGAAGTTTCTCACCTGTGAAAGGCAAAATTTTGCACTGAGCAAAGTCCTTGGGCCCACTATTACACTTTATTTGCAAATAAGCTTTAATGCATATGAAAGAAATTTTAAAGTAGAGTAAAACATTTGATATTTGGATTGTTCTCGTTACACCAATTGTGAGAAAAGATTCTTTTTCCTTTGTGAGTATATTTTTGGGCACTCACAGTTCTGGGAGGAGAGAAAATATTTTACAAAATCTCATATTTCAATAAGAGCTATATCTCATTTGAAATTAAGATTGAACAAGAAATAAAAAGCCACTTAAGCAGAGAGTCACTGACGATGAGGTCATTATTTTCTGTGCTTAGTGGAACTAGGCTTTCTTACCATCTGTGCTTCATTCTCCTCAAGCTATCCGTGTCTTTACTGTGTGTGTTGTTGTTCATTGTTACCTCCATTTTTATATGTATTCTGTATTCATCCTTCTCATAACTTCCTTTTGTTCTTTGCCAGACTAATTTTCTCAAAGTTTCAAAGGAATTCTAATTACCATTTATACAATTTCAGCGCCTCTTATTTATTTATGCGGACTTGCTAACTTTAAATTATTAGATGCATAATTATCAGCTCAAAATGTGTTACTGTTTAGTAATACCAGTTCCTTTTTTTTGACATGCCATTCCCTCATAAAGAATTCCCAGGAAGGCTTCTATTGAAGTGTGTTCCTTAACGATATAGGAATCCAAGCAGCAAGCTGATAAATTTGGAATTTTATTAGCTGAGCTCAGGACCACTTGCATGTAGACCCCTGTTTCAGAGTCCCACCAAGTGGCCTAGAGCTAGAAAGTTGCAGAGCGCTTAAAACAGAAATCACAAAAAAGGCATCCTGTTGGAAACAACTTAGCTAGATTCTCACATTAATTTTTGGTTGACGCCTGAATCATGCTTCTTTTTTGAGCAGATTAATTTCCTCTCCTGTTGGTGCAGATCATTCTGCCTTTCTTATGGGACTTGTAACCTGAGTAATTTTTCACTCTTCTGGGTCAAATCCAGGGCACAAGATGGCATCAGTTATGCCAAGCTACAACACTGTCAACTGTCATCTGTTACATCATTACACAGGGTTATTTATATCAAAAGAGTTCAAACAAAGTCTTCACAATGAGCAAAGTGATTGCCTTAGAAAGTATCTGCTTTTATGCAATGTTAGTGGAAACCTGTCAACCCTTTCAGTAGATTTCACACATTTCTGTGCACTGAACTCAGGGAATCTCTAATCAGCATTAATAAAGTTAATGAATAAAAGACCCTTGGTAGCCTTTATCATTATCCAATGTCTAGACAGGCCCATCATTCAGAGGAAGGCAACCACATTTTTAGCCACCGTCTTGGTTACTTTTCTTTCATTACTGAGACAAAATACCTGGCACCCAAATTTAAAAGAGGGAAGGTTTTTTTTTGTTTGTTTGTTTGTTTTTTTTTTTTTTTTTTAGTTTAGAGTTAGTAGAGATTTCAGCCCATAGTCAGCTGATTCCGAGGCAGGGTGATGTGGCAGGCAAGTGTCATAAAGGAGAAACAGTTCACAGTGGACAGAAGGTATGGCAGCAAGCAAGCAAGAGACCTTAACAATGTCTGTTGGACCACAGATTCACAATGGCTAATTTTGCTTATTTCCCTGCGTGATACAAGGAAGGACTGGGATTATCAGTACCACCGCTCTGAGTTTTCCCATGGACTCTTCTAACCATAAAATCATCTACGCCTTCTTAAGTCATCTCAGGATTCTACTTCAGGTCAAGATATTTCCACTTTTTCCCAGGCATTCTTCTCATTGCCCTGTGCATGTTCACTCATTTAACCTTCAAAAGTCTTTAGGGGGATGACACTACTACTATCAAGCACAAGAAGTACAGACAGAAAACTTCAACAGTTCAATGGAAGTTGTACAGCTCTTACTTAAATGATCCAACTACTGGCAGTACAGTTCGAGCAACACTGTTCCTGAACTTTGAACTCTTCTGTTTCCACTTTTGGGTGTTTTAGTGCCCACCTGCCCCACCATTCCAGGCCAAAGTGGGTGTGGGGGTATTAATGAGTTTTTCACTCACGCAATGTTTTCATTGATAGTGGAATAATGACCACAAAAATACATTCACAACGTTAAGCATTTTTGCACTATTTGAAAATAAGTATTTGTTTAAATTCATTTAAGGCTTATTTTTCTGTTCTCTTAATTTTATTTACGACATTTTAAAATTCACTGTAAATGTAACAACAAAAAATACGTGCTCTCCAAAAAGAAATCATGAGGAAATCCAGTGTCAATGGCCAGTGAACAAGCTCCATAGTGACAGGAAAACAAGCCTCTGAATGTCAGCAAATAAAGCAATCTAAATCAAAGTATGATTAATGATATCATAGATTTCGATATAATCTGATACAAAGCTAAAAACTCACAGAAGGGTTGATGCTATTGAATTGCCAAATTTTTCATCCAAAAAGCTCATGCCAAAAGCAATATAAAAAAGTGTGGAAAGAAAGGTAAATTATGGGATAATATTTATAGGTGACTGAAACAGATTGAAAACTTACCAAAAGCAAGTAAAAATGGAGAAGGAGGGAGTCAAGGAGAGGGGGCGACAGAGGGAGAGAGAATGTGTGCTCAGATAGCCATGGCTATTAGATCATAACACAATCTCCGTGTATCAGGCAGTAAATCTTCATTCAGTATGCAAAAAGAGAATACTGATTTTTCTTATTCTATTCCTTCTACAAATGTTATGAAAATTCACCACATTACATAGCGTTTTGTAACCTTTGAGAAGGACTAATTCAATCTAAAAAAATCTAAACACAAAATAAGAATAAAATAATGAACTTCATTTATGCTACATTATTCTTTTATCTTCTGTAAAATTAACTCAGATCAGGCTTGATATCTGCATTCATCAATGGCGTTTTTAACTAGTACATATTTCAAAGATGTTTGGAATAGCCGAAATACAGAGGAGAAAAGAATATTTCACTAATAGCGGAATGAGATGAGAAATTTAGAAGCAGGTGGAGGAAAGAGAAAAGTTTAAAGCCAGCTGAAAATAATGGACTGGTAAATCTAAATAATTTATTCAAAACATGTTCGAAAGTTATTCTGGGATTATTTTACAACATTATTTTATGAAAAGATGAAACACTGGCAAAATATACATAAATTCATTCTAGAAGTTTCTCTCCTTTTAAATTACGCTGTATTTGTCATAATTGAGTGAGTCTGCATCTATGTACTCATTAGGTGTATCTACAGAGATATGCATCAGTGAGTATATGTCCATGCACAATCATATATTTAGAAGTATAACAACTTGTGAACATTTGTACCATTTCGTATGATTAGAAACCATGCTTTTTAAATCGATAATTACAGAGTCTACAGAGCTTTTTCTTTGTGTATCTTGTACTCATTGAAACTTTGCAGATGTCCAGCTTCTCCATACTTCCTTCCCAGATAACCTAGTCCAGAAATATTTGGGGGCTGGTAATGTGGCCCCACAGTAGCACGCTTGCCTAGCATGCATGAGTCCCTGGGTTCAGCTGAACCAAAGAGCTGCATCTTTGACCAGGATTCCTCTGTAGTCTGTGTCAGGAATGCCCCGCCGAAGGCCCCGATAGTCAGCTCTTCCCCAGGCTGCAGAGACAGCAAGGCAGTGGAGGCTCTAAAAGTGGAGCCTGCCGGGGGTCTGAGGTTCCGGTCGCCATCCTAATGCAGGTTCCTAATTCTCACTCTCTTGCTTCCTGGCCACGAAGAGGTCGGTGCTGCCCTGTCACAGGCTCTTCCCGTGGTGGGCACTGGAGCCCTGGAGCTAAGGATTGTGGACACAACTGCCAAGACTGAGCAAGTTTCCTTCCTTCTTGAGCTGATGATCTCAAGTATGTGGCTCAGTGATCCAATGATGAGCAACACAGGTAAAGAACCAAACCCCAACAGCCTGGATCTAAGTCCAACTCTGCTCTGCAGGCTTCTCCACAGAGATGTCCGCCTCAAAAATAACTAGACCTAAACGTCTCTGAACTGAGGAGAATTTGTTCCCCAAGTGTCTCTGGTTCTGTCTGCCATGCTCACAAGCTGCCCTTCACCCCAGCAGCATCCTCCTGGACAGTCACTTGCCCGTCAATCATCAGCTATATTGTCTCCTATTATGGAACTGCGTCATCTTCACCTTCCCCGTTATCGATAATGCTTGGATCTCTTGCTCTCCTCACTGTTTCTGCTTAAATGCCCAAATTCACTCATCAATCACGTTCTTGCTTTTATTTTCACGAATGCTTAATAATCCTCTAAAATAATTTCCCTGAAATGCAGAGATGCTTTAAACACCTCAGCAGCCGCACATCATCATCACCGTAATCTCAGCCTGCTGCCTAGGAAGGCGGCCTCCTGCGAGGGTCCAGCGCGCATCTGCTGCGTGCATCTCTTGCCTTAGGCCTCCGCCCTCCCCTCTCCCTCCTGGACATCAGCCCGCAGCGCCTTGGTTTTGCGTCTCCCACACACCCTAGCCCTCTCTCTGCTGCCCTCACTTCCCTCCTCAGCCTCTGAGTGAGCGGCCCTGACCCCTGCACCCGGACTTTTGTTCTCCTCCAGAGCACACAGTGCAGGGTCAGCGTGCGGGTCACTGGGGCAGTCCTGTAGGCCAGGGTCACTGACGCGGTGTTGTCCTCCTCGGGGGATGTGCTGTTCCCCACACCTAGGTCCACCTTTAACTTCACATCCATTTTTTATGGTGATATAATGCAATTTTTACCTGCACATTTTTACAAGCCAAGTATTAAAAATTGTAAATCCAGTTTAGAGGAACATTCTTCATGTAGTTAGCGATTTGAATATTTAAGAATCAATATTTAGCTACTTTTCCTATATTGAGAAAATTCACACTCACCTGGAAGTGTCCTTGTTGGCAGCTCTGTCCAGACGGTGACCATCACTTCCTCTTCTCCAGAACAGAAGAACCACTGCACAAGAGAAACCAGCAGAGGTGTGGGTGGGCTCGCAGCTTGCTCGGGGCTCCAGGCAGGGAGGCTGGGTGCAGGGATCTGGCGGAGCAGGGCGGCTCACTTCATGGTGAGCAGGAAGCAGAGAGAGGAGGAAGGGCAGAGGGCGGAGACTCCTCTTCTGGTCATGGCCCAGTGACCACCTCTTCCCACCAGACACCGCGGTCAGCTCTTGGTCTCAGCGGACAGACCCACTATGTGTGCAGTGTCCAAGATTCGTTACAGTCCAAAGTCCATCTCTGAACACATGAGCTCTGGGAGCAGCAGGAAGAGCAAAACCACAGTTACCATACTCTTCCAATGTAGTCTGTAAGTCTATTCTTATCACTTCGTTTGTAGTTTGTGCACTTATTATTATTATAATTATATATAATAATTATTATTATATATTATTAATGTTGCAAGAAAAGTTAGGCAGAGATGTTCATGCACGTTTTACTCAGGTATGGTACTGTGCAAGGGGCACCGATACTGCAGCCTTCTGCAGTGTTCTGCCAGTGTAGGAGTGCGGTGCTGGGGGCCCACCAGCACTTGGATACCTGCCACTTCTGGTGTTAAGTGCTCTGCGGTCACTGTGTTATAAGCGCTCTGTGAATTTCTCTCATCTAATAATAGTTTCTGACATAAAAATATGTTTTAGGACATAAAATTATTTTCACTTTTTAAATTTTTAACTTTGGCAACTGGTATCTTTAAATGAGGTAGTATTTAGGGTTTAATTTTAAACTTGAAAATCTGGCCTTACAAACCTTTCTCTACGTGTCTTTAATAATTATCTGTGACAGTGTATGTTACTGTTGAACATTATTCCTTCTTCTGCTTGTGAGTATTACAAATTCACTCATTTAGAAATGTTCTAAAACCAATCTGGCTGATTTATTATGAGTGCTACTGGTTTCAATATATTTGTCTATGTGTAATTTTTCTTTCAGGAAAGATTTAGCATTGTTATGAGTTGGTAGTAAATATTTTCTAATTTCATTAATTTTAAAACACACCATTACCATTGTTTTGGTCAATAGATAAGGAAGCAGATAAATGATTTTCAGAGACATTTTAGGTTTATGTAATGAAGTACATACACTCTTATCATTAGATGTGTTTAGAGACGGGATAATTTTCATGGAACTATTAATCATAAAAGCATAGTTACAGGAACACATCAAGCATAATATTTCTAGTGCCAGAAGGCTAAGTCTGAACTGTTCAAAGAGACTTAGGAAAGTATGCCTTAGTTTGCTATTTTCTTCTATGTCTTTAGCTGATTAAAATCATGGCTGCTTGGTGAGAATTCAGAGTAACTTCAGTAGAAAGATTAAACCTGGGAAAAGAGAAGGCAAACCTGGTTTTAAAAAGAGGAACTGGTTTCCTTTTCCCTTATGGGGGGAAGACTGAAGGATCCAGTGGTGGAAAAGCATTAACAATAACAAACAGAGCCAGCACTGGGGCGTCCCTGACTGTGTTCCCCCGTGTTTTTTGCAGTTAGATGTGGCCCTAGTGATTAATTTTTCCCCGAAGCAGCTGAATATAATGGTGATCTTTTCAGGTCATTTAAATAAAAAAATCCCATGTTTGGTCCCTAACCTACTGGACATTGATGGATAGTCTGGGCTGAGTCTAGGATTTACCCCAAGTAAAATGGAGATTTCATCCTGCAGTCCTCAGTGTGTGACCTCACATTGAGCTTTGGTTCTCAGGTTGTGGTGTTGGGGAGGGGAAGCACAGGAAAGCCTTCAAGGTCACACAAGTCCAGCCTCCTGTTCTGAGGCCTCTACTTGTCAGGTTGCCACATCCCATGGGCAGGAAATGTGGCCTCCCCTTTGGGTCCACATTGCCCAATAAACTTGGACGTGCTACATATAAGAAAGGCAAATAAAATCAGATTGTAAGGTATGGGAGTCAGCCAACGGGTTGTCCAGGTATTCGCACCAGCTGTTCTGCACGGCACAGGGATTCTGTCACCACTTCAGGGAAGAGGCCCACCTCCACTCTGCAGTGGGTCAAGGTCATTATCCAGGGCCTCCTGGCGATGGGTAGAAAGTGCTCTGTATCAGGCAGGTCACGCTGTGGCTACTTCTGCGCTCCCTTAGCAACATCAAATAAATGCATCTGTCCTTCTGCAATCAGTAAACAATGGCAGAGCAAAGATGGAATAATCCTTATGTGATTTCCATTTAGAAAAAGAAGGGCTGCTCTAACAGTTACTAGAAAGTAGCCTGTTTTAATAAAAGATTCTGAAATACAAAGAGTGTGCACTTCAGAGACTTAGCTTCCCTGCATCTTACAGCATGAAGAGGATGAAGAGGGTCTGCACTCTGTCAACCGAGATGCACGGCTGTCTTAGTGTATGACAGAAAAGCCGCTCTGAGATCAGCCACAGCAAGGAGAGCAAGGGCAGAAGAGGAGCCGGAAGGCCTCTGGCGGAACTGTCAGGCTGCGGTATGTTCTACTCATAGTTCACTGGAAGGAACTTGGTCTCAGGGAATTCCTGCCTGGAAGGAAGCTGGGAAATGAGACATCCATCCCCTTGGTCTCCATAGGTGAATTCCAAACATGAAGCAGCTTTCTCTACCTGTGTGGAAAGAGATACACCAGGCAGTCTGGAAGTCTGCTAATGATAAAAAGTTTTAAATCACAGCCAGGGGCACAGTGAGTCCTGGTAACCCCTCTGGCACTGGTTTGCTCTCAGGAGATGGTCTCTTCTTCACCCTCCTAACATGTTATACAGGTCTGGACACAGTGCCTCAATAGTACAGGTTCGGTGGCCCTAAAACAGGATGCCCAGCAGAGCATTTGGGTCCGGAGTACACAGGATGCTCACCTTAGAGAATCCAGAAGGAAAAAGGCAGTGAGTGAAGAAAGCAGCAGAGGCTAGGAACCTGAGTACCCGAGACTTGATTCCACAGTGCACCCCAGAAACTGGTGACCATGGGTGACCTCCGTGCAGACGACAGACTGCTGCGTGCCACACCTGTGCTCCTGCAGCCCCTGCGGTCCTCAGCACTGCACCTTGAGTGTCTAGACTCTCACTGCACCCTGAGCCCATCCCCTGGATTTGGGCTCCCAGAAAAGTGAGTTCCCATCTGTAGGGACCCAGGTGTGCCCCAGAGGGAGGCCCCGTGGCTTGTGGGGTCCCAGGGTGCCAGTGAGCTCAATGGTGGGTACACAGTGACTCCATCTGCTGCACAGCTGTGGGGATGTCAGCTTGTGATTCTTTGTCCTTCTTTTCCTCTTTTTTTTTTTTTTTTTTTTAACATTTCTTAAATTTCCTTTAGAGTTGCTTATAAATAACTGCGCCCACGCTTGCTAACTTTCTGGCTGGAGACCCTTGTTCAGCCTTAGGTTTAGGGTTAAGATCCCACCATGCTGACTCCTTTTTCGGACCATGCAGGAGTCTTAAATGCAAGTTCCTGTGACGCTATCTGAATGCTAGCTGCCTGTGAACTTATTATGGGAAGGTCCTAACAACCAACGGGAAACCTCAAGTTCTTACTCTCACACTCACAAGATTGGGGTGTGACAAACCCTTCATGTGCTTCCCCGTGGGAACTGGGGGTTTGCCCAGGACTTCTGCCTGGATAGAAACTGAGAAATGCAGGAAAAGAGATGGGCTGTGTTCTCTGAGTGGCTGGATCTGAACACTCCTCACATGCTCTTATCCACATGGCGGCACGGTGAAGTCTCCCAATAGTTCAGAGGACCCACCAAGCCCAGTGAGCTCTCCTGCCAGTGCCAACACTGCGCTGACCCACTCGTGTACGGCTGGGGCACGGTGCTGCGTTCTCAGCTCTTCTACAAGCCACCGCTCTGCTGATGTCAATTCCTTAACCAGAGCACTGGTGAATTATTCCCTCTTTACTTAATGGTTGATGACTGTATTTAATACAGATCTAATGACTGCACCAGAAAAGCGTGCTCATTCCTCCTACTCAGTGTCAGTACTAACTGCCTGCACGTGTGAAGTGATGTCTCCCTGCTGTTCAGAAATGTTTCCTGGGTGATCAGTGATACTGAGCATCCTTCGGATCCCTATTGGCCACTGTGTAGCTCTTTAGGCAACTCTGTCTGTGCAGGGCTCTTGTTAATTTTTAACTCAGTTGTTTTCTTGCTGTACTACTGAGTGACATGGATTTTCTCTGTATTTTGTCTAACTACTCCTTCTCAGCCATGGTATAAGCAAATATTTTCTTGCACACTCTTCTGGAAGAGTGAATCACTCTTCCATTTTGCTGACAGTTTGCTGGGCAGAATTGCTGCAGTTTGATGTAGTTCAATTATTTATTTTTCCTTTATTTTCCTATTCTTTTGATCTCATATGAATATATCATTTTAAGACTCATTTGCATTACATGTTCCCTGTTGTTTATTTTTATTTTCTAATAACTTCCTAGTAACATGGATAAATCTGAGCAATAATATGTTAAGTAAAAGAAGACAAACACAAAAATTCAGTACTGCATGGTATCCCTTACTACTGAAATATAAAATACTTCAACTTACAGAAGCAGAGAGTAGAAAGGGAGTTACCAGGTGCACAGCCTAGGAGAAGCAGAAGACAGGAGGCAGCGGCTCTAAACTCCCAGCTCTGATATGAACAAATTCTAAAAGTCTTCACGTAGAGCTTGGGACAGTAGTGAGTAATACTCAAAATGTATTAAGACACTAGTGTATTTTAAATGTTCTCACCACCAAAAATCTATGCTATGTGTTATAGGAGTTAATCAGCTTAATTGTGGTACATAGCCCACAATTATGGATATGTGAAAATATCACACTTTATTTCTTAAAGATACACAATTTTTCTTTGTTATTTGCACTGCATACATTCCCTCCATTCACTCCCTACATTCCCTGCATTCAACCAGGCAGAGATCTAGTCCTGATATTCTCTTTACCTTTGGATATATGGTTTCATTTCCAAACACGCAAGTCATGGCCCAGCAGTGGGCATTGGCCCTTGTGACGGAAGGAGGCTTTGGGAGTCCATTGCGTCTCTAAAGGATGCCAGGTGGAGAGCCTGTAGGGAGGCTCCTTATTCAAAGTGAAACCCAGGATCTCCGGGACCTGCGTGCAGCACCACAAGGGAAGTGATGGCTCCTCACCCGGACTTTACTGGCAGAGCTCAGCGAGTGAAATAAAGACAGAATTATTTTGAGAAGAGATGTTGTTGGGTTCTATAAATATTTATAGAATTTCCCCTGGCTTTTCCAGAAAGAAGCTGCTGGCAGTTTTCTTAGACAACTGTGCATTTGGTGAAAGGGAATATTGTCATCTCCCAATGCTGGAGGTGGGACATCTCGGCTGGCTGCTAGCAGGTGAACCCGGGATCTTAAGAAGTACAGAAAATCCTCAGTGTAAACTAAGTACCTAGCATGGGAACAGAGGAGGCATTAAATAGTGAACCCATTTACCCTCAAAATATTTGCATCTGTGAAGCCTTGGGATTTAGAAAGCATATGAATGATGCCATGTATGGCTTCCTGACCGTGAAAGGGGAGACTTGAGAGAGGAAAAGGAAGCAAACTCCAGAGCCACCGCTGCCCCTGCCTGCTGTATGCACACAAGGCCAAGACTGTGAAGATCTGATTCAGATAAAAACAGAGTCAGGGCAGAAACCTAAAGTCTAGTAAAGAGAGACACATCCAACAGCAAAACATCTGCTTTGGCTGCATCCTGAATGAAGATTGCTTTTTCCAAAAACACATCTGTAAATGCAAACCTGCACCCATACTGAGGTGCAGTTTGAGATTATCTCTTGGTAAAACCCATCACAGTCAAAGTAAGAACATCAAGTTAAGATAAATTGATCCAATGGAAGCTGCTCAGGGTGTTCAGCAAAGAAAAAAACCAACATCCATGAAATGAAAATGCTCAGTGCAGCCTCTTGGAAACCACTGACGCAGGCCATCATCAATTTACGTGTAAGCTGTAAAACCGCAGAAGATGAGCTGAGAGAGGGAGGACAGCCAAGGCAGTGCTTCCCCCAGAACAGAGGTGAAGAATACAGGTGAAGAAGCCATCAAGGTGTGCGTCCCAGGAAGAGGGTAAAGAAGGAAGAACCATCTCCACAAAGGAAGACTGCTCACTCCACTCCTGTCATAGTCTTTGTACTTCACCTCCTGGGGGCAGCTGCCCAGGAGCTACATAAACCCCACTTCAGTTCCCCGCAAAGGAAGGTCTGTGCTAATGTCCACTGGAGGAGTTTTATGCCCGTATCTCACACTCTGAGTAACTAATTTAAAGATAACAATATGTAATATGTTAACTACTGTTTTCTCCTAATTATTTATGAAATTTTACTTCTTTTTCATAAAATAAAATAAAATAATTTAAGAAACCCTTTTTGAAGTCTGAAGCATTAGAATAATTTCTTAAAATGCAGATTGAACAAGTCCGTGATACGTAGTGATATCATAAAAAGTGGTGCATTATTCGGCCAGTAGTAAAGTAAAACAATTCATATGGACAATAAAACCATATAATTTATTCACACATATAAAGATATTTACAACTTAATATACCTTTCAATGATGTAAATTAAACTATCATAGTCTTCCCCATAGCAAATAATTCTAAAAATGTCTTGAGATTTTGTAATTTCAAAGCTTACATTTTTGTTATTGTTTAATCATCAATGACTTTTAGTAATTAATCTTTTTAGATAGCTGTGATTTAATAGTCTATTCTAGTATCGTTCCTCAGACACAGTTGTGCTATTTATATCTGCTTGTTTTTCCAGTGGGAGTTAAAAAATGTGTATACAGA
This sequence comes from Cavia porcellus, assembly GCF_034190915.1. NCBI lineage: Eukaryota > Metazoa > Chordata > Mammalia > Rodentia > Caviidae > Cavia > Cavia porcellus. The sequence continues at coordinate 52,542,069 of NW_026947497.1, forward strand.
AAGAATATAAAATACTTATATCTAAATACAGGAATAATAGCCCATTGTGATAGCTCCTTGTATTACATCTCAGATTTAGGCAATATGTATTAACTTAATTCCAGAATTCGCTTTACTGGTAATTCTACAAAAGAGTTGCCTAACTTAACTATTTTTTCATTTTATTTTAATGATTTGGAAATAGTATACTTGATGTAATATGCCCAATTTTTACATGAACTTTTCTCTATAGAAATCACATTATCTTTTCCTTTTCCACTACAAATCAAATTTGAATGTGTAATACAAGGTTTTGTAAGTTTAATAAAGCTATCTTAAGGAAGTAAGAACAAGAAAATTTGTAAACTTCTTACTCATATGCAGATATGACCCAAGCAATTATTTTTTAATGGCTGATTCATATTCAGAACATTTTCCCAGAGCTGAGCTCAAAATAAAGTCAATACACACAGTTACTGTATTACAAAATGGAGCCTGGGTAATGTATTTATTGATGGACTCAAACAGTGTCAAGATTTGTAAAATATAGCTCTGTGAATAAAATAGAAATGCTTGCATGATGTTGTGAAACATTTTAAAATTTATCTTGAGCATTGTTTTCTGAGGGAAAGCAGTTTGAAGATAAACATTGTCTCGCTCTATTGTTTGATCCCATAGCAAATACCCAAGACAGCAGGTTTGTACAGAATAAATGATTCCCTGGCCCATGGTTCTGATGCCCTGGAACCCCGCCAGCCTGGTGCCTCCTGCGTCTGCTCAACACCTTGCATCTTAGCTCACAGGTGACAGGTCCCACGGCAGTGGGCTCTGCCTGGTCCTATCACAGGGCTCATCCCACACAGCCTGTACTCTCAGGTGCCCCAGATTTGGGGGAAAGTAATTTTCTAACACATACACCCGAGGGATCTGTTCACATCATAGCAAGTACAAGGCAGACATTGGATAAAATGCTTAAGTAACTGAGCTACATCAGAGACTGGTGGTGCTGTTTTGATGTTGGGTTTAATTTCACATAAGAATTTTAATTTGTATGAGAAATATGTTAAGTGTTAAGAAATATGTTAAGTTTATGATGTAGATATCTGTTGGGTTACTAGAACAATCAAGTGAGTTATAAATAATGTATTTTCCTAAAGAAACCCAAGAAAAAGAGGGGAAAGTAACAAACTGAAAAGAAAAAGTGACACATTTGTACACATATTAAAAATAGCATAGAAATGCTACTTCTTTCAGGTATAACATTGTAAAGGAAAATTTTCCCACATTATTTATAACTTTCACCACATTCTGATTTATTAAGGAAAAGTGATAACTTTTAAAGTGGGATATTCAGATTTAAAGTGATTCACTTCTCTCACCTTTTTGACTCATTTTCAGAAATAACTGTTTTTTTTTTTTTTTTTTTTTTGGTCTTTTTCATTTTTATCGGTACCAGGGATCGAACTCACGACTGCCTGCTTGCAAGGCAGGCACTTATGCCGCTGAGCTAAATCCCCAGCCCCCTGAAATAACTGTGTTTACAACCTGTAACTCAGTGGTCACTTCACGACCAGCAGCGTGACCTGTGCCATGCGCTTCCCCGTGGTTTCAGGGTCCCAGCCCTGAAGCTCCACACTGCGGGTGCGGCTGTGTAGGGCTGGCCAGGCTGGCTCTCCCAGGAGGTCAGTGCAGCTGTGTGTGTGGCCTTCAGAGCTGTGCAGTCTGCGCTCCCCGCTCCGCAGACACGGGGCTGCCTCTCCGCACTCTGAGTGAATGGAAGCCCTGAAAGGGGTTCTCTGCAGCGCTGTCAGCAGTAACAGCTGCGCTCTCGTTGGGCAGTCACCGGGGATGACTAACAAGTGAGGGTGGCTCACACCTGAACCCTCGGGTGGTCATCAGGGGCGGTGGTTCACCCTGCCCGATGGCCTGGCCTGTCCTCTGTTTTTCTTCTTCTTTCAGACTATATTTGCCTCCAGGCCTTTCATTTTTCAATTTAATCTTCTTCATAATAAAACTGTACTTTTGAGTCATTTCTGTTGTCATGGAGGCTAGTTGCATTGTCAATGCTCTCAATCTAAGACGACTGAAAATACTCTAATTCACATAATGATGATAATTTTCAACTGTGTAGAACTATGGGTTTCAGTGTTTTTTATTATAGCTTGAAAAGTATTGATTTATTGTTTCTGTTCAGTGTTATTAATGCAAACAGTGTTAGTCTGATTGTCTTCATTTTTGGTTCAGTTGCCTTTTTCCTCTTGTTGTTTTTCAGAAGTCTCTCCCTCTTCTCTCTCTGTTTCTCTTTCTTTCTCTCCATAATATGTCATACTATGAGTTTGTAGTCAGCAGGCAGCGTATTCCATAAATCTGAATATCTGTACCTTGGCCAGCTTGTACAGAATATCTTATTAAACTCCTTCATCAAATCTAAAGTGTTGTTGGCTCGAAATTATGCCATATTTTAGATACTGTTATGAGGAAGAAATTGTTGGTAAATAAACTACTGCATGCCCGTGATTCTACAATCCCAGCCTCAGAGACAGCTAAAATCCACATCCAGGTTTTTCCCTTTGTATCATTGATTATGTAGGTAGCAGTCTTTAATCCTTTTCTACAGGTTCTATCCTTTTTATTATGCTTAGTTCTACAATAATAACTTTTCATTGTAGTATTACCTGTCTACCACATAGTGCTTTTCTGTTAAAACTTTAAGTGCTTTATGTGTTATCTTCAGAAGAATTCCACTGCATGCCTTTTCATGAAATAATTTTGGATATATTTAAGTTTTAAATAGTAAGAAATACACACACACACACACAGATATATGAAAGACCACTAATTTGTGGTGCCAGGACCCTCCTTTACAATGAACTGAGGAGCAGAAATCACAGAGTGCTCCAGGAGACACAGGAATGGTGAGCGGCACATGAATTGTGCACCAGATCTCGACTGCGCTCAGGAGTGAGAGTCAGAGCTACAGTGCGCTGTCCCTTCACGCCTGCTGGGATCTGAAGCAAGAGAAAGAACACTGTGCAGAGCATGGAGGGGTGGGAACTGTGACACTGTTAATAAAACGCAGCAGTGTCGCTCCTGTGGAGACTGCGTGCAGGTCCCTGAGCATCCGGGCTGCACTGTCATGGGTCCCAGGGATTGCAGGCTGACAGCATAAGAGGGCAACAGCAGAGCCCAGCACAGCCACACTCCCGGGTTCAGGGCTGCGCCTTTCAAAGTCCTCGAGATGGGAACTTGAGCCAAATGCCTCCCGTGGATAAATGGGTATGGAAACCCCAGGTTGAAAGACAGCAAATCAAATTGTTCATATGTTCACAGACAAACTTAAATATGCCACCCAGAAGGTATTAGAACTGATAAATGAGTTAAGTTAAATGATGTAAAGTCAATATGCAAAACGATAGCATTTTTGTTCATCAATAATAAAGTTACTAAAAATGAAATTGTGAAAGTACAGTCATAATAGCTATAAACAATAGGTAGAATTTTTTGGGGTTAGTTTAACTAAGGAAAGTCTGTTTCCACTTGCCAATTCAACATGAAAAAATTGAAATAGATCATACAAGAAAGATGCCCCATGTTCACGGCCTGGAAGAATCAGTATTGTTAAGTGAACATGCTACTCAAAATAATCAGAGTCAATGTCCTCCCCTTAAGATGTCAATGTCAGTTTTCAGACTGTCAAAGGCAGTCCTAAAATTCACAAAGAACCAGGACAGATCTAGAACAGCCAAAGCGCAACAAACCAGCAACAGCAAAGGGCTGCCAGCATCGGCGCTGGGACAGGAGCTGGCCTCTTGTGCCTGGCCGCACAGGACTGGGCCTGACCAATGAGCTGTCCCGCCTGGTGGGGCCCAGGCAGAAGGTCAGGGTGCAGTCTCGCCCTTCGCTCACATCCTCAAAATCACGTGTTTTGCTATCAAGCCCTGCTTGGTTACTCAGGCATTTTCTCTCCTCTCCTTACCTGTGTATTTTGTCCTGCAAAGTATTTATCCTTCTACACTGGCAAGATACCTTTACATGTTACAAAATTCCATCCCCAGAGACAGAGACAAGCAGGCAGACAGACACAGACAGACAAACAGAAAGCTATGGAGACACAGTGACAAATCACTTTGTGTTTCTGTTTCTGTCTTTGTTTTCCTGGTAGGGGATCACACTGAGGGCTTCTGCACTGAGATACATTCCTATCTAGTCTTTTTCTTTTATCTTCTATTATCTTATTTCTTATTTTATTTTAATTGCAGTTTATTCCATGACGAGGTCTCACGATGTCATGACATTCAGACTGGACTTGGGTTTGGAATCCTCCTAGTCAGCATTCTGGGTGCTGGAATTACAGGTGCAGCACACCAGACCTAACTAAAACAAGAAAAATCTGTTATGTTCATAACATCGAAAACTAAAATGCAAGGGCTGCCAAAATCAGCAAAGAATGGTTTTCAGAGTAAGCACCGTAAATGACATTTAAAAAGGAAAAAGATCCACAAACCAATACAAGCTGAACGGGAAGATGCTTAAAATTCCACATGTGCAGGCACTGAGTATCTATGAAGTTGTTCATCCAACATGGTTTTCAGATGCACGAGAGTGAAATCCAGCCTGGTTCCCTGGTGGTCACCTCTGCAACTCCTGCCCTTGGGAGGCTGAGGCAGGAGAAGCAAAGGGAGCAAGCAGCTGGGCACCTAAGCAGCTTAGTGTGACACAGTCAAAACATTAACGAGCAAACAAATAATCACAAAGGGCTGGAATCGTACCCTGTGGGAGGCTCTGAGTTCAAACAGTGCTGCAGAGTGATGGAGAGAGAAAGATAGACAGAGAGGGAGACAGGGACAGAAAGAGACCAGGAAAGGACAAAGACGCATTGGGCAAAGTGCAGGTAACTCAAAGTTCATTATGTCAGAAAAGAGGAAAAGGAAATCGTGACAGTAGCAGACATTTTTCACAATGTGGAAACACGAGATTGCTCTAACATAGCTGACTATGCGGCTGAGTCAGTGAAAACAATCTGGAAAATGTTTTTTAAATGCTTAATAAACCAAAACATGAACCCATTTTGCAAACCTTTTATTTATATCCTCACAATAATGCACCTTGCACTAGAAGTTTAAATGTAAAGGTAAGCACTCCAGCATTTGTGAGTTACCCACTTATCATTACTACTGGCTCCTTTTCTGTTTAAGATTTGACCACATTTATTGTTGGTATCATTAGCTGATTTATTTTCCCACCTATTACTATTACATACGATTATATCTTTTCCAGTATTGATAAACTATTGCTGGGGGAAACCATAACAAACTCCTATATCTTGAAATACATTACTTTTTAAAAAAATTTATTTTGAAAGTAATAAAACACAACAGATCAAGACAGAATAAAGCCAACAAGATCATACAGTGAAATTGGTACAGAACTTCACAGCAGGTTACCGGGATAACAGTAATAGGTATCACAGTATATTTCATCATCTTTAAAATAGTTGTTCTTTCAATCACATATATCAAAATAAAATGAAATACAGAACATTATAGAACTTATCAAAACAGAATATTGAATAGAGCAGCACCATTAATCAGAATACAGCAAAACAGTAACAATAATATTTGCCTGTAAAGAGATGGTAGAAGGAAGTTCCCCTTATTTGCTATGGTCAACCTCCCAGGAGATGCTCAGATTTCTGGTTCCCATTTGCTAACAGGGGGGACAGGAGAAAGTGAGTAGGGGAAGTGGGATGTTTGACTCTAGGCTGTGAAATTTTTAATTACATTTAAATATTATAGGATACAATAAAACAAATGATTTTATGTGTCATTAACTAAAAGTCTAGCTCCATATTTATAATTCAATTTTGGCTCGGTGTTGTATTTATTCTGGAATTATGGTCACAGATGACCACGGGTTTTACCAAAGAGTTCCAGAAGCACCAGCCTGACTTCCTTAGCATGACTGGTGTGGTTTGTTTGGACCCCCTCACAGTCAGGCTTGCAGGTGTCTATTTGATATAAATAAGACTGGCAATCTTGCAGTGGTTATTGTCCCCTGCTAGGAAGTCACATCAGGTAGAAAGATTTCAATCTTTAGGAATCTGTGACTACAGGAACAAACAGTTTCCTACCAAACTCATGATGGAAATGAACATATTTTCCTTTCACACTTGTTTTAAACCTAAGCTGGCAGCTTATCATATCCTGCACAACAAGCATGAAGGTCTTCTCCAAGTCTATTTACACTTTTAGCTATAAACAATAAGTAAAAATATTAGTTTTTACCTCAAAGGGTAGGATTTCAACTTTGGCTAAAATTTCTTCAAGCTATTTCTGAAAATGAGAAATGTAACTGTGTTTAAAAAGTCTCTAAGTTTTATGCTGACATACACTGATTACATTTGTTTATATTTATATCTCAAAAATGGTTAAGTTCACTGTCAAATTATTTTGACTCTTGGATCAGTATCTTTTAATCTTTTTTTATAATTAGGAAGTATTTTACGTATCATGGGAAGATTCAAATGGTCTGGGCCTCAGATGTTAGTTACCTCTGTTTTTATAACCATTACTTCAGTCCAGGTTCTTGCTCTCATTCTGCCAGCTTACATTTACCTATGATGCTCTTACAAGTATCTAGCCCAAGTTGAGTGGAGTCCTGGGTCTAGAGTCCAGTTTTAACTCAAAATCTGCTCTGTCACTTTCAGTAACGTACCGGTCCAGAGTCAACCAACTGCAGGTAAAATACTGCTTAAAAATGAAACACGGTCGGATCATTTATGTTACAGTCCCCCAAACAGTGCAGTGTAACGACTTTAAAAAAAGTTTTTTTTAAATTTTATTTAAGGAGAAAAAAAAAAAGCAGAGAAAGGGTACAAGTTATACAGATTTACAGAAAAAAAATAAACAGTAGGAAATCACTAGTTAATGGGTTACATATTGTCATCTTAGAAATAATTGTTCAAGTTACAAAATTAAAGTTTGTAAAGTGGACATTCCAACAGTGAGACTGCAAACAGTTCTGTTCAATGATCCAACAAAACTCAGTGATATCATTATCTATCTTATACACTTATATATACATGCAGTTATATCGTTTAGAGCACTTTCTTTTCCTCTCTTTTGTACAATGACAATTACCCTTTTTGGGTTTTGTTGCTCCCACAGTACTTATTTCTTTTTTGGAAGGGAGTAGAACCAAGTGTAACGACTTTTACAGGGCAGTTACACGGCACTGCTCCTTATGTGAAGCTCAGTGTGTGGGCAGATTGCACCCCGGTCCTCCAGTACTTTACACGACAGACTGCAGTGTGCAAAGCCTGAGGCCTTCCCAGAGCCCCCCGGGTCCTGTTCCTCACAGACTCCGAGGATCACCTGAAGGATTTTACCTTATCAGCATCCATAGATCTGTTTGTAATGTCTTCTTTCTTGATTATGAAATTTCAGCTGTTCTTACTCAAACAGATGCCTTTTAATGCTGAATACCTTACACAGGTGGACACGTGTTTTAGAGCTTTAAAACAAATGCCTTTAATTTTTCATTAGTAGGTGTTTGTGTCACACAATATAGCCCTGCTGGTGGGCAGGTGGTTGGGCGCAGATCCCAGCCAGACCTCTCCCCTCACCCTCCTCCCTCCCTACCACCAGTGCTTGGCCCTGCTTCTCCTCTCTCTCATTCCCACAATGGCCTCGGGCAGACCTGGGTAGTTATCAATCCAACCTCCATCCTGCCGCTTCCTTAGGAGTAGAAACCATAAAGCTTCAATTTAGTGCAGAGAGGCAATGTGCAATCCTAAAGAAATAGAATGAAAACCATATTTCAAAGACTGTCTTCTGCAAGGCCGTGCTACAGGGCAAACATCCAGCCCAGAGCCCTGGGAAAGAACTCCAAGCTGTTTAAATCTGGCAGGCAGGTGCAGGCCTCCGCCTTCCATCTCAGCTTCCTTTCTGGGGCCCCAAAGCTGTATTCTAGACTCCCACAGGGAGGGTGTGGGTCCCACTCACAGGCACCCCCTCTCCCCGGCAGCGTGGCTCAGGGCCCATGGGACGCCCACTGTGTCCCTGTGGGCTCAGCCCTCGGAAGAAATGTCCAGTCTAGCATGGTTTAAGGCCCTGTCTGTTCAGGTTTTCTGTGTGTCATGGTTAGAATTCTACACATTCGCACATCATTTTCTTAGAAGGCAGTTGAGCTTCATAAGGTGAAACAGAGCGATTTTCCCCTGGTTGCAGGGCCATACCGCCAGTGAGGAAGCCAGTGTGTTCCCCCTTCCCAAGGTCTGCTCACATTTACCTCCCACCTGCCCTCAGGGTTCCATTCCAAGACAGGTTCTTCAAGCCACTGTGTTTAATGTAGAATTTTTATTTACGTGCTCTCCTAAGGAACCACAGGAGTTGTGTTTTCTGGAGCAGTTTGGAAAATGCTGCCTTGCACCATGCATGCCTGGACTGCTGAATCTCTCAAGACCCTGTTTATCACCATTACACATTTTCACTGCAGTGTCAATAGAAACATTTTCACATTTTTCTTAGTTGTCTTTTTCCTTATTAGTATTAAGAGTGTTTTACATATTCAGGATAAAATTTCTTCATTAGGTACAAAGTAGGCAAATATTTCCTGCTAGCCTGTAGCCTGTTTCTCCTTTTATTAAAGTGACTTTTGAAAAATAGCACTTTATGAGGCCCAAGTTATGATTTGATTTTTTTATGAATTATATATTTGGTGCTATATAAAAAAGATTTTCTTGCATCATAACCACAAAGATTTTTGCTATGTTTATCTCTAGAAATTTGGCTTATATATTAAAGTTTGACATTCGATTCAATTTAATCTTTCCTATGTAGTGTGTGGTACAAAGTTTATTCTTACGTATAGAATTGTATTTTCCCTATAACATTAATCTTTGATATATTCCTATGAATCTTTGATAACATTAATCTTTCTCCATTGAGTTTGCTTTTCCCCACTGACAAAAATGAATTGATAGTGTATGGATGGTCTATCTTGTATTCTCTGTGCTGTTAAACTGACTTCCAAAGATTTAGCTGTCAAAACGTGGGAACTGGAAGCCAAAAGAATTGAGATGTGTTACACACGTGTTCCAGTTCCCCACAGTGAATACAGTCTTTATGTCCTGCAAGCACACATGAATGAAAACATTAAAAACATTAAACTTTTCCTCCTTTATATCACAGGTGTTTGGCATTGTGTCACAGTAATGAGAAAGCTGACAAATACACATGAAAATCACGTTGGTTCAGCATGCAAAAACAAAGTACAACATCATGATATTAACAGATTAATGAGGATAAAAGCACAGTCATTTTAATTGAAATGCAAAATAACTTTTGAAAAACTCCGACACAAATTCATGTGAAAGAAATCTCTACATGCTAGGCTGGAGATATTTCTGACTGAAGCATCTGTAAATAAATCACAAGCAGTAGGAAACACTTGAACCCTTTCCCTGTAGGACTCTGGGGAGATAACGATGTTCTTTCTCAGCTCTCACTCGGCATATTATAAGTGTAATAATAAAAATTTAATAAAAAGCATTAATTTTGTACAGGAAAGAGAAATGTGTGTGTTTGTGTGCCTGAATGTGTCTGTGCCAATATTTTTATTTAGAAAATGACAGAAACTAAAGAAATGTCCCATAAGTAGCAAGCAAGTGTAGAGAGCTTGTAGGATAACTAGATCAATGTGCATAAGTCAAATGCCTTCTTATACATCATCAATGGACAGTTAAACAACTGGACAATACATAATTATGCCATTTACAACATCACCAAAAATAAAGTGTTTAGGGATAAATAAAACAAAACCTGTGTTCTTTATATGATGTAAGGCAAAACAACCTAATAAGATGTATCCAGAAATAGTGAATGGTCAAAAGTTGGAATACTCAATATTGTTAAGGTGCCAATGCTCCTTAACCTGATTTCTAAATTAAACACAGGCTTAGCTGCTATTCCAGGGAACAATATAGACAGTAATAATACACTCTGGAGGAAAAATAAAGTCAGGATATTCACAACATCCAGTTTCAAGTCTCTCAGGTCTCTGAACTAGACCCTTGCCCAACTAGAAGAGAAAAACTCTGCCAAACAGATCTGTCATTCATGCCTGGGGTGGGGGGTAGTCATGGTGTTCAACAGGAGGCCAGCAGCTGCCCCACACAGCTCAACCTGCAAAGAGCCGGTTCCACAAAAACCCACAAGAGCCTTGTTGTGTCTGCCAGCACCCCTGTATCCCACACTTCCCTGTCTGTCTCCTGGCCTTAGAGGCCCTATTCAGAGACCTGAAATTCAGTATCGGCTCAGAATGCCTCTCTCCCCCACATAAACTGCCCTATGAAAACACACCCTCACCCTTGCTCAGGGCCAACGGTCTTTTCAGGCTTGGTCCAATCACACCCAGTTGGCAATGAAGTCCTCACATGTTGCTTCAACTCTTCCTGCTCAGTGGTTGCAGTTGTGCCTGGTTTAGCCTAACAAAGTCTAAGTATGAAAGTGCAGTAATCAAGAGAATGTCACACTAGCAAAATAGGCACAAAGGTCAAAGAGACTGAAAACAGAGAACACACATAGGCTAGAAAGCTATATTAATTAATTTTTCAAAAGAATGTACAAAAAATTCAGTAAATGGAAGGTGCTTGATAAATTGAATATGTATGTGTAAAATAATTAGCATAAAGTTTACAATTTCCACAGAAATTACCTGAACATGATCAAAGCTCAAAATGTAAAATTCAAAACTAAAAATTTCGGTAGTAAAACATAGGAAAAAAAATCCAGATTACTTTTGTTTTGGTGATGAAATTTCAGATCAAGTACAACATATGAAAGAATTTACAAGTTGCATTTTACTCAAATTGCAAATTCATTTTCTGAAACATTAAGACATGAGAAAGGGAAGAGGGGTTAAAGGAAGGGTGGGGAATGGTAAAATAAAAGACAAATTAAGGTGTATCATATCCAAGTACAAATCTCAATGGTGAATGTGATCATTGTATATGTCTAAATTGTTGCAATTAATTTAATTAAATTAAAAATAAAATGATTAGGATATTTACAGAGAGAGGGAGAGACAGAGAGAACAGCAATGCAAACCACAATTAGGGTGGAAATGTTTCCAAAGGCTGTGCGTGGGAAACAACTCCATACACAGCATGCCAAACATTTTCATTGTATCCCTGTGAAAAAACACCGTACTTTGAAACATTCAAGTGTTCTGAATACTCACCAAATACTACACGGAGATAGAAAATAGGAGACGAAAGATCTCAGCCAGATTTTTCTGGGAAAACCCAAACTCAGAGGAGGACTCAGTAGAGGCACTGAAGGGATGCGGTCTTAGCAATGAAATCCCAATGCCAGCCAGGGGGAGGTGCCACGCACGGCCCATCCTCTTCCTGAGGGGCAGAAGGTGCAGCCCCCTTGGAAGGCGGCTGGAGACTCCTTGTAAATGTGCGGTGGTGTGCTCTTCTCTACCCTAGCAATGTGTAAATTTAGACATTGCTGCACGGAAGCATAGCATTCTATTGGGTAACTTTACAGGACCTCTGAAGTCACTTTAAACTCTCCTGCTGTTTAATCCATGGGATTAAATGCAGTGACCCTGTGAGCACTGCTAAATACGTTTCCGGGCATATTTTACATTATTTCAATGACTAACTTTTTAGAGATAGAAATAATGGAAAAACTAGTTTGACTTTAAAATAATTCAAATACATAGATATATCTAGCTGTATCTACTAAAGAGTTTGAGCTCATTGCAATTTTACCTAAGGTTAATTTTAATTTCAGCCTCCTCTGCCCTGGAAAGCACTGTTTTGTATCCTTTTTAAGTGTTTGTGTATAGGATAGGTTACATAATTAAATTTCTTCTATTTGATTACATTAATAATGTTGATCACTTTTCTACATTTACATAATATTTTTATTATGTATAATTTTAATTCACTGCACCTTTCAAATCCCTAGCAGTTTTTTTGAGTCTCACTGTGTATTTTAAGCTGGCCATGAACTTACTATCTTGCCCAGGATGCCTTGAGCTGAGGCAATCTTTCTGCCTCAGCCTCTCGAGTGCTGAGGTTATAAGCATGTGTCGGCAGTTTCCCTTTTTACTACTGTTAATTAATGAAAATTGCTCCACTGCTCCTTTGTAAAAATTTCCAGTGCTTTTATTTATTAACATAGCTTTAATTTTTTTTAGAGTTTGCACTTCAACAAGATGTTAACAATGAACAGCATGATTAAAAGAGTGATTTGCCTCCCAAAACAGAATGGAAGAAAAAGTGATATGATAAAAATTGCTGTAGAATGTCTGTTCAGTTACATACACCTCAGAGACATAATGCTTTATAATTCCTGTTTGATAATTTACAAACAGTTTAAAATACATCCTGTTTCCTAATATTTAAAAGCAGATATAATTTTCAAACCAAACTTAATAAATATGTGTCCTTGAAAAATCTAATTTTCAAGGGACTCTGTTTTTGCATTTAGCAGAAATGACAGTGGCTACCCCACGGGCTCACCTGAAAGACCAAAATACCAGAAAAGCACACTGCGCTCTTCTGATTTCCATGGTGTGACACTGGGACAAGCAACAGAAAGAGCAAATGTTTATGTTGGTTCACAGTGTCAGAGGGTTCAGTCCATGGTGTATGGGCCTGAGGGAAACATGGCAGAAGAATGTGATGAAGGGAAGCTGGTCACCATGGTAACCAGGAAGCAGAGAGAGAATGAAGCAGCCGAAGAGAAAGGGAAGGAGACTCAATGCGGTTTTAACTCTCCTGTGACTTGTTTCATAGAGTTGAGCCCCAAAGGCTACAGTCCTGTCAGCTGTGAGTGAAGCATTCTTCATGGATCCTTCAATGGATGAACCTTCTCAGGAAGCCCTCTAGACCAGCCACCTTCTGAAGGCCTGGTCCCTGCATGTTCTGAATCTGGGCTCTACCTTTGAAGCATGCGTGTTGGGGCACAGACCCTACCACACACACAAGGCTTTATTACATGTAGAGACCCCTAAATAAATGACACTGTTGTACTGCTGTTGTTGGCGTTAATGGTGATGATGAAGTCTAACGTATTTGCTCAAGAATTATTCAGCTACATTAAAGTATAACTGATAAATTATACAAATCTGTAATGTACATAAAAGGATATGTACAGTGCTGAGATACACAGGATTGACTGTTGCATGTTTCTAATACCAGTGTATGCATTACCAGCAAGAGAATTTTGGTTTCAAAATCTCACTTGATGCTCCAGCCTTTTCTTAGTTTTGCCTCCCCCATCTCCAAGCAGGTGATGTCCTTAAAGATACAGTGTGCCGTGCCTTGTGCCATGTATCCTGCCATGCATTGTGCGTTCACATGATCATAGCTTGTTGCCAACAAGTCTACTTGAATAATCAGACCCAGAAAGTGAATAATTCTTCATCTTTGAGTTTCTAAACTGGGACTCTCTCAATTGATGAAGGTTAGGATTGATGTGCATTTCACTTTTAAAGGCAGAAGGATACATTATAATTTGCCACAGAAATATAGAAACAATTTAGTAATATGGACATCTTATAAAATAATAGAGTATATTTGATGACATGAAAATGGAAATAAGAAAGGTAAGCAGTAAGAGCTTTATAAAGAATAACAATAATAGAAATGAATCTGCACATTGACTGTGGCTTTAAAAAATAAACACAATACTGCCAAAACACAAAATCAAGGTGATATTACTGTCTATGAATTTTAGAAATTGTATCAACTCTTCACCAAGGAAATTGCCAAAGTTAAAGGTGATCATAGTACTTTCAAGATATATTATTGCTTATTAATCATCTTGTCATAGTGAAACACTGAGGGATTTAGTTTGAGATGCTACATAACCTCAAAACTATGTTGATTAAAGCTGGAATTTTCTGTACAATACTAATACAGGTACATTATATACCAAAAAGAGATACAAACATGCTTTAAGAGCTACAAATATATGTAAGCTGAAATCATTGCTCTTTAAATTAATTATATTTGGAAAACTATAAGGGAAAATTCCCAAACTCAGTGTAGCTCTGTGGTGAGATCGCAGACTTTGAACTCTGCAGATTAGGTTTGAATCTTACCCTGCTTGCTGACGGCATTAACAGTGGCAAATTGAGCTTAGTTTTTGCCTTCATAGTTGGGGACCGAACCCAGGACATCAGATTCACTGAGCAAGAGCACTTCATTGAGCTACGTCCCTTACCCTCAAGTTCAGCTTTTAGGGCTTGAAGATGACCTAAGTTTAATAGACAAAACTTTTATTATATTTTGAGAGAGCAAATATATTCCTGTAGTACCTACCTTTTGTATATGTGGGTGAACTCCTCAAACATGCGTTACCTGGGTTGTGTCTGACACGTGGTATATGTATTAAGCTACAAGGTTACTTCTGGGCCAGAGCATATTTTGTCCATTTGAGACCCTTCAGCGGTCTAGGTTACTGTGGCAGAATAACAGGAACATGCAAGAGTGTGACGCTTTCCACACCCTGCAAGGCTTAATGACAACACAGATCTTGTGAGCAGAAATAAAAAGCACAAGCACAAGCAGAAGCCCCATAGGGTTCCTCTCTGACTGACAGTCCTTACTCATTTTCACCAGAGCACAGCACAGCTCTGTTAGCTGAGATGTGGTAGACTGACAGTGAGGGAACAGATGGCAGTACATAGGTGTGTAGGTTTCTGTGTGTGTGCCTGTGTGTGCACACAGAAACAGAGGTGCACTCAACTCACTGGGTCTAGAGGTTCCTCACCTACAGGTGCAACTAACTGGGAATCCAAACATTGTGTAAGAGGATCTGTGTCTGCTCTGAAAATGTCTAGGTTCCTTCTTGTCCTGATTTCCTGTAACAACTATTTATATGACATTTATGTTGTTCTGTGTATTACATTTAATCCAGAAGGATGTGTGTCAGTTATCTAAAATACTGCAATATTTTATCCAAGGGGCTCCATCAGACTCAGGTCTCATTGTCCCTCTGTGAGATCCGGGAATTTGTCAACTGTGAGTGCAGAGGAAAGACCATGTGTATAATGTGGGATAAATATGTTCATTTCTGTTTTACGATGTAAATTATCTAGAGTAAGATGCAGAGACACAAGCATTTAAGATGGAGAGGTTTTATTACACCTATAATCAGTCAATTATCAGGTGGAATAAATAACTTTTAGGGGAGGGACCATAAAACTGCTAGGGTTAGCCCTGACCAGGAAGGAAGCAATCTGAAAGCCAGGAGACACCAGGCTGTGCAGAAACCTGGAGAGATGATCCCCAAGAGCTAGAACCAGGGAGAGGGACAGAAAAAAAATTCCTGCCTCACTAAGGACAGAGGGCACCTGGAAGAAGACCCCCCAAAAATACTGAGTGAAGTTCAGGATGGCAGAGAACTCGCAGCAATCCTCCTGCCTCAGCTTTCTGTGTGCTAGGATTGCAGTCACATGCCACCATGCCTGGCAGCTATAATGCTTTCAATGAAATGAACCCATTTTCCTTCTGTGTGTTTTACTTCTTTAAACTTACATTATGACAACTGAACACATAAATCTAATCATGTCAACTTTTTCTCTCTAGCCTTCAATCTATTGGCTAGAACTTTCTTTTTGCAGTTTGCACCTGTGTTTTGCTAATAATCAGAACACTCAGGAGATGCCGCACTCTCATTTTGGTGAGTAGCTGAAGTGGTGAGTGGCTACTTCACTGGGGACACACATCTGACTGCTGCAGAGTAGCTCCAGACCCCTCTGTGTGAGTCTGGGCCCTGGCGGGGCAGGTGGTCAGCCACAAGCTCCTCTGCCAGGCAAGCAGCAAACGTTCCCTTCCAGCGCTCCTGCAGCCTGGAGCCCTGCTGGCCATCTGACCCCCATCCGGAGGACCTGTGGAGTAATGCACTGCCCTGAAAACCACAATCTGTGGTCCAGGGGCCAATGCCCTTCTTACTACACAGCGAGGTAACAACGCTTCAGACATGTCCGAGGTCCGCTCCTGCTTGGAGCTGGCAGACTGGACACAGTCCACCACACCAGTACTGCTGTGCTCCTGAGGACCACAGTGAGGCTGGTGTGAGGAACCTCCAGTGGCATTTGGAAAATGAGTTTTAAGCACAGTAAAACAGGTCTTAAGTGTCTGGGGCTTTGGGTCTTCTTGACAAGTGCTAATGATCAGCTCTTAAAAACAGTAATCTTGGACTGGGGACATAGCTTATTGGTACAGCACGGGCTTAGCATGACTCCAGTCCCTAGGTTTGATGCCCAGCACAGAAACAAATGAAAAATCACCCCAGAAAACAAAAGTAAAAACAAGGAGTCTTTGAATCAAATTATTTAATTGTGTTAAGTGTTTTAAATCATATGTGACAATTTGCATTGTGAAGTGTGAAGAATTTTCTAAGGTAAACCCCACTGGATGATTCAGCTCACCACAAACTTGTGGAGGTGTTTATGCAGATTTGTAGCAGGAAGTAGCTAGACATATGGCAACCATTCAAACTGAGATGTCTGTGTCTGTGACCTGGGAGATCAAAGGGACGGTCTGGAAATTGTGTCTGTTTTGATTTAAACTACACAACAAATACACGGATTGAGTTCTTTCAAATTAAAAGAAGTAAAAAGGCAACAAGAGGGCAGAACAGCTGTCTGAATAGGAAGACCAAAGATAAAATCTTCCCAAATGGTCTTCTCCTGTGTGTGGAAAGTGACCTGCTAGTTCAATTGAAATTCACCCCACACTGTCTTTACTGTCCTGTGGAACACAGTAGGTTAAGCAGGAAAACACCCAAATCTCAATTGTGTTAACACTGATGTGGAAGAGAATTCACAGATGAAATAAGTAAACTGTACATGATTGCTCCAATAGAAAATGGTAAATTTGGCCTTCAGAGGTGAACAGCAGACAGCCCAGCCACTGCCCAACTGTGTCCCATTCCAAAGAGGCACAGTGAGGGTTGGAGAGGCACTGGGGGAGCTGCGTTTAATCCGATGTTTGTAGAGCAGGGAATAGGAAACTGATTATCATATTTGAAGTTCTTCTATCACACAGGGAGAGTACTGAAATATCATTCTCATGAAGTAAAATCACATTATATTTCACAATGAAAGACATTGGACCACAGAAGCTCACTTTCACCAAGATTTATGAGAAGAATTCTCTATGATTTAACTATAAGAAAGAAAGAATTCCTTTGCAAAATTTCTGGATGAAATAACTTTCTTGAGTAATGTTTTCTTCAAATTTTGTAAACAATAGTTTAAATCTATTATGAATATTTACATAAAATTTTCCAGAACATTTCAACTTTGCCATATAAATGTTAATAAAGTGCTAAGAAAATTTGATTTGCTACACAAATGAATAGTTATATGGGCTCAGTGGGAGCCCAGAGTATTGTTAAATGGTCTCCATATGTAAGCCTGCATATGCTTCCAGTTCTTATAGTACTTTAAACTTTATTCACTCTATTAGTCACTAAATGCTTAAAAATCTCCTGTACACAGATGAAGGTTTAAAATTAGCCTGCCTCATTTAGAGAAGCAGGTTACTGTTATTGTTGAGGCTTTGTGGTATATTACCAGATTTATTACATTTTTCAAACGTAAACCACAATACTCACACAATGTTCCATAAATACGAAGATGGGTGATTACACAGAGCACATACACACACAACTCCAGCCACCCAAGAAAGCGCAGTACCTAACTGCCTGAACTTCCACTCGCCACCGAACCTCCTTTCCTGATAGACATCAAGTCTGTTTCCACCTGGCGTGTAGCAGTTTCATGTTTTCTGTGGTTACAGAACCTGATGGATGTGTTAATATTTGTGTAACATTACTGATGCCTCCTTCCTGTCTAGTGTGGGCTTTGCTTCCTCGTCCCTCTGGTTAGACACCCTTACAGTGGAGTGACAATGTGTTCACTCTTACAGTTTCTTCATATTCAGTGTATGATAATATTGCAACTGACTTACGAATTGTGCTATATTTATTATGAAAAACAATGCTTTGAACGTTCCTTCATATATCTTTTAGTGCTAACATGGTAACATTTATTTTGAGTATAATTGTGGAAGTAGACTTGTTGAATCTCAAGTATGAGCCCTCTACTCCAGTGGATATTAGTAATCAGAATCTAAAGTAATTACACATTAATATACAATGTGCTGAAAAATTGTCCATTAGCTTGTATAGTGTAGTGTGGTTTACACATATATAGAATCTAATGCATATGTATTATTCATTACTTATACCAGCTGATATTCCCCATGGCAGTTTTAAACACAGTTTACTCCAGATTTCTCTATAGCTTGGTGTTTTCAGTATATTTGATCATTAATCTTTTAATGGGAATTCAGTGGTATTTTATTTTCTCATTTAATTATTAAATGATACATATTAGTGAGATAAGATACCCTGTCTCAATAGATGAATAAATTTCATATTTTAAGTCAGATAAAACAGCCATTTTCTGAAAACATTTATAATCTCTATAGAGTGAAAACCTCCTAACTAGGTCTTATGGCTTTTTCTTTTCTTTTTTTGGTTTTGTGAGATGGGGTCTTGCTATGCAGTCCAACTTTGAACTCACTTTGTAGCCCACACTGGCAATCCTCCTGCCTTGGTCTCTGGAGTGCTGGGTTTACTGGTGTGCATCACCATACCTGGCTGTATCCCGTGGCTTTTGACAGGAATAGCTCCTGACTGGCATCTGCAGTTCCCTGACTGTGCCACACACTCCACACCCTTTCTCCTATCCAGCAGTACCTACTGCTCAGAATAGGCAGCCCCCCAGCACTCTCCCCATGTACTTTCAGCCTCTGGTTCTGCCCGCACCCTGATGAACTCAGTGCTTGAGAGTCCACAAGTCGGTGAGGCCATCCGTCCTTGTCTCTTTGCATCTGGCTTGTTTCACTGCCTGCAGTGATCTCCAAGTCTACCCATGTTGCTGAAGATGAGAGGTTTTCTTCTCTGTGGCCAGATGGCACCCCGTTGTGGGCAAGAACCCCCCTCCTATACCCATGAGCGGTGAAGACTTTGGTACCATTTCTTGGCTACTGTGAACTCTGCTTGCAGTGAACACGGGAGCTCTCCCACACAGGATTTTGTGTTCCGTGGATGTGTGAACAACTGGGAGACGTGGAGTTGTGTGGCCTTTCTACAGTGAGGTCTTTGGGGAGCCTCAGTCCTGTTACCCTAAGGACTACACTAGTTTCTCCACCCCAGAAGCGTGCAAGGACGCTCTCTGCTCCGAGCCCTCACCGGCGATTTCTACTATGTGCTAATTATTAATAATCACTGCTGCCTGGGTGAGGCGGTTTCCTGGCAATTTTACTTGTGTTTCCCTCAGATTAAAGATGCAGAGCTTCTTTTCCTATCCCCGTGGGCCATTTGCATAGGTGCATACACAGGACTGTTGCCGACCTTACTTTCATTCCTAACCAGTCTGGGGGCTCTCTGTGTGCTCTGGGTGCCAACAATCTCTCATCAGGTGAAGCTTTTGAAAAACATTTTCCCACATTCAGTAGGCTGAGTTTCACACTAATGAGTATTTCATTGTTGTTTTTACATGGAAATTTCCTGATTGCAATGAAGTTGACTTTTGGCAGTCACCAGAGAAGAGTGAGAGTGGTCCCCGCTCCCAGATATCAGCAGGAGCCCCAGTTTGCTGGCCGTCCACTGCCACCAGATGGCATTTCCCTCATTCCACTCGGGGACAGCTGCAGAGAAAGGATCCGAGATTGCTCTGCTGGGGGAGTGCGCCCTGCACGCTTTGAAATGAAACTGTGGCCCCACACAGCAGCTTCTGCTCCACATCTGTGCGCTGAAGCAGGACGCAGTACACCTCGCTCGCCAACTACGGTTCTGTGGTGCCCCTGGCTACACAGTGTCTCCTGGTCCCAGTGTTGCTTCCTGCTTTTCACAGCCACCCCTGTGTGACACCGTGCAACCCCAAATATATTTTTCTTAAATATGTTCTGAAGTTTTATCTATAACCTGGATACTAGCTTGCTTTATTTTTATTATACACTTCACAAACATGAACCCCAATTTTGTGGCCTGTAGCACGTTATTTCACTTTCTGGATCAGCCTGATAAGTCAGATTTCTTAATTTCAACATATTCTTACTATGCAATACTTTCTATGAATACAACTTGTTTTGGCTAGCATAAGAATATCATCTAATTTAGTCAAAATGATGGTGCACACCTGTAATCTCAGCATTTGGGAGGCTGGGGCAGGAGGATCATGACAGGTCAAGGCCAACCTGAAATACAGAGTGAAATTATGTCTCTCTCTCTCTCTCTCTCTCTCTCTCTCTCTCTCTCTCTCAGTCTCTCTCTCTCTCTCTCTCTCTCTCTCTCTCTATATATATATATATATATATATATATATAGTCTAATTCAATATGCAAATATACTGCCTCTGCATGCATGGAATTTCTTTGCTTTTATTAATCTATGATAGTGAAGAGTTTGCCCTCTAACTTTCCTTTCTGATAATAACTTTGTGAAGGTCTGAGAGCAACACTCTAATGGGTGATTAGCGCTAAATTAGGAGAAATTCCTTTTTTTCTGTCCTTTGGAAATATTAAGTATGGCATTAGTTTTTTTTTCTTAAACATTTGGTTATATTGAACAATAATAAAATTCAGTCTAGAATCTTTTATTAAAAGATTGATAAGTAAGATTTACTTAAAAACTGTAGGACTATTCATTTTTCATTTTCATGTAATTATTTTCAGTAGTTGTATTTGCAAGGAATAACCATTGATTTTATTCATATGTACCTGTGATTTGCTTCCTAATATATTCATCTTATCTTTAATGCTTTCATGATACATTGTAAACCTCTTCGTCATTAGATACTTATACCTTTTATATTTCCTGCTGATACTTATCAAAATTCACTTTTACACTTAAAATTATTTTTAATAAAATTACTTTAGTTTTATGCATCAATTTTACCCATTTCAATTTTACTTGAATCTAATAGATTTCCTCTTTTCTACTTTTTGTTAAAGTTTTGTTTTAAAATATTATTAAGAATCATGCTTAAGTTAATGTCTTTCAAGTATATACATTTAAAACTCTAAAATGTGTTTTAATTATTGATTTTTCTGTATTCCATAATTTTTAGTTACATTTTCTTAAAACATCATAGTCAAACAGTAAAGGGCTTAAAGGTCACTAATCTTTAATACACTGATGGAAATTTTTAAAGACATACAAACACAATTCAGCAAAATCTGCCCAAACTGTTTTGTGCCTTTTGCTAAGCAATTGACCCCTATAGAGATGATCAATTATCTGATTTCTAATCACTATTTTTTCTTCTGTTGGTACTTTAAACTCAGTTTTTTTTTTATTTCTACAATCTAGTATCCATAACATGCATACAGGTTGTGTATATTAAATTTTATTATTTTATACTATCCTATCATTGGTGTACACACTCATTCAGTGTTCTGTTTCTAGGCATTGAGAATGACACTGTGAATGTTCTTGCTCACTCTCTTTAAGGGGCTCATGCACTGCGGTCTCTGTTTAATTTTGTAGGTGTGGGCTATCTGTGTTGTAGACTCACTGCACAGTTGCAATGAGTAGATAAAGTCAGACAGTTTTTGGATTGTGCGGTTTGGAATGGAGTCTTTGAGTTTAAATGAGAGCGTTTCTAAGGCACAACAGAGCCTCACCTTGAGATTTAACTTTGTACATCTGCCGAGTAATAAAGTGCGTAACCTTCACATGCTTGCTGTTGTGGATGTCCACACTGGTGAAATACAAGTTCAAATCTACGCCGAATTTTCGGTTTGTTTACTCCTGTTTCGGTACCGGGGATCTATGCAGGTCCTTGCTCATCTAGACAAGGACTCTCCCCACACTACATATTGGCCGGTGTTATTTTGTTTGAGATGATGCTTCACTAGGTTACCAAGGCCAGCTTCGAGAAGGAGTCCCCCGCCTCAGCCTCCTGAGCAGCTAGGATGGCGGCTGGGTGGCCTTGGTCTATTCTGTTTTGAACTGATTTTCCTCTATGAAGGTGCAGGTGTCACTTAAAACACTTGGGTGCAGATGACTCCTTTGATGTATGTGACGAAAATCATTCTGTTCTGTTTTTCTTTCCGTCTATTTCCTCTAGGGGAAAACGGTATCCCGATGTTAAGTTTAAATTTACCAGTCTGTCCTTCAATGATCAGGGATTCTTGTCTTTAAAAAATACAACTATGCGATATAATGAGATATTTTCCTTTCTTCTTGTATACACCTGTGTGCTTTAGTTTACATTTATTTTATAATTTGTCACAAATTAATTTCATGCTCACATGAATTGAAAGCAGATATTTATCTTTCTAATAGTTTTTCTCAATGTAATTATTTAATAGACTTTTGCACTGCTTCTGAAACATATGTTGGGTCTATCTCTGCAGTATCCAGTTTATTAGCCACGCACCTCAGTTTGTTACCTTATGGCTCCCTCACCACTGGGATTATTTTAGGTTCCTGGCGAATCTTGACTTTCAGTTATGTAAGAAACAACTTGCTGTTTTCATGTTTGTTTGAACATCCAAGGCCCATGCTGTTCTCATTTAATTATTAAGTCTCCCCTGGTATTGGATGCGAAAAGACAACGGGAAACTTTTATTAAGGTTTCACTGAACATATATTTGGGAAGTTAGTATCTTTAAACTCTTAGCAATTCCGCCAGTCATGGTGGCAGGCAGCTGTAATTCCAGCCAGCAGGTGGGAGGCTGAGCCAGCAGGATGGCCACAAGTTTAAGGCCAGGCTGAATTACATACGGAAACAAATGGACAAAAAAAACCAAAAGTAAAATATTACTCATCTAAACCACTGAGATATTTTTCCCTGTTTATTATTATTTTTTCCTTGTTTATTATTATATGCTTGAATTTATCCTACTTTGATACTTAGTGTATAGAGATTTTGCAACTACTTGAATATATTTATTCTTAACTGTTCAATGTTTTCAGTGATATGTTCATAATTTTATTTTAAATTTACTTTTATTTGTTTAAATATTTTGAATAGGAGATAAAATCTTAAAATGCTAAAACTTTTTAATCTATGCATAGTTTTGAACCCCTAGATTAACCTTTTACTCACTAGATAATAAAATGTACATTAACTAATATAAGCAACTTAATAATAACATAGAGCAATCCAATATAAGTATGAACTCTATAGATTTTCTCTTTGGCATGTGTCATATTTATACTCCTCTAACTTCTTCTTGGCTTCTTAACCTACATATAGATTTGTTCAAAACAGATTTAGAGTCTCTTGAATATATTGCAATGAAAATTGTTTGTAACGAAGCGAAGGGAACCATCATTTTCTAATGTTTTCCTCAGCACTGCTCGTCGTCTTTCTGCCTTCTTTGGAGATGTGTGCATTTGCCTAGCCCGGGGGTCTGAGAAAGCGCCTGTCTGCTCAGGGCCCCCGGGGTGCACCCCTGTCTCCTGAGGATGCATCGCCTGCCCACCCTGGGTTCACGGCCCCCAGGTGTGAGTGGCCCAGGACTTGTGTGTGTGGGGGGGCAGCTGGGAGCTGAGGCTCTGTCCCTCGAAAAGCTTTGGCTCCACCTAAGGCCACAGTGACTGCCTTCCCTTTTAGAACAGAGCCAGTACTCGGCGATGCTACTGCCAAGATGGAAATAAATCTGTCAGAAAAGAAGAAATCATCGCTGCCACAAACCAAATTGAGGTCCTTGTTTGAAATACATTATAAAACAGTCAGTGGGGAGGGGTTTGATTTCCCACCAAGAAGCTGATACACTTTAAATAACATTTCGAGCTTAGACAAAAGTCAGAACGCCACTCTGAGCAACACTAAACCTGCTTCTGTTACTTTGATGGAAAGCCCCATGTAGCTAATAAATCAGAGCCCTCTCAGCTCACCAAGGCTACCCTACCCTTCTGTGCACCCAGCGTGCTACAAGGATGCGGGGCCATCAATCCTCAAACAGGGCCCGGAGCTCAGCAGCCTGGCTCCATGCTCAGCTCAGTGTCTACATCCGAGAGCCCAGTAGGAAGGTCTACAAAGGGCGCCTCAGGCACTCCCTCTCACACCTGCTTCCAGATCTTCACAAGTTTTGGGCAAAACACAGCCATTCTCCTTTGTGTGTCTAGAACTGCATTCAGGAGGTCCCCGGCTGATGGCGCTGCCCATGCCTGCCTGGCATCCTGTGGTCCAGCCGGTGACTCCTGGTGCAGGGCCCCGCAGGCTAAGACACAGACTCTGGCCGCCCTAGCCGTCAGCTGCAGTCTCTGCTCCTACAGAGGCGCTCTGTGACACTGGGCCCTGGCTGGCTTTCTGGGGGCCCTGGGGTCTCTCCAGGACGTTCTGCATGGGATCAAGGGATCCACTGTGAACTAAGATTCCTGAAACTGAGACAAAATAACCTTCTCCTCCTTTAACCATGATTTTCTCAAGTGCTTTGTTCAGCAAAGAAAAGCTAATTAGCACAACAACCAACAGCATTTGTTTGAAAATATTTAAGCATAAGTTTCACAGAACAAAACTGTAATTCCAAACCTTGGATGGTTCTCTTCCTGCAACATGTTTACTATAACAAGTTCCAGTGAGTTTCTGGATAGTTACTCTTCATCAGTATCAAAATGCTCCAAAGGAGTCTGGCGCCCCAGTTCTGGGTTGGTAAGCCAGTCAGGCACTAGTAAAAGCCTGTTAACATTTTCAGCTCTTTTGGTAAACCAATCAGGTACCTGTCTAGCATCTCCAGGTCTTTTGGTGCATAATATATTTTCTTGTCCGTGGGAGAGGTTTGGCTTTAAGTGTTTATATCACTGCCTGAATCTGAGGCATGAAGAGGGTTTGCAGGGAGCTGAGTGAAGAGTGAACAGACCCAGGAGGGAGCGAGCCTGCTGTGGGCCTGACGGCTAAGGCTCCCTGTTAATCAAATCTACACTGAGATCAGTGGGAATTCCGCACCCTGGACAGGGGTAAGTGCTGTGTATCGATGTCCCAGCTTCACCGCAGCAGCTCTAAACGTCCTCCTTGAGTGTACAGCGCAGCATCTCCCCTGATGCATCTAAGTGACAGTCACTAGAGCTGCTCTGATGGGAAGGTAAGGCCCAGGATCCTCACTGACCCTGCCTGGGCACCGGATGCCCCACCTCCACCTCCCACTGTTGGTCTACCTCTGTCTATTGTTTTAGTGTAATCTTCCTGGAGTTCTCTCTTGGTCTCATCTACTCCTGCTCCCTGCACAGTTCTTCTGTTTCTGACTGTGGGAACCTCAGCTCTCAGGCTCCATGAGAGTGGTAACTCAGAACAGGCCTTTCCTGGAGGCTCCATTCCCCTGCTCCATTCCCCTTCCCTCCCTTTCCCTACAGTGTTGTCCTATCACTCACTTCCCAATGCTTGGAAAGCAGAGGTGGACGGCAGAGGTAGAGGAGGAGACGCTCTGGCTTTTTCTAATTCAGCCCAGGCTTGGGCAGGTGCTGTGTCTCTGGTCTCAGGGAGAGAGGCTTCCTGTGCTTGCTGTTCTCTCCAGCAGATGGTCTGGACTCAGGAGTAGACTGCTTTTGTTTCAGTTCTCCTGACCCAACCATGAAGGCTCTCCCCAGAGTCCTAGGTCCTGCAAGTGCTTGCCTCCTTCCCTCAGTACTAAGTGGCCAGCAGCCTGGCCCCACAGAGTGTGCAGGGAGAGGGCTCTGGCTGACCCTTCCCCCCAGGCTGCAGTTCCTCTCTCTCAGGTCTAAGGTCACAAGGAGCTGCATAAAAAGGTGCAAGCTGGCTTTGACACCAGAGAAAGTGACTAATCGCTTCATGTTCCAAGTTAGAAACTCTAAAAATTTGAAATCAAGGCACCAACTAGCTATCCATCAAAGACAGTGATCAAGTAAAGATTAAAGTTGATATTATGGCTGCTTAAAGAACCCCAAAAATGTTAGATAACTAGGTGAAAACAGAATGTTTCCATAGTATTTAAGTAAAACATTTTGTGAAATTAGCAAATATGAATTGTTGCACTTTGATAACTGCATAGAAAAATGAAAGGGGGATATCAAGCTGTGGATTTGTCCTTCCATGAATCTATGTTACAAAGGACATGGTTTTCACTGTGTGTGCTGAACTCTGTACAGGTGCAGAAATCAGTAATTGCTCTTGAAAATCTCGTGTTGTGAGTACAAATAAATATGTGTTTAGGAAATATTTTTACTCAACATGAGCCGAATAAGTGTTTAGTGAGAAATAACTTCAGGCACATTCTTGCTAGGTTGAGCGTGAACAACAGGAATAATCAGGCAAAAACATCTGCATGCCTGTATCCCATTATAGTCTGTTAGGAAGAGAGATGAAATTAGTACAGAACAGGATGTCTGGTGTCTGGTGTCTGTAAATTCCATGAGAGCGATGCTCTAATGTCACCTCCTGTGTCTCAGGAGCCTTTCCTTTTCCCTATTCTTTTAAAATAAATGTTCCTGCTCTTACCCTCCATTGTTCCTCAGGATTCATTCTTTGATTTCAGGGGACATGAACGTGGTGTATCTGGCATCTAGCATTTCCCATGTCATCTCTCGGAGGCTCTGCCGAGATACTTGGAAGGAGGCAGGAGTCACTTTGCTTCGTGTCACCCCTAAATTATTTGACTGGACTCTGAACTGTGACTTGCTTGGACAATCAAACTGGACACCCATGAATTTCATGCTTTCCCTTTGTCAGTTGCTCAGGTCTTGTCTCTCTTGGGAATTGTTTTGTGTTAAAGTGATGCTGTTTAAACTGAGAACACGGGAAGTTTGTGATCTTCTTTGATGGGATATTTTACTCCTGCTCGGAGCATTCTGTATTTTGCACTTCGTTGCTGAACTTACTAGTGTCCCTTGCTCAGTCTGTTGGACTTGTCTGACTGCTGTGCTTTGTTATCTTAGACAGGAGCCCTAGGGAAATGTAATGTTCAGAACATCTCCTAATGGACTTTGGTATAAAATGCTGTAAAATGCTCTTTCTTTGAAATCTAGCTCATACTTAGAAAATATTCATACTTCACCTTCCTGGGTTCTCCTTTGCCCACGTTTACCTGTTTCCTCAGCGAGGGCACAGACTCTCCTGGTGCCCGTCTGGCTCTTACTTGCCCCGGGTGCTGTCTCCATGGAGCTCAGTGTTCTGCAAGGGATGCCTCCTCCTTAACAGACATATGGCCAAGCCCAAGAAAAGTGAATTGAAAGCACTGTGCTGCAGTTGGAATCTGAGAAAGACCTCACAGATACACGTATTCCTTTCCTAAGACTCTAGGCAGTTACAGAATTCAGAATATTTATGACAATCCAAATGAGCTTTGGGGATACATTAATTTTTACTCAAGTTTCCTGATAGTGAAAATCAGCTTAAACATTATAACAGTTATTAAGACAATAATCCATGTAGTGGTTTTAAAGCATATGTAGCAAGAGATGCTCTTTAATCTGCACAGAGAACATTGAGGATAAGCATTACTTTTTTCTTTGTGCTTTGAAAAGAACAGAGGCAGTAGAGAAATAGCTATGTGAAACATTAGTAAAGTAAGATACATTTCCTGCATTCAGTAACTTATATAACAGCACTGGGGATCTGGATATCCAGAGAGAACAGAATGATGAAAGAGTATCATCTCACTCCCAATGAGTGAGGATGAATGATGAGCCTGTTTGTGAGCTATGCAGAAGCATTAAGGGCACACAGATACCACGCCTGTCCTGACTGTGTGTACAGATTAATGAAGAGGACACCCCTTAGTGCATCATCATGAGTGTGCCCAACATACATGGAAAGAAAAGGCTCAAGAACAGTGAGGACGAAGTGCGGTGAGCAGGATTTTGGAAATGTAGTGGGCTCTGGTGATGTGTTTATCTACTTTCTGCACACATCTTATGTCAAGCTCAGGAGAGCCTCAGAGGTGTGGCTGTGTGATCAGAAATGAGGTAGCCGGAAGTCATCTGAAAGTGTTCAAAAAATATTAGAGGAATACATGCAGTTTTCCTCTCAGAAGAAAACTCTGAATGTGTGAATTCAGGAAATCAATGCTGGGCTTTTGGGAAGCATGAAGAAGACAATGTGTCCTAGAGGGTATTGACATCCCAAAGGTACCTGATTCGGAGACAAAGAAGGGAACTTGCTGGCCCTGAGTTTCTCTTCCTAATTATAAGTTGGCAGTTCACATCGATATTTCCTCTTATTAGAGTTCAAATTGATTTTCTGTCCCCAACAAACCAAAAGGTCTTCTTTAATGTAAAAGCTGGTAATAATTATAAATGAATTTATGAAAGTGTCAAAATAGTTGTGAAAAAATGAGTGAAAGTCTAGCATATTCCTTTAGCTATACTGGAAGAAGCCATTGAAGCACGCATACATTATATCTCTATCTCTATGTCTATGTCTATGTCTATGTCTATGTCTATGTCTATGTCTATGTCTATATGTCTATGTCTATGTCTATATATCTGTCAGGTTTAACCTAACCTTAGGATATACGGTTACCAATTAACTATCCTTCTACTTCTAATTTTTGCATTAATTGAGAAGCAAATGTGGGACACAACTAAAAGACAAAATACTTTGTTTTAACTTGATGAAATGTACAGTGTTCTTATTCCTGTTTTTCTTGGAGGAAGCCTACACACATAGCTATAAAACTGGCTGGCTAGAAAATGAAAAGCTCTCATTAGCAGAGGGACTGAATAGCAAAGCATCTGTGTGTGTTGCCATTCTTATCTGTGTTAGTCCGTTTTGCACTATTGTGACACAGAACCCAGGAATAAGAACTGTTATACTAAGATGCTAAAAATTAAAATAATTGATTAAAAGATAATTAACAAAAATAGTTACTTAAAAAGATAGTTATTAGTAATATTGTCATTCTGTACTGAGCTCATTACCCTAGTAACCAAGCACCAACCATATAGTTATAAATTAACTGACCATGTCGTTCTACTGTTCTGTAATGGGCCATGCCCCCCTTCCTTAGTGACCTGTGTGCAATGTCAACTTTTGTTCCCCTTGTAAGAGAAAAATGATGCTATGTCAACCATTGTTCCTTTTATGAGAGACAAATGTTCCTGGAATTGGCAGACCAAGGGCTATGAATTGGCGAACCACCCACTGTGAAATGCCTCTTACCTCAAGCAAAGGGGAACAAAGGACCACCTTATTTCTGTTTCTCATCACTATGTACTTAATGAT
Organism: Cavia porcellus; assembly: GCF_034190915.1. Classification (NCBI taxonomy): domain Eukaryota; kingdom Metazoa; phylum Chordata; class Mammalia; order Rodentia; family Caviidae; genus Cavia; species Cavia porcellus. Next base: position 52,571,280 of record NW_026947497.1, read on the forward strand.
CAATGAGCTAATCATAAATGAACTATAAAAAACAGTCAAAACTCTAACTCAGTTGCACAGCTTTGCAAATTCCATCTGCACTGTGTCGCTGGGCCAGCTAAAATAAAAGCGCTTCTTTTAAAAAGACGTCTTGCCCCGTTTGTCATCTTGGGGCCTTGCCCCGTTTTTCACCATGGGGTCTTGTTTTTTGAGTAGAGTACAACAAGAACTTAGGAGAGGAAGGGGTTTCCTTTGGTTTATGATTTCAGAGTGACAGTCAGTAGTCATCTGGCTCCATCAGGGCAGAAGGTTGTAGTTGAGGAAAGCTGCTCAAGCCACCGCAGCCGAGAGGCTGAGAAAGAGAGGACAAGAAAGAAGGGACAAGGGACATCAGACAGCCTTTTTGGCCATGCCCCTAGTGACCTGCTTTGTCCAAAGAGGCCCTGCACCTCGAGTTTTTGCTGTCTTCTACCAATGCCATCAACATGTGAATCCATCCAAGGATTAACCTCCTGAGGAGGTGAGAGCCATCCTGACCCAATCACTACTGAAATCTCTACTTCTAGTCACGCATGCCTGGGGGAGGTGGTGCCTTAGCTCTGAACCCTGAGGCTAACATTACTCACTTCTGGAGGTGTTTTATTCTGCAAGGTTTTTGTTTATTGCTACAGAAGTCATGAAGGTATTAATTGTGCTTTTCTTATGTGAAAAATTCTGGCATTGCAAGCATTCTTTTGTTCTTATAGTCTGTCTCTGTGTTTTATTTTATTTTTATTGGTAAACATTTGCAGTATGTAGATTACTTTCCTTTGGTACCTTTAAGTACCATATTTTATATCTCTTTTCATCCCTTTTACTCTCCCTCCCTTCTCTCTTTCCCATATCTTGGTCCCCTACCCTTTTGTAAAATACCTATCTAAAAATTTTTAAACAAAAAAATATCTTTTAAAAGACTATTATTATTTTGGTCAAATTCTAAAATCTCTGCTAAGGTATAGCATTGTGGAGCTTTGAATTATTATACTTATCAATTTATCTTCTATTTCTATTATCTTTTCTTTCATACTTTAAACTCCTTTATGCTCTATTGAAGTTCCTAAACAGTGTGTTTCTTCCTCTGGGTATTTTCTCCTATTATTATTTTAGCTTAACAACTTTCAGTCTCTAAATGTTTAGGACCTTCCTTCTCAGAGGAGCTTGTCAGTTACCCTATTGACGTAGGGAATGGTGACAAGTGTGGTGCTTTGTAGCAAAAACACAAAACGTGGGGTGCAGGGTTGGTGAGACAGGATTTCAATTCAGGAATCATCATGTGCTTTGTTACCCTGCAGCAAACTCCATCTGCGATAGCCTCTCAGAACTTCTGAGTACCTCTGAGTCCTGTAGCCTGCTGGGTATCCTTGGAATGACCCAAAATAGTCTCCACATCCATTACTCATAGTTTATTTTGAATATGGATTTTTCTTTTTAGTAGAAGATTTCAAATATTTGGATGATTTGCAAGTTGAGACTGTAGACCTGAGCTAAAGGCTGATGTGGAGGAGGACGACAAACACAAACAATCAGAGAGTTGGAAAAAGGAACCAAAATCTCCTGGAAGTTGTTGGTTTAAACAGAAGATGAATGCAGTGGGCAATATTTGAAACTTCCCTGACCTGGAAGTGGGGTAATGCCCTTAGTGGGATTATTTTCTATTACTGGTATAACAAACTTCCACAAACTTAGAGAATTTGAGCAATAAATTTTATTCTACTTCTGATTTCGAGAAATGTAACAAAATTAGTAAAAATAGCACCTGTGAGATTGAATGTAATCTGTTAGGTCTCCTGTCAACAGCTCTTGTTTAAAATCAGAGTCACTGTCAGGTGTGGTACCACACCCTTGTAATCCCAGCACTCAGGGATCTGAGGCAGGAGGACTGCTGCAAGTTGAAGCCCAGCCTGGACTACACAGCAAGACCCTTTCTGACTATATATAGTCCCAGGCCTGAAGTAATGCTCATATTAGATTAAGGCATAAATTTCTAAAGCAAGCTCTCAATTAACATAGTTTTTTGGTAACTATTACTAAAATATGAGAGAAATCAGAGACTTAGGAAATTAATAAGGCAATTTAAGAGTTATGCCCTAGAAGGACACATTGTACTTTGGAACTAGCCCTTGTTATTATATCAGACATTGCCTCAGTTTTTGAGCAAACCAGCCACAGTGTTGTTAAGAAAACAAGGATTCGAGGAGGTCCCAAACACACAGAGCACACCAGGAAGAGACTGTCCCAAAGGAGAATTCTCCAACTTCCACTATGGCCATAGGAGAAAAGGAAAAGGAGTGACCTCGGAGAGGCCGCCAGGTCAGTGGGCATGGGCTCCTCTCAGGAAGCCCTCGTGGGGCAGGTTCAGAACACATCCTGGAAACAGTGTCCCACCACCTCCAGGACCAGTGAAGGCCTTGCCAACAGGAGCTGTGGCCGTGAGGCTGCAATGCCAATTCTCTGGGGAAGGCTCCTCTGGGCAGGCTGAGTGTGCTCCGTGTCTTTATAAAGGGCTCTTGAAGGGACAGGCAGGGTGGAGTCAAGAGGGGGACACAGAGTGACAGGAACAGAACGAGAAAGCGGTTCTTGGAGCCTAGCCAGCATGGGAAGACAAGGTCTGGAAGCTGGAAATGAGTAGGAGCAGAGGCTCCTCAGCTCTGCCGAGGGAACCACCAATGGCTACATGTTAGCCTGCGAGGACTGGTGAGATCACAGCCCTAAGCAAAGAAGCTGCTAAGATTGTGAAAATAAATTACAGCCGAAATCAGGAACTCATACTTCAAGGACTCACGCCCCTGACAAGCTCAGATAAACTTTCAACGCTTCTGTCTAAACTTCAGTATTACTGGGAACCAGAAACTGCTGTGAGAGCTCAGTTTCCTTGGTGTTTGTCATCTAGTTTCTAGTTTCTGCCTTTCAGTCTACTGAGACAAGAGAGCCCGCAGATCAGGGTGGAGCTGACCCAAGAACAACTCACAGCTTGGAGAGCCCAGGATTCACTGGAGAAAGCAGCTTCCACAGGAAGACAGTTGCCTTGGGTCTGAGGCAGGACCATCACCGCACCTGCAGGTCGATGTCTCCTTCAATCTGTTCTTCTCTTTCTGAAGTGCATACACATTTCCAGCTGGAGTCCTGCCTCAGTCTCCCTTTCAGGAGGCAGAGGCAACTGATTAAATGTTTACCAATGGAATAAGGGCGCAGCTTTCGCTGTATTCCACAGGAGGACACTAGCTCCGAGGATGGCTATTGTTTCCTGTCATCTGGGAGACTGTGGAGCAACCTTGCCCAGGGAAGGTCTTCTTGAAGTTGGGACTAGGACTCCAAGAAGACAGGATTCCCTGACAGACAGCTTCCTGTGCACTCTGCACTTCTCCTGTCCCATGCGTCTGCCACCAGCCTTGGCTGAGCTGTGTTACCAGCACTTGGATCTCAGTTCGCTAGCACCTTGCTGCAGATTTCTGGTTGCAGCCTCCATAAGCACATGAGCCAGTTCCTTACAACAGGCCCCTTGCTGATATATTCAGACCTCATCAGCCCTGTTTCCAAGAACCAGGAGCAGTATCCTATCTGATCTTCCACTCTCTGCTTCCTCTTCCTCTTCCACTTTCTCCGTCTTGCTCCAGGTGGGCCATAGAGATCGCCACAGTGCAGGGCAGAACTGGAAGGGGCCCTTGCTGTGGGCTGGAGGGCACATGGAGGATTAAGAATGCACCTGAGGCATTGTTTCCTGAGGAGCTGCCTCAGGTTGGAGCAACAGCTGATTTCCTCTTCCTATCACTTGCTTTTGTGATTCACATAATAGAGTTACCTGTTGTTTGTTTTGTTTTGTCTCCTTATTGCCTGGAATGTGCCACCAGGTAATTGTTTAAGAATTATACATCAACTATGAAAACAGTTTTCTGTAGTATTCACTCAAAAGGAAAGTAAACAGGTAAAATGTAAGTTCTTAGGACCCAGCAGTATTTTTCTAGCGCTCCAGGCCCGTGAGAGCTTGGAAAAAACATAATGTGTAGTGACACCATGGCTCTGTAACTCCCCACCACCAGACGTCACTCTGGTTAGAGGGGCCAAGGAAGATGGTGTCTTCTGGAAGACACAGATTTAGGGTTTTAGAAATTGTTTTTTATTTTTATCAACAGTTTTGGAGTTGCCAAGATATCCTTACAAATATGAGCATTTAAAAACTACTTTATTTTTATGTCATTTGAGATATTTTGTGAGAATTTGTAGCTCATTTTTGTGGGAAACTTAAATTGTGAGAATAAGACCACAAAAGGTCTATCAGACTTGCAGGTTCTTTCTAGACTGGACAACTTTTGACAATTAATCACAACAAGTTTTACCAATGTCTGTGATCAGTCAGCCCCATCTGCGATGATCGTATTATGAAGTTTTCTTTTACATCCCCCAAAGTGTCAAATGTTTGACTGGTATAAATAATAAAGACTCTTATAAACATTAGTTTTAACTTGAAGACATTGCTACTATTGCACCATAGATGCACTTTTGAACTGTTGGGTTATTCTAAAAGAGTTCCGATGTGTTAAAGGCACATAAAGAGGAAGAGGAAGAGCTATGAAGAAGCGAAGTTACAGTTCAATAGGAGAATAAGTTTGGCTGTGAGGTTTTGTACCATAGATAACAGTTATGTACGGTATATTTCACAAGCCATGAGAAAGGATTTTAAATGCTTTACTTCATCACAAAGAAATGTGTGAGGAGAAAAAAGTCTTTATAAATTAAATCTTACACAGTGTATGCATATATTGAAACATATGTAGTATCCAATAGATGTGTATGATTTTAAAATGTCAATTAAAAGTACAGAGAAAAGCTGTTAACAGTATCATCTCTAAATGATCTATGATACATGGCATTAAATGCCCTAAGATGTATGCTACTAACTAATTTTGTGCCTGGATAAGAGTAAAATTTTTTACTTGAGATATTTTGTATTAGACACTTCAGAGCTTATTTAATGAATAAAGGTAGAAATAAATTAGTATATCATTAACCATTCACAGAACTTTAGATCATGCTTCTATGCAAATACATATTTAGTGCAAATAAACGTTTCCTAATGTAAATATTAAACACTGTGAAATCCAGATAAAGATACATTAGGTGCAGAAAATTTGTTACTAATGAAGCTTGTTTTGCCTTAGTTACTGAAAGAATCTCAGAATCAAAGCAATGTGGAGAACTGTCCATGGCATCCACATAATCGAGCCTTCCTCCAAGACAGAACTCACCTCACTGTCTCAGGAAGATTCTAACTTTTCACACATCCAAAGGGGTCACACTAATAACAGAGCCTTGGGGCTTGGCTCAGATGCTCTGTAGAGGCAGGCTGACCTCTGAGGACCCTAATTCTCTGCTGCCCTCCTGTGCAAGCCATGGTCCTCCCGCTCCCTGGAGCAGGTCCCCCCAGCCCTTCCTCAGGATCAGGCACCCTAAAGTCTCTGTGTAATCTCTGATGAGGTGCTGCGGTTCTGGCCCCTTCAGCTGAGGGTGTGCACAGCGCTACCATGTCAGGATGATTAGGGTCTGCGTTTCCTTGGACCGGGAACCTAGTTAACTGAAAGAAAATGTGATTTTCTTTGCTGGGTTGATTTCATTCTAGAGTCTAGATCGACAGCTGATAGTGAAGCACTTACTTGAATTTTGTTTTCCAGCGGTCAATAATAAGGTTATCCACATTTCAGACTCCTGCCTAATCCTTTCCTCCCTGACTTGTAAGAAAAGCATATAAATTCCTTTAAATTGCACTACACATACTGAAAAAATATTGGAATTCTTAATATAGAATCCTTTATATTTTAAGTGTTTCAAAACCAAGAACTTGAAGTAAGAGACAAAGTGGGTGAAGCCTGTTCCCTGAGGAGGAATTTGTGAATTTGGAATATGAGGTGAGTCTCTGAGAAGACGAAGCTTTCTTTGGGGAAGGAAAGTGGGGAAGCAGTGGATTGATTCTGTGTACAGGACAGGTGCTAAATGGCTAAATGACCCCCCTTGGGTGGTATTATCCAATTCAAGAGGAGAAGACCAAAAAGATTTGTTTGAAAAATGACTGTTTATCAAAACTAGAATTTGTGGAGCACATAGGTTTCGCAGTGAGAGATGTGTAGTAAAAAAATGCTGGAGATGATTGCTAGCAAAACAAATGCCTCAGCCTAAAAGCAAGAGAGTAAAATGATTTTGGCCCACAAGCAAGGAGGTATCTGAAGGAATGGTCAAAATTGTAGTTACTTAGAACGTCTCCTTTATAGATGTAGGCAAAGAATAAATGTGAACTGGGACAAAATGGGCAGGCAGGCAGCTTATCCTGCTGCAGAATAAAAGCAAAGAGCAGAAGCCAATGCCTGTGCTCTACCAAAGAAGCTAAAGTCACTCAAAAGCTGCTAAATTCCAAAGGCAGAAAAGTCAAGTTCTTAAGAATAGCGCTAGGCCAAGCCATTGTGCTCCTAGGCCCAGGCCCAGAGGCCAGAATTCTTCATTTAAATCTAGCCAAAGCCAGATGTAGGCACAAAAGTGATAAAGCCTTCTTTTTGTAGGGAGGCTCCTGGTTTTAAAACACAATTTCAAAGCATGCATTTCCTTGGTGTAGAGGTAAAAATCTGCTGGGGACCCTATGAATAGAGAAGTTCAGAGTCAGTGGGCATTTAAGACACAGGAGAAGGTCTGACCTCTCTGTGAAGCTCTGCCTGCTGAAAGGCAGGATGCAGGTTCCCAGAGCAGCGCAGGCATGAAGCTCTGTATCTAGCTCTGTGCAGGACTTAGTCGTGGGAAAAGACACAAATGCAGGCACCCAATCCAGATGGGCTGAGCCACAGTGGCTCCCCAGCATCCTCTCGCGATCGTCCCTACCTGCTCCCCACCAGCTCTTTCTACCTTTCCTCTCCCTTTTTTCCTTAACACACACTCCTGTCTCTATCTTCTAAGGAAGAGGAGACTGGGATAGTCACTAACCCAATCTGATACAGGCCTGTTCTCACGCGTGGGGCCCTCTACCAATATCTGAAAGAAACCTGTACATAAATTTTCATCAATGTCTGGAATTTCCACTTTCCTTTTCTCCCAGAATTTTCAGCATTTCGGGCCCTTTCCTTAACAAAGCTGGCAGCATTCCTCAACTGAGCCAGCTGTTATGTGTAGCAGGGAGCACTATTTATGCCCTTTGGAAGCTGTGGGATGCCAAACAATTTTCTGTGCTTTTCAAATGCACTTTTAATTCCAGCTCCATACCCTTACTGCCAACTCTAGAAACCTAGAATTTTAAGCATTATTCCTCATGCAGAGTTTGCTGGGCAAAGAGGCAAACTCAGATAACTAGAATTTAAGGGTAAAGGAGAAGATGAATTTTAAAGTATTTAAAATGTTGACTATGAAGATACTTTTTGTAATGTGGGATAGAAGTGCACTGTAAGATGGAAGCTTTCCTTTTTCCAATTTTAAGAATTCAATGAATGCAGTCAGTTTCTTCGTTACTGAGAAAAATATGCTCCTTTCTTTGATCTCCATCTCATACAAAGAACTTCACTATCCAGAGAATGCTGGAACTTCAAGAAGCTAGACAAAGGAAAACTGTCTTGTGGTTCTCACTACTTATGTCCTGGGGAGGCCAGCTGACTTCAAGGGAAACCAGCTTTGTGAAGAGCAGTGGCAGAAGGAGCTCATCATTCCCTGCCTTGACAGACTGGCTAGGAGCTCACTCCTTGTCCCATTGGCTTGGACCCCACCCACCTCCAGGGGTTTGTCCCCAACCCCCTGTTTAACATCATGGTTGGAATTTCACTGACCAAAGTTTGAAAAGTGCAGCCTGGGACAACCTTGTGGAATTCAAAGGTCGTTTCCCTTTAGCGTTCTGCTCTCCAAGTCTCTAATGGGTATTGGGATGGGATTACACCCCAGCCTGCCTGGAACACAGAGCCTGCCTGGATTCAGAGAAACTGGCAGGGACCTCCAAGTCAGAGGATCCTCACGCATCTCCTCCCCTAAGTCAAAGCATGTCCGGAGACCCACAGCCACACAGGGTGGCTACAGTCAGCCCAGGCACCCAGGCGGGATTGGTTCAGATTAATCTGGTCCCTGCAGCTAGGGGCCCCCACCACAGCAGAGGAGGCTTGGTGTGAGAGGCTTGTGTGAAGGTGGTTCAAGGATGAGGAAGCCTGGGGTTCCTGCTGATCAGCACCTCACAGTGTGTACTATGACAGAGAGGGGAGGTCCCGTGATGGTGAAGTGTGCACCCCAAGCTCTATTCTCCCCTCACAGTTCTGGTCCTCCCTTCCCAGTGCAGAGGGAACCAAGTTTGTGCTCCTGAGCTGCCTTTGCCTCTTCTGTCCATTCCTGGAGCTCAGTAGAGGTTGGAGGCCCCGTGGCCTGGCCATGGCCTGGAGGAATCCTAGAGACACATAGGCTCCAGAAGAAAAGATTTTGACTATTGTACTGGAACAGTCAAGTCTTCAGCAAATAAAATCGCTTCTCTCCAAAGTGGGTTTACCTGACCCAGAGTGGAGCTGGTGCTCCACTCACTTCTCATGATGAATTTCATCACTTGTGATAAGGAGCCCCCTCCCTCACCGGGGGCCATGGTGGTTCCTGGTGGGGGGGGTCGTGGTGGGGGAGCAGCTTAGAGCATCAGCTTGAGGGAACCAAGACCAGAAATTTCATCAGGTGTTTTGTTTGCTGCATTTGGTGTCCATTATGGACATTAACTTAGATAATAAAGCAAAGATGGAAAAACAAGAAAATAGAGAGGAGAATTGGTGTGAGAATTTTTAAGATGTACCTTGGTTTGGGTGAAAAATATCAGAAATGGTACAGTAATGTTTCCCATGGCAAGGAATAGAAGGGGAGACCGTCCCTTTCTTAGGGTTTCTATCTCAGGAGCAGCGCGATAGCCTGGAAGCAGATGGTGCTGTGAGTTTGCTAGGTGTGTGGCGCACACCTGTGTCCCAGCACTGCAGAGGCTGAGGCAGGAGGATCACCGAGACCAGCCTAGGCTACATACCCAGGTCAAGGCAGTCTGGGCTACATGGCAGGAGGGTCTCAGAAAAGCCAACCAACCAACAAACAAAACACAGATGTTCTGAACTGTCTCATGTCATATAACTCATGACTTTTTATTATAGTGTCAGTGGATTAAACAGCATTCCTAAACTTAAGCTGGCTATTTTAAATTTAATACATTTAAATAGAAATATTTTACTTGGTGCTGGCTCATAATTTCTTACTAACTGGATTGGCAAACCTTTCCACACTGCCCATCTTCTCAGCTTTGGATGGTGTCAGACCCTGCCACCCTCAATCCCTTTCAGTCCTGATTTCTGCATGCTGTTCATTTTTATCACAGCCATGAGGGAAATAGCTTTGCAAACACATAGTGTGACTGGGGATCTAGAGGTCGCTCTGACATGGCTGTGACACGTGCTGGTGGGTGTGGTGTGGGTAGTTCTGCTGACTACTGCAGTTTACCTTACAGTATTAATGCCCCGAGAGCCACTAGGGCACCCCACTTCCCTGCGTGGGGTTTTGGAAGCTGTTAGCACAGTCACTGTAATTGCCCAGTGTGTAAATTGTGACAGGAAGTGTACTGGAACCTTGTTTAGCTGTTGTGAATGATAAATGGAGTAAAGAATATGTTTACACTCAGGCTTGTGTCTGACTGTTCAGGTAAGAAAGCAGTGGCTCACATCTGTAATCTCAGCTCTCTGGGGTGCTGCGGCAGGGGGGTCACACACTGGCGGCCACCTGGACAATTATGGGGACCCTGTCTCAAAGTGAAGTGTGAAAGGGCCTGGGGCTGTTGTTCAGCAGTACAGTGCTTGACTAGTGTGTTAGGAGGGCCTGATAGGAGGGTGAGGGAAACGGTTAATCTTACACAAACCTGAGCTGTTTGGCTCACAGAATTGAGGAATGGAAATCACAGACCAAGGGAAGTGAGAGGGTGGCCACTGAAACAGCAATAGGAAAAAAGCTCTTGGTGCACGCCCATCACGAAGGGTTTCGAATCACCATCTGGCTCAGCCTTTTAGAGATAGCAGAGGGCAGGAGACTTTGAAAATCATTAAAGACCAGTCACTGAGGTGGGTACTTGACTGGATGCCAGTTACCATTACCATGTGTTTCTAAGTTTCTCCAGTCCTGAGTTTGGGAGGAATCCTTAACATACATCCTCCGTCTAACAAGTTTCTTTCCTAGGAGTAGAGGTCCTCATCTATTTTCATATTATCTTTGTTTCTGAGGTTTCATCTACGTTCTTAAAGTAAACTGGATAATGACATCTTTGCTCTTAACTTAGACTGTGTGCTAGTTTCCTTATTTAACCAAAGCTAAGTTAGGCTGTGATGACCACCCACCTACGTTCAGGTTAAATAACTAAGCAGTGTGTTAGTGTCAATTATAAGCCTTCTTTTCTGTGTTACATTCTACATGGGTTAGTACAGGAGTTTAACACTCCTTGAACAGCACTGGGACATGTACAGAGCACATTTTAATTCCTCCTTTCCTGCTCTTTCTTTTCTATCCCTCCCCATCCAATCCTTCTGAGTGCCCCCCTCTTCCTCTGTGCATATTTGCAGTGCATGGTGCTTACGTTATTTGGGCGGACTCCTTGTCTGTAGGTAACACATCTTAGCTCCTTTTAAATCACATTTTCTCCCCTCTCTTCAGCCCTTTCCCATTTGAGAAGGGGCGACAAGAAGTAGCCCTGCTGCTCTCAGGGGAGAAGTGGAGAAGACGGGACCTAGTGTTTTTGTGGAAAGGGTTTGTGTCGAGGGTTGCCAGTCCAGGGACATGTGAAGAACTAATCTAAGGACTCTCGTGGGAGTTTTGTCTGGGGAGTAGGCGGTTACAGCCTCTCTTTAGCCGTCACTGTAGTGGATGCATTTATCATCATCTCTATCTGTAGGTCAGTTAGAGTTGCACAGTCTCCAAATACTCTTTGCCCCAAGTTATTAAAAATGTTCATCCCAAACATAAGAACCACCCTGAAAAGACAGATGGAGGTGATTGTGGGAAGAAGCCAGGTCAACATGCTCTTCCTAAGAGCCTAGAGTGGGATTGTAACCAAGTGGGCCTGAGACCTGCCTATTTCTGGAGGTTATCAGTGAGTCTGATATGCTCTTCTGGTTTTAAGGTCCTTGTTCATCAGATGTGAATTATTTGTCCAAAGGTAATGAATATTTTTATTACTGTGTAGGTCTCTCCAGTTATGGCTGTGGAGTAAAAGTTTTGAAGTGTCATTTTCTCTAAGGAAATGAAGATTCTCGTGACTTATGGTTCCCATGGTGGCTTTCAGACTTGTTGAACCATAATAGTGACAATTTATACACATAGGTGGAGACTATCTGCAAGGCCACTGTAGTATTTATAATGTCTCCTTTTTGTGTCTAGGCTGTATTATTACTTTTAATGTATCCTTTTGATTATAACTTTGTTGAGTATTTAAAACCATGTTAAAGTGAGACCTGTGTGAAGTAAAATTATTTAAAGTTTCCTTGGCGATTATTTTTGGAGGAGCTTCTCAGGTCCTACATAGTTACTACTATTATTTTTTTTTATTTTATCCATAGCATCTGTGAGGATGGGTCCTGGTCTTGTTTCACCACATGGCTTGCCTTGGAAGCATGGGACATATTTCCTTCAACAATCTCCTTTTTAGCAAAAGCTACCCTGGTTCATTCCTGTATTCTAGAGTCCAGCACTCTCCCGCTCAGGAGGTTGAGGGATTCATTGGAGTTGGAGTTTTAGGGTCTTTTTATATGTTCTCATTACACCTGAGTCTTGTTGACCTTGGTTGACCCTGGTCAAAAGACTGGCTGTTCTAGCCCAGGTAATCTTTTTATTAGTTGGTTTTACAAGTCTCAGCTGCTGAACACCCGAAAGATCATTATCTCATTACTGAAGTAAGAGCAGTAGTTTTGACTGTCGTAATCTTACTTGGGTATTGACTACTTTGAAATATAAAATGTGGCCAGAAAATATTTTTTAATCTACCATAGTTGTCTTAGAAGTTTAATTTTTCTAGGATGTTAACAGATACCAATTATAGAGCTTTATAGAGAAAATTTGAAGTTATATAATTATATAATCAACATAATTATAATGATATTGCAATGGTGTAACGACATCATTACTTGTTCTGATGTAGTGGTTCATTAGAATGAGCTGTATGTTGGTATAATGACATTGCAGCTAGTGGTATATTGGTATAGGTGAATCATAATTCAGACTTTTGTGATAAGCTACACCAGTAAGATTTAGGGAGAGAGGACAGTGTCAGAACATGAGATGGGAAGATTGGGTTGTGAAGAGATCAAGAAAGACACATTTGGCAGCCTTTTCTTCAGAACCAAAATTCTTGACCTAGACACCCACTTTGAAGCCAGGAAGTCACTCCAGACCACTGAGTCCAGGGATAAATTGGAGGGAGTAGGGAAAGTGCTTGTAATTCTTGCTCTTCCTCTTACAATTAATCTTTTGTTAAATCTTTAGGAAAACTACTTTACTCATCTTTAAAATTTTGAACAATAGTAACAACAACACTAGCTAAGGTAGTGAGTGATTCATTTGATTTTTATTACATTGATATATAGATATCTTAGTTCCTGGATCCAGATTGCCATTTACATGATGATACAAAATCATCCTTGTAGGCTAATAGAGTGTGGTCATAGTGGAGTGAGTTTGACCAGGTGCCCTCTATGGAAGAATCTTGTAACTGAACAGGAGAATAGTCTTTGAGTCCTGCAGGAGATGTAAAAGAAGCTGTGTAACACGATGAACACAAGGTGTTGCTCTAGCATCTTAACACAGAGACTCTAAGTTCTTGAATCAACATGTAAATGTTTATGTGCATTTTCTTTAGTCACAAGCTGAAACGCAGAGCTCAAGCATAAAAGAAATTGGAAATTAAACTGTTGTTTTTATTCGCCAGAATAGGAAGAACTGGGCAAAGTTCCTGGGATTTGAGGGTGGCTGGGGTGTTTAGAATGATTATGCATAGAACTGGGGTGAGATGAGGGTACAAAGACTTTCTGCAGAGGGATCTGGAAGTGTGAGAGGCTGAGGGTGTGGAAACAATGGCAGGGCTGGTGGGTCCTGGGTGAGCAAGGGAAGACAGAGGCTGCGTCAGAGAGGTTATGCATGAGGCTGTGATTACATAAAGCCCTGAAGTTTTAGGAGGAGCTGACAGGCTGCAGCCTCCATGTTCTGTGTCTCCCACTCTGACATTAGATCTCAGACAGCACATCAAAGTCTGCCTGATTTCAGTGCAGAGGAAGTGGAGATAGCATCTCTCCTACCACCCCAGGGGCAGGGCTGGAGCACACATGTCCTGGATCTTCCTAATTGACGGGTCACACACACCTCCTTACCATGTAGCAGCTATGTGCTTACCATGTGCTCCTAGCACTGACTGGAGACATTTATGAAACTTCATTTTGGTTGCATGTAAGTTGAAATAGGCAGGACCCTGTATTCCAATTAGACTTAGTACTTGGACAAGTTCAGTACTCCTGGAAACTTCAGAGAATAGCAGATGTTGGTATAGAGCACTGATTAGTAAAATAAGATGAAAGAAGACATGAAATTGCACTTTTCAAAGTTGAGCAATAAAAAATAATCTGAAAAGGTTAATTAGGAGCAGTGTGAACCTAAATCCATACAGGTGATGACAGGAAAAAGTGCACTATGCTACTCATTGACAGATTTATACTTGATAAAAGTATGAACACAAGGTCGAAAGGTGTGCTCATAATTGTTGGCACAATGGTGATTCCTATGGGGAACCCTGAGTGTTGTGAGAGACCTTGAAATAGGGGATTGGGGCGTAGCTGCTACCTGGGTAAGGAGGTGTGTGTGACCCGTCAATTAGGAAGATCCAGGACATGTGTGCTCCAGCCCTGCCCCTGGGGTGGTAGGAGAGATGCTATCTCCACTTCCTCTGCACTGAAATCAGGCAGGCTTTGATGTGCTATCTGAGATCTAATGTCGGAGTGGGAGACACAGAACATGGAGGCTGCAACCTGTCAGCTCCTCCGCCCTGGCAGCCCTGCGGTTCAGTGTTCTTCCCCCTACCTTTCAATGGCTGGTGTGCACACTCGACAGAGTGTATTTCTTCTCCTGACTTTAGTACTCGCTTGGGACAAGAACCTGTGTGACAGCCCCACCCTGAAGGCCCCAGGAGGGAGACAAGCAGAACAGCTCACAGAGCAAGGTCTGTTCTAGCTTTGTGTTAACTGTTAATTCCAAAGATGTCCTTCATAATTATTGACGGTACTGAAAGTATTTTTGAGCTTTTCTATATGTGTGACATTTGCTATGAATGAAACAGGGTTGAAATTAGGAGACCAAATCTTTAGTATTATTTTTCTTTTAGCTTTTGAGTTTAATTTTGATAACATTTAAAAGTTTTAGGGGCTGGGGATTTAACTCAGTGGCATAAACACCTTCCTTGCAAGCAGGCAGTCGTGAGTTCGATCCTGGTTAAAAAAAAAAAAATTTGCTCAATTTTTCTTCTCAAAATATGTATCCTGAAACTTGAAATTTCATGACTTCTCATATTGGAGTCTTATTTTGCATAATTTATAATATCGCTATTTTTATTTCATCCTAATTTTCCTTCATTCAAGAAGTACGTTGAATTATTGCTGTGCTTTAAATATGAAGTGTCCCCCAAGACTCACACCCTGAAGATCTGACCCTCAACTCAGCAATGTTCTGCTGCAGGACATGGGGATGTGATTGATCAGGAAGGTGCTAATTTCGTCCTGGGTCCACTGACAGGTTCACGCCTGAGTGGTAGATGGGAGGTGAGGTCTGAGTGTTTCCGGGAGGCTCTCTTGCCTCCAAATACCTCCTCTCTGGTTCTTTCCCTGGCACTCTCCTTCCAGTCTGTCACTCTTTCCTCCACCAGCCCCTTCCACAATGGTGTGGATGACTTGGGACTGAAATCTCTGAACCCAAGAGCCATACAATAAACCCTTTCTCCTGTATTTGAGGTATGTGGTCCCAGTAATGAATGAGTGATTAATGTAAGCAACTTATTTTAACAAGGTGCATTTACACACACACACACACACACACACACACACACCAAGCATATAAACATCCTGCACTGAGGAATGCCTCTGTGCCCAGCTAGCTTAAGCAACGTGAACTGATGAATAAAGAATCACATCATGCTAGGCTACAAATTAATCATGATGTTCCCCTACTAATCTTTTCGCTAAGGAGCAATGAGTGCTGTACTTTGGACACAGAATGTCTCCCAAGAACTAGGTGGGAAGCCTGGTCCTAGGCTGTGGCACTCCTGGGAGGTGGACCCACTAAGGAGAGGTCAGTTCCTTTTAGGAGTGTCCTTGAGGAGTAGGTTAAGACTCTATCCCTGTTCTCTCTTTTCTCAGCCCTTTCTCTTTCCCTCCTTGCTTTCCAGCCATCATGAGGTTCACAGACCTCACATGCCTTGTGCTGTCAATGTGATTTACTGCTGTTTGCAAAGCAGGAGGACCAGCTGACCATGGACTGAAACCTTTGAAAGCATGAATCCTCATGAGCCTTTCTCTTTATATGTTATTTTCTCAAGTGTGTTTTCCTGATGGTGAAAAGTTGATTAAGATGGGGTTATTTTAAGAAACAAATTCCAGTTACTTATTTTCAAACAATCAAGGATTAAAACAGTGTAGAAGCCACGTCATAACATTGAGTTGATGCAGAATAAAATTCAGGAATCATTCATTCTTTTTCATTTTTCAGAGGCATAAACAGCATTATTTGTTAAATGTTAAAGTTATTTCTCACCGGTGCTAGTGTGTGATGGGGTACAAGAGTACTGGATTATCTCATCACTTTGATTCAGTTTAGCAGGATTCATTTGCATATAGACAATGTAATAATTGCCTGATTCATATTTTGTTATTAGAATAGCTCAGAAGAAATTCTATTAGGCAAGATTTTGCCAAACTAATTTCCAGACTGACAAGAAAAAAATCTCTTCCTTCAATTATTTAAATTAATGAGGTTTTATTGTATGTTTACAACTAACCTGCAGATTAAATTTACAAATTGTGTTGCTTTAAAAATGGCTTTAAGTTTTCTTGTCCTTCAGATGAAATTAGACCTTGAAATAATTCAGAGATGGAGGACTAAATTATCTCCATTATTTCACAGCAGGTGACTGAGTCACTGAGCCAGAATTGCTGTTTGTGGGGAATTAGACTCACTCAAGTCTCACTGAGGCTAAATTTAGTACTCAGCCTCGCTTTCCCCACTGTCTGTGTGATAGAGAACCACTCTCCGCTTTCTCTCTTACTTCTCCTTCTCATTATCTCAGGAAATTGCCTCTGTGTAGTTCATGTTTTTCAAATTGCCAATATAAAAGGGTGTTCTCTCTCTCTCTCTCTCTCTCTCTCTCTCTCTCTCTCTCTCTCTCTGCCTCTCTCTCTTTCCTCCACCTCCTCCTCTCCCTCTTTATCTCCTTTTATCTCTGTCTGCTGAGGAAGGAACATGACTTCATAACCAAAACTCATTCTAAATGGTAATAAATGAACAACATATTTGCTAAGGAGATATTTTCAAAATGAAAGACAGAATGCATCCCTGTAAGTTGAAATGTGTTTGGTCATTGTCTTAGTTAGTTTGTATCATGTAGACACAGTTTCAGTCAGCAGTCAGCTGGCTCCCAGGCTGAGTGGCAGAGCAGAGGTGCCTGGCAGAGGAGAAACAGCTCACGTGGGGCAGCAGGAAGAACAGAGAGCCAAGGGAGGAGGAAGGAGAGGGACCCTCCTAGGCAACAGCCCCGGGGACCAGGGTCTCTGACCAGGCTTCACCTCCCAACTTCACATCAGTGGACTGAGCTGCTGAGCATCACACTCCACTATACAATCATCTCCACAAAGGCCACCTATGAGCACACGAGATTCCAGAGGGATGTCTAGATACGTACCATAATATTACACCACTGGGTCCCCAAACACTCATGAGCATTTCTCTATGCATACAGTTGATATCTAACAGTTGCAGAATTCTTAACAGTTTCAGCACTGCTGAGAAGTCCAAGTCCAAAATCTCTTCTGAGATTTAAGGCAAGCTCTCAGCTGTGAGCCCCTGTAATAGTCAGAAGACAGTGAGTCACTGCTGACACACAAAGGCATGAGTAAATATTCTCACCCCAAAAGGGAAAAATAGGAGGATAGAAAAAAATGGAACCCAAGCAGAACCTAAATCCAGCAGAGCAAATATTAATCATTCTCCATGTTTGATACTCAGAGCAATCTACACTGAGATGTGGACCACAATAGGCCTGGGCAACACTACCCTAAAGGCCTCATTCCACCGCGATCCACACACCCTTGTTCATAGCAGCAGTCTGCAACAGCTAAATCTCAGAAACAACCCAAATACCCATCAAATGATGACTAGATAAAACGGATGTGGGCTTTTTCCTTTAATACATTGACGTTCTGCTCGGCTTTAATGAAGGTTGGACTTGAAACATTTCTAGGTAAATGGATACCCAGAGGCCACACTCTTCAGTAAAATAAATCAGACTCACATGTGGAAATATCACATTGTCTCTCTGCTGTGAGAAACTGAAAGTATAAATAAGAACCAAACTGCATAAGAGATATTGTGAAATAGGAAGAAACTGTTCAAGAGGAAAGGGAAACCTGGGAAGGCAGGAAGAATAAGTTGAGAAAAAATGAGGAAAGAAAGATTAAATGGAAATAAATCTTTCTAAATAAGGAGTAGCAAAGATATTGAAGAGGGGGAGGGGAATGGGGAAAAGAGGAACCCGGATACAACATGTACAGGTACAAACTCCCTATGATGAGTGCAATTGTTATGTACAACTAAATTGTACCAATAAACCTGATAAGAAATAAAGTATTACTGGTGGTTGCAGCCCTCATGGCTTCTCTCCTGGGCGTGGCTTTGCTCACTCTTAGTGACTTTAATCAAACAGTTGACCTTCCTGTCTCTTCCCACATCCTGGGGTCTCCACACTTCCTGCTTTACTCTCAGGGCTTCACTCACTCCTTCCTCAGGGTGCATTGCCTGGCTCCCCTCTTCTGTAACCTTCCTGACCTCACAACTCTTGCATTCTGCATTCCCATAGAACCAGAACCTCATGGATTCACCAAGGTCTTTTAGCCCTAGAGCAGTAACCGAGGCTTTTTTCTCCCTGCTGGTGATTTCAGAGGCCACCCAGTGCCTTGGTCAGGAAAGTGCGGTGACCTGAATCCTGGGCATCAATTCACACTCCCTAGGCTGCTATCATTTGAGAGCATGATTACATAGAGCTCTCTTCTCAAACCATAGTCACTCCTCTCTCCATCCTTAAAAATTTTGGAAGGGTAAAGTTTTACAGTCTTCCTATATCCTCAAGGCATAATTTGTACTGTCCAGGTCCAAAGTACTTGGCAGCTTCTACTCCTCTTCCTCCTTTTCCTCTCTTCTCCTTCTCCCTCTCTCTCTCTCCTTCTACCCTTTTGCCTCTGCCTCTGCCTGTCTCTCTCTCTCTCTCTCTGTGTGTCTGTTTCTCTCTGTCTCTCTCCTTCTTCTCCTTAGAGGCAGGGATTCATTGTATGGTTTAGGCTGGCCTTGAACTCACAAACTGGACTGCACTCAAATTCATGGTGGTTTTGCCTTAGCCTCCCAAGTACTTGGATTATAGCCATAAGTCAACACATCCAGCATATGAGTTCTATTTAATGCTTTCTCTTCAGAATCCAAAGTCACCTCTGCTTCAGTTTTTCAGGCTTTCTCTTTACTAGAGTTTCCTTTCTGGTCAAACAGAAAGGATTTAAAAATATTTGACTGCCTATTTTCTCTCAATTATCAATGTAGCTTTGGGTAAAAGCCCACAACAGTGGCCCCCAACATTAATCTACCTTAAAATTTCCTCTACCAGATTCATTAATCTGCCACTTTTAATCTTAGTCTCCTGTAAAGTCTCAGGACGTGAGCAAAATTTTGACAAATTTCCTGCCAGAACAAAACACACACGGTCTGGAGTCCAATCACTAGTGCAGTTCTTGTTTCTAACGAAAACCTCCTGAGCCTGCTTGTTACCTTCTGCATTTCTCATTGCATTCTGATTTTCTGAATTCTGACTGGACTCTCCCACCAAGCTCAGCTCATAGCAATCTAGGTTTCTTCATCAGCTGACACCTTTTAATCTTTACAAACTCCTGCACACCTGTTCAAAAGAATTCTTAATCATAAAGACAGGTAGCATTGCAACATTACCCTGCTTGTTTTGTACCAAAATCTGTCACAGTTACTTTCTTATTTCCTGAACACAACACCCAATATCCACAGCTTCTGTGCCTCCTCTCACTGTGACCTTCTGACCCCTCCTGGGTGCCTGCTGGTGTTAATTAAAAAAAAAATCTCCCTGGGATAAAGTTACACCATATTTTTTTCCTATTGTTATTTGCAAAAAAAAAAAAAAAAAAAAGCAGGCTCCTTGGCTGCTAACGGGCGGTTAACTGAGGGACATTCACTCCATTCTCTATCCCCTATGAAATCAGACTCACTAATATAATGATCTCAGAAACATCATTTTATTACAGAGCTTAAACTGAATTGGTATAATTTCTGCTTCCAGCTTTCAACTACCTAGTTAAGTCCAAGAATTTATTTGAACTGTGTGTATTTCTAAGCCTGCTCTGAAGAAGTAGAAATAAATAAAATAAGGCCTTAATTTTAAGCCATTCTCACAATAAGTGTTTGAAACTTGAATAGAGAGAGAATTCCTTCTGCAGCTCTTCATGATAAGTGGAAAAAACAGAGCTTCCATTAAGAAGTACAGTATATGGGATCCACACAGAGCCCTGGAAAGATGAGTCATCTGTGATATTACCCTCTTTCTTCTGGCACCCACATCAGAAAGGGTGCAGGCAGCCTCCCGGGCACTGCTAAGGCTGGAATTCTCAGTTCAGTGGAAATGTCAGAATCTACTCTGTTACTTCGAAGTAATGGTCTGCTAGTGTTGATCCAACTTGCCCTGTTTATGGTGAGAAGCTTGTGGTACTCCCCAACTATGCAGTGCCTGGGGTGGGGAGTAGCTAGAGAAAAGAGGGTGTCTGTAGGCACTGACAGTTATTTTTATGTGGGTGATATTAAGGTGGGGTTATTCTCTGCTGTTTTTGTATACTTTGAGTACTGGAGGTAAACCCAGGTTCATACTTATGCTGTACCATTGAGCTACATCCTCAGCCCTCTGCTACTTCTAATATCCTTTTTTAAGGTTGGAGACCAACTCCTGATCGATATTCGGTGACAAAGGGTGAACGAACCAATAGTCAGTTGAATTTAAACTGTTTGCAATTACTTGGGACAACCACACTAGCTGTCTTCAATCCTGAATGTTTCAGGGATGATTTTAAAAGGAGTGATCCTCCCTTCTCTGTAGCTTTCAACATCATTTTAAATGCTTCTCATCCCTCAATGTGAAGTACTTATTGCTCTTCTTTTATTACCAAAATGTTGATCTGGACCTTTTTACTAACACTAACTTCCCTTACTTACATTCAGATCCTTGATTTCCAAGAATCAGATGCAAGAAATGTGGGCACGGTCTTATAAGACTCACAGAGAGCAGTCATGTTTCATGCTCTGGCCTGCCTAGACATCTGGAAGTGGTTCAAGGAGCACAGTTTTTAACCCAGTGGTCGTCATTCTTATAATCAATGACCAGGTCAATCCAATGAAATAACCAGATGGATGATACAGAATTAAATGTGACTTCTCTATCTTTTCCTCTTTACTGTACGATCAGTGTTGTGGTGAGGCAAAAAAAGAATCATAATGGCTTCATAGAATCTCAAATTTTAAAAATTATGCTCTGAAGTTTCCACTTTCATTTCGATCCCCACTTAGGAGTTAACTAAGACAAGATACTGCCTCTTGGAGATGGCCATATTCATTGACTGTTAAATTTATAATCTGATAGCATTACTGGGAAGTAAAGAAACAGAATATGGAGCTTAGTTAACAGAGAAAATTGTAGGGTGTGAATTTGGTGACTTGTGCCCACTCCTTCTGCTTTGTTTTCTCCACCTGTTGCCCACCACAGACATGATCTGGCTTTATCCAGGTACTGCCTTCTGTGCTGTTCTGGATCACTATTGCCCCAGAAGTAATGGCAACAAGTGACCACTGACTGAACCCTCTAAAACTGTGAATAACCAAAGTGAATATTTACTCAAATTGATTTTCTCAAAAGTATTTTCTGACAGCAAGAGAACGCTGCTGAGCATGGTGACTTTATGAGGCAGATTGCTAGGAGAAGCTAAAGAAAGTAGAGCCACAATAGCTGAGGGTCACTTCTGAGTATTATTTTGTAGTATAGATTAGATATCTGTGGATGACAGGAGGGCTCCCTGAATATCTTGACCACTGGCCAGTGTTGAGTGACTTTTGTGTTAGAAGACAAATAAATAAAAGAGGACACTGAAAATACAACATGGATCATTTTCACATAGGACAATTGCCCTGCTTCACTTCACTAATTAGGCTGGAACATAAATGCTTATGAAAGAGTATCAACTGCAAGGAAGCTTCCTAAAACTAAAAGACTAATGTAACCAAACTCAAAGGAGCAGGCAATGGCACAACTCCTTGCAGGGCTGCCAGCTACACTGCTGTGGTTTATGTTTAATCGTCCCTTCAAAGCCTCATGGGGTCACAAGTGAGATTCTTTCAGGGGTGGCTGGATTAGGGTGTGGGATGCTGGGATTAAGGGCTTGTGGTTAATAAATGAGTCCACTGATTGGTTTGGCATGGTTCTGAGTATGGATAATGGGAAGGTCCACCCTGGGTGTAAGTACCACACACCTTGATGACCTGTAGCCTAAATAGAAGATGAGGGGCCAAAAGAGGATTGTGACTTTGTGTCCTCTGCCATGCCATGGACTATTTCTTCTCTGCAGTTTCCCTCTACCATGCCACCTTGCCTTGGAGCCAGCCAACTCTGGACTGAAACCTCTACAAACTGTGAGCCAAATAAACTTCTCCTCCATTATCCAGTATTGGATATCTTGACAATGAGAAAAGCAACTCTTGGTTACACCATACACTTACACACGTGTCAGAAAGTGGCTGATGCTGCATAACTGTGTGTCATAGTGTGGAGCTTGGCGTGCCCTCGCAGGTGATGGTGCTTGTCCATCTATGATGAAGGTCGAGACAGCAACAGTGATGCAGGAGGACAAGGAGCCTCGGTTAACACTGAGATGGCATCAGTCTTTCATTAAAGAATGGTCTTGATGTGGATTTCCAGTGAGGTCTCCCAATAAAGGATGTCATTCACCTGTGCATGTTTTACCAAGTAGAGGACAAATGGGCCGAAGTTAGAAAGACATTAGATGGATAACAGGATTTATCAAGGAGAGAACTAGCTGGGACTAAGACAGTGACAGTTAAGTTTTTCCCACTGAGCACAATGGGCTCTTCTATTTCTTTGTTTGTTTGTTTATTTGTTTTGTTTTTGTTTTTGCTTGTGTTGTTGAAGATTTCACCTGGAAGTGCTGCACCACTGAGATACATTCCCAGCCCAATTTGTGTTATATTTTGAGACACACTTGTGTAAACTTACACAGGCTGGCCTTGAACTTATGATCCTGCTGCCTCCTCCTCCCTTGGAGCTGGGAGTTCAGGCTAGCATCCCAGCAGCAGCACCTATCTCTTTTGGAGTAGCTGGTGCTAACATTGTTCAAACAGAGCAGCCTTGTGATCACCACTGGTTTTACCTAACTAATTTCAGCTAACTAATTGGTGAATCACACCCAGCTACTTGAGGGAAATTTTGTGAATTTGAGGTACTGTATTTGCTTCCATTAACAAAATGAAGGCTAGAATTTTCAGTCCAAAGGGAAATCTGAAACTTCACCATGTAGATATGAGATGATCTTGCAATCAGGTCAAATGTGTTTTAATGTATAATTTTCATTTGACAATAAGAGCTCATTGGCCCTTCTTAGTCTTTTGCTAAGACTGTTCTCCAATGCCCCTAAAGTATAGATACCTTGAAGAGTGACGAGGCCTCCAGTGGGAAAGAGTTCAGTGTTGACACAGCACCATTGCAGCATCTCCTCTGTGTGCCACACAGTGTGGGGAGCTCCAAATTGGAGCAGGCTTTACGGGCATCTTTTGCTTGCAGCAGAAATGCTTCCTTTCGCAGCACAGGCAGGAAAACATCAGCACCGATTGTGCGTTCAGGGCATGAAACCACGATACAGGTGAGAAGCTCGTTATCAGGCCTCTTTCTTTGGATATGTGGCCACAGTAACCATGGTCTGCCTTGTTCTCTGGGTTTCCAGGCTGTGAATGGCTGTGCTGCATTTTCTACAACGTGGAAACTGCCTGTAGCCAGCAAGCTGGAGGAAACTCTTGAGCTAAGTAAAATTCAGTTACAAATACTCTCAGTCAACTGCTCATTTAGTAAATACATAAATATTTATTGAGGATCTATGGCACATTAGGTATAGCTCTATGGTTGAGGGTTCAGCAGAAACTAGAAAGTGGGGCTTCTGAGTCTTCTCATGTATTGTTTTGGTTTCTCAGTGCTTGCTGTGTGCCCCACACACAGGAACTGGCACAGCACCAGGAAGTATATGGGCTCCATGCAGGGCCACAAATGTCACAAGACCACTGGGAACGAAGCCCACAATAGAGAGCACAGTTTAAAGTCTGCTAGAAGTAGAAGTACATGTTGCATTTCTAAATCACAAAAAAATCTTGTGAGCTATAATACATATTATATATTGCATTTGACTCACTTTGTGTTTATGACATAAGTAAAGTATTTGTAAAAGACATAAATTTGCTCACTTAAATTATACATGGAAGAATTGGTCACTGGTTCCTCATGTCATAACTAGAAATGCTTGTATTTAAAATTACACAAGTAAATAACAGAATTTACACATAACTTAAGAGTTTTCTAATTCATCTCCCTCTTTTTGAATTAAAAAGAATGACTAAATTGATATTTTACTGGTTTTTATCAACATTGCCTTGGGGGAAGACAATGTACCACGAGATGAAGAGAATATGTGTTATAGTCAGGGGTTGTGTAGAGAAAAATTAAAATCAGGACACAGAATTTACAATTTAATTATTTTCAGACAGTCATCCAGAGTTAACACTGCAGGGAATCTATCCACAACACCAAAGACATAGAATATTTCAACCAAGGCCCTGAATCCCCAGCAATGTCCCACATGAGTCCAGATGAAGACCTAGAGCCCACGACAATGCCTCCCACAAGTCCAACTGGAGTTCTAGAGCCCACAAGAAGGACTCAGGCCAGTCTCTTTTACAGATATGTGCTGGGATGGCCCAAAGGAAGCTAAAAAGTCTATGACAGGAGGATAAAGGAACTGTGCTGGTACATTGAAGGTTCCACACTGGAGCAGAGAAGTCATGTTCAAAAAAAAGACCAGGGCTGTCCTGAAAAGCACCATACCCATCCTCAGCTACACAGAGGCCCAGAGCTCCTCCTCCTCTGACAAGCATAGTCAAGTGCATGGCCAGGAAGCCAGCATGTGGAGTTCATCCTGGAGACCAAGCGGGACATGTCTTCCCCTCCAGAGCCAGGAAACAATGCTCAATGTGAGGACCAGAGCTTCTTCAGGAAGCTTAACCAACAGCTTAAACAGAAACATGTAGGGGAACCCACAACACCTCAGTGCCTTAACGCCTCACTTCTCTTTCTCCATGTCTCTATTTATGCTGGCAACTTTCCTCAGGTGGAGCATCTGTGCTCAAGCACCATGCTGATTTAATTCAGATGGTGTTAAGTTGACCACCAGCTTTTAATCCATAACAATATGGAATCAACAAGACATCAACTTATCAGTGCTTAGGAATTAGAGAGATCTCTGAAGATTCTAGATAAAAGTCATTATTTTGCGATATGCTTACCAAAATCAATTATGTAATAATGATGAGATACAGTGAGGTAAACTAACACCTTTTTATGATTTCCCCAACCCATTGGAGATTTCCACTGTAGCAGAAACAAGCATATCATATCAATATGAGTAATATTTTAGGTGAATATTCCAGATATTCTATGGCCTGTTTATCAGCCCTAGAATTTCCTAGGGCTCATGACTACTGATATATTCTGGACAGCTCGGACGATTTGTCAAAGCTCTCAGAGAGCAAAACTTTCCATGGTCTGAATGTCTGCCTCTGGAATTCATTTTTTTAACATGCATGGTTAGTGAGATGGTGCTGAGGGTGGGACTGTAAGAGCCGGTTACATCCCAGGGTCTGACCTTGTGAATGGACTTAAGGCACTGTACTAAAAAGGGTTTGTGCAGCTTCCACCCTCTTGCTCTGCAGCTGTTCTGCCACAAGAAGACCCTGCCTTCCTCCCCTCCAGGAGAGATGGCGGAAGGGTGCCATCTTGGAACTGGAGAACTGACAGTGACTAGGCCCAAAGGAGGAACACTTGATCTTGGCCTTCCAGGCTTAGCTCCATGAACCTAAGTTTCTGCTCTTTATAAAGGTTACAGTCTTAAGCATTTTGTAACTGAAACATAAGCAATTTCAGACATTACTGTTGTAAGATTTCTATTTTTGTTTCCAGGGAGGTATCAGTGACTAATAGCATTTAACATGGGAAGTCAGGTTAGTAATTTAAACTGATTTTTCAAAGTGAATTATTCTTCTTGTATTAAGTTTTGGGTTTCTACTACTTTGGAGTCAAGATGCAACTAAAAGTTTTAGAAAAAATAATGTTTAATATGATTCTACACAGTTAACTTTTTTGATGTAAATTAATATTAGGAATGATTATGAGGTTTTAAAAAATATTATTCAAATGGAAATCATTTATGAGGTAATGAAAATGATTCTAAAATCATGCCTTTTACCAATTAATAAAGAAAAAAAGAAAATCTGTGGCTAAGACTGTGGGTGTTTGAAGACTTGTCATTAATGATGGAAGAGAACCTCCTGTCAGAAGGCAACTGAATGCACAAATCTAACCAGTGATGCTCAGAGGACTTTTGGGAAACTTTTCTATCTGATAATGTGATTTATTATTGAAGATTTCCAAGTGTCAAAGTGTGACAAAATTGATGTTCAAAAAGAATCTTGTAAAGAAACCCAGAAATAATAGCAAAATAACACAATAGTGCAACTATTTTAATTAAAGCAGGTAGAGAAAGACAGGATTGTCAAGAGTAACCCCAGCTGCTGCTAATAGATGCAGGACCCGCTCAAGGGTTCCCCAAAGCCCTGCAGCCTCGGAATGGTGGTCAGAGGCGACATAGCTCTTCCCTGGGGGATTCAGACTCTGCTAGTGAAGGAAGAGTAGAGTACAAACTTCCTTGTTTCACAGCATCGCTCAACTGTGTCAGTCAGTGTAACTGACAGCATCAGGGAAGATTTCCTAGTGAATGATTCACCTACAGAGATAAATTTCTTGCCTATTTCTCCTTGAATAAAAGTATAAATTTCTCAAAATTATTCAGGTTCTAAATGAGAAAAATGTGTCCTTTCAGTATAGGGTTTATTAAAAAATCATGTCTCTGTGCAGCCTCCTGGAAAAGAATCATGACAATATTCATAAATTTTTTCGGGTGGTAATCACACTAGTTCTTGTCCTAAATGCACAGTGGAACTTGGAGACAGGAAAGGAACAGGCATCTGCTGAAGAAAGCAGAGGAGGAAGGGTAGAAAGCAAAGATATCCCAAAAAACAGAAACAACAACAACAGCAGCAGAAAGGTCTTTGTGTTGGTTTCAGACAGCTGAAAATGAAACACTGAGCGAGACGGGCCGCATGGTGGGAGCACAGGCTCAGGCAGGGTGGCACTGTGCAAACTCCTTCAGGCTGGGGAATCTCAGCAGAGGCCTTTGGAGACGTCTCCTGAGCATTTCATCTGCTTGGAGAAGCTGGAATGTCAGCTCCTGTGTGAGAAATGATCCTATCAAAAGAGACCATTTCCTAGCCTCATTGACACTTCAGGTAAAAGCTGTTAGGCGTGTTTGTTAAGGAAGATGACTTTGCTTTTCCATCTGAGTCTTATCTTCAGTTGGATATTAGAAAAGAATCCTCAGTGCTTTCTGCCTCTGCCTTGGAAGCTGTGGTATCCGGAGCTGTTGGTGGAAGAGTTTGTAGCAGTTTTTCAGTTTTGGGATTATGGATACTTCAGGCTAGATAGTTCCTTCCTGAGTTCTGCATGTCATGAAATACAGAACATCACTGGGCTCTGTCAGCAGGTGAAAGTAGCTCTTTGCTCTTCCTTTGCAGATGTGAGAGCCAAACCATCCTCTCCTTTGTCAGAGACTGCAGGTGAGAGGAAGCAGACTATCTCACCGAGCTGCAGAGTTCACAAACTGAATTCAGGATCGCAGTCTTGCTGCCTCTGCCTCCCAATGTGCTGGAGTCCCCAGCGGGGGCCTCTACCCTCAGCCAACTCTGTGCACGTTAAGACTGGTTGGTCTTTAGAAGATTGAGAAAATACATTTACAAATTCAGACAAGTAAACATTTGAGATAGTTTGGATAACATTAGAAACAAAGATTAAGTTTGACTTATTTCACTGACCATTTAATTTCTTTGGTTTATTTAAATACAGCATGAATAGTAAGGCAAATTGGAATACGTAATTTAAATAAAAGTGTAAAATCTTAAAAATGTTTGCACAGAACATTTTGCACTTACTAATCATTTATTACAAACAAGTGAAATTCCTTTCCATGAAATAATATTTAATTTCAAAACTATCATTTAGCAGTCTTTCCACTGTCATTCGTAATAAATCCTTTCTGCCCACAGACATGGGAATAACACTTCCCTTGAAAAGAACTTTATACTCCATTCAGTGTCTGTGTTTAAAACTTAGCCTCAAGATGCCAGTGCTCTCTTAGCACAAGGTGAAGACCAAAAATCTCCCTTTATAATATGGTCTGGGCACATGGTAATGTTACTTGTGAAGTCACGAATGTCATCACAGAACCAAACCACAATTTAAGGTTAGTGGGAGAGAGATGTCCAAGAGAAGGACTCAGGGAAATACAGCAACTTTAACTGATGAATGAGAGCTGAGATTACAAAAATTATTCTCAACTTTGTAATCAGTGCAAGGAGACAAGTGTGAGAAAAATACACACAAGAGCCCTGTGTGGAAGTGAGCTGAGACTTTTTGAAGATTTCACAGTTCGTTTTTTACAAATTATAAGCTTGATAATGTTATCAAGTTTATCAAGCCCCTAGTTAAACACCTTTTATTCACTTCTCTTCCCAGTGGCCCCCACGTCCTTTTCTCTGCTTGTGAGTCTTGTGATGCAGTCTCCTGCCTGGAAGGCTTTTGCTGCTCCTCAGTCAGACTCATTAAACACATTAAATGGTGACTAGGGAAATGCAAACGCTGACTACCCTCAACTATTCATTGCACGTTGCACTCATGTATGGAATTACTGCATTGTACTGCATAAATAGCACAGCTAAGGTAGTAAGCGTGTTGAAATCATAATAGAAACTTTAAGGGCTTCCAGAGTTATTTTCAGCATACAAAGTGTTTGAAGGCCATCACTTCCATCTGTCTCTACAGAAAGGTAAACTAAACAAACTGAAAATCAAAAATTTATGATGCAGAGTTATAGCCAAAATCCACTTTCTATGAGCACAGCCTGCAGGAGCCCATGGTGGTGAAACGCAGCCCTGCTAATCCAGGTGAGCTGGGCAAAGTCACTAGTGGCCTGGGCCCGAGGGCCAAGCTCCTGGAGAGCAGGGCATAACCTGGGGCCACTGTCTGCACAGATTTCTTCTGCAGACCCCCACAGGCTCTCCTGATGAATCTGAGTAAGACGCCTGGCCAGTGGACAGGAAAGTGAGACCTTTAGGAATATACCAGAACTTCTCCCTGACAAAGGCCTATCAGGGAAGAGACTTCCAGGGCTCAGTGAAGCTGGTGAAACGCTCAATTTCTGTTGGGGTGCCTTCTGCCAGTCCAGCTCCTGCCAAAGAATAAAAGAAATACTCAGTGGAGGCTGGAGCTAGGGCAACAGTACATGGAATGGAGAAAAAAAGATAAGGAGTAGAGTGAGAAGAGGTTACATCTCTGCAGAAAAATTTAATCACCAAATACTGGCAGATTTATTGAAAAATCGTGAAAGACTCCTCCCAAATCTTCTGCCACACAGGCCTCAGCGTAACAACAGTGGGTCACTACATAATAATATCATTTCTGCACAAACCAAGCTTATCATTCCATAAGAGCCATGAGCTGAAGGGGAAGCTCTGAGAGTTTCAATGGAGACAGCAGAGAAAGTTCATGAGAGATGTCTATGGTAAGGGATTCTCACAGGAAACCCAAAGGCCAAGTTCCTGTCCTGGTCTTTATTCAGGCAGATCATGGGAAGGGGCTTGTTTAAAAGGAATTAGTTCAAGTCTTTCAAAAGAAAACTGGCTATCTGCATTTGTTTCTCCAGGCCTACCTGAAATCTGGGGTCCAGAGACATGGAGGGGCGGTACAGCTGTTAACCAACTTCACATACCTCGGATAGGAGTCTGTCTTCTCAGGGAAGAGTTCTTAGCACTGCAGTCTCATTCCAGCTGTTTTTATTTTGTTCTTGGGTTTTCCCTTACATTTCTAACCTTAGAAATGCTTGAGTGAGCCCTTCTATCCACCCAATCCTCAGGCTGCTCTAAGCACCTACTCATGGCACCCACATTAAGTTACTACAGTCCCCATGGTGGAAGAACCCCTCAGAGGGAAAGTCCACGTGGGCTGCTTGGTTGGGGAGAGGGCCATCAGATACTATCTCCAGATAATTACTCTGAGGAGTCCTTGATACAGGTTGGTTTGCACTCCAGCAGCTATGGACTCCACAGAGGGCCAGTCTCATGGACATTGGTAAAGGAGTCCAGCACATCATTCTGGGTGCCATCTGCATGATCATTTGAAGTTTGACAAATTCTGGATGAGAAGAGACAAATCTTATTAAGAGATAGAAATGCACAGCTCAAACATAATGACTAGAATGAACAGGTAAAGGGGCAGGACTTGAGGAAGGAGCCAAGCCCAGAAGCTGCCTTTCAGGATTGGAGTAGGGTCTCTGTCTAGCGGGGTCCTAGCCCTGTCTGCTCACAGAGGTTGTCTGTAACTCTGATGTTTTCTTTTTAAGGCCCAAAGATCTTCCTCTACCCGATGTGAATTATTTATTCAAAGACAAGCTTCATTGTTACAGCTCAAACATCTCTAGTTTAAAGTGTTATTTCAGGTGAGAAATTTAGTGACTCTTGCTGAATGTCATTGTAGTTTTCCATCCTTCTTTAACCATAATAATGAGGTTTAGGAATGATCTTTCTAGTTGGAGAATGCTTACAAACCAAAGAACCCCTAGCAATAGCATTTCCTAACCACATCCTTTCTGGCACAGAGTTTTCATGTGTGTTTCCACCCCAATCCTACCTTTCCAGTCCTTTACAAGAGGGGATACTAGATAAGTCTCTTCAAGGCTGTTATTGCAAAGACCATTCAAAGATGGACGCTAAATCCAACATTTGGCCTGGAGAGGGCATCTCCTCTGGAGTTAGTATCTTCATCTTTGGAATAGCTGCTGACACAGTACAGTTCCTTCCCATTTATGGGGCAGCAGTAGATAGAAGTCTGTGCAGTTTCCTCAGGGGAGGGGACACCAATGTTCCAAGAAGGAGTCACTGTTTGATTTGCTGTGGATTCCCCACCTGTATTAGAACAATCCTGGGAAAAGCTCTTATTGGATAACCCAAACTGGTTTCTTGGTAACAATTTCATAGCAGAGATCCACTAAAGTATGTTGTATGCAAGCAAAGAGGTTGGGGTGATCAGAAAACTGAGCTTTGAAAAAAAAATGTTTGATCGGTGGGAGACACAGAAGGATTGGGTGCAAAAACCCTGACAATTTGAGTATGTCAGTATAAAAGGGGAGCAACATTAAAGGAGCTCTGAGCTGATGGGAAGCACCATTGCTGGAAGTGGGGTTCGGTGGGGTTTTCTGTCCCTGAACCCCTTTGCTGGATTTTTAAATTCTAAGGCTGTACACATCAGGGACCAATGAAAAGCCCCATAGGCAGCTTCTCCAGGAAAGGTTCTATTTTTTTCTGGTGCAGCCAGATGTTGCCTTGATAAAATGTAATTTTGTAAAATTTAGGAAATAACCAACCTCCCCAAGAGTCTTGTTTCTGTGATGAATGCTGAGGGAACATTGCCCCATAACTCAACAGCTTGTCCAATCCTAGTTTCTGCTTTATCTCCTGTGGAGCCTTACTCGGGTTTGTTATTGTCCCGTTTAAGGATAAAGTTTCGTGCCAGGATGGCTGACAGTAATGATCTGTTCAGAGTCGAAGCTTTGAACGGGATTGTGTTCAGCTCTCCCTGGAGGACGTGCCATCTGTGGAATACTTTCCTCCATGTGTAGTGAAAGGAAGGGCTGGGGCTAGAGAGGTGGCCGGGGAGTGAGGAGGAGAAGAGAAGGGTCTAGAGAGGGGGATGCCTCTCATGATCAGGCTTTCACAGCAAATGAAATAAATTTACCTATTCAGGAGCAAGTGCACTGAATTACAGAAAAGGGAATCAAATGAAAACTCCCAAAGGCAGGACTAGGTGGAACACAGGCAGTTAGAGGAGTGAAATCGCTTTATGTATCTTCCCTTACACTCTGAGGGCCAGGTGATGATTTCCTGAAGAAAAGAAGCCTTAGGCTCTCCAAGCCTTTGTGGCAGTGTCTGTCCCTCTCCTTGGTTTCCAGGGGCTGGATCTGAATTCCACAGCTTACTGCAGGCATGATGCACCCAGAACTCCACTCCACCTGACCTGACCACCAAGGGATGTGGGACACCGTGTGACATACCCATTGCTGCCTCCCTGCCTCTCTCTCTCCTATGGGCACAATGCATCTGCCTACATTAACCACAATCCTCTCCTGCTTAAGTCACATACACGGATGTGACGATGATGCTGTTGTATTCATCCCCATAGCCTCTTCCTGTCCCACCAGCCCGCCCTTGGCCTATAAAAGATGTAATCACTTCCAGAAAAAATGGGGCTTGATTGGACTCTCTCAAATTGTCTCAGTCTCTCTCTTTGTCTCCCCCATGTCTTTATTTAATCCCCATTCCCCCTCCAGGTACACCCCACGGATTGATACACGGGCCGGATCAGAGGGAGTGGACAGGGTCTCTTGACATGGTCCTTCCCTTTGGGCTCTAGGGAGGGAAGAGGAGAGGGGATGGACTTTAGTACTGTCCCCCAGGACAGAAGGAGAGAGGCAAGTCTCTTCATACCTCAGGTCATCTTGGCAGTCTGTTGAAACTGGGCTGGGGCCATGATAGCCCTACTTGGGGCTGCAGTCTCCCAGTCAGCCGGGAAACCACTGGTGAGCAATATTCAGCCACACAGCATTTCAAGAGGGCTCAGTCCCCGGGGTCCAGTGAGGTTGTTACTTGATCAGGACTGAGGGAAGGGAAGGGGTGGGGAGGTTCTGGGGTACGCTTTCTGTGATGTGTCTTTAAGCTTTCCACTGTCTTTTCCACTCTTCCTGACAACTGGGGAAGCGTTGGGCGTGATTAGATATCTCCTAACAGGTAGGATGGGCTTCCTAGTATAATCAGGCATGAGAATATGAAAATCATCCCACTGATAGCTAATAGGGTGTGAAAAGTATCCATTTATCAGTATCTAGTTACACCTGTGATGTTCGCACTGCCAGGAGGGCAGGGCTGGAGCAAAAGAGAGAAATAGTAGCTTCTGAATTGGGAGAATTGGTTCCTCTCCCTTATACACACTGAGTTGCCCAGAGCTCCCTCCCGGCAATGATGGTCAGGTATATGGCAGCTCATGAAGGGTGCCTCACTGCTTAGTAGACCAACTGAAAAGCTGGGTTTGACTCTGGCACCCACTTTCTGGGGTCACCTGCTTTCAGCAGGTCCCCTTACAGATTTGGGGAGGGGGCAAAGGCACCTTGCCCTTTTGAGGGCAGCAGCTCTGACCAAAGGTCTATACAAATACCCTGATTTCCACAGCCCAATAAGCCCCAGTAGTCCAATTGCCCCTCCAAGGTCTGGGGTGATCCCCGTGAAGCTGCTGTCTGGAACCATGTGCTTTCTCATGCTTGGCCTCCACTTGCTCTTGGTTAGGAAAGACCCCGGTGGCTCATTTCACTAGGGAGCTTAGAGGGAGCCAGGCCAAATTTCTGCTTCTGCAGTTTTTTCCTGCTGCCTGGAAGATTGGGCCTGAATTTACCCAGGAAAATTGTCTGCCCTTCTGTGGATTCCTTAGAAGCTTCCTACCTCCCGGGGTCTCTTTAAAGAGGCTGAGGGAGTCTACACCCTGCTCTTCCCAATGCTTGGTAACCTGGAGTCACTGAGAGGCATAGAGTGAGACCTTCACTGCCCCCTCTGAAGTGCAGGCTTGGAAATGTTCCTGTGCCCCACAGGTCCTCAGGAACGTTGGTTACTCAGTTCCCAGCAAGAAGAGTCCACTTCCATGAGGGATCAATCTGTCCCCTGACTGTCTCTCCTCTGGGTTTTGGTAATAATTCCTCTCCCAGAACCTTCACTATATGGAAGGCTGTTTGCTTTTCACTAGGGGTCAGTGCTGGATTTAGGAGCCGTGTAATATCCTTCCATGTTAGGCTGAAAAATTGGGCGAGAGCTTCAAGCGCCTCTGTGTACTATTCGGGATCATCAGGAGACTTCGCTAAATCCTCCCTTAAACCATTGAGGGAAAAGGGCACAGTGCTCAGGAGAACAGTGAACCCCACTGTGGCCCTGAAGACCATGCTCCCCTGTGCTGGCTTCCCCCAGCCCTGGGCTTGGGGGCAGGTGGAAAGGAGGCTTAGTCAGAGAGACCTGAAGCCAGTGGTCAGTGGAGTGGCCCAGCCTACAAGTCACTGGGCTACAGCCTGCTCTGTGGGAACAAAAAATGCCTGGACGCAGAGAACTTCTGGGCATTCTCTCTCTTATAAACCTAGTCTAACCAAAGGATTTCCCATAATGTATACTTATCTGTGGGAACCATCTCTCATGGCTTAGACCACAGCAGGCCAATCTTCCATGCAGAAGAAGACTGAGTGACGCGGTTCCAAGTGCGAGGGTCACAGGATCCCCGTGCTTCAGTACGTACTCCAGGCAAGCATGGGAAGCAGAAGCCCCCTAGAGTCTGCTGTTCAGAAAAACAAATGGGGAGAAATGTCCCTTTCAACTGCCAATTCCAGCCACAGCTGGAGTGTCCCCCACTCAAACACCTCCGGGGCCAGCAGTAGTGTCTGAGGATGTGGCCTGGGCCAGAATGCCCTTGTCACCTTCTTTGCACCCCCTCTCCTTGAGTTCTTTTGGCTCGGACTAAGAGTAGTAGAACCTTCAGCCTCAGTGTGTTAGAACAAGCATCGCAGAGCAACCGTGACAAGACAGAGGCTGCTCCTGCGGCCCCTGAATTCCGCTCTGCCTGAAGTTGTCATGAGCCTCACTTTAAGGGCCTCCTCTGGACTGTTCTGCTCTACCTGGGGATCCTCTGTGGTGGGGTGACCCCTCCTTCCAATCAGTCAGCCCTGCCCAAGAGACATTCCCAAGGGGGGGAAGGAGTGCTGACCTTTACTGTCCAGCCCTACCTAAACAGAAGAAATTCAGATAAACTGGCACACAAACCTTTCTAGGGGTTGGGCCTCTGGTCTTTATTAAAACATGTCTCCAAAAATGAGAGATGAAACAGAAAGAGCAGCAGAGAAAGTTGTAGTCAAGAGTCCTGAAGAGTGAGAGGTTTGTTTTCAGAGCAAGTGTGAGGAGAGCTGAAATTGCCCCTCACAGGCAGAGGATCAAACTGGAAGGGAAGCAAACCAGCAGGCTCCACATTGCCCCCAGGAGCTGAGGGGGCTCAGCCACCCTGCCCCAGATGGAGAAGCAGCTGCACCAGTGCCCTCAGTGGCTGAGGGCACCACGAGTTTCATCTGAGGTGCACTGTTCCCCAGAGCTGTGCCACCACCAGGGAAAGGGTGAGACAGATATGAGACTATCCAGCAAAGCACACAGACACAGATCCCTAGCTCTTAAATGGAATCCTGGCATAGCAAGATCGTATTGTAAGAGGAAAAGACAATAAAGCCCCACTTGAGTCCCACCTGTGAATTTCAGATCTCAGTGGGACCTCCAATTACATGGCTATAACCTCAGCTGATGGCTCCAAAAATGCTAAAGAATGAAGTCCTGGGTGGAAGCAGGAGGCTATGAGCCTCATTGGAAATGATAAGCAGAGAAAGCTCATTTATTTAAAAATGTATCATTTTTCTGTCCTGATCTTACAAGCATAAGTAGAGCACCAAAAGGAGGCTTCTTTCAAAGGGAGTGAATTCAGTCTAGCACTAGGGCTTTCCAAATGAGAATTCAACTGGTGACCCTCTCCTGACCTTTTTAATTGTATACATCTTATTAGGATGTATTTACCATACATGATGATCACACTCATATTGTGGGATATGCACATAATATATCTTAATTCTTTCTTTTTCTCATTTTCCTCCTCTCCTTCAACCCTGCTTCTCCTCCTAACTTTCAAAAGCTCTGTTTCCATTGTTTCCTTCAGTTTTCTCTTTTAAAATTCTTTTCCCTTCCTTCCTCTCCCCTCCATCACCTTTCCCCTTCCCATTTTAACAAACTCTTCCTGGTTTTTATTATCTAGCTTCTGTTTTGTTTCTTGTTTACATTTTGGGTTTCTCATACAAGAGAAACAATGCATTATTTAGATGTGTGTGTCTGATTTATTTCATCTAAGACTACGGTCATAAATGCATCCATTTATTTAAAAATGTATCATTTTTCTGTCCTGATCTTACAAGCATAAGTAGAGCACCAAAAGGAGGCTTCTTTCAAAGGGAGTGAATTCAGAAAATATCTGGTTGTCTTGCATTTGTTTCTCCAGAACTGGGTGAGATCAGGAAGAGAGATGGCAAAACTTAGAGAAGATGCTCCAACTGTATCCAAACCCATTTCTTTATAACTAAGTGCCGACACGGTAATTCAACCTGAATACTAAGGTTTAGTTCAGACAAAACAACTTCTACATTAACATCTGTTTTCTTAAAAGAAAAACACATGTTTGAAGAACATTTTATAGAGTGGTAAGAGCTCGCATTTGGTGTGCTTTTGCGTAAGTACTGTGACCTTCGCTGTCATGCCCATGCTGATCATCTCAGCCCTCGGCTGGGGCTGCCTGGCTCCCATCTCTGCATGCCTACAGAGCCACATGTGCCATAGGTTCACCATCACTGGTTTAGAAGTAGGAAGGAGATACTGAATTGCAAACTAAGCAATCCCTGGAGAAGAGTCTGCTTGTGGAGGCCAGAGTTCTCATCTCCAATCTTTTGTGGTTCATCATTGTGTCTTCTCTTATGCTCAGAAAGCTCAACTGGCCGATTATGTGGGCCATTTCTCAGGCTGCTCCAGCTGCTCACAACAGCTAAACTCAGCCTCTAGCAAGGACCCACTCAGCACACTGAGAATCCAACAGCGAACTCTACTCTGTGCAAGGTTACTGGGTTCTTAGGGCAAAGAGAGCAGGGTGAGGGGCTCAGGAGAATCAGGGAAGTGAAAGGAATGGGGAGGGTAACATTTGCTCAGTATGCATTTGACTGGACCAGGTTTGGGGGAGGGTAACATTTGCTCAGTATGCATTTGACTGGACCAAGTAGTCACAAAAGCTAGGAGAGAGGCCATATCCCTTTTGGTGTTTACATTTCAAAGAACTCCTTTCAGTCCTCAGGAGAGACACCTCTAAGCTGAAGAACAACTCAGTCCCAGTGTGAGCTCTTGCTGGCAGAAAGGAAGTGCAGGGTCTGACTCTGTGGACAGGAAGTCCTCTAGGCAGCATTGAGCTTCCTGGGGAAGTGTTTTCATGGGTCTGGAACCTTGGAGCCAAGGTCCTGCACTGTGGAACACGGCACATCTTGGTTGCTCTCAGTCTAGAGGTTTAGATGCGATGTTCATGTGCCGAAAGCTTGTGGTTCCCAGGATTAAAAAGACCTGCGAGACTATTGACCTATTTCACTAAGAGTGTGATCTCAAGGTGTAGTCATTCCCTTAGGCCTGTCTGGAGTTTATCCCTGTCTGGCACAGTAATGCTCCACTGTATAAAAACACTGCATCTTCTTCATCCATTCATCTCCAGATGGGCATTTGGGGTGTTTACAAGATTTAGAGGTTACAAATTATGCGAGTGAGTAAATTACTCAAGTGAGGAAACAAAAAACAAGGACAACAAAGGAATTTGCAGCCTCTTTTTCTTGCACCTACAGCAGCCTTAGACTTCAGCTCCTCAGTAGATTAACTGAGCTCTCAGGCTGGCGGGAAGACTGAAGGTGAGCAAGGATTTCATCAGAAACAGACACGCTGGAGACACAAGTGCGTGCATCTGAGAAATCAAAGTAAATCTTCTCAGTATGTCAGACAATGTGAGGAAACTAAGAGCATATGAGATTAGGTGGGTGACCCAGGCAAAGACATTTAAAAAAAAAATCTCAGAAAGAAACTACAGGAGATAAACACTAGTTCTTAAAAGTGGAGTTGGATGTTTTGATAAGCTTATCCATCATTTTGTCATGGCTGAGGAGAGAATAAGTGAGCTTAAAGATAAGCACAGAAACTTTTTATGCTGAAAAAGAGAAACACAGGGAGAGAAAACACCATGTAATACTCATTGGAGAGGTAACTGTAAAAATGTATAACTTTTACATAATTAAAGTAAAAAAGAGAAAAAAGGATAAAGGTACAGAAGAAATACTCAGAGTCACTCAGTATGCTGAGAGTGCAAGTAGGCTGGGGACTTAGCTCAGTGGCTTAAGCGCCTGCCTGGAGAGCGTGTGGGCATGCATTCGATTCCTGGTACCAAAAAAAGAAATACTCAGAGTAGTAGTAGCAATGGGCAAAAAGTCTTGAAAGTAATTGTGGTAAGTGAGAGAAACTCATCATAAAAGAAAACATACTTCATGATTCAAGTTATAGAATGTTTCAGAGTTCAGGAGACCTTAGTGACAGAGTAGATGAGTGGTTACTGAGGGCAATGGGAAAAGGGATCGGGAGATGAGGATGGAAGGTGAGGCTCACTGGGCTTCTTTCTGAAGCAAGAAGAATATTACAACATTGACATCAGCAATAGCTGAACATACCTCTGAAAATCCTGAAGAAAAACATTGCATTGTACACAGCAACAGGTGAATTATCTGGTACATGAATTGTATCTCAATAAAGCTAATAAAATTACAAGTAAAATTTCAAAAAATGTCTGAAATACTTCCAAATTAAAACCTACACCACATCATTCATTTTGCAAGCTAAAAGACTAATCAAGCTACAGAAACAAAACAGAACAGAGAGCGAAGAAATAAATCTCACCAAACAAATATGTCAAACCTAGACAAGTCAGACAACTAAGAATAACAAAGAAAGACATTTCTAAGAAAACCAAACTATTGTATGGCAGGACTGAGGTTGAGAATTTCAGAGGGTCTTGTCACATACCGTGAAAGTGAAAAGTTCAATGAGTAAAATTTTCACAATACAATTCTTTTCTTTTTTACTCTTTTTTCTTCTCTCTCTCTCTCTCTCTCTCTCTTTCTTTCTTTCTTTTATTCTTTCTCTTTTTTTCTGGTAAGGTCTCATTACATAGGTCAGGCTGATCTTGAACTCACTGTACAGTCCAGACTGACCTTGAACTCATCAGATCTTCCTGCCTCTACCTCCTGAGTGCTGACAACACAGCCTTGTGCCACCACACCCAGCCATTGTGGTATAATTATATATTCATTGAAATTATTTACCAAATGTAGTGGAGAAATAGTTATCAGACAAACAAAAGTTGAGAAAACAATTCTTCTCTGTAAAAAATACTAAATATTCCTCAGTGAGAAAGAAAATATTGCAACATATCAAAATATTGGTGCCCTGAAAGGAAGAGTATCAGAAAAGAAATAAATAAAGACTAGATACCATGTTCAATGTTTTATCTTTTCTAAAAGAAAACATGCTCAAAGCAGTAACAATATTTAACTATTACACAAGTTTAACAATATTTAGCTGTTACACTATTTATTATTAAGAAAATAGTGAACAATGAATATAGATGAGTAAAGTAAATGACAGTAGTACCACAAGAAGTTGAAAGGAGAAACTGAGAATACAACCTTATAAATTATGTGCACTATTCATGATAGGAGTGACTTATTGAGTTGTACTCAAGCTACTTTAAAATATTGTAAAATCTCGACTAACACTGTTATGGTTTGTGTCAGGACCTCCCCCAAAGCCTCATGCAGTCAAAGGCTGGCTTTTTAGAGGGGGCTGGGTCTAGAGTGTGATGCTGGGGATCAGCTTACTAAATTCATTGCTGTGTTGGTCTGGCATACAGTTCTGAGCAGGATTAACTTTGCTGCTTGCTGCCTCCTGCCCGCCACAACACGGACTGTTTCTCCTTTGCGATGCCCCTCTGCTGTGCCACCCTGCCTTGGAACCAGACAACTACAGACTGAAACCTCTGCAAACTGTGAGTCAACTGAACCTTCTCTCCTTTAAATTTGGGTGTTAGTTATTTTGTGTTAGCAATGAGAAAAGTAATTAAGATGACATTTAAAATTTTTGGAAGTTAGAAATATATTCAGCACCTTATAAGAGGTATTAAAACAGAATAATAAGAAATAATTAAAACTGAAGAAGGCAGGATGATTAAAAAAGAAAAATAACAAATATAATGCATGGAACAGACAATCATGGTAGATATGAATCTAACTACACTAAGAATCATTGTGTATATTTTACTACACAAAATAGAGATTATTAGAGTGGCAAAAAAGCACGTTTTATATATTGCATATCAGAAATGCATTCTAAATATGCAAGGACTCTATTCTGAAAGTAAAGGAGAAAGATACATTAATCCTTATAAAAATGTAGGTGACATAGCTGGTGATTTGTATAGATTAAAATTCAAACCACATAGTGTTAAGGGATAAAATTCAAACCAGATAGTTATAGGGATAAAGAGAATATAACCTACTGATAAGAAAATCAATTTTGTAAGAAAACATAATGAGATAGATAGATAGTAAATGTGATACAACATACAGAAATGAAAAACACATCCATTATGATATTCAGGTAATTCAACATCCTTTGCTAATCATTGAAAGAACAAACAGTACAGAAGAAGCAAGCATACAGAAAAAATAAACAGAAGTACTAATCAATTTGATTTTATTTATAGTTACAAAATCCGCCACCTCAGAGCAAAACACTACTCTCCAACTCATGTGGAAACTTCACACGCGACACGATTTTCCCAACCACAAAATGCACAGAATGAGTATAAAGAGAATGAAAATCACACCACGTATGTTTTCAGGCATAATGGTATTTAAGTGGAAATCAGCAACAACTAAATTTCCAAAACAGTGAAACGAAACAATTCACTTCTGAACGCCATAGCACAGAAATGTTTAAAAAAAGAAATCAAAATTATTTTGTGCTAGTGAATATGCAAATAGAACGTATCAAACTTTCCGGGAGGCAGGGCAGTCATTACTGTCCATCACAGGAAACAGGCGGGAGCTCCTATGAGAAACCCTAAGTAACTTTAATGCCCGATGGAGGGCGCAGAGAAGAGGCAGCAATGAAAGCTAAGGGAACTAGAATAAAACAGAAGGATTTTTAAACAGCAATAGATTGTATTGGACACACTGAAACCATGCAGGAAAATCAGTGTAACCCAAAGCCGGGTCTTCGGGAAGTACTAGTGAACTCGCAGTGGTAGGGTGCTGCTGCCACCCTGGGAGCTGCTGCCTGGGCTGCGCTGGCTCCTGCTCGCCCTCAGCTCAGCTCCTGTTCGCCCTGGGTGGGGGGTGGGGTTTTGAGACCTTCACCGTCGTGGATGCGGATCAGCGGGATCTGATGACCACACAGCACTGAGCCACCGCCAGGTTTGCCCGAGGCCCTTCGGTCCACGAACTTTGCCGCTGAATCGCACACGCACGTGTGCACGATTGGAATGCGGCGTCCACAGTGTGTGCGTGCCATGGGCATCCGCAGGAGGAAAGTCTTGCCCCGTGCACTTCTCTCCTGAGGACCTCGGGCAGGTCCGCATCACCCCACTGCGGTGCAATGCTGTACAGCACAGCTGCTCCGCGCGCTTCGTGAGCCGCGTGCTGGACATGGCTTGGTGCCCTGTGCATTCGCAGTGCCATCCAGACCGCGCGCCCCGCCCGCAGCGCCCAGAGCCAGGCAGGTGCGCAGCAGCCCACGGCTTCGCCCCGCTGAGGGTCTCCATGGCTTGGGACCAGGGGAGCTCGGCCACGGCCCGTCTGGAGTCTGTGCCAGGAGTCCCTCCGTGCCAGGCCCGCTGCTCTCAGCTCCGCGCTCTCCTCCGAAGCCTCCCGGAGTGACCGCCTGGGGCCTTCCTTGTCCTGGCATCTGGTCCTCCGAGAAACGAGGCAGATGCCCCCGGCCCGGCTTCCACTCCCAACTGCTCTGACTCATTGAAGATTTTACTGTGCTAAGCTCAAATGTACAAAATACACTTTAACCACAGGAACGCACAGATATGCTAATGGAAGGAATTCAGCGACAATGCAAGACATCTGCTAAAGATAAATTCAGTTAGAGGTGCAGGAAGCCTGTGTCCACAAACTGTGCTTCCATGACCCTAAAGGTAACACATGGTAAGTCCTGACCAAATATCTGGAATAAGGAATTCAATGTAAATTTCTGTCAATGATTCCCGTGTGGATTTTGGAAAAAGACCATTCTTGTACGGTTGTCTCTCATTTCTGTAATTAGAGAAACTCATGTGTTTGGTCTTCCCAGGCTAAAGCAAAAATTATAAATATGTAAGTAAGTATTTTGAAAATAAAAATGCTCCCAAGTATTTTGTTTGATTTGTTATTGTTCAACAAACATCCATAGGGACAATTAACATTTAGCGTTCATTGGTTGGTATGATTCTAAATTTCACTTGGTACACAAAACACGTTAGGCTTGTAATTTAAGATTCATAATTGAAAGTGTTCGTTTTCAGGTTCATCTAATTTTAAAGACATAAAAATTCATTCCTAAGAGCTTTGCTTTTTGTAGTCCAAGTTTTATGTATGACATCGCTTAATTATGGAAGCATTACCCAATTTAAAATTGAAGCAGACAAGGATTTTTACGAGAGTAATAAAGATAAACACTACAGGTAGGTTATCAATACTGTAAAGATAATAAATCAGGTTATAAAAATCACTTTTGCGTTGATGTGTGGAAAAAAGTTACTCTTTGAAAGAGAATGAAGCATGTGGCTGTTTAAAGAGATATATATGGGTGCATTGGGATTAGGGAGGTTGGCAAGCAACTCCTGCTGGGAAAGTGCTGAACAGTCAGAAGCTGCCTCCAGAGGTTTTTACTGCAAGGAAATTACAATTCCATCTTATAATTGTGAACTGCTTTAATGAGTAACTGCGAGTTTTACATACTGAGCAGATGCAACAAGTAAACAGCAAGGGTTATTAATGTGAAATTTGTCAAACTGTGAGCTGTAAAAAACCTTTTACCCTTTAACTTGTAGGTGTCAGATATTTTGCTGTCCCAGAAACAAGGAAATTAACTAAGATACATGGGCATTCATTTTCTCATATCTAGATGCAAGGATACCAGGATCAAAGTGTCAGCAGGTTTGGTTACACTCTTGGGGTTCACTTCCTTGCATTGTGGATGGCCCCCTCTTCCTGTGTATTCTCATGGTCTTCTCTTTTGTCCCTTATTTCTTAATCTCTTCTTACATGAGGAGAAAATAGTTACTTAGCTTACAAGCTACCAAAATTTACTAGCAGCTAGTTAGGGGAAGGGCTTGAGGTACAGTGGGGTGACTAGCCATTTACATAAAACTTAAGGACCGACAGTAAACTTTGACTGTGGCCATGAATGAGCATTCCATAGATAACATGAAATACAGCTACACTTCTTTCAGGGAGATGCTACTGTCTGATAACACCCTACTTTCAAGAATTTAAAGTACAAGGAATTTTCTCTAGCCTTAAATATATCCCTGCACCGCCTCAGAATGTCTAATTCTTTGTGAGGTCTGTTTACTGTAAACACCATATGAAAGAACTTGGCTAAAGAGCACAGGATTTTACTGGATTTTTTTAACTTCACAGAGACACTAGCGATAGCTGTCCAGAAAGTGTTTAAGTAATTCCTATATTGCTGTAAGTGTAATTAATTCCTATTTGCCTGTAAGTAACTCTAAATTGATAGGCCATGCAGCCACCTACTTCATCACCTGCTGTTGGAGACTGGGGAGCCATTCTCTTGGTTCCTGCCTCCTCTTTGATTCCTGGTGTTTCCCTCAGTGTTTGCAGCACCCTGTGCCTGCAGGAATCACCTGGATGCCAGTCTCCTTGTCGTGGGGCCCTTTTGTGGCCTCCCTGTCTCCCAAACATGGCCACAGTGGGAGGCCAGGGCTTCAGAGGGAAGCACGGAAGAGCCATCACTACTCACTGCCTGTTTCTACAACCCAGTTTGTGGCTCCGAGATGGCAGCAGCTCCCCATGGCCTTGGCATGCCAGGCACACACGAACTGGAAACCATGCTGACCCTCTGCATGGGAGGCTTCCCCCCATTTCCTGGGCATCCTACACCCGTCCAGCACCCTAAGCTGCTGACCATGTGACTTGTATAGTAAAAGGGAGTTGGGGTTCTGAATGGGTTCTTGGTTTGTCTCCTTTTGCTTTCATTTTGGCCTTTTGTCGCCGTCTTTTCATGGAGACCAGACGCTTTACAGGGCAGGTGAGGGCAGAAGGTGCCCAGTGCAGCTTGTCCACGTGAGTTTGGGGAAATTTTATCTATCTCTTGGCCACCTCGTGCAACAGCAGACTGAGGAATCTACAACCTGCAAATAGGAATGAGAGAAAGCGCTCCTGGGCCAAAGCGAAGACTGCACGGTGTAAATCACAGCGGCACAGCGGCACAGCGGCAAGATCACAGTCTGGGGACCCACAGCCAGCTCCCCACCGCAGGCGCTCAGTCTAGCACTTGGAACCCAGCCACAGCCCTGTGCTCATACAGCTCGCCTGCTGTCAGCAATCTCCTTGCACGACAAGCATGATTTTCATTCATTTGTTTTTATTATAAAGGAAAAGAAAACCAATAAAAACAGTGGTAGAATTGCAAAACGAGATTGTAGGAGCGTAGCAATGGTTAGTACCTTGTGTATTGCTATCCTCAAAGAGGCTGCTCCTATGACAAGACAAGGGCACTGAAAACCCATCAAACAATACAGGCATAAAGCTGTCTCTGCAGTGACCTAATGGCAGTTAGCAGGAAAACTACTATAATTAACTACTGTGTGTGTGTTTGCTTTTCCCTTCCTTTTTTTCTCCTTTCCCCACTCCAGTTTTTCTTCTCTTTTTCCTTCCCTGTTTACAGTATCTTTGGTGCATTCCTGAACTTATTTACTCTTTCAGCTTCTCAATAGGCAGACCCTGCAGTGTTCACACACAGTGTGCGGTTTCTGGACTGCACAACACTGAACAGAAGCACAAAGGAAAAACCAGGCAGGAGGAAGGGCTCTGTGTCCCCGCAGGATGCAGAGTACATAGGAGTCCACGCAAGCTCAGCTGTGGAGCTGAACTGGGGGAGCCAAGCTGGCATGGAAGGGTGGAGCTGCGTGAGGGGGCGCAGCGCGGGTTCTGCTTCTGGACTGCTGGTCCATCCACGCACACAGTGGGTGCCGGGGCCTGACCTAT
Source organism: Cavia porcellus (assembly GCF_034190915.1). NCBI lineage: Eukaryota > Metazoa > Chordata > Mammalia > Rodentia > Caviidae > Cavia > Cavia porcellus. Next base: position 52,616,060 of record NW_026947497.1, read on the forward strand.
AAGAGGAGGAAAAGCCTTGGGGCATGACCCCGTGCAGCTCCCTCCTGTCTCGGGCAGGTGCTGCCCTGTCTTCCCGGTGGACCCACGCACAGGGTTTCAGGGTGCTTAGGCTCCTCTTGGGGGGTGAACTCAGGAGCTCACCCTGGCCAGCCCGGTGCAGACCGGATGGGCTACATCCTTGGCCCGAGTTTTATTATCACTTTGGTCCGTTGTTGTCTATCAGATCTTCAGTCTCTCACATGGCGTTCAAATTATATAGCACACACATGCACACACACATACAAACGCACACACACTGTTTATTTTCTTGTAGTTTCAACTCCATGAGAGAAATCAAAATGTATTTAAACAAGTAAATGCAAAAGTATAAAACTGTATTAAGGAGCCAGGCATTTAGCTCAGCAGCATAAGTGCTTGCTTGGGAAGCAAGAAGTTGTGAGTTTGATCCCTGGTACCATATAAATAAATAAATAAATAAATAAACAAACAAATAAATAAACTACATTATATACAAATATGCACGGAGCACCATAGGAGACTTTTTAAAAGACAAAATTGAGATTGCGTGCAGAGTCAGTTAAGAATTTCTCTGTGTATAATCCAGCTAATAAGGATAGTGATACAGGGGAATGAAGCATCCAGCCTGCCAGAAGTACTGTAGGAGCTCATGTTCTCTAAAATTGAAGAATGAATTTTAAGAACAACAGAGGTTAAGAGCAGAATATATTGATTGAGAGACAGAAAGTTTCTGTCTGACAGAGAGATAAGATAGAAGGGGTCCGGAGTAGCTTGCTAAAGATCTTGTGTTTACTAGGGACATTTATAGAATAAAACTACAAAGTGAGCAGGTCTAAGTTTGGGAAAAGGAACTAGTAAGGTGGGCATGAGGTGGGACAGAATTTGGCTAGCCAATGAGGTTCATTGTTCAGATAAAATTAAGTCAGGGATGAATGAGGAAGCGAGTCATGTAACAAGAGGGTATGGATACAGAGCAGGGACTCTTCCTGTAGCGGGCTGGCATGGTGACTCCTGGCTTCCTCAGGCTGATGGAGAATTATTTAGAATATCAATTCCTGATGCTCATCCTTAGGGGACATGTGGGTGCCTTGGGTTTACCTTTTGTTTTGAGGTCTAGCCCACAGTGAAGATGTCTGTGCCCCCAAAATTGCAAGATACCTGGTCTTATGCACTGACTCCTTTGAGGGCCCAGCCTTACCTGCTGCCTAGAATATTTTTGTCTAACTCAGTTCTCTGTACATGAGTTAGAGGAAAAGAGTGGATATTTCTTACTAGAATAAAGAAAACATCCAGATGGTTAAACAAAGCCATCAGCAGAAAAAACAAAGCAAACCAAAAATCAAACAACAACAAAAAGCTTCAATGAAAAGTATTTAAATATAAAGAGAGGTAAAGAATAAAACATTTATAGGAATGCAAGATAAGCAAAAAGAAGAAGAAGAAGAAGAAGAAGAAGAAGAAGAAGAAGAAGAAGAAGAAGAAGAAGAAGAAGAAGAAGAAGAAGAAGAAGAAGAAGTCAACAACTCTCCTATGGATTGCCCAGCTTAGGAGTTTATGCTTTCATCCCTACAAGATGGAAATGCACTGAGGTTTTACAAGAAAGAGTGATTTCAATCTAAACTTCTTTTAAGCAAATTGGCTTGGAAAGATTTTGGGTGGATTTTGCTAGGTGAAATGTATAATCAGCGAAAGAAAGCAATTTTTAAGTTATTAGCACACTCAAGTGATAAGGGCTTTAAATGAGGTACTGGAAGGTGACAGAGATAAGAACTCCAGGCATGAGGAAGCAAAAGGGCTCCTGGGTTCGGAATGGAAAGGGAGAAGGAGGAGCCAGGTGATGCCTGCTGCCCTGGATGCCAAACCACTGACGTGGGCAAGTGACGTGGCTGGCGGCATCTGATGTGAACTGGGGTGAGCCTGCCTTTCCTGTGAGAGACTAAGGACAATGCTCCCCATGCATCCATGCATATTCCCATGCAAACCCAGCTCAGATCAGAGGAAGCACCAGCGCAGAGAATGTGCAGGAGGAAGCCGGCACCGTTTCAGAGCTGATGGGCATAAACAAAGAGGAAACTGGCAGAACATGCCTCTGCATAAAATTATTTTCTGCTTCAGAGCACTTACCACAGCTTTGCATTTTTAGAAGGTTATTTACGTATCTGTTTTATAAACTACCTTTGGCATTGTGACCAAAGAGACTTCAATATCAAGCTTATAATTCCCATTTCAGTGTCCAGCATAGCTCTAGAATGTTTTAATAGCTTACTATTTTTCAAATAAATCAATGTATAAAGAAATGGTTGAAAATGATGTGAAGCAAGCACAAATTCAATCTAGGAAGAAGGAGGGACTCTTTCATGACCATGAAATGGAGACAGTGAGGCTCCTGCCAGGGTGTGGAGTGAGGCAAAGGAAAATGCATTAAATGCTATTGTGTTTTGAATCTAATTTTGTTCTAGAAAATTTGCAGCATTCTCCCAAGAAGGTACAAGGGGAGAGAGAAAGCTTGGAGATGCAGGACAAAGCAAAGCAGAACTGTGTGGAGGACTGTCTGCTGGGAAGCGTGTGGACTAGAAGTGTGCATGCTGGAGAGCACACACAGTCTGCGCGTGAGACAGAAGAAGCCTTCTCTGTGGTCCATTTTTCTCTTCTGTGTAGACAACGTGGCCATCATTAATTCCTTTGGGAATTTGGAAGTGAAAATGTTTGTAAAATATTTTGTTGCTGTGATAATGTAAAAGGGACAGGGGCTCTGTTACAGTCAGCGGAATACAAAGAAAATAACATACATCTAGTTAAGAGTGGATTCAAGCCACGTGGCTTAGAAATGTAACAAAAATGCAGGAAAGAAGGAAAATTGTTAGGATCCTAACGGGCAGATAAGAACTTTTCATCATAAGAAAGAAACTTCTTAAGCAGAATATGCCAAACTAGTTACCTGTCTCCAGGCTGGACTTGGACGAACTTAGCAATGTAGACGAATGGTTTCCTTTGACTAAGTTTTCCTTGAAACTCAACCCTCAGAGTAACTGGTTTTCTTACAAAGCCTAAGCCCCAGCTGGCTGTTATAAACCCACAGAGCCATTCCTGACAGGTGCTCCCTCCCCCTCTTTGTCTATACAATACCAAGAAAAGAAAAAAACCCAGAACTCCAGAGGTGCTGCTCTTCTTAGTTTTCTAATAAATGTTTCTACTCTAAACTACTTTTTTCCATCATTTCATTCTTTGGCATAGTGTACAATGAGTTTGGTTCATATGATGATAGCTATTTCAATAACAATGTGCATTTCTGGAAGAATCTTCCTCTGATGACACCTAAGCTGCTTGATAATGAAGATTATGTGATTCTCATCCATAAATAATTTTTCATGAAAGTTGCTTAGCAAACTGTTAACATGATTATTCGTAGATAATGTAAGGTCATTTATATTACTTATATGTTTGCCTTCATCATAAGATAGTTTTTCCACTAACTTCTTTACTTTTCTGACACATTTCACTCACCAGTAGCTCTTTAGTCTCTCTCCTGAGAAGAAACACTACTGGAAAAAGTTACTAGTTTTATAGTTGTTTCCATGCAGGAACTTTCTATAAAGGAACACCTGTTCACTAAAACTTCTTAAACAATAGTCTGCAATTTCACAGATTGCAAGTGATTTTCCACTGTTCACTTCATAATTAACACAATCCTACATAGTTCTTAGTTCTCAAATATAGGATGGCAAAATGTGACTGAGAAAAGTTGGTAAGAAATGAGAGATCAATTAATTCCTTTCCTCTACAGATGTTGGTCCAGCCTTCCAGAAGGAATCCTATGATTTCCACATCAAGGGAAAAGAAATTTAGAAAATTTTAAGAAATGCCAGTATTAAACAAGAACATTGAACATAGAAAAGAAATGATGGGTATGCTAAACATTATTTTAGAAATTCTCTGTTAATGTAAATTGATGTTACAATTAGGCATATGGAAAATAAAAACAAACATGACACATATGAAACATGAGGAAAGAGCTTTGGATTTTAAAGATCTGTGATTCTGGACAGATTTTTTTAATACTGCTGTGCTTTGTTTTCCACTGACATAATTGCAGATGTGGCCTGAGATATGCAGTTCATTATATATAAACTAGATTCTATAGCATTAATTTCATAGAAGAGTAAAAATTACTTAACTTTTAAAGCTTCTATCCAGCACATTGAGTTGTTAAAATTTAAACTCATCACAGTAATAAGTATAGTCTTACCTAAAAATGTTAGGAATATGAATAAAATTAAATGATAAAAATCTTTCTTTTTAGGATTGTTAATTTATTTAAAACTCTAAAAACAAGAAGCCACAGTGAAAAGAAGTTTATCAACTAAAATTTATAATAGCAAAAGACAAATGACTAACAAATATGTAATAAATGCTCAATTGCATGAACCATGATTCCCAAAGGCTTACTTATGCTTATTTTAAACTATGATATTTTGGCTTTAAAATTACTGGGATTTTATCATTTTTAATTTTTACAATCTTTTTCATTTTAAGACAGTAAAACCCATAATAACTAGTACAGGAAGAAACTGATTTTCACATGTCAAATATTATATAGAGCTGTCATGGTGGCAGAGTTGAATGGGTCAATAATACTGCAGACTTTGGGATATGCATTTTGAGTGATGTCATGGTTGCTGTATACCTTGTCCATAACATCTATTCTGCTTTCCATTTTGTTGTAAAATGTGACTGTTTCTGGATTCATTTTTGTTGAGCACTCACTATCAGACTTTTGTTTGTTTGTGGTGAGACACAATGTAGCACAGGCAGACCTTGAACTCACAGGATCCTCCCATGTCAGCCTCCGAGGCTGCAGGCACGCACCACTATACCTGGTTTCATCATCAGTCTTATCACCATGGAGTGATATCAATGCAACTTTGTTTTTATTCACCACATGGAGCTCAGTGTTATACCTTTCTGAAATCCAAAGATTCACTATACATTTCTCTATTGTGAGTTTGCATTATTTTTTTCCAAGAATTTCTGCTTTGTTCTTAAAAATAGTTCTGCTATTCTTTTAGCAAATGTAGCATCAGTGGGTAACGAATGAGCCAACTGTCAAATGTGAGAATTTGGTGACCTTTGAAACAGGTCAACAAGTCTGCTCAGAATGTCACACAGTTTATCACTGCGCAGAGACTGAGGGCTGGGTTCCCGGACAAACTTCTAAATTCAAGGCATGACGTGTCTTTGCATCTAGCAGGGCACACATTTTTATACTATATCTGGAAATCTAATTCAGCATATACTGCCAAAAGCTTCAGTACCCACAAAATGTGTGAGTTGTTTCCCAACTGTCACAATTTTAGATTGCATATAAATCGCTCAATGGTTCAGAATGAGGCTCTCAAAATTGAATGAACAACAGCTAAACTGTTGGGTTATTTCCTTCTTGACAGGTCTTTTTGCCATCAAAGTACAGACAATTTTGAAGGAAACCAAATCTCTGGAGTGTTATTGTCCTAAAAACCTCAGTGTCTCATCTGTCACTTCTCTATAAATCATTTAGATTCTGATGACCACAGTGACAAAGTCCTGCTATGAAGGCTCTTAGCTCAGATGGCGAGGTGTCATGGGAACTGCATTGTGAGTGTTACTATTGCTGCATCAGAGTGTTTCACTTGGACCTTATTATTACTGTGTTTCAGACAATCCATGACCGTAACCATGATAAAACAGTTTCCAGCACTGAAGCACATCAGTATTCCATCCATCCCTGGAAGAACCAAGTAACGTTTTCTGACCCAGTTCAGACATTGAATCTTTCAGGAATACATGGCCACTTTGTAGCATTTGACTAGTCAATATTATTTAAATTAGTGTGCTTCCTTATCTGAATCAGGTCTGCATTCTGCACTTCTCCATCTGTTACGCCTCGCTCACTTTTCAGCTTTTGCTGCACAAGTCATCATTCATGATCAGATCATCCGCTGGTTCACTCCAAACCTTCTCCCTAAGTTGTATAAGTGGATTTCTATGTGGCGTTTTACAGAATTGGGCAAATTCTACAAGAAAAATAAGACAAATTATAAGTACACAAACTAACAGCTAATAACGTGAGAAAAGCCCATCTGTTCACACTTTGACACACTTGCATACACTTACAAAAGAATATGAATATATTCTTTTCATCTACCTAGACAGCTAGCTATGGCTTGAATGTATAATTTATAACATTTGCACCCTGCAAGTATGTTTTAAAACCTTCAGTCTCTTTGCCCTTGCGCAAGGCAATCATCTTGATGTCTATCTAGGCTTATAAAAAAGATTGAGTGAAAATATTTAATGTGCCTCTGAGTGAGGATGGTGTGCAGTGGGGTTAAAAATCACAGGTAAACTAAGTGAAGCTGTACATACAAAGAATTACCAAGAATATATACATAAATATTATATTTTTGCTGTATATTTGATGGGATCATTGACTTATGCTACATAATTTTTTTCTTACATATTCACATTTAATAAAATAAAAGTGCATGTAAGTAAAGAGATACTCAAGATGAAGTTTTAAATGCATTCTTTCTCGCCTAATAATAATTAAAATAGAATAACAATTCTATAAAGCCAGAGCAATTAAACTTCTGGAAAAGTAGCTGTTAACATCTGGGATACCCCAGCAGGCTCAGAGCAGGATGACAGCAGCCATGAGTGCCGGCTCCCGAGACAGGGTGGTGCAGGGAGTGGTGGACACCACTGCAAGGCCAAGCCTGGCTCCTTCCTCTCAGGGCGCAGACAGGACCCTGGGACTGAGAATAAAGTATTCTTATAACAGCTTCGGCATTTCTCCCTGGGAGACAAGAAATGGTGGAAACTTGGCCTCTGCTTACCTCTGTACTTTGACAGCAACATAGATGTCACTCTCTTTCCAGAACCTCTCACCAGTGTCACCCCAGTGCTTGGCCCTGGCCCTGGGGATCCCTGAGTCTCCGGGAACAGCGCCCCCATGACGGCCCCACAGGAAGAGGGGAGGGGGCCAGATTCCTTCCATGAGTCAGCTCCGTGGATATGCTTCAACACGTGAAAGGCAAACAAGGGTGATGTTTAAGGTAATAAAAAGACCACATGATCAAAAGTTAAGCATATGGACAGGAGGAAAGATAGACGGATAGGTGTGCATAGGTAGCTGAATGATAGAAAAGTTGAGGGCCCATAAAAATTTTAGAATTTATTTAGAAATCTCAGGTCAATCTGAGAGATTGAACTTTTCATGTTCTGAAATGGCACTAGTCCGATATTTAACAAAAGGATTTTTAAATTATAGAAAATGAAAATAAAATGCTATAGGGACTATTTCAAAATACTAGACTATGGCTAAGATGATTCAAGTATTGCTTTATCACTGAACACCTTTATAGAGAAAGACCATTGATTAGAAATCTCATGTCTGCTTCTTATCTAAAATGTAATGATAAAGCTAATTTAAAAATAAGAAAGCAGGCAGTAAAACTTCTGCTTCTGCTATTTAGCTCTGAGAGTGGCCCCTGTGAACTATGCCCATTCAAACATAAACTTACAGATAAACAGAATACACAAAATAGCCACCTGGAGTGACTGGAGAGAAGCATGGGAGGCATTCTCTGTGCAGCATGTACTCTTAGTGACAGGGGCTGTAGGAGGTGAATTTTATTTTTCTTGATTTAGCCTCAGAACAGAGTCTGTGAAGCACCAGGGTAACCATAACTAGTGAAAGAGGTAGGAGAATAACCATAAGTACAGGAAGAATCGGAAAGGGAACTCAGATGCCCAGCGATGTCTGGAACTGAGCACTGAATGGGGCAGCTCAGCTACACAGACATGGCATCGAATCTGGCATTGTCACCCAGGAAGAGGAACACATTGTCTAAGTCCCAAAATACTATCCAGCTAAAGCCAAGTATACAACACACAGTGGAAAGAGAGAGAAACAGAGAATAAAACCCACTCCATCTACAATTTAATCCTTCATCCTGATTTAATACTCCAAATTAACAGGAGGCTATGCAAAATTACTCAATATATGGAGGAGAACCAGAGAAAAATATATTCTCAGCAGGAAAGAAAAAAATTCATCATCACTGCACAAGGTATGATTTCTAAAAGACTTTTAAAACTATCTTTAATGAAATAAATTAAAATAGTCTCACTGAATGAATGAAACTTTCCACAGTGAAATATAAATAAACAAAACAACTAAGTGAAAACTCCAGAATTCAAAATCCAATATTCAAATATTTTGAAGGACTGATGAAAGGACTTAGTCACCAAACAGTCATAACACAGGAAGGTGTAGTCAGTTCCAGGATGGATCAACATTATGTTCCAGTATAAGCGGCGTCTCAAGCAAAGAAAGAGTGAGTATGCAGGGAAAAGCACTGAGAAAAGCTGACATTTTCCCAAATGTGAAGAACAAAGAAGTTTCCCCATGTAAGACTCTCAACGAGCATCCTCTAGAATAAACTGAGGAAGCCAGGACCAAGTGGACAACAGATAATAATGAAAGCACTGAAAAACAGTGATTAGGAGGAAAAACTTAATGCAGTAGGAGAAAAAGATACTGTGTTTCAGACACAGGACCACAAATTCAACTAAAGGCTGAAATACAATCCAAAAATTGGCAAGTCAGAAGAGAGTGTGCTACGTTTTTGAAGCATTCAAAGAAAAAAATAAAGTCAATATGTAATAAACTTCCAGAAAAAGGTGAAATCATGTGATCTTCCAAAAGGAAAGAAATCTAAGAAAATACATTGTCAGAAAACCTGCAGTAGCAGAAATCTAAAGGAAGTTTGCAGGTTGAAGGAGAAGAGCCCCTGTTGGAAATATTGATCCTCACAAAGCATTGTACATAATGAGACATAGTCAACTTCCAAGTAAATATTCTTTTATTTTGTTTGTTTATATCTATCAATATTTAGAGCTCGTTTTAAAGAAAACCACATTACGAATAAGTGTTTTGCATTTTTACAATCAATATAAATTTGTTGATTAGAAGATGAAGAAATATGGACCTTAGAAGGTTTGTATATTTTATACAAAGTGAAACAGTCAAAGCTGTAAAATGTGAAGTTACAAATTATATTTCAATTTCTAGTACAACCACAACTATATATATAAAAAATTAAAATGGAAACATAAAAAATTAAACCAAAATAGCACTGTAAGGAATAACAAACATCTCAGGGACAAGCAGAATATCAATAATAAAAGGGCAGATGCAGCCTGACAACTTTAATAATTCCATGAAATGATAATTGAATAAAGACAACAATTCAAAGAAGGAGATTGGGAGAAAGAGTGCGTGGCTGGAAGACACACATGTGAAGTACGCGTGATAAGGCAGAACTGAATGGTTAAAAAAAGCCGCATCATCCAATCAGCAGGAAGAAGCTACAGAAGCTTATTAACACAGGAACATTTGCATGAGCACAAAGAGTGTTATTAGCTGTGGAAGGGGGGCATGCCAGAATGCTAAAATAGTCTGTTGTAGTCAGTAGCTATGCAGTGAACAATTAGAATCGGGACACAGAATTTATGATATTATTTTATGATGGTGACTCAGAGTTGATGCAAGAAAGTTCAGGAAATCTATCCACAATACTAAAGACATTTAATATTCAACCAAGGGCCTGGATCCCACAGAGATGCCCACATGAGTCCAGATGAAAACCCAGAGCCCATGACAATGCCTCCCACGAGTCCAACTGTAGGTCTATAGCCCACGAGAAGGATTCACACCAGTCTCTTTTACAGATACGTGCTGGGTTGGCCCAAAGGAAGCTGAAATGTCTATGACAGGAGGATAAAGGAGCTGTGCTGGTAGGTTGAAGGTTCCACGCTGGAGCAGAGAAGTCACGTTCAAAACAAAGACCAGGGCTGTCTTGAAAATTGCCATAGCCATCCTCAGTGTACACAGAGGCCCAGAGCTCCTCTGGTAATAAGAACAGTCAAGTGCATGCCAGAAAGCCAGCATGATGAGTTTGTCCTGGAGATTAAATAGCACACATCTTCCCCTCCAGAGCTAGGCAGCCTTGCTACATGTAAGGACAAGAGCTCCTCCAAAGTGAACCACAGCCACTCTCACCAACAGGTCCTGAGTTCATCTGATGATCATGGCCAGACTCACTGGGAAAGCTAGTCATGATGACTTCCTCCAAGAGAACCAACGACTCGAAATACCAGCACTTAGGAGATCTCACAACACCCAGCTCTTCTTTTCCACATCTTTACGCTGGCAGCTTTCCTCAGGTGGGACATCAGCGCCATGCTTTTTTAATCCAGCTGGTGTTAAATTGACCACCAGTTATTAATCCATAACATAGTTCATTAATAAACTTAACATGGTCATGATGATAAACACATCTGTGCATACTAATAGTATTTAAAATGCACAAAGGAAAACAGAATTAAAGGAAAAATGATTCAACAAATCTTTAAGTTCCTCTTTTGAGAATTGATAAAATAACAAGAGAAAATATCAGAAGAGACAAAACAGACCCAAATAATTTAATACCCACAATGCTAATCCATTGATATCTAAATATTATTAGACACAAAATTATTTTAGTTTACATTATTTTCCATGTATATTTTCTATTTATTAGGAACATCTGAGTTAACTGTTAATTAATGGGAATATTAAAATCATTCAGAATATATTTCCTAAACAAAATGGAATTGAAATGATGATGATAATATAAATAGAAAAATATTAAATATTGGTGAATTCAGCATCATACTTCTAAATAATTAAATGTATCAAAATTAGAAAATAATGACTCAAATTAAACAAAAATACAATATATGATCATGAAAGACAGTACAATGCTGTGAAGGAAGCAGACAGTCTTAAATTCTTTTCTTTTTCTTTTTTTTTTTTTTTTTTAATGTTATTGGAAACTTACCTCAGGACCATGTGCTTTCCAGGTCCTATATCCAGTTTAAATTGTTACATTAGGATAAAGATAGCACCTAAAATTTTCAAATTCAACAATTAGATTTTGATAAATGAATTCCTAATTTAAGAATTTGGGAAACAAAGATTAAATTATTTCAGCTCACTGTTTGTATGGATTTCATTCCATAGTTGGCTGGCTCCAAGGCAGGGTGGCATAGCAGGCAGAAAAAGTCCACAGCAGGTGGGAGGCGCCAGCAGCAGCAGCAGGCCTGCCTTCCCTCCCTTCCTTGGTATTCCAGCCACGCTGTAGGCTTGTTGATTGGTCCTTCCACACCCAGGCTGGGGCTTCCATTATGCACACCTGGAGCTGTGCTAACCCTACTGAGTCATCACAGAATTTAATCCCAGTATCACACACCTTACATCCAGCCAGGTCACCCTATCAGTGCATGAGGCTTTGGGAGCAATCTAGATACAAGTCATAATAGGGGTAAAATAGCACAACACACACTACCAGCCTGGTGTGGTGGCACATGCATGTAATTCCAGCACTGCAGAGGCTAAGGCAGGAGAATAGCCACAATTTTGAAGCCAGCCTTGGCTAACTAGTGAGTTCAAGACCAGCCTGAGCTACCTAGTAAAGACCTATCTCAAACAAACAAACAGGCAAACAAAAAACTCGAAGCCAAAGCAAGGAACAAACAAAAAGCACATTACAGGTAAGAAAACATAACTATATTTTCTGCCAATACATTTGAGAAATCAAATTAATTATTTAGATTTTCTTAAATTACCAAAATGAAAGCAAACAGAAACAAACAAACAAACAACACAGATAGGCTAAAACTTTAAATAGACCCCTAAATGCCACTCTGTGCACATCCTGTTTGGTACTCATGTCCACCAACCTCTAAAGAAGAAACAACACCAACATTATTTAAACACTTTCAGAAGATACAAAGAAATGGGGATTGCCAAATGATTTTCTAAGTGTTACTCTCTTAAAAAGCAGATTTCCCAGGTGGCCAAAAATACTGCAACCTTAGACTCTACATTAAAAAATAAATTTTTATGTCATTTAAATAACTGCATTTTGTAATTAAGATTCCACAAACTTTGTCTCTCTGCTGTAGGAATGTGTTAGCAATTCCACTGTATGGTGGAAGTCATGCATAGACCTTAACTCCTAAACACACACTACAAGGCCAAAATTAATATTTAATAAAATAATTATCTCATAGCGAGGTAATGGTTCGTGCAAGCATGATTTCATGCCTGGACATTTTTCCTATATATGATCATTCAATTTAAACATAATTCCTCCTATTTTTTTCAGGATAGCTGCCTAAAAACTTCACATTTTGGGAAACTTTGAGAGAATATAGCTACTTTCTAGATAAATATGTTCAATAACAGAAGCCAGGCTTAAATATGTAAATAGAAAAATGCTTTTAATATAAAACTTTTGAAAGTTTTAGCACAGCTGTGCCCCCATCCTCCCTGGTGCTAGAATTACAGCTTGTTTCACCTGCCAGTATATATCCGCTGTCGGTTCTGTCAGATATGCGAGCTTGACGGTCACTTCTCCAAATATTTATTCCTACAGCTATGTAAAAAAAGTAACAGTGGATCAGCTTCATTTTGAATAAAAAAAACATGGCAACCGCTGGATACTTCCATAAAATATTAAGCGCTATAAACCTCCCTCTTGGAGTTTTCACTCCTTTATCTTTAAAGGGCTCCGTGTCCAGGGGGCATTTAAATCGTACCTGCTTTCTTACCGTCTCTTCCTGAGTTCCTCCTCTTTGCTGTTCCCCCTGCTAGGCCTGCAGGCTCAAGTTCTCAGCGCCAGGCTGCTGGGCATCACATCCGGCGTCGACTCCACCATGGCTGGCCCAGGATGCCTCCCACCTGACATGCAGGAGGCGCCTTTACCTGGTCACTGAGGAGTGCACCCCACCTCACTGGACACTTTACAGGCAGAGCGTGAGCCCTGCTAGGAGACGTGGGAAATGCGTCTGTGGTTGTTAGTGTGGTCATCTTCTCAGGCGTTTCTGCTTTCTCTTTACTTTCTTTGGAGGAAAAACACACTAGACCTTCGTCCCAGTGCAGGCCAGGTGAGGGTCGGGGTCAGCACTGCATGCAGATGCCCCTGTAGGAGGAGAGATTGGGAGCTGAAAACTGAAGTCTACGTGATTGTGATTTCCTTGAAATAAAAATAACCACGGGAAATACAAGGTATGAAGTTTCCTTTGTCTCCCCTTTAGTCACCAAAACAAAATGCAGTCATTTTGGCTGAGGTTTTACACAGTATTTCAATACACAAAGCTATGAATGTACCTAATGTACATTTATTTTACATTTACTTTATTCTTTGTGGGGTTAATTAATGAGCAAAGGCATCTAATAGCCAAATAAGACCACATCTTTTGTAAAAGTACAAAGGAAATGTGTTAATTCATTTTGCAATTACCTGATTCTTATATTTCCTAGAGAGCTAAAACGTGGGTTTTTGTTTTAAACGTGGTAGATAACTTGATGTCGGTGGCCATAGTGTGTGTGGATGACTTCGTGCCTCAGAAGTGTTGCAGTAAAGGAGAATCCACCCGCTTTGTTCTAGTAAACTGTTCACTGAATTTTCCCTGTCGACCTGAGAATCAGTGCAGTTAACAGTGCTTTTTTTTTTTTTTTTTTACTGGAATGAGATGTGCTATAAAGTGACATTAAAACCCAGACACCACCACGACATCGTTTGTTACATAAACTTTGGGACATTAGAATATGATCTATAGCCAGTGCGAGAGAGAAGCAGCCAATCGTTGTGCTTCAGTGGACAGCTGCCCATGCACAGGCACTCAGGCCAGGGGAGCAGATGCCCCGTGTGCATGCAGCACCCCCACCCCCATTATTCTCTCAAAAGCAATGATGATCACAGCATAAAACCAGACACCACATGGCAATTTAAGAGGTTTTGTAAAAATGTATTTCTAAAAGTTCCCAACATTAGAATGAAAGAAAAATCTGCTGCCATTGGTGGCCTCCTGAATTATTCTGGTAAACTATAAATATAATGTCCAGTTTCAAAAGGAGTTTATTGCTGTTCTTTTTTTTTTTTTCCCCGTCTTTTTCTTTTGTATCAGTACCAGGGATCAAACTCAGGACTGCCTGCTTGCAAGGCAGGCATTTATGACACTGACCTAAATCCTCAGCCCCAATCTTCCCTTCTTAAGCTACCTATTAGGTACTTTTTATCAGTAGGATTTTTAAGTGATTCCTAAATTGAAATTCTGCCTCTGTCTTTGCTTTTTATCCTCAGATATTAATCTCAGGTAGGAAATGTTCAGTAGAGGAACAATTAAATAAGAATAGTGGAGATCAGTATCCAAGAATGTGTGCAGTGATATGACCACATGACGAAGTGGAGGCATTGTCTTAAAAACTGCTTGCACATGGGGCTGGAGGTTTAGCTCAGCGGCATAAGCACCTGCCTTGGAAGCAGGCGACCGTGAGTTTGATCCCCGGTACAGATAAAAAATGAAAAACAACAGCAACAACAAAAAACTGCTAGCACGGTCTTTATATAAAGGCAGCTAACTTCTTTTGCTGTTTGCCCCACTGTTTCTCTATTTTGGAGCCCATAAGTACTTATTAAGTATACTCCTTTTTTCACAAGAATACATCATGTCTCCCAAAGTAAAATGAGCATTGAAAGCTTACAAACAATTCTTCCTCAAAGGCAAAGCTGTTCTTCAAAGCTCCAAGGTGAATGGGAAGAGCAAGGCCCAGTGCCCCAGAGCCACGCTCCCTAAGGTGCTGCAGGCTGGGTGCTTCTGGGTCCCCTAAAGACTCACACTTGCACCCGAAGGCCTGGAAGGGATGGATTTAGAAGGTGTGGCTTGGAAGAGGTGATGATGTCCAGAGAAGAGCTGTGTTCACTCCGACCTGCACTGGGAACAGCAGCACCCAGGGCAACCACCCAGGGCCGCGGCTGACCTAGGGTCACAGACAACTGCATCTCAGGGGTCCGGGATCCCGGACAGTGGGTTCTGTAATTTACAAATCTGTGCTCTTTAAAAATTCCCAGTCTTCTGTGATCTGCGTCAATGGTCAGGAATTACAGACTCAGGGCCCCCTGGCGTCCTCCTTCCTGACTTCCTCAGGACACCACTACACTCATCAGCACGGCCTCAGCTGTGCATCCACACCTCTTGCCAAGTGGATGCTAGTCATACACACAGTGTCTTCATATTCCATATGCATTTTTATATTTGATATATGGCCTATATTTAGAGGCTCCCCAAGCCTCGTGCCCTCATTCCCCAGGCTGTGGGGACCTGATGGATCTAAAGGTCACTGGGGAGGAGGCTGGTGCAGCAGAGACCCAGGGTACAGCCAGAAGCATCTCCCCTTCCTCATTCGCTGCTCCTTTCTGCCTCCCAGGAGATCTCTGTCCTCCCCTCCCTGCTGGACTCCAACTTGGAGCTGGCTGACCAAGGCCATGCACCTTTCCTTCCTTAGGTCGAGGGTGGCATTCTTCTCTCCGCACACTGAGGAATGTGACCCAGGCAGGGCCTGTGCATCACAGTGCGGTGCGGAGGAGCTGTGTACAATGCATGATGATCCAGCCAGGGCCCTGAGCCTTCTCCTGGCTTCAGCTGTCACCGGGTTCCACATCTGGGCCTCCGGACTCCTCTGCTCACCTTGCTGCAGAGAGGTGCTTTGTGGCCTTACCAGGTTCCAAACCTTCCCTAGCACCGGGCTCTGGCTTCCTTCCTTCCCTGCCCAGGCTCTCTGGTCACCTCTGGGGAGCACAGGTCTGCTGAGAAGAGGTCCCACGAATCACATGAGGTTCTCTATCATTACTGATAGCGTGTTAGTGTGGGGTCTCTAACTGCCGTTCAGTTGCCTGGGACCCTGACTGCACACACTGGGTGTTGAGTGGGTCCTCAGAAGCTTCCCACGGATGGACTGACCAATGGATGCAGGCAGTGGTGGCATTCTAATGTACACTGTTGTTTTACGCTTAGAGAACTTGACGCATTCCAGTCAACTTGAACTAGAGGGTGAAGGCTCCTGTCAAAATACATCATATTTGCACAAAATGCAGAGACTTCACTTGAAAACAAGGCACAGGGAAAAGGAGTCCCTAGACGAGTTCACAGTGATGTGATCAGGTTTGAATGGCAGGGAAGTATGAGTGTTTTTACAGCATAATTTTCAGAAGACAAAAAGTCAAAGAAATGATTAGCACACTAGAAACTGAGTGACAGGCCTTTTCCAAGTGACAGTCATCAGGCAGTCAAAAAACAAACAAGAACATTCTCTGTAGAAATAGCAGAGGACTGTGTTTTAGGAGAATTAGCATGATAAAAAATAACAGTGGATAGATTCCAAAATATCAGTTAAAGTGATCTAAAATAATACTGATGTGTAGGAAAATAAATTTAAGTTTTTAAAGGAAAACGAATAAATTTGAAAAGATTAATGGCAAAGAGGTTAGGTTTAAAGCAACTAATTTTAATTCAAAATAATTTTGAATTATTAATTCAAGAATGTCTAATGAAATGCATCCTTACATGTATGCACACAGATGTTTACATGCATTTTATTTAACCAGTGAAATTCATACACCTATGTTAAAACTTCCGGGCGGGGTGCTGGCTAAGCTGATTCTCTGGGTGTGGACCCAGTGGTCCGAGGGTTCAGCTGTGATGGGCTTGGGTGTGTGGCCTATTACTGACCCCTCAGACCTGTGCTGAACCTCGTGCCTGCCCCAAGTACTGTGTACGGTGTCTGCTGCTGCCCACAGCAGCACTCTGCCCAGAGAATCATCAAGTCAGACTTCAAAGGCCACCCCAAGTGGCCACCCCTCAGCCCTGCAGCAATCCTCAAGCTTCCCCACTGGACTGGGTGTTTTCCTCCTCCCAACGGGCAAACCTGGGGCCAGGGCCTTCCTGGGCCACCAGAGAGACTCTTCTCTCTAGGTCAGGCTGAGTGGTCCTGGGGAGCATCGTCAGCTTCTGTGGTTTCTGTGCACTCCCTGGGTCAGCAGAGCCCTCCCTCAGCAGAGCACTTTCCCTGCAGTCTCTGAGGCTGTTCTGTTGAGGGAACTGATCTAAGGCCACCAGAGTACAAAGTAGACTGGAACCCAAACTCAAGGTCCGGAAGGAGAGCCCAACCCGGCAGTGGGAGGAATAGCCGCAGCCCTGGGAGCTCTGCAGTGTCACTCTTACCCGCGGGGACCTGGGTGGAGTATCAGTGAGCATTGTGATGGGCATTGTGGACAAAATAGCAAGTGTGAGAAACAGAACAGGGTGCCTTTTGGTGGTTATTCACAAGTGGCACTGGTGTATGTGAGAGACAGTTACCAGGTTTAGACTCTTTTCTTAACAAATGAAACCAAAGCGCTGATGCCAAGAGGCTGATGTGGGAGTATTGAAGGGTAACTCAGGCCAGCCTCGCTGAAAGTAACAGGCTTGGCATAATTCACAGTGCCCCAGTTTCCACAGAGACTGAATTTTTAGGCTTGAGAATGCTCTTGTGTCAGAATTATGTCCACTCTAGGGAAATTCAAGATGGGGATATTTTTAAGAACATACTTTCTTTAGAATATTTAATACTAGGTTCTCTTATCTTCTTGGAGCCTCCAAATATGCTGAAATCACTTCCTCCTTCTTTGTTGAAAGACAGAGTCACATGTTTTCTCAAGTAGAGCTGCTGCCTCACAGGACCATGAAGGCCCTGTTTAGGGTCTGTCTCAGTTTTCTTTACCAGGCCTCAGGCCTGTTAGTAGAGAGAAAACTCAGGACCCATGTAGTCCTATAGTAGGGAGTGAGGCCCCCCAGCTCACCCGCAACAGGAGAGCTCGCCTGCACAGATACCGAAGGAAGGCCTAGGATAAATACACCAATGCATAGGAAATGAAACTAGGTAAGAAGGAAGGGGTCACTTGGGGCTCTATTCTGGAACACAAGCTGTGACTTCTTCACAGGATACTTGAGCACCTCCCACTGGAGACCCTCCATGAGGCCAGGGACTGCCCAGAGTTGGGAGACCCCTGCTGAGACAGGGAGGGCTTGTAAAGGGGAGTGGAGGCCTCTGGCTAATACCCAAATGTACTTAAAACAGCAAAAGACGGCCCTCACAAACAGACTGCTAAATAGAGAGAACACATCTATTTGAATTACAGAACTCGGTCCACATCATTAATTTATCATACTGTTTTACCAACAGGGCAATGTGGACCTTTGACAGCTAGAAGTCTCTCTTTCAGATTCAAGCTACCTCTTCAAACCTGCTCAGGAATGGAGCTCTGCCCTCACTTGAGTTCAGTCTGTATCCAGTTTATTTTTCAGGGAAGGAGGCAGTGGAGAGACCAGAGGGGTGACTCAACCTGGAATTCTCTGTTCTCTTCACACTCCCCTCCCCTCTCCCTTGCCCTGCAAGGCCCGTGCCCTTCCATGCAGTGATGTAGTGACTTGTGACAACGTAAGGCCCACCCAACTCCTCAGAATTAGTTGTGAATAAAAACAGAGAAATATTGCTCTAACACCAAAACTTGAGAAAGACCCAACTAAAAAAGAGAACTACAATTTCCCTAATGAACATAGATCCAAAAATTCTCAAAAAAATATTGGCAAACAGAATGCAACAAATCATCAAGACAATTATACACCAGGATCAAGTGGGATTCATCCCAGGAATGCAAGGATAGTTCAACATAAGCAAATCAATAAATGTAACCCACCATATCAATAGAGCCAAAAATAAGAATCACTTGATCATTTGTATAGATGCAGAAAAAGCTTTTAATAAGGTCCAACACTCATTCATGATAAGATTCTTACAGCAAATTGGAAGAGATGGTATTTATGTCAATATGATAAAGGCCATCTTTGACAAACCAACAGCCAGCATCATATTAAGTGGCCAAAAACTGAAAGACTTTACCTTAAAATCACACACAAGACAAGGATGTCCATTATCACTGCTCCTATTCAACATAGTACTGGAAATACTAGCCACAGCAATTAGACAAGAGAGAGAAATAAAAGGAGTAAAGACAGGAAAAGATAAAGTTAAATTATCATTATTTGCATATGACATAATAGTCTACATAGAAGACCCCAAAACTCCATTGAAAGACTAATAGAATAAATAAATTCAGTAAAGTAGCTGGATACAAAGTCAATACTCAAAAATCAATAGCATTCCTATAAACTAAAAACAAAATCACTGAGAGAGAAATAAGAGAAGCCACACCCTTTACAATAGCATCCAAAAATTGAAATACATAGGAATTAATTTAACAAAAGAAGTAAAAGATCTATTCAGTTAAAATTATCATACTCTGAAAAAAGAAATTGAAGAGGACCTCAGAAATTGGTAAGGCATCCCTTGTTCATGGATAGGAAGAATAAATATTATAAAAGTGGCCATTCTCCCAAAATAGTTATACAGAATTAATGCAATCCCAATGAAAATACCACTAATATAACTCACAGATCTTGAGAAATCACTCCTAAAATTTATCTGGAACCAGAAAAAACCTAAATTGCAAAGACAATTCTAAGCAGCAAAGGCAGGAGGCGTCACAATCCCTACTTGAAATTATTCTACAAAGCTACTATAATAATAAACAGCATGGTACTGGAATAAAAACAGACCTGAAGATCAATGGAATAAATTACAAGATACAATTACCACTACAAACACACTCAATCACTTTATATTTGGTAAAGGGGCCAAGCACATTCACTAGAAAAAGGATAGTCTCCTTAATAAGTAGTGCTGGAAAAAATTTGGCTCTCCATATGCCAAAAATTAAAACCAGACCTATGCCTATCAGCATGTACTAAACTAAAGTCTAAATGGATCAAAGATCTGAATATTAAAACAGAAACACTAAATCTGTTGGGAAGAAAAAGTAAGTAAAAATCTTGAAGACATTGAGCTAGGTAGAGAATTCATGATCAAGAATCAAAATGCACAGGAAATACTTACCAGAGTAAATAACTGTGATCATGTGTTACTAAACAGTTTCTGAATGTCAAAAAAATCTGAAGCATAGTGAAAAGAAAACCCACAAATTGGGAAAAAAAGTTAGTCAACAGTCCCTCAGACAAAGGACTTCTGTCTAGAACATATAAGGAATTTTTAAATAGTCAGTCCCCCCAAATTCAAAGACCTAATCCAAAAATAGGCATCTGAGATGAATACACAGTTCTCAGATGAAGAAATACAAATTGTAATTAAATACATGAAAAAATGTTCATCATCATTACTTATTAAACAAATGCAATTTAAAACAATACTGAGATTCCATCTCACTCCAGAAAAAATGGCCAGGATCAAGAAAACTACCAACAACAAATGCTGGAGTGACTGTGGGGAAAAGGACCCCTCCTGCACTGTTGGTGGGAGTACAGACTGGTGCAACCACTGTGGAAGTCAGTCTGGAGATTTCTCTAAAAGCTGGAATTGGAAGTTCCATTTGACCCAACTATTCCACTTCTAGACATATTCCCAGAACTGAAAACATCATACCACAGTGATATATGTGCACCCATGTTTATAGCAGCATAATTTGTAATAGCCAGACCTTGGAAACAACCTAAGTGCCCATCAACTGTGGAATGGATTAAAAAAAAGGTTATGGTATTTTTATACAATGGAGTACTATTCAGCTATAAAGAATGACCACATTGATATATTTATAAATAAATTGATGCAAGTTGAGACCATACTCATAAGTGAAATATGTCAAACTCACATGTATAAGTATGGTATAGTCTCTCTAGTGTAAGAAATGATAGAATTACATAAGATTTTATGGTAATCATGGTTCCCTATCATATTGTTTTGAAGCCTTATAATGTTTTTATTCATTGGTTGGAATGGTTTTATTCTGTATTGTTTGATTTTATTATGTGTGATGATGTAAACAGGTACTTTGAAACAAACAAGACGTTATGGAAGCCATTGCAGGTTTAACATCATCTTGCTTTTTAGTCCTACCATGCTTTTGTTCTTCTATTTTCATTGGTTCATTCATGTTGTGTCTTATTGGATTTTAATATGTGTGATAGTGTTAATAAATTATTTATGGAAAATGAGATATTATAGAAGCCATTGTTCATTTTCAGTTATTTGGTTTTAAATGTTCTGGAATACTTCATTCCCATGAATGGTGGTATGCTATTCTATTATGTTTGATATTATTTTGTGTGAAGGTATGCTCAACTACTTCAAAGAAACAGACATTACAGTAGCTACTGTTAATATCCGGTTGTCTTGTTGTGAAATGATGTATTGTTTACATTGTTCTGCTCTGATTTGCTTTGTTCTGTCCTCTTTTGTTTTATTCTTTAAAATAAAAAAATAAAAGTAAAATGCTGTTAAAAAATAAATAAGTAAAAATAAGTAAAACCTTCTTTTCCCTTTCATCAGCCTTAAATGACTGCCTGTGCTGTGGATCTGAATGTCCTCAGTACCATGACCTGAGAAATAACATGATTTAACAAAATGACCATGCAGACACTGACTGGTGAGGTGTGAAACAGAGCCGGGCATAGGGAAACTGGCCTGGGGTCACCATGGTCCTATACTGAATCATCCCGATACCGATCAGGCTTCCTGGCTCCTTATGTCTAGTAAGCTGTACTGTTCTCTTTCACTCCATGATTCACAAAACCTGTGGATTCTCCTTAGACAAGCATTGCTCAGATGATGGTGAAGGGCACTGGAAGCCCGGGGCCTGCTCCCTTAGTGAGTGGAAAAACTGACGATTTGGGGTGTTGGCCTCTGTTTTGTTTTCCTCATTTGTTTCATAATTCATGGCATTAAGAGAATTGGCATAGGTGATATTAAAATATAGGAAATGAGTGCATTTTTTAGGCCTTTTGCATGTTAAATACATTCAGATTTTTGTCATTAAAATGTCAATGTGTGTACATTAATATTACATAGCTATATGTCGATATCAATGTGAAAAATCAACATCAAGCCATTTTCTCCCAGTTCACTTCAGCAGAGGCACAGCCCAGGGTAGCAGAAGAGCCAGGCTTTAACAGAGCTTTTTCAGGTTGGTAGATGGTGTTTTCCCTTTGCTATATGAGGAGAGACTTGATTTTACCAAAATATAAGTATTTATTATCATCAGACCATTTCCAGAAAGGAAGACTTAATGAAAACTTTACCTGTTAAGCTTAAAATGCTTAAAATGCTTAAAAATATTTCACCATTTTGTATTCTTCCTAAGGATTTTAGAATCCGTATTTCTGATCTAGAGTAACCAAGAACCGTGATGTAGACATTTAGTTTCTTTCTACTCACACTTTCCTTTTATGTCCATGTAGCCTGTCTGACAGAACGGATATTAGTCCATGAAATTTTACCTGTAAAGATTTAAAAAAATCTTTTGTGAGCACAGTAGTTCCTGTTGTATAATGTTTGAGACTCTAACCTTAGATGAGAGCAAATACAAACGGAATGAAGATGGTGGAGCATCCTCCCAAGATTCTGGGAGTGCTGAGTGGCACTTTCCAATCTGTTCAGTTCGCCCCCGTGGTAAGGAGGGCAGTTGGAATCCTGGCAGTTTCCCCTATCACTACACTGTGTGGTTACTGTTGTCACCTAAGTATTCTTGCCACCAGAGTCACACAGAACACATAGGTGGTTTTTCCTGCTTGATTTTTTATTTCCCACTAAACCAAGGGTTAGTGAGGCTCAGGGCCTCACACCCAGTGACCCCTCAGGGAGCCACACTGCACAGCAGGCCTAGGCTTACTGCACACACTCAGCACTTGCCTCTGTGTCCTTGCACGGGGTCCAGCGCCCGCAGCCCCAGGGGCCAGACCCAAGGCCCTGAGTGTGAACGCCTGCTTGGCTCCTTTCATCACAGCCAGGCAGGAGAGTCTGGAGAATCCCGCATTTCACCCGCTTCCTCCAAGAGCCTTCCCGGCAGCGCTGGAAATAACAGTGCGGGAAAGTAAAGTGCAGATCTCACCTTTCACTGCAACAGGGTGTGTGTGTGTGTGGGGGGGAGTCTCTTACCGGTTGATTTACAGTGTGTGTGTGTGTGTGTGTGTGTGTGTGTGTGCGTGTGTGTGCACGTGTGTTTGTGTGTGTGCGTGACCTTACAGCTAAGGAAATTCAAAGAAATGGGTTCTGCCTTTCCCAGTGAGTATCTAAATTTGTTGTGGTCTTTTCTATCATCTGCACTCAAATTTGAAAGTGCTTCTACTTGACTGTGAGTCTCCTGAACATACCCTGCAAAATATATCCAGTCTTGGGAAAGTCTTGGGAAAACGTAGAAATTATTCTGTTCATTCCCGATGGAATTTTGTACATGAGAAAAATTAAACATTGTAAGTAAGCAGTTATTAATAAATTACTGATTATTAATGACATAAGTATGTAATTGTGATAAAATAACTAATTTGACTTGCTTTGCTTTTGTTGGAATTTTTTTTTTCATTGCATTACTTATTTAGGGAAATCCAAGTGCCATAGGCAGATCTGGAGAGAAAAGTTATTAACAAAAGATAGGGTTTTAGAATTTAAAATATGCTAATTTGTGTAGTGTTTTTTACTTAATGCTGTAACTTTGCATAGCAAAATATCCTTCTCTATTTTTACCAGAAATATTGAGATACAAAAAATGAAAAAAAATGTTCTTATTATATTGTCTAATTTATATGATTTCTCATCTAAATAATAAATCTTTCTTCAGTTCATATGTATACCAAAGGATTATGAATTTTCATGTGTTAGAAAAAATATCAAAGCTAAACCAGTTAAAATGCTCTATTATTAATAAAAATTCAATATTTTATTTATTAGTTAACATGAATTAGTAAATGACTGATTCATACTAATTAATGTTACCAATAAATGATTATTAATAAACACTGAAAGAGTTTTGAAAACCATATCATTTAAAACTAATTTGTTTTAATAGGATATGAATTACTTTAAGTTACATAACAAATATACTTCATGTATAATTTTCACAATTTGGGGCTGGGAATTTAGCTCAGTGGCACAGTACCTGTTTGGCAGGTGTGAGACCCTGAGTTTGATTCCTGGTACAAAATACAAAAAATTCAAAATTTTCCTTTATGGATGAGCACAGGATAAGATGCAGGGTCTGTGGATGAGCATGAGGATACACTTTTCCTGTTCCTCCAACTTATCTCAATAAGTTAATGTTAAGTGGGTCACAGTGGTACAACCCTGTAACCTTGGCACCATAGCATGGAGAAGCAGGAGTATCACCAACTGGAGACCAGCTGAGGCAAACCAGCAATTTACTGAGAAACTGTCTTCATACAAAAAATAAAAATTGCTGGGAATGTAACTCTGTGCTAACACCCTGGGTTAAAATCCTAGTACCATGGTCAGTCAATCAACTGTCAGTCAACTAATATCCCATGTTATAATGATAAAAATTCAAAACCCAAGGTGTCTCTGCTCTGACCAGAACTTCCTGCATAACAATCTAAGACGTCCAGCACCATTTTCAGGCTTCAGTGTCTGTGTCACTGGCCCCGACTTCCCATTCCCTACTCATACCGAGAAGGCAGTGAAAGTTTGTAGGGCCCTGCTGTAAAAATGCAATGCTTAATACAGCCCACCTTTGATCATCAGCATTTGAATGACCTACATGTCTAAAAGAACTAACTCAAAACTAGGTTAAATAAAACTACATAGAGCAGATAGGCCACATAATTCTAGGAAAGTTATAAAACAGCTTGCACCCAGTTAAAAGCCCAGCTTTATCTGTTGACAGTCCTGCACAGGTTTGTAACTCAGGTGCATATTAACCACCTCTACAAGTTTCAAAAATCCAGCCTTAGATCTGCTGGAAAATTTACCTGGACAGCTCCTCTGAGGCTCACCAGAAGAGAGAATGCACTCAGGCCCTGCTTTGGTCACTCTGGATGCTGCCCAGTGCATGTGTGGCTGAAGCCGGAGGACGCCATTCACAGGACTGCTCCACACCTATTCCCTTTGCTTTCTGTGTCTTGTCAGGGTGCCCAACCCAGTCCTTATTTCCCTGCCCCCTGAAAGCTGTGGATTTTGCCTTAAACTCTGTGGACAGTTGCCTCAAAAGAACAGAACAATCAATCAAAGCCTTGACCAAGATTTGGTGTGATTCCTAGGTACAGTGCATACTCTCCTGGATCAGATTAACTCCCTCACTCCTTTGTCAGAGAAATCTTACAGAATGGATAGGCCTAAATTACATCTCTTCATAAAAAGAAATTGGGCAAAAAACTGCAATAAGACAAATTGGGGAGTTTATCGAGGCCTATTCTAGAATCACTAAAAACCCTAATGTTACTGCTTCTAGTTAGGCTTGTCTCCGAAGATCAAATGTAGTATGCACAGGAAAGACTTGCCTGCTGGGGAAGCTGAAAGAGGAGGGAAATGGCACAGAAGACGCCCCTCCCCCATCAGTCTACTTCAGTTTGTCAGTTGCTCAGGTAATAGTTCTTGTTGTGGCTCCAGTTGTTTCTGGTCTCTTGGAAATGACTGGTCACTGTGATGCACAGCTGGTCATTGTATACACATTGTCTAAACCAATCCCCAATTGACAAGCCGGTCTGCCTCTGTACTTCTAGGTTGCTTATCCCATATAAGCCCTAGGGCACCGGAAATCAGGGCTTGAAATTTTGGGACTGTTCCCAACCAGTGCCCATTGATGTAAAATAAGTCTGCCTCTAAATCCTAGGTGTCTTTTTGGTGTTTCTCTTTTCCATTTCACTGGGAGAAAAATTTAGGATCACTCATAGGGGGACGTAGGAGGGATGGTAGCTAGTTTGTTATCAGATATGTGAAGACAGAAACATCTACCAAATCCTCTAAGAAAGGCCGTTTATAGCATCTTCCATCCTGCATAATGAATATTAGAGGTGCAGCACCTTTTGTTTTAGTAAATCATTCTCTGCAACATGAAAACCCTACCAACAGGCTCAAATAAGGTGCATGTGCTATTTCCAAGTTTTCTTTTTATATTGAATGGTGAACTCTTTGTCTTCACAATGTAGCACAAACTACATGAGCTTTTCTTCTGAAAGACACATTGCCAGACTCAACGGCAAGTTCTATATCTTTATGGTTTGCTTTAGCTGTCAGCAGGCATTGACAGGGTGGTCACTCTCTCCTCTACCCTCCACAAGGGCTTTCTCTGCTTGTGCTTGATTTAGCTGGTTTTCTCTTTCTTCTTGAATGTTTGCTCTCAACTACCATTATATTTATTTGCTGGTTCCCATCAACTGCCTCACACTAAATGCCAGGGTAACCCACCACTCATTGCTTAGACCTCTTCCTCATAAACATGAGTTTAACTTGTATATAAGCATTAAAGCCTAGACCAAAGATAGATTTAATAGGGTGGTTTAGGAAAAAATTCATTCTACACATCGGGACTCTACTGAGCAAACTGGAAAGACCAATGCATGTGGCGCAATAACAAAACCTTTCAAAAAAAGTTATGTAGCAGTATTTATTATTGCTATTTAAAAGCAGAAGTGACCATAAAATGAGTGGTCAAACTGTGTAGAAGACCAGAAATGCAGAGAAATTCAAGTAAAAGAGAAAACGAGTACCACATACGTAAAAATGAAGCAGTGTTCAGAGATAAAGGACTGTGTAGGCTGACAGTGATGGAGGAGACAAAATCCACTTAACAGTGAAGAACAAGTTCCAGTGGTTCATGAGTGATTGAAGTAAAAAGGCAGGCAGCAACAGAGACACACACAAGTACACACGCACACACATAAAGATGAATTACGGTGGCTAAGGGATAAGAAGTGAGATAAAACTTTAACAAAACCCTAGGCAGTGATTTTCAAATGCAGCTGCACAGTGGAATTATTCAGCAAGGTTAAAAAATAGCAATGCCTGAGCCCTGTCTCCAGGAATCCTGATGAAATTACTTAGCTGTGTCATAAGCACTGTTATTTTAAGATCTCCCTGGTAATGATTATGAGAAATCTAGGGTCCTTACCTACCTGAAACTCCTGTGGTATTCAGGAAGGTAGAAGAGAATTAAACTGTCTCATGAAGTCTACAGAGACTAAAATAATCCGGTGAAAAACCGTTTCCTGTGTAGGAGGAGTGAAGGCTTAAGACATGGGAGGTCTCACTGCATTATATTCTCCTAACACATCGTGGGTCTCTAAGGAAAAGGGGGAGGCCTGAAGTCAGGACAAGGAGAAAGGAAGGGTAAGTGTCCTGCAGAAATTGCCATGACTAGAATGGGTAAAGAGGGTTGTTAGCTGTCCTAGCATGGACACAGGAGCAAACCTTGAACACACAGATGAGACCACCGCAGGTGGAGCCTGCAGCGCTGGGAGTCCACCGTCCTCCGAATCACTGTGGAAGGAGCCCCTTGACTTGGGACTGTCACTCCTAGTGCCTTCCTGGGCCTCCCTGGTGTGAGGGAGGGCAGTGAAGAAAACCACAGGAGAAAGCACCCAAAAAGAGATTGAAGAAAGCAAACCTTTTCTTACTGGAGACACCTGGAACGGGATTTACTCTTTCTCAGAGTTCTGTCTCCTATCCACGGAATTTCTGGAGCAGGAATCAAGCTGCTGGCCCAGTGCCATGTAGTCACTCTATTTCTTTATAATACGCATAAAACTGGGGAACATCCTGTCTGACAAGCCCTCTAACAAGGCCAGACTCTTGTTTCTGGGAGACCTCTGTGTGTAACGGTTGAGGAGCGCTCCTGCATCACAGCTAGACACTTCCTCCTAGTCCAGGTCACACTAGGGGTCATAAATACTCTTACAATTTCACTTTGTCATCTCTGTCTCCTTTGTCTTCCTTTAAAACTGGTTTTGTAATAAAGTCCCTGTTCTCAAAATCAACTGAAAGACTTGGTAAATGCGAATTCAGAAGAATTTTACTTTAGCTTTATGAAATCTTTGTTTCACTTATACCCAAGTGCATGATTTTCAGGGGAGTTTACAGCAGCTTGGGACATGAATGTAACATTCACGGGGCTGGGCCTTATTCCATGAAAAACTGGTGTTCCCTGTTTGTCACTCCAGCCTTGGGAGGGAGCTCGCCATCTTTTAGATATTCTTGTTTTTTCAACCTTTTTTTTTTCTTCTTAAAAGGAACCTATATTAATGGAATTTGGATGACAAGAGAGTATTTTGTCATAATTTTTATTGTCACGAGTTTAATAAAGACTACATAGATTTAGAGACTTAATGTTTTAATATTTTATTTTATGGAAAAAGTAAAACAAAATTTCGTAACAAAATAATGTGAGTGTAACAGTTATTACATTGCATATTGTAATCTTTAAATTGTTATTCAGAGTACAAGATATGGGCATTAAAGTTTCCCTAGCTGATAGTAGCACAAATTTCCCTTTCTAGTGAGCTGAGAGACACTGATAGTGTAACTGACTCATTTTTCCCCCTTCCTCCCTTTCCTCCACCCTGGATTCTTTTTCCTCTTGAACAATTTATTTCCATTTCACCATATCTATTGTACATTTCAGGCCTTAGTCTTTCAGCTTCTCACATCAGCGAGACAATATGATGTTTACAAATGTGAGTCTGATTCATTTCACTTGTGAATTAAGTCTCAAGTTGCATCTGTTTACCTATAAATTACATTGTTTATACATCTTTATAGCTGAATAGCACTCCATTTTGTAAAAATTCCACATTTTAATCCATTCTTCTGTTTATGGGTATTTGGGTTATTTCCAAGATAGATGTTACAAATTGTTCTGCTATACACACTGGTGCAAATATATCACTGTGATGTGCTGTTTTAATTCTTATAGGAAAATACTCAGTAGGGGAATAACTGGTTCAAGTGGGACCTCTAATCTTAGCTTTTGAGGAATCTCTGCATGGATTTTCACAGTGGTTGCACCAGTCTACACTCCAAACAGCAGTGGGGAAAAGGTCGATTTCCCCCACAATCCTGTCACCAGTTGTTACTGACTTATTTCTTAATGATAGCAGGTTTTTCTGGGATGAGTAAATCAAAGATATAGAAAAATATAAATTACATTAATGAGAAATATAAAAAAATTTATAAGAAGTAGTTTTAAAATGTTATACTGTATGCTGTCTACAGAAAGGATTCAGATAATTCAATTATAAACAAGAAGAAAACAAAATAATAAAATATAATCAAGTCTTAATTTTGAGCATGATTCAAAATTCTGTTTCACATTTGCTAAAAATGAAAGAGCATTCTGTGAAAGCTAATCTGAAGACCCCATTTTAACTGAGATATTTATGGTGAAAATAAAATTACTTTACATGTCAGTGTTTAGGTTGTGTTTTCTTAGAAAGCATATCTAGTTAAAGGTCATTAAATTTCTTGTGATAGAACTGTGGGGGACTAGCGGTGGCTGAAAAGATAAGAAGTATTAAATATAAATGACCTTTATTTTGAGAATGCGGGGAGAGACACCCCCAATCTCCTGGGGTACAGCGTCTCCACCATAAGTAAATTCCTAGGGGAGAGGGAGATGGAGCTCCTTGGTTCTGCCTCTATGGCTTCACCAGCTACAGTGTCCTGTTTGGATCAAAACTCTTTCATATCCCATCTTATGATTATTATTATGAAAAAGGGCAAAGATTTCTCTCTTTAACTGCTTCCTGCTGGCAGAGGGTGCTGTACTGGGGTCTAGGGGAGTTGACGGGATGACAGTCAATGCCCAGGTAGCAGCTGGTGCCAGGTGTTTTAGCCAGGACAACTTCACTGGTGAATGCACATATGTTAGACTGGAAAAATAAAGAGACAAGATGTTATAAGGAGGCATGGCACTATCATATTTAAGGACCCAGGTGAGGTAAAAGGAAAGGTGCCTTTGATTTAGATATGTCATTATATGAGGACCATGTTGAGGTAGAAACATTTGCACGGTAAGGCAGAATTCTGAAAATAAATGTGGGGTTACAAGAAGTGAAGTTATGAGAGTGGCTTACTCCCCCATCTGAAAGGGTAAAAGTTAAAAGGGTAGGTAGGTAAGGCTTGTCTCTGATATGCATGATATTGGAGTCTGTAGGAAATACTATTACGAGTCCTGCTGTAAAAATGATCATTAATAGAACGTAAGAAATTAGGAAACAAAGTGGACAACAAAACATGGCTTAGCCTGTGAGTCTTGGCTTTGAGGCCTTGGTAAAGCAGAGATGAGTAGGCAACAGGATGGTTAAATCTAGGGCCTGCATGATGTGAAACCAGAATGACAGTTTAGCAACTTTGATTACTGTTGAGGTTGCCAAGAATATCAAGTATGGGTCGCTGTGACATGGTTGTAGTCTGTGGAATGATTTGCTGAAACAGAACTTTAGCAAGTATATCAGCAGTCTCCCTGGTTGTGGGAAAGGCTTTTATGTATCCTGAAAAAGTATAAACAAAGTGAGAAGACAAAATGTATCTGTCAGCCTTGACCAGGGTTGCCTGAGAAACTGGTGAATAAGAAAGGAAGTGGATGGTCTTATATCACTTAGGAGAGGTTTACTAGCGATAACAGATGGAAGCTGTTGAGGCCTCAGTTTGTCTAAGTCAGCCTGTATAAACATAAGAGAATAAAAGGCATTTTAGGATTTAGAACTGGGGGCCTGCATGAAATAATCCCTATTTATAAATGGCATAGGTTGACCTTTAATACCTCCTAGAGGCTGAGGATTTAATATAGCAGCCTGAAAACTCAGGAAGAACTCTGTACATATGGCCTCTATGTTCACAAATATAGAGAATGCCTTACCTGAGATTTTTAGTGCAGCATGGACTCTGAGATGGACACCCATAAAAAGGGGGCTGTTGTTTTGGCCTTGAGCCTTTGGTAGCAAGTTTCAGCGATGAATCTGGCAGTGCTGGCATTTCCCATGAGGGATAGAAGTTAGGATGGCCTACTCACTCTCCAGCTTGGACAGTCCATCAGCCCTGGAGCAAGGTCTCAAAGAACACCAGGATGGGGCACTCTCTGGCCCAATTTCTTCTGCTGCATTTGAGCATGGTCCATGGCGGGGGCCCAGGCAGCTCCACCTTGTGTTGGTTACCTGTCTCAGCGCTCCAAGTGTCACTATTATCTCTGTTGTTGAAAATATGAAAAGCCATATTATGGCCTCTATGAGGTTTGAAGGTCAAGTTTTGCCTTTTTGTTGTGGTATCTGGAGTAGAGTAGAAGGTATCTGCAGAATTAAGCAAGTATGCAGGAGTTAAATAATCAACAGGGTATTTATAACTTCAGTAATGACTTCCCATTTTAGGAATTGACATGTTATTTATGTCATTATATATATATATATATATATATATATATATATAACCTCATTTTAATGGAAACATTTTGCAGTAAAGTTTCACCAATCTTATGAATGTATCTATCAAAGCTCATCTAATACTGGCAAATTTTGAACACATTTACTTCTATTCAAACCTGTTATTTGCAGTACTATAGACCAAGAAACATAAAATTCACATCCTCTCGAGCTTTCTATATATTAGTATATACTCTCAAGTTGAACTTTTCCTATCTTCTCGAGCTTTGTACAACTTAATATACCCTCAAGTTACCAGTCAATTACCTTTCTTGTTGCTTCTCCGACAACATTAAAACTTTCAACACAACCCTTGTATTGGAACAGAGCTAGTGGTTCCCAGCAAAAGGAATTTATAATTATCTGTATCTAAAAGAAAATGTTTGTCATGGCTGGAACACACACACACACACACACAAAGGCAGCAGAAACAATCTTAACTTTATATCTGAAAACATGAACACCATCAGATCAGAAATGAGTTTATCCATTGCACCTGTCTGCAGTGGCAGACAGAGCACGCCTGCAGCAAGAGTGCTTTGGGTTGGGGGTCGGGATCTCTCTGGCACGCAGCGCATAGGTGGAACAAGCAGAGTGGGCAGGGTGAGCGTCAGGACGCAGCACACAGGGGCGGGCTGGGACTGCCCCCGGAAACACACAAGGCGGAGGTGGTGCTGGCAGGTTCATGGTGGCAGCGGTGGCAATGGCAGGCCCACCTGCACAGGAGGGGTGTAGCTGGGAGGCAGCCCGATGCAGTGTGAAGCTGGGGCTTCTCCGGGAGGCATGTGGCCGGTAGCCGACTGGCACAGATCCGAACCGCCATGTGGAGGAGCTGCTCTCAGGACATGCAGATTAGGGCGTGATGTTATAGCTGAGTTGGGCGTGGGCCTGGAATGTGGCATGAGAACCGAGACACCTCACGCAGAGTTGGGAGCGGCGTGAAAGCCTAAAGCTTAAAGCAGTCCCATGTGTATCTCTCAACACTGTTTTGGGCTCATTTCCCATCTTGGTGGGGAATGGGTTGACTTGCATGGCGGGGGGGGGGGAGGGGGAGAGGAGGCGGAGAGGAAACAAAAGGGACGGGGACACTGGTGGGAAAGGACACATTCTCAAAACAAAGGCTGAAAAATAGATTTGTAAACTTATCATCAGTGTGATAAGCCATAGATAGGTATGGTTTTTTGAGGGGGGCAGGAAGTGGTCCCCAAGACAAAATCTGGTGTGGGGTCTAGCCCACATAGTTACAGCCAGATGAGGCAGCAACAGACCGTGGTCTGCTAAGTTCAAAGTTGTCACTTTTTACTGCAGACTGATCAGTATATCATATGGCTACAAAACTCCTAATAATTGGCACCACCAATATTATGAGTGGATTCCATGTGGGTTAAGTAACAACTCTTGCCAGTGAGAACTTAAAAAGCTCTGAAGGACATGAGAGTCTTTCAGTGTGGGCTGGTCCAGGAAAACTCTGCTTTGGGCTATCTGAACCCAAAGGATATGAGAGTCCTCCAGTGTGGACATAGGTTGCCCAGAAAGACCCTGCCTTGGGCTATCTAGGGAGTGAGAGTGTCACAGGAACCCACGGAAGGGGGGAGAAAACTCGCCTGGGGCCTGGCCCAGTGGCAATCTCCAGGGGTTGCTCACTTGTAGTAAATTGGGTCGGTGTTGTTTGTGAACTGGCAGTGACAAGGTTACAGCTCCAGAGTGTAGAAGTGAGGAATTAATGCAGGATGCAGTCCTAGTCCTGAATGGCAGGGGACTCAAACTGGAAAGCCCCAGGAGTCTCTCATCTGCTGTTCCCGGTCAGGGAAACATATGATAGAACTGTGGGGGATGGGCAGTGGCTGAAAAGATAAGAAGTATAAAATATAAATGACCTTTATTTTGAGAATGTAGGGAGAGACACCCCCGATCCCCTGGGTGAGGCATCTCCACCCTGGGGTTGGCGATCTCTCCGTGGAACACATGGAGTGAGGCACATAAGTAGCCTCGGTTTGGGGTGGAACCTAAGGGGGTATTAGGGATGCACAGGTAGCCCATTGGTCTTTATTTGGCACCACATGTAAATTCCTAGGGGAGGGGGAGATGGAGCTCCTTGATTCTGTCTCTATGGCTTCACTGGCTACAGTGTCCTGTCTGGGCCAAAACTCTTTCACTTGCAGTCTGGCTGAAGGCCTGTACAGGCTTTCCTAAGATGGACATTTATTGAATGAAATTCCCAGAATGCGGATTGATGTCCATCAGGAAATAGCTCAAGCTTTAGTTCAGGAATGCTAATTAGTTGTCAGAGCACTGGCTAATCACATCAGATCACAAAAGTTTACTCTGTTTCAGGACTGGAACAATTTTCAAAGTCCCTTTTGAAATGGTAATCTTTAAACATGTATCCATGTAAAGAATGTGTGTGTGTGTGTGTGTGTGTGTGTGTGTGTGTGTGTTTTGTAGTTGTTATTAATTGAAAGTAGTTTAGAATCAATCTGTTTTAACATTTTGATATTTCTGAAATATTGACTTACTTAAAAAAAACATACAAACAGGAATATTTCTTCATAAGTCAGTATTGTTCTTTAAATTATTTGCCTTCATAGTGCATATTTCCCACATAAATTCTCTTCACTGTAAATCTCACATGCAGTGTAAGAACTTTTATTTAAACTTTCTAGTATGTCTATTCTGTTATATTTGCCATTTTTATTTACATATATATAATAAAATAAGTAAAATTAGGCTCCTCATTTATATTTGCAGTAAATAGCAAGAATTATATTTTATTGTTAAACATACCCAAGCCAGAACAGTACCTCTTTTCTTCTAGGGAAATTTTACATTTTAGGACTTCATTTACCTATCTTCCATTGTTTTAGGACTACATTTGCATGTCTTCCATTGTTTTAAGAATACATTTGCATTTCTTCCATTGTTTTAGGTTATCTCTTTATGTATGATGGGGCCAGAGATGAATGGCCAATTCACTATGGCTTTTGAGCCTCTTTCTCCAAAATTCCCACTAGCAGAATGAAATCCTCACCAACCGTTGCACAGGAAATCTCCAGGGCACAGAAAGGTACAAGTGTGAATCTGAGGAAAGCTCCACAGACCCTGTTTCCATACAGACTTTGGCTTCCTGACAGATGCTTGAAATAACTGAATTACACTTACCTTTAACGTGATGCCTCAGTCTTCTTCAGGTCCAGCCATGTCTTTATATCACGTGTGATTGAGAGCTGACGCAGGTGGTTACAGCTCCAGGAAACAAAGTAACTGCAAGCTTTCCAGGGACCATTCTAAGTAGTTTTGCAAACAAAGTCACAATTGAGTTCTTCTTTTCAACAGAATCAATATAAACTCTGGTAGTTACATTGTCTCAAAAGGTAGTTTGATTTTTCATAACCGTAGAATTGCAGTTAGAATTAGGAAAATTTAACTATTATTTAACACAAGACAGTGATGAATTCTCTAAGCTTTATCCATTATCAAAACACAGCTGGAAATGATTAACAATTGAAGGGGAAAACCCTGACTATATCCCTAGCAGAATATAAATACTTCAAATATTTCTTGATGTTTCATCTAAAATATCTGGTTTTTACTTCTCATTTCTGGGAGAGACTTTCAAGCTGTGTCACCAGGCGACAGAAAGCTAAATGAGTTAATACACTTAGGTGTCAGTGTTAGAGTGGAATGCATACACCTGTCCTTCAGGAGTGTAGCACATAGATGAGAACTTAAGTGTGAACAATAATCTGCTCATGAACACCACAAAAACAAGACAAAGGTACAAATCTCAGCTGAGTGATGCAGAATCTCTGCTGTCTTCTTAAAATATAAGGAAAACAAAACAAAACAAAACAAAAAACCTTTTGTGTTTCTCACTTAACAATGAAAGGAGTACTCATTACAACACAAATAGTCTTAAATATTCTCCACTCTATTGCACATAATTTTTTTCCTTACATGAAAACAAGCTAATATATACTTTTATACATGTACTTTGATTACCCACATATATCTACAGTCAATAAGTAGAAAATGGTTAAAATTGTAAATATAATGTTGCAAATGAGATAATGTTTAATATGGCCATTTTTATTTCTTAATTTGAACATTAGCAAAATCTCACTAGTACATATTGACAATGACACAAAAATAACCTTTTTTGCAACTAAGTATGTTTCTTTATTGAATTAGGTTCTTGACAATATTACTTATTTATAACACTGTATAATACTAGTGTAAATAACTGTAGTTAAATGTGAATAAATATTATAATGATAATATCATTCTTCTAACACCTGGGTTAAAATTGCATTTTACTGCATTTTATCAGTGCATATTAGTGATACAGAATAATGAGGTTTATTTTAGCATGACAAATGTACTCAATGTGTTTCAACTATATGCAAACCCATCACCCCCTCTCCTCTCTTTCTCCTCCCTGACACCCTTCCCAATCTCTAATATACAATGCTCTGGCTTCTTTCATCTCTCTTTTATTTATTTATCTATTTCTGTTTTAAATTTCACTGGTACCTCGGTTCATGAAAGTTTTTGTTTGCAAACAATTTGGTTTGCAAACAGAAGTGTTCTGCAGGCTTTTCTTTCTGTTTGCACACTCCTTGGGTAACAACCACAGCCAGGGCTGTGTTTCCTACACAAACACAAACAAGCCAATATTTTCCAAAATCATATGACAAATTAAATTGTGAACTGAGCTATCACTGCATTTTTAGTTTGCTTACATCAGAGAGAACATGATGTTTGATTTTCTGAGTCTGGTTTATCTCTAACTTTCAATATGATCGTTCCCCGTTTTGTTTTCCTCTAAACATTGTTTTGTAGTGTTCACTATTTTTTCATGAGTTTTTGAGCACTGAACCTGTTTCTACATCTTAGCTCCTGTAAATCATGTGCTGTATGCATGGGTATGCCTGCATCACTCTCCTGTGCTGTTTTTAATTCTGTTGGGAATAAGCCAGGAAGTGATATCACTGGATGTAACAGTAGACATATTTCTGAGAAATCTCTGTATTTATTTCCATAGTGTTGAGACCATGGGTGGTTCATGTTCCCAGCAACCATGGAGGAAGGCTCTCATTTCTTGGTGTGACTGCCCCTGTGCTTTAGCCTTTATGTTCCTAATGACCGCCATTCTGAGTGTGACGAGATGGACTCTCAACACAGATTCAAGCTCCGTTTTTTTTTTTTTTTTTTGTCTTTTTCTTTTTTATCGGTACCGGAGATCGAACTCATGACTCACCTGCAAGGCAGGTGCTTATGCCGCTGAGCTAAATCCCCAGCCCCTTAAGCTCCGTTTTTCTAGTGACTGAAGATGCTGAATATTTTTTCATGTACTTTTGGTCATTAGTACTTCTTTTTAGATGTGTATGTTCAGCTCACTTTCTTGTTGATTGACTGAACACTTAGGAATGCATTTTTGAGGTTTTAGAATTTTCTACCTATTAAGTCTCTATCAGAAGAGTAAGTAGCACAGATTTTGTCCACTCTTATGTCACCTCCTTGCTCTTTTCACTGTTTCCTTTGCAGGGCAGAGGCACTTTAAACTTGATGTAATCTCATTTGTTGGATTTCACTATTATTTTCCTGTTTTGTGCAGACTTCTCAGGAAGCTTTTGCCTGTGCCTTCCAGAGTGCCCTGGAATTTTTTTTCAGCAGCTTCAAGGTTCTTGGTTTTATATCTAAATTTTTGATCCATTTTGATTTGATTTTAGTACAGGAGAAGAGATACAGACCTAGTTTCAATCTTTGCCCTATGGATATCTAGTTTTCCCAGCAGTAGATGTTAAAGAGATTGGTTTTTTTCTCGTGCATATATTTTTTTAGCCCCTTTGTCATAAATCAGATAGCTGTAGGTGCTTGGTTTTCTTTCCATGTTTTCTGTTCTTTTTCATTGATGTCCTTCTGTTTTTCTGTGCAAATGCCATATTGCTTTTGTTACTATAGCTTTGCTATATAATTAGAATACCAGGTATTGTGGTGCCTCCAGGCTTGCTTTTTTAGCTCAGGATTGCTGTGAATCTTCTGTGTCTTTTTTGTTTCGATTTGAATTTTAGGATTATTTTTTCTGGTTTTCAGAAAAGTATCATTGGTATTTTAATAGAGATTACGTTGAATCTGTAGATACCTATTGGGAATATGTCCATTTAAAAATATTAATTCTAGTCATTCATAAACAAAAGTGACCTTTCCTCTTTGTCATCTTTTTTGTTTTGGTTTTTTTGAGGCAGGGACTCACTATGTAGATCAGGCCAGAATTGAATTCACCGTGTAGCCAAGGAAGGTCTCAAAATCACCAGGATCCACTTGTCTTAGCCTCCTGAGAGCTGGTTCCATGTCAGTTTGATTACTCAGTGTTGTATAACTTTCAGTATAGCAGTGTCTTGCTTTTTAGGGGTAATTGTTTTCCTAGATATCTTATTTATTGAGTTAGTTAGTTAGTTAGTTAGTTAGTTAGTTGAAGTTGTTGTGAATGGAGTTGCTTTCCTGGTTTATTTCTCTGAGTGCACAGGAAAATTACTGATTTATATTCTGTCACTTTGGTGAATTTACAATGAGAAATTCCTGGCTTTTTCCTGTCTGTAAATTATTTGGTGCATTTCTTCAAATCTGTCTATCCTTTCTTGGAAAGTAATAACATAACAATATAAACAATCCTTCAAATTCATAACAAAAATATAAAATGCTAATAGAAAATGCACAAATTCCCTGAACAGATATTTTACATCCAAGGCTGTCTCATTTCATTAGTCTTAAGGGAAAAGCAGTTTCTGTTGTGTTGTGACGCTATTCAATACAAATCAAAGTTATCCAAATATAGTAACAGGTAAATAAATAACATCACATGTGCATAAAGACTTTGAAGAATTACAGCTCTATGTTGAAGGAGAGTGTGAAAAACAGTGCACTAACCTGGGAATGCAGGCAATATGACGCCAGAACCATTGTGTGTATGCTTTCCTCAAAGCATATGTGTAAGATTCATCACTCATGGAAGCCAAGTACTTAGATCAATTGCAGTTGCCATAAGGAGAGGAATAGGTGATTAAATTGTGGTAAATTAATACAGTGTGATATGATGCAGTGTTGAAAATACAAAAATAGTTATTAACATTATTGCAAAAATTACACAAATATCCTGAAAGGAGAAGCAAATATTACTACTGGCTATAATTCCACTATAATAGCTTCAAAGGGGGGAAAGGTAATACATTAAACATCAGAGGAATAGCTGTCCATGCACAGGTGGTGATGATGTAAATGTAGATAAGTGGATTGTGGAGTCCTGTCAATATTTCTTTGATGATCTAAAGTCAGTTCCATGCATCTGTTCATCAAGTTTTAAGTTAGGATAGGTATTTTTAATATGTGTTCTATATTAGGCTCATATACAATAAAATAATAATACACTGTCCTTAGTTTTTATCTCTCTTGATATAAATTACCATCAATTAATTTATGTTACCTATAAGTTGAATCATTAGTCTGGTAATATACTTATACCTTATTTTTAAACTGATACTATTTTTTTGAACATTACAATGTTTTACAAAATGCAGTTACCATTTTCTAGATATATTAAATAGTCCATATTAAACAATATTTTAGGTGATTAGTATTGACATTAGAAGTTACTTTGTAAGATTTTTCTATTTCACCTGTGAGATCAAAGTATAGTTTCACAAAGTAATATATCACTAGAAAATCAGATTGAAATTTCTAGTAAGGAGGATAAAAACTTTTATATGAGACATTTTTGTCAAAATCAGGAAGGGTGAAGGTGCCCCGTGCCTGCAGGGTGTTTCATTACAGACTTCGCGTCCTGGGGAGAGGATAAGTGTTTTATAAGAGCAGGAAACAGCGATTCCGAAAGATGCTTTCTACACTGTTCTGCAAATTTCATGTTCTGTTTCCTTACCATCCATGAATTGAGCTTAAGCACTGTAGAGAGGAAGTAAAAATACATGATTAGGAGACCCATGGGGAGTGTGAAGAACCTCAGCAATGTTCGGAATGGAAAAAGCTGGCCCCGGTAGAAGAGCGCCCCAAAGACTGTGAAAATCAAGACAAAACACACTGCAAGGAACTCAGAGTAAGTGTACTGCAGCCCTCTGTGACATGATATGTTGTATTAACACTGTAACATACTAAAATATCACAATGTAACTTAATATTGCAGTATAATACAATGTTATTCCGTGACCATAATATTTACTTTAAAACTCTAGAAGGACTGCATAAAGTATGATGTTATTCTGACAATGAAAATGTATCCTATAAAACAGTAGGCTTCACTGGGATGTCTGGATACTAGACTGGAAGCATAAAAACAAAATTATGACTGCAGCCCTGAGGAAGGGAAGGGGCCACCAGGGGAACAGAGATCAGCAATCACTGCCCACATCCCGGGGGCCACTTGTGGATTTTGACAATCCTAAAAACATCTATATAGACAATAAATTTAGTACTTTAATATTTTAACAAGTTTAATAAGTTAATAATATGTATATATTTATAGTCTCAGCACATACATACACTCATATATATGAAGCAGACTAGTGGCAAAATAATGTCACAGTTTAGATAATAGATAATCCAATGCTCTTTACCTGAGGGCTAAAAATTAAAAGCTGACAAAATAAATACACTTTTACACAAACACACACACATTCTTTAGAATTTACTCCACATAACTGCAGCTTTTCACTGAGGCTTTATTTTTTCCATTCTTTTTTTTCTTGGTCTTTTTCCTTTTTATCGATACTGGGGATCGAACTCACGACTGCCTGCTTGCAAGGCCACTGAGCTAAATCCCCAGCCCCTGTTTTTTCCATTCTGTGACCAATGTTTCATGATCTGTCACATTCAGATCATATTTTTTTTCTTTTCTTTTTGGAAACAGATCTCACTAATTACTGGATTGTCAGGATCTGGGCTCCAACTTGCAAAAATTCTCTTGCCTCAGCCTTCAGGGTGTTGGAATTACAAGTACATGTTACCACTCAAGCTTAGATAGATAATAGATAGATAGATAGATAGATAGATAGATAGATAGATGATAAGCAGACAGGCTGATGATACAGATAGAAATACAGATACAGACACCAACAGATACAGATAGAGATGTGCCTGCCATTTTTGGTGTGGATTTCTTCCCCTTCATGTTGTTTTCTACATTAGACCTGTGTTTCTGTTTCTCAGTTGAGCTCCTGTTTTTCATCCTTTAGAGTTCATTTAATTTTCTGTTATTAGAAGTTCCCTGGAGCTTCTCTTACTCACAAAGGACGTCTGGTTCTGCCCATCCGTAATACACCTAACTATGTATAAGTGCGGGATCACTACTTTTGCTGGGCCTGAGCAGTTTAAAGCCTGGACCTGGATCCCTCTGGGAATCTTAAACCATGCAGTGTAAGGAGCATTCCACTCACAGGGAATCAACTCAGGAGCAGCCGTGGTGATGGATCCCTCATGCACATGGCTGGACTAAGTCCATTCCAGCCCTGCTACCCATCACCATTTCCAAGGAACAGAGGAGTGTGCAGGAACGCAGTGCCAGGGAAGGCAGGAAAGCACTAACCTGCCTTCTCCTCCTAGTGTAGCAGCCCTAACCTGTGTCACCCAGAGTCCCGCCCTCCGCTAAGCATTGGCTGACACCTGCTTTACGTGTTGCCTTCTGCTAATTCGCAGCTTCTTATTAAATTATTTACATGCTCACCTCACCTCATATGTGTTTAGTCTACAGCGGCTGGCATTCCTGCTGTTCACAGGGAAACATGGGAACATAATAAAGTTTACCACCTACAAAGAGTTACTAAGTATATGGACAGGCGGATTTGTAGCAAGAATAACCCGATTCTTAAACTTTCACTGATAATTCTCTGACTTACGAAGGTGGTCTGATGCACCTGACAGCACAAATACGCTGATGTTTTCTTCCTTGCTTTCTGAACACGTTACATTCCTGAAAGTCAAAATTTCCCTTAGTCTTGTGAGTCAGAACCAGAATAACTGAGTTGCAAATACTCATCCCTGGGTTTTTAAACTTCTCTCTCAGGGCTTCTCCTTCCTCCTCCTCTCCCCACTGCCAAGTAGGAACTCAGAAATCCTAGTTCAGGGCAGCCTTTCTCCTGAGCCTCTCAATGTTCCCTTTTGCAGAAATGAACAAGAATTTCTTCCCCATTCAGTTTCCTTATGTGCACTCAGCTGTTTTCTTGGGTTCCTGATTTTCGTTTCCTTTTATCTCTTTTCCGTATCATTTCACACTCTTGACACTAAGTAGACTGCTCCATTACCTGGTCTTCTCTTTGGAATGCGGAGCACGGGATCCAAGTAAAAACTGAGAATCCTCTCTCCCTGAGAGCTTGAAAAGGACAGAAGGTGCTGCTCACAGAGGCACTGAGGAGTTCTGGGTCAGCGCTTCCTCTATCCCAGGGTCACTGAGAGGGCTACACACTGAACCCATGTTTGTCGATCCCTGACTGGGACAGCACCCCTCACATTTGTCTGTGTGCCCTCACTGGATCCAGTTTGCTGCTTCCTGTCACCCCACACTGGCCAGCGGCAGCCA
This sequence comes from Cavia porcellus, assembly GCF_034190915.1. Lineage (NCBI taxonomy): Eukaryota > Metazoa > Chordata > Mammalia > Rodentia > Caviidae > Cavia > Cavia porcellus. The sequence continues at coordinate 52,657,890 of NW_026947497.1, forward strand.
CGTGAGGTCATGAGGCAGAGTCCCAGCAGTTACCTAAGGATTGCTGTGTCCTGCTCCTTGATCAAACATTGTTTCTATTATGTCTCCTCCCCACTGTGTTGCAGCCCACTGAGCAGAACTGGAAGATGAACTCTCAAAATCCACACATAAACTGTCACCTTTCTCAACCTACCCAAGATTAAGAGTCAAATGTAATGCTGCTGCCCCTAAAAGCATTAAAGAGAAAAAGCTCACTTTCCTACACAAACTTGCATCACAGCCTGTCCTCCCCTGTCCCCTCCCCTCCCCTTCCCTCCCCTCTTCACCCATCACCTCTTCTCTCCTGTCCTATCCTGTCCTACCCTCTCCCCTCCCTTCCCCTTCCCTCCCCTCCCCACCCATCACCTCCCCTCTCCTCTTCTCCCCTCCCATCCCCTCCCCTTTTCTCTCCTCCTTTCCCCTCCCCTCCCCTCCCTTCCTTTCCTCACCTCCCCTTTCTTTTCTTTCCTTTCCTTTCCTCCCTCCTGCCCACCGTCTAGCCCTCTTTCCCATCCCCACTCTGTCTCTCTATGTCAATAAATTTTATTAGCAAAGATTCTTCGGTATAAAATGGTCTGTCTTTGTTGAATATACTTATAAAAAGATTAAATTCAGCTAACTAACATATCTATAATTATGTGAGGACTTTAGTGATGTTAAAATACATAGTGCTCAGTTACCAGCCCTATTGCAATGCTCTGCAACCCATCTCAAGTGTGTACCAACTGTCTTCCTAGAAATATGAGATTTTGTGCCCTCTATCTTGGAGTAGAGGGACCTATGTCACAATTGTTTTTATTTTTCTTTTAAGACAAAAGGCATTAATGCAGGGGGGTGTTTTTTTCTTGACTAAAATCTCGTATTCAGATTCAATTACATGCCGGCACCTTGGGTACCTAAGTGGGCTTCGAGTCCTTGCTTGGGCACTGGTCTAGAAAAGGTTCGCCATCTCCCGCCTGCCCTATTTTTACCCTCCAGCCTGCAGCCCTGGGCCAGCTGCAGTCATCTCTGCTTCTGTGACCTCAATTGCATTAACATCTGAAGAAAGTAGGACCATGAGGTGTTTGCCTTCATGTTTCGCTTATTGCATTTAGTGCAGTGCTGCATGGAAGACCTGGCTGTGTGGCCCCAAGTCACTAAGTCACTAGGGGTGGATCAGCTGCGGACTTTGCAGTGCCAGGGAAGATAAACGGAGGAAAGCGGGCCTCGGCGTCTGTTCATTCATCTCTAAGAAGGAACAGGGGTCCTCTGAGGAGGACTGGGGAAGAAACACGAAATAGTGTCCGCACCCTGGCCCTCAGTCCTCTTCTCCTTCCTGTAATGTTGGGTAGAGATTGAAAGTCCTAGAGCAGATTCTGTGGGGGGCAGGACGAGGGGGGCTGTTGGAGGAGCCCGAGAAGCCCCTCTGCAGTCCGGGATCCCCGCTGTCTGGGCCCTGCAGCCCAGGGTGAGGCCTGCCAAGTTGCAGAGCAGGAAGCCTGCCCTGGAGGATCAGCCTCTTGACTGACTGCGAAATTCCTCAAGGCCGAGCATAAGATGCAGAGGACGCTGAAGTCCGAAGGGGGAACTTGCTTTGGAAATGTTGACACAGAATAACTAGACACAAGTCTCTGCAAGAACTGTGATTTCTGTATTCCAGGGTAGCACAGGGATTCAGATATAAAGATAAATAAATTCAAAAATAAGAATCACTGGCTGAGAGAGGAAAATAAACAGTCAGGGAAGTGACAGAGCAAAGCGAAGTTTTTTTTCTGCTTGGTTCCAGTTTGTGGCAGAAAGCAGGGAAGCGGGAGTGCTGCTTCTAGGTGGGACGCCTCCTCTCCAAATGTAAAAGCCTGTTTTACACTGATAAGTTCAGTAACTACTCTTGACAAACATTAATTATAAGAAATTGCTCAAGGAGCAGCAGTTGTAAGCGTTGCGCTCCGCAGGACACAGCAGTAGGATCAGAGAGGCTGAAGCCCCGGGCTGATAAAGGCGAAGCCTGATGGAGATACAGAGAAGTTCATTCACACTGGGTGTCAGTGCAAGAATCAAAAACAGGATTCCAACCAAAAGCCCACTGTTGGTTATGAGAGGCTGGACGCTGGAGAAGAGGAGGTTAGGGGCTGAAACCCAAGGGACTGAGCCTCCAGTGTCCGCTGTGCGTGCGTGTGCATGTGTGTGTCTGTGTGCATGTGTGTGTGAGTGCATGCGCACATGTGTGTGTGTGTGTGTGTGTGTGTGTGTGTGTGTGTGTATTTGTGAAAGGAGAAAGATATAAGCGATCTGGAGAGGAACCAGAAGATCTTTGTGTTTTTGTGTTCCCGGGTTTAACTCTGCCCTGGGCCCTGGTCCCTCCTTTTCTGCTGTGAGACAGGGGCTCAGCAAGTCATGAGCTCCGTGGCCATCTGGCACATGATAGGGCGAGCCCCACCGCGGGGTGGGGGCTGCTTTTGTGGAACGTGGTTTGAAGCTTTAGGGACATTGCTAGTTGATCCTCGTGGCTTTGTAGCCCACTCTGCACTCTCTGGGCTAATTTTAATGAACACTACCGGGGTACACAGCTTCACTTCCTCTAAGGAACAATCGCAATTGTCTTCTCCTCCTCCATCTCTCCAAAGGGGAGGCAGATTTGCTTTGGAATTTTGCTCACCATCATCTTCGGAGTCACACACAAAGCCTCTGAAACCAGGGCTCGGCCACCTGGCAATCTCAGCACAGGTATTTGTTCACTGACCATTCATTTACACGTGGTGGCAGCGCGCAGTGTGGACTGTCAGCATGGGGTTTGACGCTCATCTGCACCGGGTTTGCTCCAGCGCAGCAGTCACAGTCTGAACCGAACTGCGCTGCCTCCTTCCCCAGCTCCGCCCTGCCTCACTGGCAGTGGGCCTCCCCACGCGGTACTTTATTTTGCGCCTTACACAGCTTGTATTTAGGGATTCTCACGCTGGGGAGACCATTCAGTCTCTAATCTTGAGTGCCTAACTCCTTCACTTGATGTTATGGCCTCAGATCCTCCAGTTTCCCAACAGCTGCCTCGGATTTATCCTTCTTTATGGCTGAGCCGCGCTGCCAAATGTAGGCACCATCCGTCCTTCATCCATGCTTGATGCTTGCACAGGAGCTTCCTGATTTAGGTGTTAGGGTTGTGCTGCTGTGAACATACAGCAGGATAAATTTAGTTTTTCAGATGAAATACCCCAAAGAGGCACAGTTGCATCAAATGAATTTCTATTTTTATTTTTATGAGACTTCTCCATACCAGTTTCCAAAGTGGTATTTTGCCTTCCTGCCAACAATGCATAAATTTTCGTTTTCCCTCACCATGCAGCTGGCATTTGTTGTTTTTGACTCTTAGATAATGATCATTCTCATTTAAAAAGGAAGAACTCAGTGCTGTCTTCCTCAGCATTTCTCTAAAGGTTAAAGATTCTCAGCATTTCTTCATGGACTTATTGGCCATTTGCACTCCTTATTCAGTGATGCATCTATGCATTTTATTATTTTCTTCCAGCAGATTCCGTGTTTCAGTTTCTGCGTGCAGGCTTTTCATTCATTTTGAGCTGCTTCAGTGCCTTGGGAAGATGTGGACTGAGATTTATTATCCACATGTGAATAATCAGTTATCTCAGCGCCATTTCTATTGTTTGCATTAATGTGCGCTGCTGGCCCCTTGGTGGGAAATCGCCTGGTTTAAAGGATTGTAGTTCTGTCTGCATCACGAGTTCTTTTCCATTGTCCAATAGTTCTATGTTTGTCCCAATATGAGGTTGTTTGTACCACAGTAACATTGTAGCAAACCTTGAATTATGACATTGTAATGCCACCTGTCTTATTCTTCTTGTCCAAGATGCTTTGACTAATCTCTCTTGAGTCTATATAAAAATTATCTCTTCTAGTTCAGTTAAAAAGCTAATGATATTTTGATTGACTTGAGTCTATATATCATTTTAAAAATATGGTGACTTTACTTTTTTTACTTTAAAGAAATTAATACAAAAGAGGACATAACAAAGCAGATCAGATCAGAAAAATGCAAGCAACAGAGCATTTTACCACAAGACAACCTATAATTAACAATAATTACCATAATGTATCTTTCTTTGAAATAGTTGAGCATAACTTCATATATGATAGTATCAAACATAACAAAACAGTATAAAACCATTCAACAGAATGAAACCATTAGAACCAAATAACAGAATGAACAATGGCTACTATATTATCTCATTTTCAATAGAAAATTTGTTTATTCTATCACACATAATAATATCCAATAAGAGATAACATGAGATAACTAAAAGAAACAGAAGAACAAAAGTATAGTAGGACTTCAAAGTAAGGTGATATATATAAGGCACTGGCTATTTTAATGTCTTATTTTCTTCAAAATAGCAGTTCATACTATCACAGATAATAAAATCAAACAAACTAGGGTAAAACCATTCCAACTAATGAATGCAAACATTATAAGGCTTCAAAGCAATGTAATGGGGAATCATGATAACCATAAACTCTTATGTACTCTTACCATTTCTTACTCTAGGGAGACTATGTGATATTTATACATGAGAATTTATTTCACTTATAAATATTGTCTCAAGTTGCATCCATTTATTTATAAATATATCAATGTGATCATTCTTTATAGCTGAGTAGTACTCCATTGTATAGAAATACCATAATGTTTTTTATCCATTCCACAGTTGATGGGCACTTAGGTTGTTTCCAAGGTCTGGCTATTACAAATTATGCTGCTATAAACATGGGTGCACGTATATCACTGTGGTATGATGTTTTCAGTTCTTCTGGGAATATGTCTAGAAGTGGAATAGTTGGGTCAAATGGAACTTCCAATTCTAGCTTTTAGAGAAATCTCCAGACTGACCTCCACAGTGGTTGAACCAGTCTGCACTCCTGTCAAAAGGGCAGGAGAGTTCCTTTTTCCCCACCGTCTCTCCAGCCTTTGTTGTTGATGGTTTTCTTGATCCTGGCCATTCTTTCAGGAGTGAGATGAAATCTCAGTGTTCTTTTAATTTGCATTTCTCTAATACCAATGATAATGAACATTTTTTCATGTATTTATTTGCCATTTGTATTTATTCATCTGAGAACTCTGTATTCATCTTGGATGCCCACTTTTAGATTGGGTCTTTGAATTTCAGGGGTCTAACTTTTTAAAAATTCTTTATATGTTTTAGACAAAATTTCTTTGTTTGAGATACAGTTCATTAATATTTTTTCCAGTTTTTGGTTTTCTTTTCACTATGCTGCAGATTTCTTTTGAGACGCAGAAACTTTTTAATAAGACATGATCCCAGCTATTGATTCTGGGAAGTATTTCCCATGCAGTTTGATTCCAGTTCATGAATTCTCTACCTGCCCTATGTCTTTGAGATTTTTACCTAATTTGTCTTCCAATAGATTTAATGTTTCTGTTTTAATATTTATATCTTTGACTCATTCAATTTCAGTTTAGTGTATGATGATAGGCATGGGTCTAGTTTTAGTTTTCGGTATGTGGAGACCCAGTTTTTCCAGCACCATTTATTAAAGAGACTGTCACTCATCCAGAGACCATGTTTGGTCCCTTTATCAAAGATAAGGTGGTTGAGGCTATATAGTTGTAGTTATGGCTGTATCCTCTAATGTCGTCCATTGATCTTCAGATCTATTTTTATTCCAGTACCATGTTGATTTTATTATAGTAGCTTTGTAATATAACTTCAAGTCAGGGATTGTGATGTCTCCTGCCTTCTGTTTTCTGCTTAGAATTGCCTTTGCTATTCTAGGTCTTTTCTAGTTCCAGATGAGTCTGAGGAGTGATTTCTCTAAATCTATGATGTATGCTGATAGTCTTTTCATTGGGATTGCATTGAATCTGTATAATAGTTTTGTTTTTTTTTTTTAAATTTTATTTAAGGAGAAAAAAAAGCAGAGAAAGGGTACAAGTTATACAGATTTACAGAAAATAAATAAACAGTAGGAAATCACTAGTTAATGGATTACATATTATCATCTTAGAAATAATTGTTCAAGTCACAAAATTAAAGCTTGTAAAGTGGACATTCCAACAATGATACTGCAAACAGTTCTGTTCAATGATCCAATAAAACTCAGTGATATCATTTTCTATCTTATACACTTAAATATACATGCAGTTATATAGTTTAGAGCACTTTCTTTTCCTCTCTTTTGTACAATGACTATTACACATTTTGGGTTTCATTGCTCCCACGGTTCTTATTACTTTTTTGGAAGAGAGTAAAACCAAATGTGACATAACGGAACAGAGTCGGGTTTTGTCTGTATAACAGTTTTGGGAGAATCACCATTTTTATGATATTTATTCTTTCTATCCATGAGCAAGGGGTGTCTTTCCATTTTCTGAGATCCTCTTCAATTTTTTTGCAGGGTATTATAATTTTCCCTGTATAGATCTTTTACTTCTTTTGTGAGATTAATTCCTAAGCATTTCTTCTTCTTCTTCTTTTTTTTTTTTTTTGGATGCTAGTGTGAAGGGTTTGGCTTCTTTTATTTATCTCAGTGATTTTTTGTTAGTGTGTAGAAATGCTATTGATTTTTGAGTATTGATTTTATATCCAGCTACATTGCTGAATTTATTTATTTCATCTAGGAATATTTCAATGGAGTTTTGGGTGTCTTCTATGTAGGGCATCATGTCATCCACAAATAATGATAATTTAACTTCCTCTTTTCCTCTATTTACCTCTTTTATTTCTCTCTCTTGTCTATTTGCTGTGGCTAGTATTTCCAGTATTATGTTGACTAGGATCAGTGATAATGGACATCCTTGTCTTGTGCCTGATTTTAAGGTAAGGCCTACAGTTTTTGGCCATTTAGTATGATGCTGGCTTTTGGTTTGTCATAGCTGACCTTTATTATATTGAGGTAAAGACCATCTATTCCTATTTTCTGTAAAGTTCTTATCATGAATGAATGTTGGATCTTATCGAAGGCTTTTTCTGCATCTATAGAAATGATTATGTAATTCTTACTTTTGGCTTTGTTGATATAGTGGATTACATTTATTGATTAATGTATGTTGAACCATCACTGCATGCCTGGGATGAATTCCAGTTGGTTATCGTGTATAATCTTATTTGATGATTTGCTGCATCCTGCTTGCCAATATTTTATTGAAGATTTTTGCATCTGTGTTCATTAGGGAGCTTGGCCTGAAGTTCTCTTTTTTAGTTGGGTATTTCTCAGGTTTTATTACTAGAGTAATATGTGCTTCCAGGAATGACTTAGGAAGAATTGCTTTCCTTAGGATTTCATTAAAAAGTTTGAGGAATGTCAGAATTAAGTCTTCTTTGTATTTCTTGTAGAATTTTTCAGTGAATCCATCCTGGGCCTGGACTCTTCTTTTAGATAGAGACTTACTTACATTTTCAATTTCATTAATAGATATTGGGTTATTCAGCAGTTTTACATCCTCTTGACCTTACTTTGGTACTTCATATGTTTCTAGGAATCTGTCTATTTCTTTGGTGTTATCAAACCTTTGAGAGTAGAGGTTTTCGAAATACGTGTTGATGATCTTCTGTATTTCTATAGAGTCTGCAGTGATTTCACCTTTTTCATTCCTTATTGTGTGAATTTGAGCTTTTTCTTTCCTTTTTAAAATAAGGTAGCCTAGGGGCTTATCAATTTTATTTATTATTTCAAAGAACCAACTCTTTGATTCATTGATTTTTAAGATTATTTTCTTAGTCTATATTGCATTAATTTCTCCTCGGATTTGTACAATTCCCTCCCTTCTTTTGGCATTGGGAATGACTTACTTTTCTTTTTCTAGATGTTTGAGGTGTAGAATCAGTTTGTTTATTTGTATTCCTTCTGTTTTCCTGATGTGGGAACTCAGTGCAATAAATATTCCTTTGAGGACTGCTTTCATTGAATCCCACAAATTCCAGTAAGTTTATTTGTATTTTCATTTGCTTGTAGATATTGATTAATTTACTCTTTAATTTCCCCTGTGACCCCCTGATTGCTCAAGAGTATCATTTAATTTCCATTTGTTTGTGGGGGTTTTGGAGTTTCTTTTATCATTAATTTCTAGTTTCATGGCCCTATGATCTGATAACATGCGTGGGATAATTTCAGTTCTTTTGCACTTATTTAAATAATGTTCTGTGAGCTAGTAAATGGTCTATTTTAGAGAATGTCCCATGGGCTGCTGAGAAGAATGTATATTCTGATGGTGATGGATGGAACACTCTGTATATGTCTTTCAAGTCCATTTGTTCACAGGTTTGATTCAGTTCTGTTATTTCTTTGCTGATTTGCTGTCTGGTTGATCTGACCCTTGGCGTCAATGTTGCGTTATGTCTCCTGTTATAATTGTGTTATTGCTAATTTGACTTTTCATTTCTATTAATACTTGGTTTGTATAACTGGGTGCTCTGGAATTTGGTGCATATATATTTAAGATAGTTTTCTCTTCCTCTTGAAGTTTCCTCCAAACCAGTATATAGTGACCTTCTGTATCACTTAGGATCAATCTTCATTTAAAGATCAGACTATCTGCAAACAGAATAGCTATCCCCTCTTTTTTTTTCAGTTCCTGTGGCATGCAGTATTGTTTTCCATTGTTTGAGTTTCAGTCTTTGAGTTCCTTTTGTGTTAGATGGGTTTCTTGCAGACAGCATATGTTTGGATGTTGTTTCTTGATCCATTCTGCCAGCCTGTATTGTTTAATTGGTAAATTGAGACCAATTGTCTTAATAGTTATAACTTATATATTGGTTTATTGTTGACATGTTATCTCTATGCTGTTGCATTTTTATCTTTAAATTCTGTTTAATTGTCTACTTTGCTTAGTGGTTTTTTCCTATGTGTATTTAGACTGTCTTTCAGTATTCTTTACAGGGTTGGATTGATGTTCATGAAGTTCTTTAGCTGTTCTTTGTCATAGAAATATCTTATTTCTCCATCCATTTTGAAGGACAGTTTTTCAGGGTACACATCTACGTTAAAAATCATTTTCCTTTAGGATCTGAAATAAATCCCTCCATGTTCTTCTTGACTTCATTGTTTGTGTTGAGAAATCTGCTGTGATTCTGATAGACATTCCTTTATAGCTGATCAGTCTTTTCTCTCTGATAGTTTTAGTATTCTATTCTTATGTTGGATTTTTGTGACGGTGATTATTGTATGTCTGGGTGTGGTTTTATTTTGGTTATGGCTATTTGGATTTCTGTATGCTGCACTAATCCTCATGTCAGTTTTCATTCTCATGTTTGGGAAGCTTTCAGCTATTACTTCTGTCAATAGTCTTTTGAAATCATTTGTGTTGTCCCCTTCTTTTTCATTTATCCCTATCAATCTTATGTTATTTTCCTTTGCATTGTCTTGTGGCTGTTGAATTGTTATTTTCTGATTCCTTGTTATTTTTAAAAATCTTCCCTTGTTCACTAGTTGCAATCTTGTCTTCCAGGTCTGAAATTCCATCTTCACTTTCATTGAGGCAGTTTTGACAACTTTCGATGGAATTTTTGACTCCCTGTATATCTCTTTGAATCTGCTTTATGTATTCTCTTTGTTTCTTAAATTGTTTACCCAGGGATTCTAGCTTGTTGTTTTTTTTTTCCTCTTTTTTAACTGTGTCTTCTTTGGATGTGTTCAGCATCTCTTTCATTACTTTTATCATTTCTTCTTTTACCTGTGAGATTATTTCTTGTTTGAATTCCTTTAAAGTTTTCTGGAGTTGCTTCTTTATTTCAGTTGCTACTGTTACATTTATTTCACGTGTATGGCATATATTTTCTTCTATGTACATGGCTTCTAGGTTTTCTTGGGATCGACTGGAGGTTTGAGATTGCATTTCGGTTTTTCATTTTGTCATTTTCCTACATTTCTGTGTTTCAAGTGTTGTTCCAAGGCTTCCCCTGTGTGTGTTGGAAATTTTCTCCTATGTCCTGGTCTCGTGGTACTGAATGGAGGTTGCTAAGCATGGTCCAGTCAAGCCCTCAAGTCATTCTGTGCCACCTTCAGCATTCTAAGTAGCTTGGAAGGCACCTAATCAATGTGGATGATGGGCTAAATCTCTCTCCAGGCAAAGACCAATGCCCTGGAACTCATTTCCCCTGCTCTTAACTATCCTGATTGAAGAAGGTCGCTCGGCATAATGTCCGCAAATTCTCCCAAGGCTAGGCTAGTGTGGCTGGGAGCTGGGTGGGTCCTTGAGCACTTGGAGCAATGATCTAAAAGTGTCCCAATGCTCAAGATGGCATGCAGGACTCACCCTAGCTAACATCTCAGTTTCCCGGGTTGAAAGCAGGTCACTGGTGTGGCTTGTGCAGGCCTGAAACCTGCAGAGCACAGCCCAGTGTGGCTGGGATATGGGCGGGTTCTTCAGCCTGGGAGCAATGATCTTAAAGTCTCCCAGGGCGTGGGATGGCACGAGGACTCCCCCCAGCTGCTAGCTGAGTTTCCCATTTTGCAATAGTATGGTAACGTTGATGATGTTACTTCTGCCCATCCAAGGAAAGGGGCATCTTCCCACTTCCTGAGGCTCCCTTCAGTCTCTTTCAGAGCAAAATTTTCTTTACAAATGTCTTTCATTTCATTGGCTATATAAGTTCCAAGCAGTCTTCTGAGGCTCTCATGAATGGGATTGGTTTCCTGCATTATTTCTCAGTTGATTTAATCTTAGTGTATGCTGCTGATTTTTGTTTTTACTTTGTGTCCTTCAGTTTTGCTGGATTTATTATTTCCATGAGTCTTCTGGTAGAGTTCTCTGTATCCTTTATGTAAAGAAGAATAAGGAGATGAAAACACTACCTAGTACTTATCCTCCTTTGCACATATACAGAAATCTTCCATGTATGTGTCTGTGTATGCATGTGAGTGTATGATGTACATGTTTCCATATAGATGCACATGTGCCTGCATGTGTTTCCACAGGCTCCAGGAGAGCACTGGCTTTTATGCCCTGGCTAACCTGCACCTCTCTGCCTCTTCACCTCAGTCTCCTTCCCTGCTCTGCACCCATCAGTCACTCTTCCTGTCCATGAGCAAGGAGGTGCCTGAGGCTAAGTGTGCTCAGTAGCTTCCCTGACTAAAAACAGACATGGGGTGCAGGATGTCACCCCATGTCCACAGAACCCCTTGGGCCTGACTGAGAGTTGGGGACTATCTGCCCACACCACTATACCTCCTTTTCCTTCTCTCCCCACTGCCCTGCTAGTCACAGTCTGCAGCTCCCCATCTGCAAGCTCTTGATGCCTAGAGCTTTTGCAGTGACCTGAGCTGAGGCTGCAATGTTCCCCTGCAAGAGCCCAGTCATCAGAGCTGGGCAGGATATCCTGTGGACACAAAGCTCCCTGGTGTTTGGGGTTGGCTTCTCTGGTCTCCTGCAATTTCCTTCTCACCTGATGCGGTTCAGTATTTAAGAGGTACAGCCTGGTTCCCCAAGGAGGCCCAGTTCTTACCACTCAGCACTGAATCCCCAGTCTAAGCCTTCCCTTTTTTCTGATCTTCTCCAGGGTCCTGGGGGTGCATGGAGAGTCTCTGTCCTCCGCATGATTATCTGGCATTCAGTTTCTCCAGTGTCTCAGTCTGTAAATATCCTGAATGCTAGGTTCCCTCCCAGGTGAGGAAGAGGATTGGCCCTGTCCAGGGAGTCAGCCTCTGCCACAGCAGGACCTGCTAGTCACTCCAGATGTCTGTGGCAGTGCTGCCATCCAGACTCACCGATCCCCTTTCTGCTTCTCCCCGACACAGGATTTGACCCAGTACTTCCCTCCTCTGGGTCGATTCTCTGTTTCCCACACATCTGAGTGCCTGGTTTTCCCGAGTCACCTCTCAGTCTCCCCACACACTTCTAGTTGGGTCAGGATGGGTCTCCTCTGCTATTGTAAGAGTAAACTCAGCCTACACGGTGCTCTTGGGTCCCTTTTTATCCAATCATTGGAAAAGAAAGATGCACACACAGACACACATATGTGTGCAAATACATATAAACAGAAAAAAAGAAAAAGACACCTGATTTGGAAAATTCCTCCTTCTTTTCACTTTTCTCTCCAATGGGATTCTTTCTTTCACGAGGTGAGGAGCCATGGAAGCCTCAGGTCAGCAGGTGCATTTTCCCCAGATTTACTGTCTCTGCGGCACTCATGTGCGTCACCATGCCTTTCCAAGAGTTCTATTTAAATTTAAAACAAAGACCAAAGCTTTACATGACGATGCAATTCACTGAATAAAAGTACTCTCTAAACATTCTGATGGTTTGTCAAGAACAAGATCAAGTTCTTGGAAGGTAGCTGTGAAATCCACATGCGCATTGTAGTGTTCTGTTTGTATGAAAAGAAATCCAAAGTCTGCCATGTAGAAGTGTGTGTTCTCATCTCACAGCTTAACTTATCATTAGTAATGAAATCTTTTTCTTTGTCTGAGTGTCTTACACATTACACCACGGCTAGTAACCCCTGGCCTTTGTATGAGCTAAAACAGCCGTTCACTCACTCTTCTAGTTTCCGTGGAGTGCGACCCCTGCCGTGAGACATGTGCATGTCGAAGCGTTTTTTTCTCTAGGATTAACTTCAAAACTGCCTTATTATAAATATAGAGTGCACATACAGTATGTGTCATAACCACCAAATGTACAACACAAGTACATTTTCTAAGTTCACCATTACTTATCCATCTTCTAGCTCTATGATCCAGCAAAATTCAGAAACTTGCTCATGCATGATTTTGAAATGATGATAGTGAGAGAAAGTGCTAAACCAAATGGAATGAATTTGTTTTAACTCTCCAATTTTTCATGAATGATATGTGTCTATTGCATGTGATTTTATGCAAATGTAAGAACGTTATTCAATAATCCAATTTAAAATTGTATCCAGTTGCTATATCTTGTTGAGCTCTTCCAGTAATCTCATGGTTGCAGTTTTCCAAACCATTTTTACTCAGTCAGACTTAAAATATTGCTCTAGTCTTCTTTTATTCCACTGAAGCGACACTGTGAAAGTGATGTTTTGTGTGTAATAGAAGATGGACTAAAAGCAGATTCAATAAACTGTCTGTCTAATTTATACTGCACACAGTGTCATCTGGGGCACAAAGAGAAGACATAAACAGTGCTTCTGGTGTTTCCAGTGTTCAAGGTTCTGAAGCCCTGGAGACTCTATTTTGTTAGCTGTTTGTTCCTCTACCTCAAGAACCTGTTGGACTTTACTTCTACAAGTTCCACTACGTGCCAGTCTTGGACATATTTGTTATCAAATGTTTGCTAGACTTCTTTACAAAGTTTAAAAGCTGGAACAATTTTCAATATGATATTACATTTAGTAAAAGGCATGTAACTTCTATTAATATAAATAACATCCTTCTGAGATATAGTTGATGCTTTCATCAGTGAATAAATCACCCATTTGTTAATCCCAAGCCTTTGTCTTCTTGCAGGAAGAAGATTCCTTGATTCTAGATCAAGACAAATGTCCTTATGACTATATTACCTTACAAACAGCTGCAGGTGTGTATTGAAACAATGTGTGTAAAGTTTATTGGAGAGCAACTGTACTGCACTGGTCAAATACAGTGAAAAGACTATAAGTCACTGTCTTACTGAAGTTTGTAATGCTTCCACCCTAAGATTCACTGCCCCTGTTTATATCTAGTAATTGTCCCTTCCATGAAAGTGGAATTCAGTGCAATCTGCAAATTACACTCATCATATTTGAAGTTGTAACTTAATAGCATCCCAACATACTACGCACCCATGAGGAATTTAAGGGAGTACCCCACTTAAGTAATTTAATATTGTAATCAATTGTGATTTCAAGCAATGATTATCAATCATAAGATTCAGTAAAAATAAACAGGAAAATAAAGTAAGAAATTATTTTTAAAAATACTAAAATGCTGTTAATATATGTGCTCTGTTCTCAGATCACCTGTGTTTTGAACTATAACCACATTGAATTAGTTTTACATTTTTCCATGGTCTTCTTCTTTTTATTTTTAATTTAGGAAAAATGAACAAAACAGTACAAGGGTACAAGTAATACAGAATTTCAAAAACAACAGTAAGAAATCACTAGTTAATAGGCTACATATTGTCATCTTTGAAATAGTTGTTCAAGTTACAGGATTTAAGCATACAAAGTGGACATTCAAACAGTGAGACTGCAAACAGTTGTGTTCAATGATCCAACAAACCTTAGTAATATGGTCATCTATCTTAACACACCTAAACACACTTGCAATTGTATCCTTTAGAGCACTTTTTCCCCTCTCTTTTTTACAACAACATTTACACATTTTGGGTTTTATTACTCCCATAGTTATTACTTTTTTTGGGAAGAGAATAAAACCAAATATGACAAAACAAAGCAGCCAGTCAAAACAAAAGATGGACATAGCACATGATGTAAAAACAGGACACAAGGTAATCAACAATGGTTACCATAATGCCTCTTGCTACCTTAAAAAGAATTGCCTATATCATTAGGTATAATAAAAATGAACAAAACAGTACTGAACAAGACCAATAAAACCTAAGCATTGGAGACATTATTGGACTTCAAAAGAAGATAATAGTCAAATCCAAGTGAGCATCATAGTGAATCTTATTACCTTCAAAGTAGTTGCCTATACCCTCAAACTTGATACTGTGAAACAGAACAGAACAGAGTAAAATCAGTCAAAACAAGATGACAGGAGCAACACAGACCTTCAAATCAAGTTAATAGGAAATCAAAAAGTTACTATAATATATCCTGCTAATTTTTTTTTTATTTTTCCCTTAATTAAAAAAATAATAATTAAAAATAAATAAATATTGTTTTTAAAAAGGGGGAGATTGAGATAAAAGAGAATATAACTACATAACAATACAGGTCAAAGCATAACAATTTCAGCGACCTAGTGCTTCACCACAAGATAACCTGATTTAATAGTAATTACCATAGTGTCTCTTTCCTTGAAATATTTGATTATAACTTCTTATACTATGGCTTCAAACATATCAAGGCAGTGTAAAACCATTCAAGAGGATGAAAATATTACAGGGTATTTAGAACCAGCTAATGGAAAACGAACAATGGTTTATATCTTATCTCTTTGCCCATAAAATTTTTGTCTATACTACAACATTTAATAAAATCCAGTAAGATACAATATGATAAAACCAGTGGAGACAGAAGAGTAACAGTTTGGTGAAACTTCAAAACAAGATGACATTAAATCAGCACTAGCTATTATGATGTCTTGTTTTCTTCAAAATGGCTGTTCATATCATCACAGGCAATAATATCAAACAGCCCAGAATACAGCGATGCCAATTATTGAGTGAAAACTTTATAAGGCTTCAAAGCCACATGATGGGGAATCATGATTACCACATACTTTTATATATTTGAATCATTTCTTATAATACGGTAACTATTCGGTATTCATACATGTGAGTTTGATTGATTTCACTTATGAGTATGGTCTCAAGCTGTGTCCATTTATTTATAAATATCTCAATGTGATCCTTCTTTATAGCTGAGTAGTACTCCATTGTATAAAAATACCACAACTTTTTTATCCATTCATCAGTTGATGGACACTTAGGTTGTTTCAAGATCTGGCTATTACAAATTGTGCTGCTATGAACATGGGGGCACATATATCACTGTAGTATGATGCTTTTAGTTCTTCTGGGAGTATGCCTAGAAGTGGAATAGCTGGAACAAATGGGACTTCCAATCCCAGCTTTTTGAGAAATATCGAGACTGACCTCCACAATGGTTGCACCAGTCTACACTCCCACCAACAGTGCAAGAGAGTTCCTTTTTCCCCACAGCCTCTCCAGCATTTGTTCTTGATGGTTTTCTTGATCCTGGCCATTCTTTCAGGAGTGAGATGAAATCTCAGTGTGGTTTCAATTTGCATTTCTCTAATGAGTAATAATGATGACCACTTTTTCATGTATTTATTTGCCATTTGTATTTATACATCTGGGAAGTGTGTATTCATCTCATATGCCCATTTTTAGATTGGATCTTTGAATTTTGGGGGTCTGATTTTTTAAAATTCTTTATGTGTTTTAGACAGAAGTCCTTTGAGGGATAGTTCACTAATATATTTTCCCAGTTTGTGGGTTTTCTTTTCACTATGCTAGAGATTTCTTTCGACATGCAGAAACTTTTTAATAAGAGGTGTTCCCAGTTATTGATTCTGGGAAGTATTTCCCATGCCGTTTGAGTCCTGTTCATGAATTCTCTACCTACCCCTATGTCTTCAAGATTTCTACCCAATTGGCTTCCAACAGATTTAGTGTTTCTCTTTTAATATCCAGATCTTTGACCCATTTAGATTTTAATTTAGTACAAGGTGATAGACATGGGTCTAGTTTTAGCTTTCGGCATATGGAGAGCCAGTTTTTCCAATACCATTTATTAAAGAGACTGTCATTCTTCCAGTGAACCTCTTTGGCTCCTTTATCAAAGATAAGGTGGTTGAGTGTGTTTGTAGTTGTGGTTGTATCTTCTAATCTATTCAATTGATCTTCGGCTCTGTTTTGATTCCAGCACCATGCTGATTTTACTACTGCTACTTTGTAGTGTAACTTCAAGTGAGGGATTGTGATGATTCCTGCCTTGCCTTTGTTGCTTAGAACTATCTTTGTGATTCTAGGTCTCTTCTCACTCCAGATGAATTTTAGGAATGATTTCTCTACATCTATGAGGTATGTTGATGGTATTTTATTGGAATTTCATTGAATCTATATAAGAGTTTTGGGAGAATGGCCATTTTCACAATATTTATTCTTCCTATATTTAGCAAGTGATGTCTTTCCATTTTCTGAGATCTTCAATTTCTTTTTTTCAGTGTATTATAATTTTCCCTGTATAAGCCTTTCACTTCTTTGTAAGAGTAATTCCTGAATATTTCATTTTTTTGGTTGCTAGTGTGAAGGGTATGGCTTTGCTTATTTCTCTCTGTGATTTTGTTTTTAGTGTATAGAATGCTATTGATTTTTGAGTAATGATTTTTGTATCCAGCTAAATTACTGAATTTATTTATTATATCTAAGAGTCTTTCAATGGAGTTTAGAGGGTCTTCTATGTAGAGTATCATGTCATCTGCAAACAATGATAGTTTAACTTCTTCTTTTCCTATCTTTACCCCTTTTATTTCTCTCTCTTGTCTAGTTATTCTGGCTAGTATTTCTAGTACTATATTAAATAAGAGTGGTGATAAAGAACATCCTTGTCTTGTGTGTGAATTTAAAGTAAAGGCCTTCAATGTTTAGCCATTTAGTATGATACTGGCTGTTGGTTTGTTGTAGACGGCCTTTATTGTGTTGAGGTAATGGCCATCTATTCCAATTTTCTGTAAAGTTCTATGATGAATGAATGTTGTATCTTATCGAAAGCTTTTTCTGCATCTATAGAAAGGATCATGTGATTCTTACTTTTGGCTTTATTGATATGATAGATTACAATTATTGATTTACATATGTTGAACCATCCTGCATGCCTGAGATAAATCCCACTTAGTCGTGGTGTACAATCTTCTTGATGATTTGCTGCACCCTATTTGCCAATATTTTATTGAGGATTTTTGCATCTGTTTTCTTTAGGGAGATTGTTTTATAGTTCTCTTTTTTAGTTGGGTCTTTTTCACATTTTGGTACTAGAGTAATATTTGCTTCCAGGAATAATTTAGAAAGAATCACTTCCCTTTCAATTTCATTGAAGAGTTTGAGGAGTGTCGGCCTTAGGTCTTCTTTATATTTGTTGTAGAATTCTGCAGTGAATCCCTCTGGGCCTGGGCTCTTCTTTGTAGGTAAGGACTTAATTACATTTTCAATTTCATTAATAGAAATTGGGTTATTTAGCAGTTTTACATCCTCTTGACCTTACCTTGGTACTTCATAGTTTCTAGGAATCTGTCTATTTCTTCTGTGTTATCAAACCTTTGAGAGTAGAGTTTTTTGAAATAGGTGTTGAAGATCTTCTGTATTTCTATAGAGTCTGTAGATATTTCACCTCATTCATTTCTTATTGCTTGAATTTGAACCTTTTTTCCTTTTTTAAAATAAGGTTGCCTAGGGGCTTATCAATTTAATTTATTCTTTCATAGAAACAAATCTTTGATTCATTGATTCTTTGTATTGTTTTCTTAGTCTCTATTGCATTGATTTCTGCTCTGATTTTTATAATTTCCTTTCTTTTTTTGGCATTGGGATTGATGTTTTCTAGATGTTTATGGTGTAGCAGCAGGTTATTTATTTGTATTCATTCTGTTTTCCTGATGTGGGAACTCAGTGCAATAAATTTTCCTCTGAGGATGGATTTCATTGCATCCCACAAATTCCGGTAAGTTTTATTTGTAGTTTTGTCTACTTGCAGGTATTGTTTAATTTCTTCTTTAATGTCCCCTGTGACCCACTGATTACTCCAGAGTGTGTTATTCAGTTTCCATGTGCTTGTGGGATTTTTGCAGTATCTTTTACCATTAATTTCAAATTTTAAAGCACTATGATCTTATTACATGCAACGATAATTTCAACTCTTTTGCAATTATTTAAATATATTCTGTGTGCTAGTATATGGTCTATTTTAGAGAATGACCCATGTACTGCTGAGAAGAAAGTGTATTCTGATGTTGTTGGATGGAACACTCTGTATATGTCTATCAAGTCCATTTGTTCACATGTGTGATTCAGTTCTGTTATTTCTTTGCTGATTTTCTGACTCGTTGATCTATCCCTTGGTGTCAATAGTGTGTTAAGGTCTCCTGTTACAATTGTGTTATTGATAATTTGATTTTTCTTTTCTGTTAGTACTTGTTTTATATAACTGGATGCTCTGGAATTTTGTACATATATATTTAGGATAGTTATCTCTTCCTCTTGAAGTTTCCCCCTAACAAATAGGTAGTGACCTTCTTTGTCTCTTCTGATCATTGTTGGTTTAAAGTTAAACCTGTCTGCAAACAGAATGACTACTCCTGCTTTTTGGGGGGTTCCTGTGGCATGAAGTATTGGTTTCCATCCTTTGACTTTCAGTCTGTGAGTATACTTTGGTTTAGATGGGTTTCCTGTAGACAACATACGTTTGGATTTTGTTTCTTGATCCATTCTGCCAGTCTGTTTCTTTATTTGGTGCATTGAGACCATTTACATTAATGGTTATAACTGCTATATGTTGGTTTATTATTGACATGTTATCTTTCTGGTGTTGCATCTTTATCTTTCTGTTCTGTTTAATTATCTGCTTTGCTTAGTGGTTTTTTCCTAAGTGTATCTAAACTCTCTTTCAATATTTTTTGCAGGGTTGGCTTGGTGAACTTGAAGTTCTTCAGCTATTCTTTGTCATGGAAAGTATCTTATTTCACTACTGATTTTGAAGGACAGTTTTACAGGGTACATCAGGCTAGGTTGGAAATCATTTTCCTTTAGGATCTGGAATACTTCACTACATGCTCTTCTTGACTTTATTGTTTGTGCTGAGAAGTCTGCTGTGATTCTGATAGGTTTTCCTTTGTAAGTGATCTGTCTTTTCTCTCTGACAGCTTTTAATATTCTATTCTTATGTTGGATTTCTGAGATGGTGATTATTACATGTCTGGGTGTAGTTTTATTTTGTTTATGACTATTTGCATTTCTATATGCTTCATTGATCTTGATGTCGGTTTCCAATCTCGTGTTTGGGAAATTTTCAGCTATTAATTCTCTAAATATCCTTTTGATGTCCTTTATGTCATCTCCTTCTTTTTCATTAATCCCTATCAATGTTATGTTGGGTTTTTTGCATCTTCTTGCAGTTGTTGAATTGTTATTTCCTGGTTCCTTGTTATTTTTAAAGATCTTTCCTTTCCTGTTCACTAGCTGCAATCCTGTCTTCAAGATCTGAAATTCTATCTTCACTTTCATGGAGGCAGTTTTTACAACTTTCAGTGGAATTTTTGATTTCCTGTATATCTCTGTGCATCTGCTTTATTTATTTTTGTTTGTTTCTTACATTGTTCAACTAGGGATTCTATTTTTTTGTTTAGTTCCTCCAATTTTTTAACTGTGATTTCTTTAGATATATTTAGCATCTCTTTCCTTTCTTTTATCATTTCTTTTACCTGGGAGATTATTTCTATTTTGAATTCCTTTAAAGCTTCTCAGAGTTGCTTGTCTATTTCAGTTGCTATTATGTCTGATATTTGAGGTGTATGGCACATATTTTCTTCTATATACATCGCTCCTAAGGTTTCTTTCAATGGGCTGCAGGTTTGAGATTGTAATTTGGTCTTTCATACTGTCATTTTTGTATATTTCTGTGTTTCAAGTTTTTGGAGTGTTTTCCAAGGCTTCCTCAGGGTCTGTTAGAAATCCTCTTCTATGCTCTCAGCTCCTGGGACTCTGGTACCCAGTTCCGCCAGGCTGCCGGGCCTCTGGAGCTGGGACCACCTGCCTGCTTACTTAGAACTCCACAGTCCTCCAAGCATAGCCGAGAATGAGGGGGCAGATTCAGGCACCCCACACCCGTGGAGTTGTTCCAGTGCACATGGAAGCCACAAGGGTCCCAAACAAGCTGGACTCAGGGGAAAGTAGGTACCCGCCTGCTTGCTTAGAATTCCACAGTCCTCCAAGCACACCTGGGAACCGGGAGTTGCCATGGTTTTCTTTATAAGGAATGCATTTCTTGGTATTTCCAATAGAGTGAAGGTTTATACTGGATCATACATTTGACTTTGCTTTTTGGGTGAGAAATTCTTTATGATTCTCATGTTCACCTTCTGACACCTAAGCTATAGCCATAAAATGGAGTAGAACCATTGCCCTGTGGTAAATGTCATCTTCTATGAACACATTTTCAGGATGCAATAGATTCTACAGTGAACAACACAAAAGGTAAAGAAAATATTTATTTATAAAATCAGATACAATTATGTTTTACAGCAGTAATTTTGTAATTGAGACAGGAAGATAACATCTTTCATAGTCTCTGCACTGTAAATATAATGTATTTTAAATAGTGATGTTTATCTGTGGAGATGAAAAAATAATTGTTTTATAAATATTTCTACAATGAAATCCACTTGGAAATTGCTCCACAATTTAATTTATGCTTCATCTATGTGCTAGCAAATGTTTAGTTTTTTAAAGATGAAAAGTTAAGAACTCATACCTTTTCACAGGTGTAATCCCCCACATATTTTTTCTGAAGTGTTTAGAATTGAAAGAAAGATTCATTTGTAAAACAATTTAAACACTCAATATAAACTGCTTTATTTAAAACAGATGGAGCTAATACTTAGTGAGTTCCACAGTTTGAATTGGATTTGATCACCTCATATTCTTCTGCCTCCCTGATGGAGATCTGTATTCTTTGTGTCCACCAGCAGATTGGGTCCTAGAAGTGTCCTCTGCAGTAGATGGTGGCTGACTCCAGACCAGAATCCTACAGAAAGGTTCTTGGCCTTCACGTCCCTGTTCTGCAGTTTCTGATATTGTGCCTCTCAGCACCTCTACCCAGTGAAACATAAGCATTTCTGATTCCTTTCTAAATTTCTAAATTCTGTTCAACTCCACCTTTAGAGAACTGTGACACAGAACTCTATGAGGATTGGAATTCAGCAAATGCAGTCCTGGCACAGCCAAAGTGAAATCAAATCTGTACAAATACAAAAAATTATGAATTATTGCACTCAACTGTGGCGAGGACACTCAGCCTTCATCCCTGTACCACAGTTCCAGTGTGTGGGAAAGTTGCCACCCCACAAGGCAAGAAAATGCACCAACAGAGACGCTATGGATTCTGCCCATGATCCCTTGTAAATCACAATCTGTTAACACTGTGTTAATAACTTGTATAACTATAACAAAATACCACAGTCAATTTAGGAAGTGAAAAGGGTTATTTTGACCCAAAATTTCAGAGAATCCTTGATCTCTGGTTGCAGAGGTTTGGCCCTGTATGGTGGGAATTTTTGGTGAAGCAAAACTGCTCTGTGCATGTCCACAAAGAGGGAGAGAAGGGAGAAGCTGGAACCCAACCCCAGGGCTCCTTACCCACAGTGAGTTCAGGACCTGGACCAGACCTCACCTCTCCAAGTGTGGCATGCCCAGAACCAAACCTTTCATACATGACCCTTTAAGGGGTCATTGAGACCCAAACTACAGTGAACAAGAAAGGCAAGGACTGAGTCAGCTCTGCAGTGCATGCTTCTGGGGTGAGCAGGACCACATTAGAATGACTACACTGCAGCTCCTGTGCTCAGGAGGTTAATGCTCAGGGCAGTGGAAATACAGCCCGCAGAGTTCGCATCAAGACGACACTTACAGCAAGTTCAGTCAGCTCTCACTGAGGACCTAAAGCCCCCTTTCCAGACCTTAAGCAGCTATGCAGGGCTGCAGAGGATTGGTTCTCCCGGTTACTTGTAATTTTTACAGAAATTCTCTACATCCTAAAGGAAACTGTCATTTTAAGGTTTTGGTTAAAGTACAGAACTCATACAGAACCTATCAGGACAGTGCTTTCTCTCATTTTCAACAGGATGTGCTGGAACCTGGCCAGCGAGCATAGGCATCTGTGGTGCTTCCTTTGGCATCTGTTGCTGAGGACAGTAGCAGAGTGACTTACCAACTGCTGTCGATATAATCAGTGAAATAATGTAGCTCATAGCTAAGTGCATCTGGTTTCTGTTCCTCTGTATCATATTTGCAAGTTATCAAAACTTGAGTGGCTGTAGTAATTTGTGCTTTTTGCAGAGTAAGAATCAATTGCATAAACATATATTATAATAATTCATCTGTTTATTTACTTTGATTAATATTGTACGCTTTCCAGGTTTGTGGTATTATATACTTATTAAGATTTCACAATATTTCTTGGTGAAAAAAATGTACATGACACTACAGAATGTTTTTACAGATAAAACCGCTGAGTCATAGGTATTCGTGCAGTGGGCTGTACTTATAAAGTCAAGCCATTTTCACAGATGATCTGCAACTCCTGCCACATATGTAAGTTAAGTAAATTTGCTGTTTCATTCTCCACATATGCTGCAGCCTTACTGAGGCATCGGCCACTTGTTTCAGGTATTCAAAGGAGAGGGCAGACAGCTGCCACTATCTTTTAAGTTTTGAGATCTTTTGTTTTACACAGAATGTGCTTCAGTATACAGAATGGTGAGTTTTCATAAAGGACTCACTTATCGTTATGACGCTCACTCATTGTCTGCAAAATGACTATGTCCTCCGAGTACACTGTCAGGAGCTCTACTGAATTTGAAAGAACTGAGTGCCAGGTGTGGGAGAAGATGCTTAAAGCACAAGGCCAAAATGACAGTAACAGGCAGGTGGCTTGGGCCACAGGTTCTGTCTGGCCCGGGACATGACCCAGCCTCACAGCATGTCAGCTCCATTCCTTCCCATGGAGGAAGGCAGCTGGACCACAACAAATGCAGGGTGTGCTTTGCTGCCCAGGGAGCCTGCAGAGAGGCTTCCTTAGTTCTGTGAAATTCGAGGCTGTAGGAGAGGGGAAGGGACACAGGAATAGGATGGAGACTGAGTCCCAGCAGAGAGACATCTGTGACCCACCCGTTCCTGCAGGAGAGCTCTCAGCAGAGGCAGCCAGGGAGAGTTCTGTCTTTGATTTATTATAGCCTGGCAGTATTTTTTTGATGTTGAGGTCTTTGGTTTACATCACGGAAGCATCTCTTTCCTTCCCCTACTTTCAAGCTTCCTGTCAGTGTACTTAAAATGTATCTCTTTTCCAAACATGACACTGACTCTAACATGCTGACTTTGTTAAGTGCAGTGTGTAGTTCACAACATTACACACACACACACACACACACACACACACACACACACACAACTACCATCTTACATCTGATTTTCCATTTGTCTCCTTCACTTTATCCCTTTTGGTTTCCATTTTGTCAAGCTTTAAATTAATTTGCTATTTGTTACTATCCCACTTTTTATACTTATAGTTTTGATTTTTACAATGCATTTAATCTTTTTTTCATTTTAAGGAGAATAAAAATAATAAAATGATACAGAATTTCAAAATACAATGATAGAAAATTAACAACAGTTATTATATTGCATATTATTGTCTTCAAAATAGTTGTTCAGATTACCACATACAGGCTTGTACAACTGATCAAACAATGTAAGCACTATCTTTCCTCTCAATGAACTAAGACAATGTGCAGTATAGTTATCTTAGCTACCTGGTTTACACGTATACCTTTTTTTCCTTTGTTACCCCTTTCCATCTTCCACTTGTTCTTTCCTTTTGAGCAATTTCTTTCCCTTTTCCAGTATCTATTGTACCTTTTGGATCTTACTTATTCTTACAGTTTCTTATGCTAGGGACACATTATAATGTTTACATATGCAAATTTCATTTATTTTGCTTATGAATATGGTCTCTAGTTGTATCCATGTACCTTAAAAATGAGTTTATTTTTCTTTATAGCTGAGTGTACTCCACTGCATAAAAATACCAGTTTGTTATTCATTCCTTGGTTTATGGGCTTTTGTATTGTTTCTAAGACTTAGTTCTTACAAATTGTGCTGCTATACACAAGGGTGCACTTATAGCACTGTGGTAAGATGTTTGTGGAAATACAGCCTCAGAAGAATAGCTATGTCAAATGGGACCTCTATTCCTAGTTTTGTGAGGAATTTCCACCTTGATTTCCACAGTGGTAGTACCAGTCCATCCTCCCACCAACAGGGGAGAAGGGTTCCTTCTTTCCCACTAGCATTTGTTATTGGTTGATTTCTTGATGTTAGTCATTCTCTTTGGAGTGAGGTGGAATCTCAGTATCATTTTAATTTGCATTTCTCAAATGACCAGTGATATTGAACATTTTTTCATATATTTATTTGCCATTTGTATTTCTTCATCTGAGAAATGTATATTCATATCATATGCCCATTTTTGGATTGAATCTTTGAATTTAGGAGTCTGATATCTTCAATTCTTTATATATTCTATATAGAAATCTTTGTCGGAAGGATAGTTGGCTAAAAGTTTTTCCCACTCTATGGATCTTCTATTCACTTGTTTGGTGATTTCTTTCCATGTGAAAAAACTTTTAATAAGATGAGATCCCAGTTGTTGATTCTTTGAAGTAGTTCCCATGAAGTTTGTGTTTTGTTCGTGAACTCTCTGTGTACCACTATGCCTTTAAGATTTTTACTTATTTTCTCTTCCAGCAGATTTAGTGTTTCTGATTTAATATTTAGATCTTTGATTGATTTTTATTTTAGTTTCATGTATGATGATAGACATGGATCTAGTTTTAGTCTTTGGCATGTGGAAAGCCAGTTTTTCCAGCACCATTTTTAAAAGAAGCTATCTTTCTTGTAATGAATGTGTTTGGCATCTTTGTCAAAGATAAAAGGGGCTGTGTTTCTTTGTGGTTTCATCTGTATATTTTGTTGCACTGATTCTCAGGTCTATTTTTGCCAGTACTATGTTGATTTTATCACAGTGGCTTTGTAGTATAATTTCAATTCAGGGACTGTGATGCCTCTTATCTTGCATATGTTATCCTGGATTGCCTTTGCTGTTCTAGGTATTTTCTCTTTCCAAATGAATTTTAGGAATGTTTTTTCTAGATCTGTAAGGTATGATAAAAGTATTTTGATCAGGATTGCATTTAACCTGTGTAAAAGCTTTGAAAGTATGACCGTTTTTACAATGTTGGTTTTTCCTACTCAAGAGCAAAGGATATCTTTCCATTTTTAGATATCCTCTTTGATTTCTTTTTTTTAGAGTCCTATAATTTTAAATGTATAAATCATTTACTTCCTTTGCTAGCTTGATTCCTAAGTATTTCAATGTTCTGTGAAGGGTGTCATTTTCCTAAATTCTCTCTCAGGCAGTTTGTTGTTTGTGTACAGGAATACTATTGATTTTTGAGTGTTCACTTTGCATTCAGCTACACTACTGGATTTCATAATTAAATCTAGAAGTCTATTGGTGGAGTTTTTGGGTCTTCTATGTAGACTATCATGTCCTCTGTGAATAATGATAATTTCACTTCTTTCTTTCCTATCCTTATTCCTTTTATTTCTCTTCCTTGTTTAATTCCTCTTGCTAATGTTTCCAGAACTATATTGAATAGAAGTAGTGAGAGTGGGCATCCTTGTCTTGATCCTAATTTTGGTTGAAATCTTTCAGTTTTTGTCCATTTAGTATGATGTTGACTTTTAGTTTGTCTTAGATGGCTTTTATCACATTGAGGTGGAGATGATCTATTATGATTTTCTCTGAGATCTTGACTATTATATGTCTGGGTGTAGATTTACTTTGATTATGGTTAACTAGAGTCCAATATTCCTCACTATCTGTATTTCAAATTTTTTTTCATGCTCAGGAAAATTTCACTATTACTTCTACAAATAGAAGTTTTATGTCATTTGTGTGGACTCCAAATTTTTTATTGACACCTATCAATATTATATTGTTTTTCTTTGCATCATCTAGCAGTTGTTGAATTGTTATTTACTGATTTCTTGTTATTTTTAAGAGAACATTCCTTTTGTGATAGCTAGGTGTAGTCATGTCTTAAAGATCTGAAAGTCTATCTTCAGTTCATTCAAGTAGTTTTTCCAGCTTTCAGTAGAATTTTTAATTTCCTGGATATCATTTGAATATATTTCATGCACTATATAATTTTACCTATATTTTTAATTGCAGATTTCCATCATTTTCCTATGCTTCTCTATTTTTTAATCTAAGTCTTCTTTAGATGTACTCAACAAATCTATCATTATTATTGTTATTTCTTTTCTTACCTGACAGATTATTTCTGATCTGATTTCCCCTTCACGCAGCCACATGGAGTTGTTTCTTTGCTTCAGTTGCTAACATTTCAGAAAATTCAGGTGTTTGACTTCCAATGTATTTTGTGTTGATATTTTCTGGACTTGTTCTGGGTGGGCTGGAGGTCCAAGGTTGTGTTTTGCTTATTTGTCTTGACATTTTCTCTTTTATAAAAGCTTATTTTGTTTTCCATGATGTTCTCTGAGTTTTAGTGTCAGGTAGCAATATCACTAATATCAAGGCCTCCCTAAGAAAATTCTGCTCTTACAGGATATCTTCTATGTGTAGGATTCTTGGTTTGTGTCAGTTCCAAGATCCTACCTTTCCAATTAACCAAGAGTGGGATGTCAGTTTCTGTTTGGCTCAGTGACCAGGCTTTTGATGCAGGGCTCCACTGAGGTTGTTACCCCAGATCTTCTCAATATTGTTACACAAGGGAGAACAACTGATTACAATCCATGTAACCTTCTAGCTACAGTAGTACAATTAGCAATAATGATAATACCAAGCACAATTTAGAAATTGACAAACTGTGGTAACGATTAAATTTGTATTTTACACCACAGGAGGAAAACCTATATAAATCATATTATTAGGGGTTTGTATTCAAAGTGTCTCCCCTTAGTAGAGTGGATTTACACAGGATTCATCTGGATGATCTGGTTGCTGAGTCCAGGCTCTTCTTGCGCTGGCTGCCTGTGATGTGCCTGTAGTGGAGTGGGCCAGGCACCTGAGTTCCTCCAGGTGAAGGTTCCAAGGATGGCAGAGAGGTGATGAGCAAAGTGTCTCCCCTTCTGCATGGCTCACTGAGCTTCCTGGGGAGGGGGCAGACAGGCAGTCAACATTTAACCTTTTCTTTGAAAAAAGCTCTAGAAATCACAACATTGATCCCTGACATATTGTCGTCTACTATGATAAATTTTATTATTATGTCTTTTAGAAAAATGGTTTCTATTATCTTCCTGGTTCTATTTGTTCATTTTATCTTTGTTTGCCAGCATTCTTTCTACAATTTGTGTAAACACGTTACTTTTTACTTCTTCTGCTAACAAATGCCATGCTTTGTGAACATGATGTGTTGTGCCCACTTTGGAAAAAATCTTTGTGTCATTATTAAATATTATTCACTATATATAGTGCCCTCTCATCTAATTCAAGAACACATCTTCTGTTTCATATAACACATACTAAAACTGTATTAATATGGTTTTAAAGTCTACTACCATAATCCTAATTTCTATAATTTCTGAGCAGCAGTTTTATATATTCTAATTATCTGATGTGCTGCTTGGACTATATACTAGAGTGAATAAATAAATATTAAGAAAAACTAGATTTATGTTAACTCACTGTTTCAGAAGCTTCAGTCCATGGTTGCTTGTCCTCATTGCTTTGGTTTGGTGGCAGAGGATCTCTGCTCACATCAAGGTGATCAAGAATAAAAGGTGACACAGGAAGAAGTTGAAGTCCCAAAGCCTGGACGTCCACCCACTAGGCTGTGAGTCCTAGTTTTCTCCACAGGTTGGCAATTAAACTTCCAACCTAGGGAGCTGCAGGAGGTGTTAAGCTTAGAACCCAGTTTCCTCAAAGCATTCTCCCCTTTCCTTCAGCCTTTTCACATACTTCAACAAGACAATCACAATTCTTTTAAATTAGTTAATATGTGATTCTAAATTTCCTTATAAACTGCTTCATATTGATTACCTACTTTCTAGATTTTGGAAAATCATATTGCACTTGTTATTTTATTACATAGAAATCACTTTGTTTAAAATGATAGAGGATCAAATGATGATATTTTCCATGATATTCAAAAGGAATCATTATGCTAGTCATATGTGCAATATTTAATCAGTCTGCTAAGCTAAATCTTTGCTGATTTATCTGTCAGAATTAAACAGCTTTACTCTGAGAATAACCACTGAATCCTTTGGATCCTCAACTTTTTGCCTAAAATTTTGCTGATCTCCTTGTTTCTCTGCTTTGCCCATGCCTAGTTCTGTATTGGAAGTCAATATCTCCTGCCCACATCCATATGAACAAATCTCTCAGTGGTGAAATTTTGCATAACCAATTATCTCTGTTAGTTTTCCCTCCTCTAAGTTTATGACATATACAATCTTCAATGATTTCATATTTACCAATGTCTTTAAGCCAAATATTCTATGCTTTATTCAGCATTTCATTTTGTTGACTAGAATGCTGTAAACTAATTTCTGTCATCTGGTAATTAAGTCACTCATCTAAGAAAATTTCTGAAGCCCAATTTTGGAGCCAAATTTTCCCTTCTACCTGAACTGAAACCCTTTACATGATATTGGGAGAAAGACACAAATTACTGTATTTGAAAATCATTTGAATGATTTTTGTTACAAAAAAACCTTGATTAATAGACCACATAGGATTACCACTGAAATATGTTCTGAAAAGGGTGTCATCAGGTTTAGAAATTCCCAAGATATTCAGCAGCAAACCATGAGAGGGGATTAGAGTGGAATATGATTTCAAGTCCTTGTACTGTATCATCTTCCACATTCCAACAAGTAACAGTTAAAAATAAACAGAAAAAAAAACTAAATCCTTTGCTCTTTAAAATGGAATCTCTCCTAGAAGATAAAGGTTAACCTCATTAGATTTTATTGTCAAGCAGTAGCAACATGACTTTTAGAGTCCTACCTCTTGGAAAAACATCAGAATATGTAAAGATCTTTCTTATCTTCTTAGTAATTTTATTAACATTATTTTAGTTTTTTGTTTCTAATTTCTTGTAACATCTGCTGTGCTGGATTCTATATTGTTAGTAAAGTAAATGTGTATAATTTTATACTTATATGGAAATTAGAGATCAAAGTCACATTTATGTTCAGATAATGGTAGAAAGTGACAGCCTGAACTGCAGGTGTAATAAAAACATCAATCTTAGGCTATCTGTGCATATATGCTGAAGCATTCCTTTCAAAGAGTATACTAAAAATGGGTTATGCACTTACCTACCTGCTAAGGATCTGTTCTTCATTACAGTCCTCAGCCATTGACTGGATAACCTTGAATTAAATGTGTTTGTGCTCATAATCAAAGTTTTATTCCTTGCCAACTTTGTGGGGCCATATTACACCTTTCATTTCTTCTCCAAAACTAAAATAAGACTTATTTCCAAACAACTAATATACATGTCATTATTCTGCCTTATTTTGCCCCTAAAGAACTCTTTTTCTCCACCCATCCCTTTGTTTACTCCCTCTTTCATTCAGTCCCTCTTCCTCCCTCTTATAATGTATTCCCCATCTCTCTCATTTCCCATAGCTATAGACACAGCTGGGTTTTTCTCCAAACTTTTGGAAGCAGAAGGAAATTTCACTTCAGTGTCTAATTCCAGAATAGGCCTCAGCTATTGATGTCAGGAAGGAAGCAGAAGGAGAACTCACAGCCCCACTTTCCCGCAAAGACACCCAAATGCAGTGGTGAATAGGCCAGTTTGTCTGATGAGAATCCTGGAAAGGAAGTCAGAGGACTTTGGACTCTATCTCTGTAGAAAACCAATGTCATCAAAGCTGGCAGGTGATTTCGGGACACTCACACATCATCCTCCCTTATCCTGTGTTCCAGCTGAGGCAATGGAGGAAAACAAGCCCCAGATTCAGCATCACACAGGGGAAGAAAGGAACTTAGTAGCTGGTTTCCAATGCTCCCTATAACTGTGAGCTCTTGCATAAAACCACCTTTTTGTTTTGGGGAACATAAGGTTGGACCGAAAAATAAACAGCTTTCAAAACCAAAAATGCCAGCCTCAGACACCTGGCCTTCCCTGCCTCACAGACAAGCTCCCAGCAAGGGAAGAGTGAGGTGCAGGAAGGCTGCAGAATCTGGCCCTGCTCTGAGGCAGGAATCCAAGGATGTCAGGGAAAACATCCTCCCTCACCTGCCTCACAGCCTGGGCAGGATGTGGACTACCCCAGGTGCTTGAGGACCCCTCAGACTGCAGCAGCTGGACAGCGGGCCACTGCTCCAGACTGAGTACAGTGTAGACAGGTCCTTAGCCAATTTCAGCCAGGGACCAGCATAGGGTACATCAGTATTGGGGTCTGGTAATATCCCCAATCTCCCAAATGAGTGTAGAGCAAAGGCTTAAATAAATGAGACAAGTGGTATGATTTTAGGGCTCCAGGAGGGTCAAAATCCTATAGCAGAGCTCAAGACCTTGAGGGCTGAGAAAAAGAGCTTCTCTGGGCAGCCCATATTTATTAGGTTTTCAGACAAAGAGAGTAGATACTGAGTAGGGCAAGGGAACTAAGCAGGACCTTGAGGGTCACTTAAAAGACTTCTGCATGTAGTAAATTATGTCAGTTTAGGAGAACAGCCTTATCTCCTTGATGACATTTATGGTAGGAGTATGACTATAGGAGTAATTCCTACAGCTGCAGTCTCTGTCTTCTTAACTGATATCTGAGCCAGATGTCCTTAGCTGTGACCTTATCTTGCCCTTTGAGGTATCTCTGGTATCACAGGCCACTACAGGCCTCAGCCAGGACCAGTGAGTGATTCATAGAGGTTCACTTACTGTGAGTCAGCTCCCATCACCAGGCAAGAGGCCGAGGCTTAGGACAGACTCAGATAAACATAGAAGACCAATTAGTTAACTTTAAATCCTACTCAGAGCTGCTTCATAGTGGTCTCCAACACATCAGGAAATCCACCCTCAGCCGTGGCTTCTGCTTCACTGCCTGGGTGGTACAAGAAGCATGGCGCAGAAAGCTCAGGCCCAGGAGGTGAGAAGCTGCGGCTGCCCGTGAGCCCGTGCAGCACAGGCGGCAGTAGTGGCAGACGCCTATGCTGAAGGGAGAAGAGGAGGAACACCTGTGCAGGAAAGCAGCACATGAAGGGGGAGAAAACAGCTGTGGGAGAGGCCTGAGAGGCCCCAGGATCTCCAGCCAAACAAAATTTGGAGCTGAATAATACAGCAACTGAATTTAAAAATTCATTAGAGTAGGGCACAGGAACTTGATCAGGCAGAAGACAGAATCCATGAAATCAATATAAGTTATTTTAAATTACTCCCTCAGGAAAAAGTATAAAGAGTGAAGAAGAGCGAGGAAACATGAGATTTCTAGGAAAATATCAAGTGGATACATTGTGCAGGTTCCAGGAAAAGAGCGAAAGCGTTAGAAGAAACATGAAAGAGAGAAGATCAGGCCTTCCCGGACCAGGGGGAAGAAGACACACATTAAAGGCTTCTGAAGCCTGATGCTCCTCTGGGTGGACACAGAGGGGAAGGCCCTGGGTCACGGCACCATCAGAGATTCAAACGTGAATTACAGAGAGAGTTCTGCAGAAGCAAGGAAAATGACAAAACCCCCCGCGTGCCTTGGATGCCCCTCTGTGTGACTGGGCTCCTTCATCAGTGTTTTGGGGGAAAAAAAATCCCATCTACTAAAGGAATTCACCTCAGGAAATTGTTCTCACAAGTGAGATGCAAAATGAAGATTTTCTGAGATACACAGAAGCTGAGGGAAGGTCCTGCACGCAAAGCCTCAGTTATAGTAAGTGATTCCGAAAAGATGCAAAAAGCTCCATAACCCACATTCTCACTGCCAGTAAATGCTTCACAGTTTTTCTCATTCTTTGAAGACATTCCCGAAGGCTGATACATGCAACTCAAAGAGGTGAAAGAAAATATCTCCTAATGTGAAACAACATAAGCAGGAAGACAATCTTTGACAAGAAAATAAAAGCGTGGCCAGGAAGAAAAAGTTAATGGTAATCCCACACTAAAATTCCTTTTTAATGTGTTTCGGAAGAAAATAGGGATTCCAAAAGGAAAATTGAAATTTAAGGAAGAATGTTGTAAAAAAGTGAATTCAACATTGTGGTGAGAATAAATAACCAGAATTGGTAAAGTATCAATATTATCTATTTACAACTGCAAAAATGAAAGACAACAGAAATACAGAAAATACTGCAAATAGAGACACTAGGAATCAGAGCAGTCTAATATCTGGCTGTTTGGAGGAGGACAGATTCCTGATTAGAGTTACATATGGTTCATGTGACTACTCCTCTTTAAATTGCTAGAGTGATTCTAAAGTTGCAAGAAGGACCATGTTAACTTACACAAAATAAAAGTGCGATAAAGAAAAATTTGTACTTAGTTGCTAAAGAACTATGAATAGAGAAATAAGAATAAATTACCAAAATATGATTGTGGAATTTATTGTAATAATATTGTAAACTACAGTGAATACAAATGAATTGAACTCTCCAAGAAAATATAAGTTAAATTAAATAATACAGGTACAAAATATCTGGAAATAAAAAAGGTATCAAATTATAAAGAAAATATGAACAAAAATGCAAAAATGAGTGAAGCTATATTACAGAAGATGAGCACTGTGTCAGAAACCATTAATGAAGAGGTCATTAGAAAATTTAATCACCTGTATCTAAAATATCTTAATTATCACACAGGCAATAAAATAATTTCAAAGTTCATAAGTTATACTTAAAGACAGGTGTGGTAAACTGACAAGTTTGGAAACCAGAGATGTTTAATTTTAAATTATTTATATTGATAATTAGGTACAAAAACCACAGCTATTCCTAGTATACCCAAGGGAATTAGAGTTAAATTTAAGATTAATAAGTTTAACAAAATCTCGATTCTGCCTGAGCACCAAAATTATATCAATAATTTAAACAAAAACTTCAGTCTATGTAGAGAGGCATAATTGTGGTACCAGAAGTAAGTAGATGCTCCCAGGCCTAAAGTATGGGGCACATTAAAGAGCCACAGGATCTGACCAGAAGGATTTTCTAGGGATCAAAACCAGAACAATTTGAGTAACAAATAATGCCGATTTGGAATGGAACCCAAAGTGTAAAACATCATGGTGATTTAAATTTAAAATCAATTAAAGGGAAGACAGACAAACAAGAAGATGTGAAAATATCTTTTGTGGGAAAGGGTATTTAGCCCCACATCATTCCTCAAAGGTGAGTTAGATCTCACACCTGAATTCTAAGAACAGATTAGAGAATAGCAGCGCAGTAAGTCTAGAACACAGAAATGTGGCCAACACTATCTCTAGTGATTCCTTGTTATTGCTGTTGTTTTTGTTTTTTAAATCCCTACCACTTCGGTTGTATTATATAAAGTACCACATGCCTGGGGGTGGCGGTGCACTCCAGAGGCCCAAGCATTCTGGGAGGCTGAGCTCAGCCTTCTCTCACCAATGCTTTCGTTAGAACCCTGACCTGCCCTCTTCAGCCACAGTAAGGACTGGAAAGGTAAGAGTATCTTAACACAATAATCCAATAAAATTATAGCTTTCCAAATCCTAGTTAACTTATAAGCTCAGTTAACCACAATGTGCGAATGTCAGACTGCAGCTAGTGTGACTTGACTACCCCTGTGGACTTACCTTTCCTACCGGTGGTTCTATGAGTTTGGTCATGCGATCTGAAGTTCAGTCCTTTAACATTGTTCAGCCAACCACCACCAGAATCAGAGGGCAAAGAGCATTTCCTAACACGGCCACTAAACACTGTGGAAATAGATTATTATTTTCATAAATATTTCACTACTGATAAATGTGTGGTATAACCACTGTGGAAATTCCACAAAAAAAATAGGATTGGAAGTCCCACTCAACCCAGCTTTACCCCTTCAGGGTATATTCCTAGAAGAATTGAAAACATCATACGATAGCAATGTATGGTCACCTAGGTTTGTAGCAGCACACTTCATAATAGCTAAATCTTGGAAGCAAACCAAATACCCATTGTCTTGGCTACTTTTCTCTAGTTGTTGAGACAAAGTACCTGACACACAAAATGAAGGAAGGAAAAGTTTATTTAGCTTACAGGTTTTGGAAGTTTCAGTCCACACTCAGCTGGCTTCAAGGCATGGTGGCACGGCTAAGGAGCAAACATTCTTGGAGTTTGCAAAAGCAAAGCAGAAAAGGGCAAAAAGAGAAAAGTGGAAAAAGCACACCTCTTTTCCTCCCTAATACTGCATTCTGTGTCCCCTCCCCTGTGTGGGTGCAGCACTCACACTGCCAATCCCAGCACTAGACAAAGAACCAATCACAAAGGCTACACTCAGTCACCTCCAAGACTGCATGAGGCTTTTGGGGAACACCCACACACAAACCATAACACTCACCAACTATGAAATGGATAAAAACATGTGTCATTGTTATATAACGCAATACTGCTCAGCTTTAAAGAAGAATAAACTTGATGTTTTTATAGGTAAATGGATGCAAATCGAGAACATATGCATAAGTGAAATAAAACAGACTTCCAACTATAAGCATCACATTGTTTCTCTAGTGTTAAAAACTGAAAGAGTAAGTAAGATCCAAAATGTGCAATAGATACTGTGAATGTGAAAGTGAAAGAGACTGCTCAAAAGGAAAGAAGGACTGGGATGAGGGGAAGGAGAAAAGAGAAGGGAAAAGATTGTATACATAAGTACTTATATAATATGACATCTATACTGCCAATTTCTATCATTTCATCAAAAACAGTGGTTTGTGCTATCATTGTTTGATAATTTTTTATGCCTATATCTTGTAATCTGAGTAATTACTTCAAAGTCAGTAATGAGCAGTAAATTAACCATTATTAATCTTCTATTATGTCTTTTTGAAATTCTGTATCAAAGTTTTTATTCTTTTTTGGTATTTAAAAAAATTAAAATCAGTTTAAATAAATATTCCATGATGGATTAATTGCCAGTGTAATGTTCAGTTTAAATATTCAGGTCAAGATCAATTAGAACTCACAAACTACAAAGCAGTGAAAGTCAAAACTCCATGAACAGAAACTGTATCTATATACCTACATGTCTATAACTATACATATGTAGGCATAAATATCAGAAATTTAGCACATAAAGATTAATACATACAATTTGGGAACCTCACCAAAAACCATAAAAAGAACAAACCAAATAAAAGAAAGCAACATCCAGAAACATGCACTGAAACAGAAATTAAATGAAGTGTGTTCAGAAAGGGAGTACTAAAGCAACTGATGAGAGAATACATCACCTTTTACCAATGGTTAAACTCCCTAGATTTTTAATCAGTGAAAACAAAAAGCATCAACTATTTTCATGAAGTCAAATAACAACAATTGTACTTTCACTTTATCAAATGCAAAGGCACAAGTCTTGCATGAAATATAGAGCATCTTTGTGTAAGGTGTTGGGGGCTGGATCTTAAATAGACCCCAAAAGCCCACTTTCCTGAAGCCTGGGCCTCTCCTGGATGGGTGTAAGGTTTGGAGGTTGGGGTGTAATGGGAGGAAGATTGGTCATTGGGGTTGGGCCTTGCAATCATGTTAGGGCCCTCCATTCTCCACTCCCTCTCTTCTTTGAGGCCCCATTCAGGGAGAAGGCCTCCTTTGCCACACACCTGCAGTAACCAAGTCTGACTTCCCGGGCACCAAGCAACCGGGGACTACAATCTCTGAAACCGTGAACCACAGTACACCTGTCAAATGAGTCACCTCTGGTAACTGTCATAGCCATGGAAGTTAACTAATACAAAAGGTAGCATTTTTAAAACTTGTTAAAAAATGAAAGGAATTGATCTGGAAAATGCATCAAAAAATGTAGGGATAGCAAGAGGTAAAATAACCTCTTGGAAGAATTACTGTGCTTTCAGTTTCTGCAAGACACTCTACACAATCCACTGCAGCAAATTCAATCCACAAAGTACGGATCAATCAAGCAATAATTGTTAACCCATGCGCAAATTATTTGATTAAAGTAATTACTAAAATACTAATAGAAAACCAACTTTTTGACAGGAATCATAAGATAAAAGATGTGTTGTTAGAAAATTTGGTTCTGGTCTAAGAGTTACAACAACATGAATCAAATGGTGAGTCTAAGAAGCATTTTCAGTGAGACTGCTGCATCCTCCTGGTGGGCACAACTGACACAAATGCTAGAAATGCTAATATTCAGTACTGAAATGTGCAGGTTTTTTTCTATTTATCTGAGCAATTTGTTTTGCAGTTATTGAAAAATAGGATCTAAGGCTAAATAAATAATAAAACATCCAAAGTAGTATCGGCAGTTCTTTTATGGTCATGCGTAGGGTTCCGAAGTCGCTTCCTACATGGGAAGCTCAGTGAGGAGGGGGGCTGCGGGGTGTGACCTTGCTCTGGGCCCTGCACAGGGCGAGGAGACCCGAAGCTGGCGGGCAAGGCTTTCCTTAGGGAGTATAAGCTGCTCTCCTGGCTCTCCACTGTCACCTTTGCTCACTCCGCAGAGTTAGTTTTCTAGTTCTCCGAGGACGAGGTGTCTAAATCACAGGCATGGTCCTCTTTCTTTCGCAGAGCCCTGGGAGCTGGGCGCTGCGGCATCGGGTCTGTGAGGCCAAGGAGCCCTGAGGCCGGGTCTCCCCGCAGGGCCTCACCTGAGCTCCCGCAGTCACCGCACTGCAGCACTGCCCCTCCTGTGGGAGGCTCAGGCCCTAAGGCTGCCTTGCTCTTCAAGTTAGTTGAGCGTGTTTCCCTGACAGTGGGTTAGACCATACATAGAAAACCCGGAGGAAAAACAGCCCGACCGGGATTTCTGCCTTCCATGTTTTTGCTGTTGAATTTCTCCTCTATCTTATCAGGTCACCAGTCCCACGTTTCTGATTTTCTTAAGAATTTTTCATTTGCAACAGCTGCTTTATCCTGGAGGAGCAAATTGCCATTCTTTGTGCCTCCTCCATTTCGGTGTCAACTGCAGCTCTGCTCGGAATCACTGTTCTAGGACTGTTGCAATTAGAATAATCAAACACACACACACACACACACACACACACACACACACACACACACACACCTGTTCAGATCGGCAGCATTCTGCACATGCCGACATATGTTTATAGGTTTTGATAGTTTCACATAATCCTTTGAATTCCTGTCCCCTCTGAATTCTCACGTGGGCCTCGCTCTTTTAGTCCACGGGAAGGGGCTCCAGGTTCCTCCTCACACCACCCGCTCCAGCCCTCCCCACCCAGCCGGGGCTGCTGACTCCACGCCTGTGACTTCTCACCCTGGTATTCAGGATTTCCCTCGGCTGATTTCACCCTAATCTCTACTTTTCATCACTCTTCCTCTGTTCTTAAACTTTCAGGAAAATACTCACTTCGCTAGTCTTGCACTTTTTCAGAGAAATCAAAGATGAAAAAATAGACACTTGACAAGAAGGGAAAGAGAAGATGGGTCTGGAGGTGAAACCTGAGACCAGGTATTATTATTA
The DNA here is from genome assembly GCF_034190915.1 of Cavia porcellus. Classification (NCBI taxonomy): domain Eukaryota; kingdom Metazoa; phylum Chordata; class Mammalia; order Rodentia; family Caviidae; genus Cavia; species Cavia porcellus. The sequence goes on from NW_026947497.1 coordinate 52,695,966, forward strand.
TTAATTTAATTTCTTTCTTCAGAGTTTTGTAGTACTTATCCCTGAGATTTTTCATATTTTGTTAGATTAATACATGTGTTACACTTTTTATGTGAATGTAAAGTGTGCTGTATTTTAAATTGCAAATTTATAATCATTTGTTGCTGATATTTGAGGAGTAATTGTCTACTGAATTGTGACCTGTGTCTGCTAAAAGTGACTGTTACTTCTATGTGATTGCCGTTGTGTTGGTAGTTGGTATTCACCCTTTGGAATTCTTTTAACAGGCAATTATACTGTCTGAAATAAACACAGCTTTATTTCTTTCTTCCCAGCCATCCCTGTTTTCTTTCCTTTTTCTTGTCATATTTCCTCATTTGACAATGACTTCCAGTGTGATGCTGAAGAAGTGTTTTGCTTTCTCTTTCCTATAAGAAGGAGAAAACATCTCATTCCACACAGATTTGTACACACTGATATATGAATAGTTTTGTAGAGATTTTATACAGCCGAAAAATTCTCATCTATCCTTGGTTTGCTGAAAGCCTTATAAAGAATTATTGAATTTTCTATCAAATATTTTTGAGTTTTGATATGATGACATATGATTTTCTTGGTTTACTCTTCTCTTTGTGTAATTTTGGATATTTGATCATTACATCAGGATTTTCTGCATGGAATAACTTCAATACTCCCTTTGAATAACTATTTTTATACATTTTAAGTGTGATTTTCTTTAAATGTATGAATTTTAACAATGTGCATGATGAATATTTTCATTCAATTTTCATTGTTTTAATATTAAAATAATATTAGTTGTAAGGAATAATTAAAAAATTGTACCTTATATTTTCTGAAGGAGACCACAGAGATTTGTTTCTTGAGTGCTGGTGAGAACGCATAAATGTGTCCACTTCATTGTATGCTCTGCTTTTGCGTGTTGAGTTATCAGTTACCACTGCTTAATAGACACGGGTCTAGTTCTATTATCTATTCTTATGTGCACTTTGTTGCAGTGTGTGTCTCAATGAATCAGCCCATTTTGCCAGATTATCAAGTCAGTAAAATTGTGCATGTTGTTAACCTTATGTCCCATAACCTTCTGGGATCTGCAGGTGGACCGCCTCCTTTTCTTTTCTTTTCTTTTCTTTTCTTTTCTCTTTTCTTTTCTTCTCTTATCTCCTCTTCTCTTTTCTTTCTTTCTATCTTTTAATCTTTCTTTCTTTGTTTCTTTTCATTACTTTTTTAAAAACAGGAATTGAATCTCATGCTTGCCAAGTGGTCACTTATACGCAGAGCTACATCCTCAGCCTCTCTCTCTCATTTCTGTTATTTTTTTTTTTTACTTGGTTTTCTTCTTTTATCTCCTGTTAGTACGGATAGAGTTTTATCCATTATATTGGTCTTTTCAAAGAACTATTTTTTTTGGTTTTCTTGATTCTTGATTTTCTCTGTTGATTTTCTATTTTCAACTTTACTCATATGTTAATTATTTATCTCTTTTGGTTAGTTTTGCATTTAATTTGCTATTACTTATCTAGTTTCCTAGGGCAAAAACTTACATTATGAATTTTAGACTTTCCTTATTTTCTAACGTGAGCATTCAGTCATTCAGTGCTGAGACGTTTTCTTCAATATGCATTTCACAAAAATCAGTAAGATCAATTTTTACTTCGTTCAAAATAGTCTTAAATTTCTTTTGAGGTTTCTTCTTTACTTAGTTTTTACTCAGGGCAGTGCTCCTTAGTATCTTAGTCTTTTACAATTGTCTGGGTGTGTTTAATTTTTATCTTGATTCCATTGTGCTCTGAGCGCAGACTTTGTGTGGCTCCTGTTTAAATCTGTTGAGGTGTGTCTTGTGTGCTGGCTTGGTGAATGTTCTATGTAAGCCTCCAGGACTGAAAGTGCTGCTGTCCTCAGCCTGAGCATCAGGTGAATGCCAGTGAGACTTCATTGATGGTGTTGCTCTGTGTAACTCTGTATTTACAGAGTTTTTACCTGCAGTGGTCACTGGGTTACTGACACAGCTTTGGTATGTGTTCAACTCTAATACTATGACACATGCTAAGAGAAAATATGATTCTGGCTTCTCTGTGAAGAGTCAATAGAATAATGAATGCTTCACAATAAGGGAGATAAAGAAATTTTGGTAATAGGGTTTTGGAACCCCTATATCTATGTCTGTGGTTAGAGAAATTGTGATGTAGAATATTGCTCATAAATTCTGGAATTGATACTGAAGGGACCTGCTGTTGGATGTGGTGTGAATATTTAGGGAGAGAATGCACAAGTCATGAGGAAGATAAAAATGATTCAAGAAGGTGAAATCATTTATCCTGCGTACTCTTAGACATATTTTGGGTCTTAGTCTCTCCCATTTGCATTTTCCCTCTGTTGGTGACTGGAATCCCTGTCCAGTCAGCCCAGTATACAGATGCAGTCTCCAGTGCTGATGGGGACACTGTGAATTGCAGAGGTGACTAAGGTGAAAGGAGGCTCCAAGCCAGTGAAACATGTGGAGCTGTCACTGGGGAAGAGAAAAGAAGTGTCTCCAGGCCTGAAGGACTTGGCCCTGTGAGCAGCAGACAAGGGCAGGTGCCTGGCAGGTACCTACACCTCCGAGGGAACCAAACTTGCTGACTCTTGGGCCCTGAGAAGGAAGCGTTCTCCTCTGTAAGCCACCAAGTGAGATGGTGGTTTCCATGACAACCTGGGGTGATTACTACATGGTGCCTACTGATTCAGTGTAAGTAGCTGCTTTTATAACTGTCCCTCAATTTTGTTAATTCTGCCAGAAGATGTTGGTGAAAAACCAATGGTTAGCATCTATGGGACACAGAATGATGAGGAAGCCAGAAGGTAAAAGGTCCACAGACTTAAGTAATTGCATTTAGAGAAACCAAATGAGTTAGGCAAAAGCCCAGGTCAGGTGCAAAGTCATTGTCTTCTGAACCTTGGTCATTAATGTGATTAAAGGAATCACTGCAGGAGTAAGGTTGGGATAAATCTCCCCAAGAACCAGTCAGCAGCAGAGTGAAGGAGAGGTCCAGAGGAAACTAGTTAACTATTAAATGAGAGTGGTAAACTTGAGCATTTCATAATCATGCATTTAAAATACAACTTTAAATGAAGGAAATTTTACCTTACTATTGTTGCCAGAAATCTATGCCAAAACAATATTGGCACTCAACTTAATAACTGAACAAATTGTAAAATTTTATTATCACCTAATTGCATTAAATTTAAGGTTAACATTTTCTCTATTGCTTTTAATTTTTGGATAAATTCCTACCAAAACTTTACTATAATAACTGTATTTAGTTTATACTTGGGCTTGTTCAAAATAGCATTTTAAAGCTTCAATTTTTTATTAATGACAAAATGTGCTAAGGGCTGGGATTTAGCTCAGCGGCATAAGTGCCTGCTTGCAAACATGAGGTCATGAGTTCAATCTCTAGTACCAAAAAAAAAAAAAAAAAGGTGCATGATATTTGAAAGTCTGCACCTTGCTTCTCTCCAGACATTATATATATATATATATATATATATATATATATATATATATATATATATATATAATATGCATTAAATGCTTAGAATTACAAGGCTACTTGAGGCCCAAACAGAGTTATTAATATTTATTTTATATACTTTTTTTGTCTTTTTCTTTTTTATGGGTACCGGGGATCAAGCTCACGACTGCCTGCTTGCAAGGCAGGTGCTTCTGCCGCTGAGCTAAATCCACAGCCCCAATATTTATTTTAAATAATAATTTTTGGGACTGGGGCTGCTCAGTGGCAGAAGCACCTGCCTGGCAATTGCAAGGTCATGAGTTTGATCCCTAGCACCAAAAAAAAGGGAATTAAAAATTAATTTTTATTTTACATATATATTTATATATATGTTAGATTTACTTATAAGTTTATATATCTTTAAGTAAACATGATTTTTATATAAATCAGTATTTTTATTTCTTCAACTATATTGGGAAAGGACCAGGAATTTGGCTCAGTGGCACAAGTGCCTGCCTGGCAAGCACTTGGTCATGAGTTTGATCCTTGGTACAAAAGGGAAAAAAGAGTCTATATTGGGAATCGCAGGCTAACAAGAGCTACTGATTGGTCACTTACATTATTTTACAGTTACTAAGCCTGGTGCCACTGTTAAGCATAGTCGTTTTTTTCTGAGGCTGTTGGGCAAGTACTGAATAGGATAATTGAAAATTTACTGTTTAATACAATCTAATTATTCTCCGCTCTAACACTGAAGATACTTCACTTTTGCCACTTTTAGTAAATAATTTGTCTACAGATTATTAGATACAAAAATGTTATATGTATATATTTAAATTACTCTTAAAATACTTCTGAGATATACCAATAAAACTATCAAATATAGCTTTAAATGTTTATGAAAATATTTTTACACTTACACTTAGTCTTATTTTCTACACAAATTTTATTGAAACAAACAGTGTCTTAGATGCCAGAAGGCACTGCTATTTTCATAGTATTTAGAAAAAATGATTTCAAAGCATCCGATGAAATTGTGGTATCCATTACAAAATTGTCTTCATTTTACAGATGCTAATATGTGAAAAATTGAGTTCTACAATTGATAACTACATTTTCTTTAATAACAAACATTATAAGATATATACATATATCTAGAGCTTTAAACAATGTTTAATTAATTTCTGAAAGAGTTTTTTTATAATATTCTTCATGAAGTGATATACACAGCTTCATATTTATAATAATGCAGATTTTTCCAAAAAATGAATTTGAATAATCTTCTTGGTAAATGCTTTATGGGGAAGTTTGTATCTCTCATAGAAAAAATTGTGTAATTAATATGTACCTCACATTTTACTTAGGATATAGAAAGCATGGAATTACTTAATAAAAACTATTGAAATCCAGTATGTGTGCTACATGGAAAATTATGATTTTCAGCTTGATGTATTACTTGGGTTTAGTAACTGATTTTTATACTTTCTTATGCACACTGATAAATGATATTATCTAGATTTTCTGTCCTTCTAATTTCCATTTCACTGAATCAAAAGTGTGTCCTAAAAATAACACCTTTGAATATTTTTATTTTAATTACTAGAGATCTAATATTCCTTTTAGTTGACAGGCTATACTGAATTTCTGATGTTATTTTTCTGTCTGGCAAGTAGTGAATCACTGAATAATCTAGTTGTTGCCAATTTGCTGAATGAAAGTGGGAATTAAGGAAGCTCTGGGGTAAAGATAATATTTGCTCACCCATCTGCATGTAAGCAGGGCATTTCCTCCACTCACGCCCCTTTCCTGGCATCTACACTGCAGTTACATAAATTACATAAATAAAAGTGCATCCATGTTTACATCTCAGACAGTCCCAGGGAAATGGTAACAGTGGAATTTTGTCTTCATGTAGAACTCCTTTTATATTCTTTAATAAACCCATTGCCTGGAAGGAAGCACAGTTAATGCTTTTGAACTAACTTTTCAAACACTCTTATACCAGTGGGCAAACTGAGAAAGTCAGAGCAGATTACAAATGTTTATTACAGCCAAACTTTGCACTAACACAAGCTCTAAACATGTATAAATGAATAAAAATTCCCCGCAATTTCCAACTAGAATAATGTTCTGATTTAATGGGAATCCAACTGAATAGAATTCCTCTCTCAGAGTTACTGAAGAATTCTAATGCAAGGGAAATTTCTCCAAATGTAACCAATGGAGTGGAAACACATACCCGCGATGTGTTCCGTTGTCCTCCTTTCACCTAATTTTCCCTCCTTGTCTTCCAGAGAATCCACTATCAGCATTGGCATTCCATTCCCTAGTAACAAATAAGTTTACTGCAAAGAAATGAAGATAGATAGATGGGTACACAGGCAATAAATACGTAGGAGAGAGAGAAACAGTCATTAAGCCATCTTAAAATAATGAAGTACTTGAGCAGCTAGCGTGGCTCCTTTCATACGGGAAAGGAACACAGCAGCAGCTCCCTAGCATGGCCAGCAGGGGTTAGCAGTGGCCCTGACATACACAGAGAGCAGAGAAAATGGACCAGCCTCACCAGGGCCAAGCGTTCTTTCCATTATTACCAAATAAGGAACATAAAGCAAATAAGCAGACATAAATATGAAGACAGACATAACATTCAGTTAGCTGATATCTAGATATAATTACTATCCATCTAAATATTGAAAATGACTTTATTTGTATGTTGAGAAAGAAATTCCATCCATCAGGAGTCTTATTCCAAAAAAAACCTGTCACCTAAGGACAAGCACAAGTAACCTCACCTGGTCAGCACAGACTTCCAGTGGAGCAAACCTGGAGGATGTACACTTAACGTGCAGTGATAGCCCAACTTCATATTAGACAGAAATAGTGTGAGATACTGTTCTGCAGTTACTCAGTCAGGGCTGAGCTCCTTGGTTTATTATTTCAACACATATTTGCACACTTTGCTTAAGCAATTGACTGTTTATGCTGTCTGTGGGTCATTTTCTCTAATATGCATGTAAATTAATTTCTAATAAAAATATTTGTACTTACAATAATGAATAACATATACATAGATAGCTTACTAGACATAAAATATATAAATTTTGAATGAAATTCAAGTGAATTTTTCTCTCAAGAAACCACCAACATGTACCAAATGTTTAAAAGTTGTCTCGGAGAGGGAGAAGATTTCTTCAGTTCTATCCAATATAGGTGGAGAAAAATTTGTACAAATGGATTATTTTTTGGCCAGAGTAATGGGATATTTAAAAGTAAATTTCTCTCAGTTTTTAGCTAATTCGTTTGTTACTATTTTCTCTCCATCTTCCAACTCCTTATTCCGAGTTTAGGTAAGATAGAACTTATAGGAGGTGCCAGTGGTGTAAGCTGCTACTCTGGTATATAGTTTTCCAGGAAACATTCAAAGTCATTTGTTACTGAAGACATATTAAGATTTATAAATGGGAATAAAAATGAGGTACTATGCTGCACCCTTAAAGTATCCCAACTCTAAATACAGATAACACCAAGGATTTGCAAGGGTGCAGACCAGCTGTAATTCTCACCCAATGCTAGTGGAGATGTAAAAAGCTACAACCTTCTTGGAAACAGTAGCATAGGTGCACCCCACCTCTCAGGAAGTCAGCTCACCCAGCACAGGGAAAGCACAGGTCTGTCCTCAGGCTTGTGATTAGAGAGTGCTCACTGAAAATCTGCACCCCACCCCCATTGACCAAAACTAGAAACAACCGGACCTTGAGTCAGCTTAGCATATTTACAGAGACCAGTAATACTCAGCATGAAAGCGCCTGAGCAGTTCCACGCAGCAAACGTGACTTCTCTTCCACTGGTGAGAGAAGGGGGCTCGTGAATAGGAAGCAACACAGGAAGTGCAGACCATTTCAGTGCATGCGGTTTTCACAGCAGGAGTGAGCCACACGGAACAGAGAGCACATCTCTGGCAGGTCACCAGCGTCTGCTCTCTGCAAACCAGAGTGCAGGACCGCACAGGCAGCAGATCCCAGGGTACCCTGGGCACAGCTGTTGTGGTGGAGGGGAGCAGATGAAAGGAACATCATTTTGCGGAGAAGCCAAGCTAACCTCTCCTGCAGACCAGGGGTGCAGAGCAGGTGTGTGTGAAAGGGTGCAAAGCAGACCTAGGGTGCAGTGCGCATGGGTCAGGGTCCCACTCGCCCCCTGGGACTAATACTGCCTTTACCCAGCCTGAGATCACACACCTTAGGAGGAAAAGGCCAATTTCCTTCCCCAAAGGGTTTCAGCATCACTCTCTTCTCTCTTGGAAAGATTACACTTTCCTGGCTGGGTCATTAGCATTATTCATCTTTAGCTTAAATGCCACCAGCTCGGAAGCCTTCCTGCTGGTATAATCAAGCAGTGTCCCTTGGACACCGTCTGCCAAAGAGCAGCTCATTTCACTGTCTGAAAACTTTCCATTTATTCACACTGAATCTGCTGCACGGCTCCCGATGGAAGCTTAAATTGAAATCTCTAACCCTTTGGATCGCATCTGGGTTTATCAAAACCCCAGTAGTAAACAGAGTCAGAAAGGAGGACTCTGCTAGAGAGCAGGTCCACAAGAAATGACTACATGCATAAAGAAAAAGATACTTGAAAAATCAAATGTGATGACCTTTTCATGAATACCAGAGATGATGCAGATTGAGAGGGCTGATGAAGTTTGCCAGGCGAAGTTTCCTGGAGGAATCTAGAAGGGAAGTTCACAGGCTGGACAATGGCCCAGGGAGCCCTCCATCCCGCTCTCCAGAACTTGTGGACAGGTCTTCTTCGGTGGTTAAAGAAACTGTCAAAGGCGATTAAGCAAACAGCTGGAGATGGGGAGGTTGCCCTAGACTCTAGATGTCCAGTGTAAGCACGGGGATGCTTAGGAAGCCCGGGAGGAGCAGAGGATGGAAGACAGGGCCGAGGAACAAAGAAAACTTCTGGACACTGGAAAGCACTTAGATTCTGCCCTGATGGGTCCCTAGGAATGATGTCCTATGTGTTCATTCCAAAATTCCTGACCTCCATGACTAAATTCAAATAAACATTTAGGTGACCAGTTTTGTCATAATCTGTTATGTTAACAATAAGGAAATCTATCCAGTAAGTGACGGGTGAAGGTAGAGAGACTGAATCCATGGTTTAAAACATCCGAAGAGATCTCTTGATGATAAACTTGATCCCTCAGACATGGGATGCAATTCCTATATTATATAAATGAAATGCACACTTGCATGCAGGCAGTTTACAGCCTCATTACATAATAATTCTTAGAAGAGAGTGAAATGGTAATTTTAGTAACCATGTATTTGTATGTGACCTAATATATTTAAAGTCAAAATGATTTTCTGCCTTGGTTTCCACCTTCAGTCATTATCCTTTAAAGGACACATCAGTGTCTCTCAGAAACCCCACCTTCTGTCCTCGGATGCCCCAGCACTTCCTGCGAGAGCCGAAGTCAGGTCCAGAGAGGGCCACGGAAGCAGAGTCCCACTTGCGGAGCATTTTTATTTGTTTGCCATTGAAACTATAGCTCCTAAATCAGCCACATCCACGGCCCTGAGCACTCAGTGCAGAATCCTCTGCAGACCAGTGGTGTGATTAGTTACTCCAAGCAGCCTGGAGGCACAGCAAATTGTGAAGAACATTCGTTTGTCTCAGTCAACAAAACTTTGAAATATGAAAAGGAGCTTTTTTTTAAAATCGGTACCAGGGATCGAACTCATAGCTGCCTACTTGCAAGGCAGGCATTTATGCCACTGAGCTAAATCCCCAGCCCCTGGGGGAGCTTATTTTCTAAGAAATGAAAACGATGTTAGGTCACGAATTCAAATCCCATGCTGTTTAGCCAGGAGGTCCTTATGCTGTGGTCTTTCTTATTTCTTTTTTTCTTTTCTCTGTTTTCTGTAGTCCTAATAATCTTACTTTTAATTCTTTATTTTTCAAAATTGACGTGCACCTTTAAGTCTGAAACTGCTCAAGGTTTACCCTCAGATGTGTTCTTTCTGAGTGTGATGCAGGTTGCACTCACCGGGCCTGCAGGCAGGGCCCCAGCAGGGCTGGGCAGGGTAGGAGCTCGCTGCCCTGGGAACAAGCTCTGCAGAGCCTCTGCCTGGAGCAGCAGCAGTCTCCGGGTCTCACTCCTGGGGGCTGAGAGGTCCACAAGTGCTTCCTCTCTGTCTCAAGTCCTAGTGGAAGGAACCGCGGGAGAAGGATTGTGAAGATACCGATAGGGACCTGAGTATTAGCGAAAGAGTCAATCAAAAAATGTCCCCGTGTAAAATGGGGCGGCACAGTGGACACAGCTGGTTTGTTGAATATATCGAGTTTTAAATTGAAGAACATTAACTTTGCTGCCAGCCTTGTTAATTTAAAACAATCGTACTGAAGAACTGATTACATTTTTTGCAAAATATGACATAAGACTTCCAAGTACTTCATGTGTAATAGTGATTAATATTATGAACAGAAACCAGAAGTAACGCTCTTTAGGGAAACCAGAAATAACACTGATCAGAAGTCAATCTAAGCCGCGTCCTTGTGCTATACTCCGTGGTGTCAGAAAACAAAAATCTCATAGTCAGAACACAGAATTTAAAAATACAGCCATTAAAAAGAGAATTAGAAAACAGATTTCTAAGAAGCAAATGGTAATTTTATTATAACTGTGCCTGTGATTTTTTATGTATTAAGAAAAATATACAAATATTCTTCAGGGGTAATTTATTTATTTTAAGCATATAAACCTTGTTTATAGCACAATAATGCACTAGCATTAGAAATTCTATGAAAATCTTAATAAAAACTAGTATATATTCTATACCATTTATATTCCCTACAGCTAATTGTACTTTTTATACTCTGAGCTTTCCATCCTAACAATTCTAATCTGTCATGGGAATGTACCCTGCATGGTGCCATTCCTTATGTGTCAAAGTGAAGGTAATCACACAAGAAACATATTCAGAATATGCCATCGTTTTTGTTATTGCTTAATGCACTGAGAGAAAAGGCATTATATGCACAATGAAGAGACAGGGATAGATCTCAAATAAATTTACATTTTTTTCCTCTAAAATGAAAGCAAACAAAAACAATTAGCTAGATTTGGAAAACTTGATTTTTCCACACTATGAATGAGAAATTAAAACCAAATGACTTAAAATCAACAGTCATATATGAGGAAAATCACATTTTAAATAGTGTCAAAATAGATAGAAATGAGATTACAGAAGAAGATAATCCAAATAAAAATGAATAGATGACTGACAGATTACATGGGAAGTCAGAAAACGCATGGCTGTTTTGAGCAAAATCATTGCACAGATGGTAAAGCACTGTTAAAAAATAGCAGTAAGTGTTGAGACCAGGTGCAACATGAGACACAACTGGCTACGTCAGAAAAACAAGCCATCATTTTATACCAACTTGCAACTCTATAAGACACTGGCTTGCTCGCTGTGTAACACACAAGATGATGGCTGGGTAAATACAGTGATGTCAGTGAACTTCCAAACCTCTTTGTTTCCTTCCGTGTCAAAGGAGGTAGTAACATTAATTCTCCCCAGAGATAAAAATTGAATCTATTACTATTTCAATAACTTTGCATTAAATCAAGGATCTATGTCATCTAAATGTAATGAGAAAGAATTTGAGTATTGTCTTGATTCCTATTTTATAGCAGCATGAGTGCAATGATGTCACCAAAATCACAAAGATATAAAATAAGCATAGGTCAGTGTTTAATTCATAGGACCAGCAAAACATCAAATGAACAACTCAGTTTGTCTTTTGATATCTTTTGGTACCGAACACTGCATTCAAGCATAGAGTCTTCAGTCTTTGCTAATAACTGATAAATCTAAAATGGGAATTGTCCCTCCTAGAATCAGTACAGCAGTGCAAACACAAGATATAATAGAAAAACATGGCAAATGCTTAAATTAAAAAAAATTATTATGTAAGGGATACTGCCATTAATTCTCAAAAAGCTGCCCTTTCTCTACACACTTATCCCATCATGCTTGGCGTTTCCAAAGCAGTTCTGGACGTCTAGGTTTATGTCTTTAGTTGTGTTGTTGTGCTGCCTTGATGTCCTACCTGGACTCAAAAAGGTGGGTGAGGACACATCATAATGCCTCTGTGAGCCTGCCCTTGTGTTGGGTGGCTCCAAAAAGCACATCTAGAAAAGACATCCATGAAAAAAAGGCTTCCAGAACTGCATCAGAAAGTGGGCAAGAACATTGGGATAAGTGTGTTCAGTCAGAGGGCAAAGATTTGGCAGGTAGTAAATACCCTGAGCCTTTTGATGTCATAGATTTTTGGTTTAAATTAAACATTTACAGCATATTTCAACGATGCTGTACTGTAGGATAAAAAATTCTGTAATGTCATACATCCATAATAATCATTAAGGTTAATAATAAAATCAGCTGACACAGTAGCTTAATGTTATTTTGAAAATACATTTACCTTCCCACATTGCATAAGCTACAAACATATCGCAGGCTCTCCCTGCAGTTCAGTGGGCATCGCTAGAAAACACAGCACAGGGCTGCCCACTAAGCCTCCCTGAGCATGGAGTCTCCTAGATGATGAGGCAGCAGAAACAGAAGAGCAACACATGGGGTGTGGCACCGGTGAACTGTATCAAAGGGCATCGTCATGGTGAACCTCAGGCTCTGCTCTGTGCTTGCCACAGGGCAATGTGTGTGTGTGTGTGTGTGTGTGTGTGTGTGTGTGTGTGTGTGTGTGTGTGCATCGTGTGTGTGCATCTGCATTTGCATATCTATATCAGGATGTGTGTTTGAATTAAACATCATTTCATCTCAGGAGTTTTGCACTCTGTTGATCCAAGGCTCTTTATTGAAGTCATCTTTGAATTAGTGCAAGTTGAAAGACTCAGATTTTGCTTTGTGTCACTTAACAAAGCCATGGTGTCCTGCCCAGATGTCAGGTGTTTTACTCTGAAGCCATATCTTGTTTGCCTGGTGGTGCTTTCTGACTGGTGGCTGGAGGACCAACCTGAAGGACAGTGATGTTTTCCAGTCCCTCAGAAAGTGGCCAGCGCCATGCAGTCCCTTTAAAAATACATGGCCACTTTAACCCTGCTGTTCTTTCTGGTGAAAAGCTGAGGGAGCTTTCTTCTCACAAGTAAATGTAGGTCCTGGACAGTGAAAATCCTAAATCCTTAAAGATGCATTCTCTCTGGATTTCTGGAATGACTCAACAATAGCTGGGAAATGCTGTGGGCAGGAAGCCCTTAGAGGACAGCTGCTAATGTCCAGTTAGGGGAGCCCAGCAGGACCTGGGTTCAAGCTACTTAATTGCTAGCTGCAGTTGGAGAGCCTTATTTTGTCAAATACAAGTTTAGCCATTTCCTATTTTAAATTTACTCTACTCTGTAAATACTCAGTAAATACGAAAGACTTTAAAATACGAATGAGCCTTTTGTGAGTCACAGAGTTCTGGGTTTCCTGTAATGGTAACAACAGTTATGGTAGCGAGGAAAGTACTTTTTCAAATCATTTTCCCTCACTCTTTACAGTGATCTTTGGTGACTGTGTACACACATACACTGGTGTGTGCTTGATGGTACCATGTGTAGTGCAAATTTGACAAAAGAGATAAATAACCTATAAATTGAAATCTTGAAAGCGTAATCAATAAATATTGGTTCATAATTTAGCAGTTTAGATTGAACATGTCCTCTTATACATGAAGAAAGATGAGACAAATACATTAATAAATAAATATACTGGTGAAAGGGCGTATAGATAGCTGTATCTGTATATTACATGTCACCCATTCCCTGGACAATTAATTACTCATATCACAAGTGTCTAGAAATGTGACCAATTTCTTTTCTAAACCAGACTGTAAATATCAAATCTCCACTCTATAATTTACTTTAAATACATACTGATGTCTCCTTTTAAAAGAAGTCATTTAAATGGGAAAAAGCTAAAAGTTTACATTGGCAAATTTATTTGAGTAGAATATGCATCACTCTCACCCAGGCCTGAGAACCATAGTTATACAGCAACTTGGGAGAAAGAGAGAAAGTCAGGTGACGGGCATAGCAACCCCTGTAATATGTAGAGCTCAGCAGCTGATATTTAGTTTCTTTCCAGTGCTTTTAGAAACTGAAACCTATTATAATAGTCTGGGTTATTATTTTCAGGGAATTCAAAAGAAGGGAAATTTATTGTGAATGTTTTCTATTTGTACCATTTTCCTTACAGTTTTGATTATTTAAGAAAATACTGGTTTGCAACAAACATTGGCTAATGTTTTAACAAGTGTCTGATTATTAAAGCCAAACACCTGGAGAAAGTGTTTGACTCAAAAATTAAACAGAAATACTTGGGGGTTCTTTGGTAGCAAAATGGGAGTGAAAGTTGTCAAGTGTCAGAACCACTGAGTGACTGCTGGAGAGAGTCCAAATGCTAGGATAAGCTGGTTAGAACTGAGAGGCCTTCTGAATGGTGGGTTTTCCTTACTTTCTCAATTCTACTTTTGAAGATTTCTTGTGGGTGGGCCATGCCTTCAGAGCACTGCTTTGGTTCTTCCATATTTGCAGACATCAGCTAAAACCTAATAAGTTACTACATGGCACCGTGGCTCCAAGGATCCACGCAGGGCGCCCCAGGACTTTACAACACGTGAACAAGTGATTAACACACTATTTCATTTTAGTGTGCTGTTTTGTTCAAATTAAAAACTATAAAAATAAAAATACTAGACATAGTTAATAATCTTACTGAGCTTACAATCTTTGTTCTTAATGTAATTTTAAAAATAACCCAGACGTAACCAGGCTTCCTAGTGCAGAGATCTTTTAAGCTCAACACAGCACTTACTGATTTTAAGCATAGTCCCTGTGTTATCCATTGAAAAAAATTACATAAACACTGAATTTATATAAAAAGTTAAAAAAATGATCAAAACATGCTAAGGTATTAATGTATCATTAGTGATTTCATAGTTTATTTCACTGGTTGAGTTAGACCCTCTCCTCTGCGCAGGTCTAACATCTTTTATTTAACTTTGGCAATGTGCTTAGTTGGTATAGACCCACAAATATGTTAGTAGAAGACGATTGGTTGGTATTCTTTACTGAATCAAAAATGACATGCCATTTATGTTTATAGATTCTATTATCCTGTGCTTTTTAAAATTAAGCAGGTTAATAATTTGGTTGAGTTTCTACTTCACTTAAAAAATAATGAACAAAAAGAAGCAATGGATGAGTCCAACACATTTGAACCATACCTAAAGGGTGGAACAGATTGGTGTACTGGCATCAAGACCGTGGGCTTCCAGAGTTTGGACAATGTCATTTTTGGTTTAATTGCAGTGAGATTTCCTGGGGAGGTAAAAGATGTAGGTCCCTTCAGATCTCCGAAGCAGTTCCTGTTGAATTGGCCCATCTGTTCTCGTCAAATTATCCTCAGAACCCATATTTGGTGATCTTAATGCTTCTGATTAATTAGAAAACACAGGCCTAGAATACCAAATGAGGACCAAGCATATGAAATTCTAGTTTCTGGCAGTATTTCTTCCATATATAGTGTGTGTCAGTATTTTTAGCTTGCAGAATAAAGTGTGAAAACCCAAGTGATCAATATCAAATGCTATTGTTCAAATATTTTTACTAATATTTAAAGAAGTTGTATATTTTGAATGGCTTAATATAGATGATAAAATGTCATGTATACATATTCAGTTTTTAAAATCAAACACTCACATTCAGAAAGTTGGCTACAAGAAACCGATTCCTACACCGATGGTGGCAAACCTGTGGCACCTATGCCCAGGAGAACAGTTAGAACCAATGAAAGCTTTACGAGGTTCCCAATCCTGCTCTAAACACAGAAAAAAAAAAATAGATTACCTTTTGTTTCCTCTAAATTTCTTGTTGTATAATGGAAGAAGCAACATCTACAATGCAGATTAACTAGATTAACTTTGATGACTGTGTGTGTGTACACACACACAACGTTGTAATGTTTCTGAAAAGAATACTTTATGCAAAACAGTGAGCTTAAGAGGCAAGTAGGGTCATGGAGAAAGGGTACATCAGCAAGGTGGGTTTGCAGAACCTTCCTTGTGTCAGAGACTCCAGTTACCACTTATGTACCTTTTCTAGGGTCAACAGTTTTCACCATTATGAACCCAGGAATGGACATAGATGGAAGTGGTCCACACTCCCACAGCTCTGCACCTTTGTTACTTTCTGGGCATCTGTGTGTCTCTGAGCCCTGCCTGGCTTGACCTCACCCAAGGTATTTGTGCTTAAATAAACACATGATCAGGCTCATATATTTTACCATAATACACAGTGATGAAAAATATGATTGTGCATGGCTATGTAGGAAGATAAGACCTGTTTAATAAAGGCATTATTTTACATATAGAGGAAGAAAAATTTAACCTGATAATTGAAATCTAAGTGATTTTAACATTTTGTGTTGGAAAATCAAAAACATTTTGCTCAGCAAACAGAATCAGCAGCCTAATTTGTCTTCACAACAGTTCCAGAGAGAGAATGCATGTCATGGAGGTGGGAGACAAATCAGATCCTGTGTGTAGGCAGACCAGGCCACTGAAGCAGACCAAGTAAGCTTGTGAGTCCCACAGCCAGGAGCAGCAGCCATGTGTTACACTGCATTTTCTCCATGGGAAGTGAAGCACTAGAAATTTATACATATGTAACTATCATAAATATACGTATAATAAAAATAGAATCTTAATTTCTATGTTACATATGTTTTAAATACATGTACTAGGGCCAGTGTGCATATATGTGATTTAGTAAGAAGGATACTTATTTATATTCATTTTCATGTGTAGTATGAATATGTATACAGATTAAATCCTAATTCTTTCACATAGTCAAGAAGATTTGGAGTTCACTATTGTAAGTGATGGATTAAACATGTCTTAAAACACCTGTGAAAATATGTTAAGCCATGATGCCTTCCCAATACATATGTTGCTCCTATTCAGTTTCTTTTTCATCAATATTTTAACTTTACAGAAAGCTCCATTTGTTATTTTAACTTGAGATCTTCTTTCTCCAAGCTGCATCATCATCAGTATTTGCTTCTCTTTTGTTGTGTCCCTGGAGGCTGCAGCAAGGCCTCAGCCTGGAGAGGACAGGAAAGGAATGTCTGGGCTGTCTCCAGTGGAGCCCGCCACCACTGAGCTGTGTGCTTCGTTCAGCAGCCAAGGATCAAGCCAGCTGAAAAGATTCAGCCGCCCACCTAGGAGTAGAATTAAACCTTCTGGGAGCTGGATACTGTCCGGTGGAGTGTCTCCTCTCTGCTCTGAGATCCTGCTGTCATGAGATTACTCACCAGTGCCCCGTAGACACACACACTCCCTTGTGCCACTGGAGCACTGGCTGCCTTGCGTGCATTGGCCTCTGCCTTGGAGACAAGGTCTTCACGGTGCCTAGCTGCTCTCCTGGATGCGGCTCCCGTGACCGCGCCATCTGGGTCTGTAGCGCAGCACCCGGTGCCCCGGGCCATCAGGAGCAGCAGCTTCGGTGCAGTGTCTCTTCCTGACGGGCCCAGAGCCACACTGTCCTGATCACGATGTCTGGGCAGCCCTGGAGGGAGACAGCGCCCTCCTGCTCTGTTCAGCCATCCCTTAGGTTAAGATCCCAATGGAGGTGCAGACGGATGGAAAAGCGCAGAGCTTCGCTCTGAACTGGCTTCCTGCTGTCCCAGCTCCACTTCTCAGGTTGTAGACAGGGTTGCAGGGAAAACAACTTCACACATGGTCGCACACTTTGTAGAATTATTTTGGAGCAGTCACCAAAGAGTTGTTTTGTTTCTAGTGGGGTTAAGAGAGAAGAGGCAGAGATAACAGGCGGAATCAAAGCGGGCCTCTCTCAAGGGCACAGGTGGGCTGCCCAAGAGAATGCAGCCTCCAGAAGTTTCAGGAAAAACCAGGGGCTTTATAACCAGGACCTAGAAGGCGTGGAGCCAAAGGGGCAGGAGGAATGGCGTGTTGACAGCTGATAGGAGGAGCCTTTGTACATGTGCAAAAAGTGGGAGGGTTGGCCGGGTTTGTGAAAAGAACACAAGAGGGCGCTGTCCAGCGCCAAAGGGAACTCATATATGAGGAAAAACCTATCAGAGTCAAACACAAAAAGTACAGGAAATTTGTGCACACTCTAAAGACCCAAAGAATCCAGCTGAGGACCTGGATCCCACAGTATGTCCTTCATGAGTCCATCTGGAGGTCTAGAGCCCAGGACAAAGACAAGGACTCATGCAAATCTATATCAAGGACCTCCATGGGGAGGCCCAAAGGTCAGCGGTGGAAGCCAGAAAGTCTGTGCCATCAGCGGGAAGGATCTGTGCCAGCAGGCTGAGGATCTGCACTGAAGCTTGAAAGCAACGCTCAAGGTAAGGACCAGAGTTCCCCTGATGAGTGCACAGCCATCCTCAGCCACAATGAGGTTCTGACCTCCTAACTATGAGAACAGCTGAGTTCATATCAGGAAAACCAGCACAACAAGCTTCTCCAGGAGCCAAATCAGCACCATATTCCTCTCCAAAGCCAGGAAGTGATGTTCAAAGAAACAACCACAGCTCCCTCAAAGTGAACCTCAGCTGTTCTCAGTGACAAGAAGATCCCAAATCTCCTCTGACGATGAGAACAGCCAAGTTTTCATCAAGAAAGAAGCTCAACAAGGCCTCCAGGAAACCAATGGCAACAGGGGAACCAACAACACTTCCTCTTCTTCTCTAGTTCTCCTTCCATGCTGTTGGCAGGTGGGCCCTCCACACCCAGCACCAGGCTGATTCAGTTCAGCCCGTGTTAGAACTGACCACCAGCTGTCAACCCACTACAGTCACCAATATTTTACTTTTTTCATGAGCTGTTCTTTCAACTATGTCTTCATTTTACTTTCTATCCAGTAGGTTTATGTTAAGTAATTACAGCAGTAGCCTTCCAACCACTTTGCACTCCCATTCCCCTGCTCTGTCTGTTTTAGGTAACTCACCAAGTATGGTACCAGAATATACCCTGTTTTCTTCTCTGTGTGTGGTTGTTCACATTGGAACTGATTTACCTTAAATCCAAGACTACACATTTCCAGTGGTCACTGGGTTTTGCATAGAAATCGAATGACAGATAGATAGATAGGTATAGATGGTTGTTGTTTTAATTTCCTACTCTTCAAATGCTCCCTTGGTCATTTTCTTCTTTTCCTTTCTTCTTTATTGGTTCCCGGGGTCAAACTCTTCACCTTGTGCTTGCCAGGCAGGAGCTTATGCTACTGAACTAAATTCCGGGCATTTTCTTTATTGCTCCCAGTTGTCCTCTTCCTTCTTCACTCTCAGGTAAAGGCCTTAGCTCCTGTGTTCCGCTGAGCCAGCAGAGCCCAGCGGAGATGACCGCTCCGCATCCTCTCAGGATTAAGTGCGCCTGCGCGGTGTGCTCGGCGGCTTAAAGTGGGTGTGGTTTCCCAGCACTGACCAATCAGAGGGCAGGCCCTCTTTGAGCCTCCGGCCCCTCCCCCCTCTCTGATCCTGTTCTCTTTTCTACCCTGCCAGTGTCTCTGCTGCAGAGAGCTCCTATCTGTCTTCTGTTATTGAGTTACATCGGACTCCTTTGACCCCGACTCCTACCAGGATACTCTATATATTTCAGTTTATGATCTCAAATTCAACATGAAGAAACTCAACACCTTCTTGACTTTCATCTCCTTTACTTTAACTTTCCCAGTTCAGGAAAAATCACTTCCAACCAGCTGGTTAAGACAAATTTGAAGGCTTCTTTGATTCTTATTTCCTTTCATCTCTCCATATCCCGTGTATTAGGAACTCTTAGTCACTTGTCATTTAAATTATATCCTGATGTTTAATGTCTCTGCTTTGTAATAGTTCAATTATCGCCACGCTAACCACCACCATTTTTTCTTGGCTTACTTAAATAGTCTTGAATATGTTCTTTCCTCTGCCATATTGAGCCTGTACAACTGTTCTCCACAGATACACATCAACTGCACATAATTTCTTCTTCAGCACTTGAATTAAACTTTAAGCTCCTCTCCTTAAGCAGCTGTCTGTGCCACCCTGCCTAACACCTGGGTGAGGTATTTACCCTCCGCATTCTTCTCCTTGATGCTGTGGTTTCAACGCATTTTTCTTTGTTCTCTACAAAGTCGTGAGGCGATTTCTATTTCAAAGCCTGTGCTTGCAATGCCATCCCACTTGGTTTTCCCATGAGAATGTCTAATTTGGAGTTTGTGTCATATAAACATGACTTTTTCAGTCACCCAACTTAATAGAGTCAAAATATCATTTGCACTGTCACCTTGATTTATACTTCATACATCACTAGAAGATGTGGTGTACTTATTATGTAAATAATTAAGCTGCGGTGCAATTATAGGCTCTTTTCTCCAACCGCATGTGTTTTCCATGTTTTAGGACTTTGTTTGCAATTCCAACATTAGTACCAGATATATTGTATCTCTTAGATAACATTTTACTAAGAATAATTATGAGATATTCATTGACTTTTAAATTGTCAACCCTGGGTAAAAAACTTGGACAAAATAAGTTTTATTTGGTGTTCTTTTAGGATGATAGAGGATTTTGAGGTTAAGTGTTGCTTTTGGAATCTCCCAACTAATAACTTCAACATTTTAAAATCATTTCTCACCTCATGCACTTTAGATATGTATTTAGCATCATGTGGATGAAACTGCATTCAATAATAGTTAAAGAATGGAAGGACGGTATAAAGAGGAACCTAGTAATTTTGTACTGTCTAAAAAGGTGCTCTAGTAATAAAATTAAGCATTGATCTAAAAGGAAAAATCAGTTATTATTCATTAAACATGCCACAGTTTTTCTTCACTTTATTCTGTAATTTAACAGAACCTTTCCCCAATCCCAGGAATCACTACCCTAAAAGACAAAATAAAAGGAAAACAAGTAAAAGCATCCCTTACCCCTGCCTTCCTGCCTGGTTCTCAGTGTATTTCCCCTGATTCTCGCTGGTGTCAGTGGGGCATGGTGGGAGCAGAAAAGAGCAGAATGAACATAGTAAGAAGAAATCTTGCTTCACTTCAAACAGTTCACTACCACCTATTAGCCTTGGTAGTTCTTTAAGTCCTTCTGTCATCTGTTGGGAGATCCCAGTGCAGACAGAAGATCAGCCTTTTATCAAGCATTTGCTTCTGCAGAATTGAACACTGAATGTGTGTGTGCATGTGTGTGTGTGGCACTGAGCACTGAATCCTTCACATTTAGCTACTTCGCCAGCCTGTTTTTATTTTTTATTTTGACAGAGGGCCTGACTAAGACTCTCGGTGCCCCATGCAGGGCTGCCTCAATATTGTGATTTCTGCCTCAGGTTCCCAAAGTGCTAGGATTGCAGGTGTGGGTCACCCTGCCTAGTGTGAGTTGGGTCTTTCATTTGTTTTTAGTAGTGAAACAGTGGAGGAAATAGCAGGCTCTGTTATTGTTAGTGTTTGGATTATTTTCCAACCAAAAAGGTTTGAAATCTTGTATTTATGTCATCATGCATGCCACATAATGGCATGAAATAACCCAGGAACTGCAGCTTAAGAATGCCTAAGAGAAGGGCAGACTGTCAAGGAGAAAAGCAGGTGCCAGGACAAGGCTTAGAAAAGCTTTCAGTTTCCTGAGCAACCCCAGGGGACTCAGCTACTGGGAAAGTTCAGTAACTAATGAAAAGGGAATATAGATTGTTAAGTGTTGAGAGAGATAGAAATGGAATTCAAGAAATTTACATATCACACGATTGGGCACAGAACCAGGTGTGGATGTATATTGAGCAGCGTAATGGCCTCAGGACCAACTTTGACTAGGTGACACAGGACCACTAATAACCAACCTGAGACCTTCCTTAAACAAAGCCATAGTCTTATCAGTCATATCACTCATGAAGTTGTGTTTAAAGCTGCAAAATGTTACATTTCTATGTCGTTTTTGTTTTATCGAAGTTTTTGCTACATAGTGTTTGAAGGTCTGCCACAGAATGGGAGTAGAAAGAAGAAAGTTTTCCATCAGCAGACAGAGTGAACCTCTAAGAAGAGGCAGGAACTTTCCAGCCCTCAGTAGGCTCAGCTCTGTAGCATTTTCCATTGACAGTGTTTCAAAGATGTAACAAAGAATCACTTGAGGAAACTTAGAATATATAAGTGACACAAAAAATATCTCTTCTGCAGGGTCTGAAGGAACCCAACGGGAGGTTAAGCATACTCCTGTGGTTCCTGTAAGACTGCATTGGAATTTTCTCGCTCAGGAAAGCTGACAATTTGTGATACCTTTGACATGCCTGGCAGTAGCCTGTAGGAATCCATGGTGCAGCAAGGGCTCACTCTGTCCAGACACCCATTTCTGATTCCCTTGCGGTCTCTCTCCCACATGCGATTTGTTATGAGTATGTAATCTATGCTCTGTATCTGTTCTGTTTCCTGTCTACATTTCCTTTTGTGCATGCTTATTTCAGCAATAGAGATCTTTTGAATTTGGTGAAGCTGCTCTATAAATGGATCCTCC
Organism: Cavia porcellus; assembly: GCF_034190915.1. Classification (NCBI taxonomy): domain Eukaryota; kingdom Metazoa; phylum Chordata; class Mammalia; order Rodentia; family Caviidae; genus Cavia; species Cavia porcellus. Next base: position 52,718,035 of record NW_026947497.1, read on the forward strand.
CACAGAATCACCAGGACATCACTTGGAGATGTGAACTAAAAACGACTGAGAAAAGCATTCCCTCAGTACAAATCAGTGTGTGGCTTTTTTGGAATATGTTGCTTTAGCTTGATCTGGAAGAAAAAAATTGTCTCTGAGTTCATTTGCTGTTTTGCACAATGATGATATAAGTACCAGAAACAAGATAGATCATGTAATCATAATATACCTGTATTTATTGTTTCAAATTATTTTCACTTAGTTTTTTTCCTCAGATGTGTTAGTACAGGTCTTTATTTGCACTTAGTGATAACAACAATAATAATGATACAATGATTATACCATTTGATTATAAAATGATATTTTTGAGGTTTTATTTTTATTAAGATTATTGGTATAATTTAGATGTACATAATGATCACATTCATCTAGGGAATTTGTGCCTGTGCATGATATATATTCATTTCTCTTTTTTCCCCATTCTTCTCCTTTCTTTTCTACCCCTCTTCTCATCGTTATTTGCAAAGCTTTGTTTCCATTTTATTCTTGTTTTCTCATGTTTTCTTCACCCTCGCTTCCTTTCCTGCTCCTCCCTCCTTTTGAACAATTTCCCTTTCCCTTTTCCTTTGCCCTGATTTCACAATGTCTCTTATACATTTTGATCCTGATTTATATTTTCAGTTTCTCATGCTAGAAAGACAACGTGAAAATTAAGCATCATACCACAGTGATACTTGTGCATCCATATTTATAGCAGCACGATTTGTAATAGCTGAATTTCAGAAACAATCCAAATGTCCAACTACTGACGAATGGATTTAAACAATGTGGTTTTCGTATATGAGAGATTACTGCTCAGGTATAAAGAAGGATTAACCTGAGAAATTTCTAGGTAAATGGATGCACCAGTGAAATAAATCTTTTGAGGTTTTATAAATAGTTCTTTAACCATGTAAAATCTGTCCAGATATTTAAAAGTTCGTAACATCAATAAGGTGGTGAAATAATTATTAGTGGTCTTAGAATAGGATTCATCAAAAGAAAAGTTTCCTAATTTTAGTTCTTAGGGAATAATTAGTATTCCATGAGGTATTAAGAGTCAGGTGAGCTCCGAAGGAATTATGGAAAAGTCACTGGTTCCAGGTCTTACAAGCAGCAGGCCGACTCTGTCATCCCACTTTTCTCACTTGAAGACGAGAGGTCCTGTGCCAGCCCACAGGAACGTAGCTGTGCTGGCTCCAAGGCAGTGTGGAATTGCAGAGGAGAAACAGCTCATGCAAACAGAAGATAAGAAAGCAGCAAGGAACGACACAGCTCTTTCTATCCCTTCTTATCCAGGTTACTTAGGGTGGGCGGCACTCACACTCCTAGCCCTAGGGCCCCTGATCCTAGGGTTGCACCAGGAGTCAATCTCAGCATCACACACTCTTAATCCAGCCACCCTAAAAAAGCCCCCTCCCTGTGACCACTTGAGATTTGGAGAGCATCTGGACACACACTGTCACATGTCAAATGGTCACATTTATGATACACTTGAAAGTTCTATTAATATGTTGGCCATCATGTTTTTCTAATGCCAAATAAATGACTCAAAACCAGTGATCTGTGCAAACAAAGCACTGACCATGTCATGTGTGGCATGGTTACACAATGCAGTGATAATAAGCATGAAATTTAGGTTTATTTTCTTACATGTAATATTATGTACGTGTATACACATGCACACACACATATACAAAATATGTTTGTGTTTCTATTTTTTCTGTGTATATATTTACCTGGGGGAGAGAGATACATGTGTGTCTTTAACAGCTCTAACTTTGCAATTTCTTTATTTTTAATAATGTTTCACTGTCCTTGATGTGGCTTTCTCCTCACTTCTTACTAGTTAGATCTGAAATGTCCCCAAAGCTCACATGCTCAGAGGGGCAGTTTTGGGAAGCTGGTTCTATCTCAGAGTACTGTACTCTGGGTGGCTTCCTCCACTGATAGATCCATGGCTGAAAGTGCTGTTAGGAGATGAGTCACTCACTCTGGAGGACCAGAAGGGAGCATCTTGCTTCCTGGCTCCCCTCTTCTCTCTCTGCTTTTTGACTGCAATGAACTGAATCCCTTTTACTCTACCATGCTCCTGGGCCACTGTTTCTGCCTTGGAGCCAGCTGACTGTGGACTAAAACTGTGAGCCTAAGTAAATCTCTCCTCTGTTAGCTTGTGAGTGTCTGGTAGTGTTGGGAGAACTTAATTAGACTGAGGTGTAACAGTGTAGCTTAACTCATGGTGTTTATTGCTTCACATACTTCTCAGCTGACCTCAGGAAGACACAGAAACATTTGTACCTGCCCTCTACTCTTCAATAATATAAGGCTATGAAGAAAATTCTAGAAGTATTTCTATGACTTTTGGAGCCATGAAAATGTATTGAGTATATGAAATTAAACAACAAAAAAAAGTAGTCTATGCAGCACTCAGTGGGGATTAATAGCTCCACAAAAGCAAGAACTTTTTCAGAGTGATTTCAATGTATTTCTTTATCTTTCTTTCACAGGGACACAAAGACTGCAATGGCAGAATGCAATATAATATGAGCAAACGCGAGGCCAGTGTTCCTCGCTAAATGTAGAATTTACCTGATCCAAGGCAGCTCCATCCAGCACCCCAGCCTGCTCTTTCAAGCCTTTCAGTGCTTCAGGATAGAGCAGTGAATGATGCACAGTCCAGGAGGAAGCCAAGGAGCAAGGGGGCCATGAAAAGCACCCGGAGGAACTTGGTCACTGGGAGGAGAAAATTCGCCCTGGAGAGTCAGGGACAACAACCACAGCACTTGATAGGGGATTAGCTTTCCTAAAAGACAGATTTGAAGATGCCTCTGGGGATTATCTGATGACCAGAGGCATCTTAGTTTATGTGCAAGGTAGTTTCACTAGGAATACAAAACTAGGTCTGAGCGGTCAGCTCTTTATATGACTTGAAATCACGTCTGCTAGTGAGGAGTCCAAAGCCACACTTTTATCTAAACTCTGTGGAATTGTGAATTTGCTTTGTTCATTTAAAAACCTTCTTCTTTTAGTAGAACTTGCAATATGTTGCCACACCTTCATGTTAACTTCAATCCCATCTAGTGGAGCTCTGATCATCTGGAGATTGATTGATTATGGTCCAGATGTAAATGTTACATATTAATTTCATTGCATCCCACTTCCTTTCCACCAGTAGGAAGCTGCATACAGGAATTTAGGTTTTCACTCTTCTTGATGTCTTCTCAAAAGTCCATTGCCCTCATTCACATGTGCCTGCCATCTGTCTTAAAGTTTGGAAGATGAGCCAACTTGGTTTTCTTTTGTCTTCATGCACATAGAGTATGACTTTCTTGTATTTTCCAGCTTTAATCAATGCTTAAATAATTAAAACAGTGATACTAAGTTTTATAAAGTGAATTCTACCTATATCTCTATACAGAATAGAAGGTTAAAATTATGTCATATAAGTAGTCTAAGGTTTATGGTTAATATCTTTATAGTAGCCCTTGGAGCATAAAACAAATTTTATCAAAGTGGGCCTTTCAGAATATTTATTTTTTAGAATATTTCTAATAATGAGTTATTAATAAAATTTTTATTAATTTTATTATATTAGACAATGAATACTTGAAAGGAAAACATAGCACAAAAATCAAGTATTGAATTTTTAATATTGATTGAATGTTTACATAAAAAAGCATAAATATTTTCAATATCAACTGATTTTTGGTGTACAAAGTCTAGAAAACAAATTTCCACATGAACTACTATGAAAATGCCAATAGTGCTCTACAAAAATGAAGCAAAAATCCCTTTACTTCAAGTATCACACCTAAGGCATCTTCTTACATGACAACAGCCCATTCCACACACATGCGTTGCTTATACTCATAGCGTGTATGTTTCACCTTCCTGGCCTTCTATAAGACTTGCCTGATATCTCAGTGGTCTTCCTGTTTTGTCACGAGTTTCTTATTATATAGTGTGTAGTTAACCAAAGCATAAAGTATCAATAAAATAAATCGATAAATTCTTAATACGAATTACGTGTCTAGAATAGACATCAGCATTTTCACATCAGCTGTATACATCCTTACACAGCCTTAAACATAACATCAGAAATTCCTATGTTAACCACACTGTAACCACAAAGTCTTTGACAGAAATAAGCTTAGCTCCAATAGCCACACTCACAGCATTCTTCACACATGACAATGGTATGTTCCATGCACAAGTATCATTTACACTGACAGCATGTATGTTTCACTTTCCTGTCCTTTCCTGTAGGGCACAGTTGACATCCTTCCAGTTTTCCTGTTGCCGTAGTAGGGCTGTGTGATGGTGCACCTGCCTGTTCACCTGTATGCTTCCCAGTGTGCTTCACAGCTTTTTGAATAGTTCCCTGGGAAGAAAAACTTTATTTTTCCTCTGCTATAAACCATGTCTTAGGAGCTCCAGTCCCAATCCTCTAAGGAAAGTTCTCTGTGATACTTTGCACTTGTTACTTTCTTTGTAAATGGCCAGCTATTGATGGTACAGGTTTAGGTTTGAGTAAAATTCAACCAGCATCAGAGTTGGTGAAAAACTCATCAGCAACATCTACTCAACATTTGGTTTTCTTTTAGTTTTCATCCCAGGCTTTCATTTTGGTGAGCTTTTGCTATCAACATTTCCATCATGGTGACATGTTGAGATCAACAATACCAGTTTGCCTTTCTTTTCCATGTATGAGGCCGCTGTTACATCTTTCTGAAATCCAAAGATTGTATCATACAGTTCCATCTTAAAATTGCAGTGTCTCATTTGGCATTCCACTTGTTCCTGCATACAACTCCTGCACTGGCCAAGTTCTGCTCTCTTAGCAAATGCAACATCAATCGGCAGCTGGTAAACCAATTAGCTTGGAAGGTGGGAGCAGCAGGTCTGTTCATAACACCACTCAATTCATTATAAGGCCCTGGTGGGGAAAGCCAGGCCAAATCTCTACACTGAAAATACAGTAAGCCTTTGCATCTGCAAGTCATACATTTTTATGCCATATTTTGACTCATCACTTTTCCACAAATCTTTTACATTCCGGTAATCACCATGAGAAATCTGGGTGAAATGCAGCAGTTCTATGAATGCATTCAGCTCAGCTATGAGGTGTCATAATAAACACATGTTTGAATAGGCTACTGGTGCATACAGAATATTTTACTTGCATCTCAGTCTTTGTGCATTTCATAGCAACTTGTAGCATTTTATTTGTTACAGTTTCCAACACTGAACTGCAGTGCTGACATTCTGCCCAATACATTTCACCCCTACCAAGACCTTCACTATGTTTTTGGACCTAGTTCTAACACTGGATTGTTCCACTTGGTTGTGTGATCATTTCACATTTGAACTAGTCAAATGTGTACTCACATTGCTGTTTGTTCATCATCTGAATCAAGGAGATTTGTATTCCCTGTGTATGTATCAGTCGATTTTTGCTCCATTCCATGTACAGTTGAAGGAGGAAGGCTCACAGTTTGTAGATGTTTCGGTTTTGGCTGACTCTAAGGCAGGGAGGCCTGGCAGAGGGCATCACAGTGGAGAAACAGTCCATGGCAGGGCAGGCAGGAGGCAGCAAGTAGAAGATGGCAGCAGTGAGCCTGCCTTCCTCCTCTGCCCTCATGCTCCATGCAGGCCATAAGTCTGCTGACTGGTGGCATCCACAACCAGGGGCCAGCTTCCGTCAGCCACAGCCTGAACTCTGTTAAATCCATTAGTTATCACAGAACATTAATCTCAGTGTCACACACAAACACAGTCACCTCCTAAGAGCCCCACCTAAGTAAACACAGGGCTTGGGGGAGATGTCTAGATGTAAGCATAACAGTGATGGAAGTATCCAAACAAATAAGTATTCATGTAAGTATACTTGTTGAGGAACACTATGTTGTAACCACCCCCCAAAATAAACAAGGCCCCATGATGAAAAATGGGGCAAGATCCCCGAGATGAAAAATGGGGCATGGTGACCATCTTTTTAAAAGAAGCGCTTTTATTTTAGCTGGCCCAGCAACACAGTGCAGATAGAATTTGCAAAACTGTGCAACTGAGTCAGAATTTTGACTTATTTTTATAGTTCATTTATGATTAGCTCATTGATCATTAAGTACATAATGATGAGAAATGGAAAAAAGATGGGCCTTTGTTCCCCTTTGCTTGAGGTAAGAGGCATTTCACAGTGGGTGGTTCGCCAATTCATAGCCCTTGGTCTGCCAATTCCAGGAACATTTGTGTCTCATAAAAGGAACAATGGTTGACACAGCATCATTTGTCTCTTACAAGAGAAACAAAGGTTGACATAGCAAACAGGTTACTTGTGAGAAGATGCATACAGAACAGCATGATGCTGCGGTCAGTTAATCTATAACTAATGTTGTTTGGTGCTTGGTTATTAGGGTAATGAGCTCAGCACAGAATGAAAATGCTGCTGATAACTATCCTTTTAATTAGCTATTAAGTTTTCAGCTTCTTAGTAAGACACACTAAACCTTTTACATAGACTCTGAAGACAATGAAGGAAGTAAATTTTTACATGCACCCTTCCCCCGTTACCCAGTCATACTCCCAGGATGGCCTCTGTCAGCCATGTGATTTCACTCCTGTTTCACCTTCCTGTTGTTCTCTTCCTCGGCTTCTGGTCACTGCTCTGTTAAGAGAAGAATGGACTATGTGAAATGGACTGTGTGACAAATGGACAAATTATTATTAAACTTGAACAAGGACTCATCCCAGGAAAGACCAAGCGAGGCTTCTAAAAGATACTATCATGGGCCTTGACTTTAGCTTCTACACCACACAGAACCAGAAAGAGACTGGGGGATTTGGTGAAATGTTTCAATTTATATAATGTCAGTGCAGTTTGAAATCCTGGATCTCTGGATCTCACGAGCATCTTCTAGAATTTGGGGATCCGTCTAAAGTAGTCAGTCAGGCAAGTGACAGTGGGGAGGGCTCTGGTCCCGTTCAACAGTGCAGAGCACTGATACCAACCTGATGCTGTCTCAGGCAGATGACATCTGCTGAAGAGAGGATCCAGTTTCTTAATATTAACACATAGCTCGTATATTCCTTATTTAACTTTCTTGTGCTAGGTGTTGTGAAATAATTCTGACTTTTAGTGTTGTTTTTGAAAAGCCCTGAGTGTATTTTGGAGGCATTTTTTATACTAAGTAACTTAACATATCATTGCCCGTGCCTCTGTCACCAGTGAATTATGTACAGGACACTCACCTACTGTGTAACAGCAGCAAGCTATGGTGATGCACAAGTGGGAGACAGTGCTTCATAGATGAATTTCCAATCAAGCACTTTCTCTGCAAAACCACACAATAGATTTCAGGCTCTGAATTTGTCTCCCAAGTTCTGTTGTAAGCATGTTCACTGTATTCAATTTTAAAATGCTCTCAAAATCAGCAGCTTTAAACACATACCACCATACTGTGTATGTATTTTAAAGACTAGGAGCAAATATTTTGAATAAATATACTTTCTGGAAGTGACTTGATATGTCATCCTAAGTTAAACACTTTTAATAAACCATGTCATAGGACATAAACAGTTGGGATGTTAAAGTATTGCTGACTATAACCTTGTGCACCGAAGATTTTCTTGCCAAAGTACTTATGGTTGTGTAACTTGGACCTCTGTTTGGTTGAGATACTGATCTTTCCTTGCTTAATCTGACCTGATGACTGTGGTTTCTTCACCACCTTCACCCAGCAGAGATAACATTGCTTCTATGAGGTGCTCACTGGAAATCCCCAGTGAGCTTTGTCCCTGAGGGAGGAGAAGAATGGCACATTGTTGCCTCCTCTCCCTCCAGAAGCAGCCTTGGCTGGAAGATTTCTCATTTCACGTTCAGGGCTGGGAAGAGGCTGACGTCCCTTTCCTCTGAAGTAATCTACTGAAGGAGGGATTAAGTTTGGAGAAATCTGTTTTTATTCTGCAGACCGCGTTTCATGCTATGCATCTGTCTTGGAGTCACCCAGAGAATTTCTGCTCAGCCTTTCACGAAATAATTAAGAAACATTGCTGAATATTTCTCAATTAATTGTTGGATCTTATGTGAAGGTGTGTCACTTTTGGCTCAGCAAAAATTTGGAAGACATTAACTATAGTTAATGTCTAACTATTAACTATAGCTTTATACTTCCTGTTTATTAATTCATGAGCTGAAGATAAGGAATGCTGATTCCATGAAAACTCAACAGGCTTTATGAAAATTTATTGCCACCAAAATCTTTCAAGAATCACTCTAGAGGTATTAGAAAGGTATAACCATTTACCAATGTACAAGTTTAGTAACAAAAATAAATAAAACAGAACTTACCAAAGCATAGGGGACACATTTTCATATCAATTAGCTTGATCATGCAAAAACTATTGAAAACGTTTTACCAGTGGTCCCTGAAGGCCTCTATGTCTGCCTGCATAACTAGTAAATTTTAGCTCAGGTTAGACCCAAGATGTATTTTTTCTATCGATGTGGTCTGGACATGGTCTGGATAGGCCACAAGAGGTTCCTGTGTTAGCATCCTGTAGCCTGGTCCTAGGGCAGTAATCTGGGAAGTACTAAGACTCTTAAAATGTGGGGTCTAAGCTGAGGAACGTGTGACCATTGGAAGAGCTACTCTCTAAGGGGAATAAGGTGACTTTCACAAGAGTGTTTTGGCTTTCTCGAGACTGTTGCTACAAGACCAAACCCCAATCCTGAATTGTTTTGCAATGTAATTTCTTTCTCTCACAGACATTTCCACCAACAGCCACAGGGTGCTCATCAGAGCTGATGCTGTACTGTTTGAACTTTCAGCTAACACTAGGAGCTAGATAATCTTATTTTTTTTATAAAGTAGACCACCTCTGGTACTTTTATTATAGTTAGAGAAAATTGACTAATAAACCTATTTTCCACCATGAAAACAAGATTATTTCTTCAAATTGCTTGAGTCTGATAAAAAGGTTTGAAATGTTTTGGCCTCTTTGGACATCTCAGTAACAAGTAACTAATAACAAAATGGTACCCTTGTTGCAAAGAATGGGTTAATATGATTTCTCATCCTTTTAAGAGCCAAATAATTTTCTTTTTCATTCACCTTACATAGTATAAGCAGATGTTTCAAAATAGAATCAGACAATAGAAGCAGCACTGTGAAAACTCTGCAAGACAATAGGCATATTTTACTTTTTGTGGGGGCCTACATTCATCCAACAAAGTTTCCATGTCTTCAGCATTGAACTCTTACCACAAGTTGCCACTGCAGATGACCCTTCTAATTGTGGAGCTGGTAAAATTATCATGCGCGGTATGGCCAGCTTTTCCACTCAGAGAAAAAATTGCTGTCACCCACAAATTAAAGCAGCAGAGTTTTGTTTTGGCTCACAGTTTCAGACATTCAATTCTGAAAATCCATGATCTGTAAAGCAAGAGAACATCACAGGAGTGCATCACATGAGTTATATGCAGCTCAATCTAGATGGGAAAACCTATTCACATTGTACAATGATCATTCTAGTTATATGTCCATTTGATTAAATATTTAATGAAAATGTAACTAATTTCACATATAACACTATATGCAGCATTGTACAATCTGGGTCATATTAATGGCTGTTGAGGGAGCAGGGAAAGCTGCTTCCTTCATGGCAGCCAGGAAGCAAACAGCAGGGGGCAGCAACAAAGAGGAAGGACTCAGGGCCAAAACATAGTCACCACAGTCACAGTTCCATGACACACCCAGACACACTCAGCAGCATGCTTTACCACTGAGCGAGGAAGCCCTCAAGCTTATCAAGCTGGAAATCAAATTACCATCATAGTGCATGCATTCTCCCCATCACTGCCCAGGCTCCATTAACCATAGTTTTCCTTCGTGAATTGGGAAGACTTGGCTCACTAAGGATCTCCATTTCTACTTTTGTAAATATTTCCAAAAGTGAGGTTCATCCTTGTTCTCTCTGCTTTACATTCTCAATCCACTGAAGTCTAACTTCCACAGAACCTGCTTAGAATGTCCTCTATGCCTGTGACCTCTCTAGTTCTCAAACACTTACATGTGTTCATATATGAAAGTTACTTTTCTAAGATCTCCACAACATATTTCTTAATAAAGAACATAGATCAAAAATTATGCCTGAAGAAAAAGTATCATTGAGAAACACTTTTAGCACCTTTTCACTATTCATTATTGTATTTGACTTTGCTGCAAACAACCTACGTGACACACACCTGAATCTCAGCTCCTCAGGAAGCTGAGACAGGATGATCACAAAATTGAGGCCAGCCTGGGCAACTTAGTGTGACCCTGTACGAAAATACAAAAAAAAAAAAAAAAAAAAAAAAAAATGGCTACATGGTAACTCAGTGAGAGCACACTTGCCTGAACATAGGAGGCCCCCTGTTCCATCCTCAGTCATAAAACAGCAAGCAAACAAGCAAATAAACAGTTTCATCTTGATTTGCATGATGAAATATCTCTGAGACTTCCTTGACTCAGAGGAGGCTTCTTTCTCCTTTCTGTGAAATTTTGTAAAACTGATTTAACTTCACATTTGGGAAGTGGACCTGTAACATAATGCATCTCAACCCTAATTTTGTTTTCTGGGCTTCAGTTTCACAATTTTCTATCTTCACTCATCCCAAGTCTTTGAAAGCTAAGAATTACTAAATGGAATACTATTTCCTTCAATCATATATCCTCCAAGTTTTCCCTTAGCAGTAAATGCATTACCCCAATTCCTTTGCATGATTCAGTTCACAAGTATTTTATCTGCCAATGCTTTGCCCAGAGTGGCTTCAAACTCTTGGGCTCAAGTGGTTTCACTACATCAGTACCATGAGCAGCTGGGATTAGAGGGGTGTGCACCACACCCAGCTAGCTCTCCCTAAGATCTCTAAAACCTGGGCTAAATTTTGCAGAAGCAGTACTATAAAACTCTTTGCTGATTCAATGCACTCATGGTAAGAAAAAATACATAAATGAAAGATAAACAATAAATTGATATTTTTTCAGAATCTAAATGTATTTCAAAAGCTTTTTTGTTTTAAAATTAAATCTCATTCTATTTAATGTAAAGTTAGAATCTCTTAACTAAATAGTTTTGTTTCATCATTTACTACTTGAAAGTTTACAATCACAGGAAAAGCAATGAAAACTAAAGCTCAATGTACAAGTGAAAGCCTATTTATGTTGTACAATGGTCATTTTAATTATACCCCTATTTGGTTAAATATTTAATCTAAAGTATAATTGATTTTATGCATAATATTATACTTGAAGCACTGTATAATATGGATCATATAATGGCTATTAAATTCAAAATAATATTAAACAACATCATTGAGAACACTGAAAATTGGTTTTAGGGTATTCATTAAAAATCACTATAAACATTTCAAAGAGAGATGTAAATTGCATGTACATCATTATCATTGATTAATTTAAAACAAACACTAAATGTTTTCTCTGGAAATCAATTTCCCAATCATATGAGCTATACATAGAACTTTATTTTAAAATAATGTGTTAATTGTAAAATACCATTAGGTTAGAAAGTGTTTAAACTATAATATCAAAGAGTATTTTGGATTATTTGAATGGTCAACAATGTATCAAGTTTTCTATGAAAGATAGACACAATTTAAAAATACTTTTTATTATTTAAAACAATATTGTATCATACTGAAAACTTCAAATTTTTTTAGAAAAGCATCAGGAAAATATTTGAATGCCCTTCCCTACATCTGTTCTTATGTATGCATTTATAAATGTAACCAGTTTCTGAGTTTGAAATTTGTATTTGCTGAAAGAAGGCGGTCTTCGGTGTTGAAGGGAGGCTTCTGCAGCACCAAGTTGGGCCATGTCTCTCTGAGCCTGGCAGTGCTTCCTAGGAGCAGAACCCATCAATATCAGATTAGAAGAAAAAAAAAAAAACTTCGGGAGACCCGGGACCCCACGAAGCAGCCAGGACTGCCCCGCTGCACCAGAGGAGATTGTGAAAAGCTCTGGAGCTCCGAAGCCAAACGCTGTACAGTTTTCTTACCATTCCACACTGTGCCGGGAATGCAGTGAAGGCAAGCGGCATAATGTGCAGTAGACTCAAGAGGAAGACCATCACTGAGCCCTGGTGAGTACTAGGGACTGGGTCCCACGGCTGCTGTGGTTGGCCAGAGGACATCTTGGAATTGGGCAGAGCCCGCCACCACAACAACATCAATAACACGGAGAGTCTGGTGGAAGACATCTTAGAGTTGGGCAGAACCTGCAGCTCTGTGATATCAGACAGTCTCCCCTGGTGTAGGGAGGTCTGGTGGAGGACATCTTGAAACTGGGCAGAGCCCAGTGCTGTGTCGGCTTCAGCGTCATAGAGAGAACTAGTGGAAGACATCTTGGAATTGGGCAGACCCACTATCCCGGTACTCCTGGCACAGAGAGGTCTGGAAGAGGACAGATGGGATTTGGGCAAAACCCTGTGCATGGTGACATTAGTCAGCTGCTTCTGGCACAGAGAGAACTGGCAGGATCTGCTGGGGCTGAACCAAGCCTCTGCTTGGGGTCCAATAAGCAGATACAAAATAGTTGGAACTCTTTGACATCCAGAAAGTACAGCCTAATTTACGGATTGACTGGCACAGAGGCTGGAGGCTAGCCTGCACTCTCCCTGCATTCCTGCATACCCCAGATAACAGCAAATTGGGGAAGACAGCAAAAAGTACAGTCAGCACACTTCTAAAAGGCCCTAAGCAATACTGAGAGGGCCAGAGACCCCCAGGACACTCCAGTCTGAAAGAAACCAGAAACATGACAAGAGATAAGAATAAGAAAAAATATCTCTAGCTGTCCAACATGAGAAAATAAGCCCAGAAGAAGTAAACACTGAAGAGAACAAGCACAGTAACCATCCAATACTGGACACAGCATCAGCTGAAATTAAAAAATACCTCCATGAGCTCATAGATGAATTTAAAGCTGTACTCCTGATCCAAGTGAGGCAAGATATAAAGAGATTAATTAAAGAAATGACAAGCCCCACCCAAGAGAACACAGATGGAAGAACTGAGGAAATCAGAAAAGAAAGAGAAACTTCTGAAGAAGAATTTAAACATAACTTAAAATACATGAAACAGATCCAAAGAGATTACCAGGAAACTAAAAACTCCATTGAACACTGGCAAAATGCCTTGACAGAAACTAAAGCCAGCCTTTTGAAACTTGAAGAGAGATTTACGACATATGATTGTGAAAGAAAAAACCTCTTAAAAATAACAAGGAACCAGAAAGAAACAATTCAAAGGCTAGAAGATGACAAAAGGATACATAACTTAAGAATAAAGAATGTGAGTGAGGAAGCAGGAGCAACCACAAATGGAATACAAAGTATATTCATAGATATATTAAAGAAAAATTTCCCATGTATAGCAAAAAGAAATGATATCCAGATAAAAGAGGCATACAGAACACCAGCTACCTACAACCAAAACAGATGTACACATAGACATATAATAATCAAGATTACAGAAATCCACCAAAAGAACAGAATATTAAAAGCAGCCAGAGAAAAGAAGCAGATTACCTACAATGGGAAAATTATCAAAATAACAACAGACTTATCAACACAAACTCTTAAATCAAGAAGGGAATGGGGAGAAATATTCCAAGTCCTGAAAGAAAATAATATGCAACCAAGATTCATATACCTGTCAAAACTCTCTCAAAATTAATGGAGAAATAAGATGCTTCCAAGATAAGGAGGAACTGTGGGAGTTTGTGGCTACCAATCCAGCCCTACAGAGAGTGCTGAAGGACATTCCAGAGAAAGAGAGGAAGGGATACCAAGATTCCAGCAACAGTGGCAGAGAGGCCTTAATGAATGGGACAGTGGAATGAGGGAATAAGGTGGACAAACTATAGCAGAGAAGTGGAGTAGCAGACATGAGGTAGAGACGGTAAGCTATAGTCTTTAGTATAGATAGCCCCGAAACACTATAAAAAAAAGGTAGAGGTCATTGTTAATAGTGTGTCAGGATTTAAAAGACACAGTAGTCTTATTGCCATGTTTAGTTTGAATTTAATTTGTTTTGATCTGTCCACTAATGTCAGATTTGAGGGCACAGACATCTGACCCAAAAATAGCAGGTTATACCATGGTAACTATCCTTACTGTCCTATTAACTTAAACTGAAATCCTGTATTACTTACATTGTCTTACTATGACTGATCTTAATTGAATCCAATTCATAAGACCATGGCTTTTCCCTTGGCTGATTTTATTTCAATTTGGTATGCTTGTTAGTATCAACCCTAAAAGTAGAGGCAACTACTCTGAAGATGACAAGATGTAAAAGATATGCATACTGGTATTAATTATTAATAGCTCTCAAATCCTACAATGCTTTCAAAGTTGTGTTTTTATAAAAATAGGTAATACTATGGTTAACTATATTAAGCCGATGATGTGGACAAATCTATTGAAAATAATAAGAGAAAACATAGTAACTATGTAAGATCACCTATATTGTGGTCTTATATGTCTTATCCATTATATGTTTTTCTAGCAATTTGTTTTGCTGTCTTGATGTGATTTGTTTTTCCCTATAATACAGGGAGGATAGATATATATGTAGAAATTCACACATGAGATTTTTAAAAAAAATTTTTTTACAGGAACAGATTATATAATGTAAGATGTAATGAACAGATACTCTGAAGAAGAGACATTAAGAAACCCAATGCTAATTTTGTAGCATTATGATATAAATTCTAGCAATACTATTATTCACTGATCAGAATGATATTAGTCTAGTCTCTTAAGTTCAATTTCAGCATATGTAAAGATAAGGACAGCTACTAAGAAGAGAATGAGAGATGCGATGGTAGTTATTATTGTCTTCCCCAATGTTAGATGTTGAAGACCTAAAAAGCCTTCATTATCCTGTAATGATTTGATTAGTTCTATAATATGCAATATGTATTTAATGTGCATGAAGATGGGGACAACTATTTGTAAGAAACTAGAGACAATTAGATAAACAGTGGAGATCTCCAGTGGACTTGCTTTAAAATCTGTATTTCTTTAAATTGTTTTTTTAACTGTTTTGTTTTGTTTTGATATGTTTAATCTTACCCTCTTTGAGATATAAAACAAGTGTGTAGGACTGATAACCATATTACTGAGGTTTTGTTTGATCATTGAGCAGAACTGTTTGCAGTGTCACTTTTTTAATGTCATTTTACATACTTTAATTTTGTAACCTGAACAGCTATTTCTAAGATGTCAATAGGTAGCTTATCAACTAGCAGTTTCTTACCATTTATTTTTCTGTAATTTCGTATTATTTCTACTCTTTTTTTATCTCCCTGTATTTTTTTTGTTTCCTTTTCTTTAAATAAAAAAAAAGAAATTTGTATTTGCTGATAACAGTTATTAAATTTGGTAAGTTATCTTACTATTTGAGTACATTTTTGTATCACACTATTCTATGATATGTATATGTTATAAAGAGCTTGTAATGTTAAATACATATCAATTGCCTTCATTATTTGGGGGTCCTGTATTATTTCATGTTATGAATGTGATATAGTTTACTTAACAGTCTTATATCAATGGATATTTATTTCATTTCTGGATGTATTTTGTTCTCTTATTTATATGATTTGGATGAGTGTGCTGCAAAGGCTTATATGTTACAAGCCCCATCTCACTACTGTTAGATGTTGGGACTTTTAAGAGGCAGGGCCTAATGGGAGGAGGTAAAGTCATTGGAAGTAGGCCCAGAGACAGGAAATGAGGTCATTAGGGGTGGGGCCTAGAGGGAGGAAGTGAGATTATTAGAGGCATAGCTTTAAAGGGGCTCCTGGGACCTCAGGTACTTTTTCTCTGATTCTTGTCTCTCATTAGGTGGATAACTTCCATTATCACTCTTCTCTTTTCAGCATATGCTGCCTTACCACAGTCCCAGAAACAAGAAAGCTAACAAATAATTGGCTAAATCCTCCCACTGTGAGCCTAATCCAACCTTTTCTCCTATTAGGTTGACTGTGGAGGCATTTGGTACAGTTGTGGAAAGTTTGACTCACACAATTCCTGAGAACACTGTGAAGACTGTATATGTCTTTCTGTCATCTGAATATCTTACTTCATGTCTCAAGGTGAACTTTTCCTCTCCTTCCTATATATTCAAAGGGAATTTTCAAACTCTACAGATATTTATAGTTTAATTATGTCAAGAAGTCCTTCCTTAGGATGATGTACTCAGGGTTCCCCATGCACCATATTTCTAGGTTTCCTAATCAGTGGTAGGACAGCACAACTGAGACTAATGGCAGTTAAAAATAAGTTCTTGTGAGGGGAGTTGTTGAATAGTACTGTTTCTGTTCATCAGCTTCTTTCCTTGTTTTCTGGAAAATAAACCACAGAGTTTATCTACACCCAAATTCACATGTAAAATAATTATCAATCCAAGTCTTAGTGAATAAAACATAAAACATCTGTTTTCTTTTAATGTAAGCTGCATTTTTTCCAGAGGTCATTCTCATTTAACAGAAATCACTTGGCAGAGAATGTAAAGGATATCTATTTGAAATATGGCCGTGTGTCATGGTATGATTCTATACAGTTCAGTTCTGAAGGGCAATGCATTCTTTGTGCTGTGGTATTCTAACACTAGGGACTGGTGCCATTGAGAGACGACACTGTGCCAATGTCCCTAAAAGGGTGTGTGGAAATTCCCACTCCATCTGTTTCATTTCCTACCAGATATGGTTCTTTAAGACTGCATAAATGATAGCAAAAAGCTTTAAAGCAATTAAGTTGCAATCATATGCAAATATGAAAAGCGGTGGAAAGCAGCCTTTAAGATCCAACCTACCACCTCTCCTTCTCACATCAATCAGGGAACAACATGGCTATGTTTTCTTATGCTGGTCTTTTATTTCCTCTCCATTTTATGCATATTTCCATTCTTTTCTGTGGCTGCTGAATTCTGATGTGGAGGCACTGTCCAATCCAATCTGTTCAGCCTTCAGGTAATTACTTTGCGTGCTTAAATTCCAATTCCATTGAAATAAGATAAATAAAATGCCAGAATGCTCATTGACCATTTTAGCAGCAACAAGAGATAATTGTCAGTCTTAACCTTTGCCAACCCAAGTGATGCTGTTCAATAATGTAGCTTTCAAGCACATTTCTATAATGGTATTCTTGCCTGGTTAGGCATTGTGTTTTAAAGCTGCAAATTATGATATTATAATGTGAATTTCACCATTAATTAAAATTTATATACTTTTTCAATTACAGAATTCTAAATAGCAAATCAAATTAGATATACAATAAACCATTTTAGATCAAGTGGAAATTATTAAAATATCCAGATGGTTCAAAGCCAATTCATTGCAAATGTATTGGAAGAAAACAATTAAAAGTATCAGGAAATAAGTATTAAGTGAATGTATAGCAAGACTGAAAGAACAAGATTACAGAAAGTGTTATTTATTGCGATTAACCTATAAACTCATTAGGCACACACAGAGCCTCACACACAGACATTTTATTTCCTGGTAAGTTTTCTGTCTTGGTAAGTAGGTCACTGGAGACAATAAATTCTTTCTGAATGATTTCCAGTAAAATAAGTTATGGAGATGATCTAGGTGACTTTCTGAAGTGGATAGGTCAGTCTCACTGTCACAACATGTCACGTTGCCTCTGGAAAGGGCAAGCCTGGAAATTTGTTGACCTTGTGTCACGTGAGCTCACTTTTCTTCATGCCACAAAAAAAGTCTGCAGTATAGTGCTCTCTGTGTTGTGAAAAGTGTCTATCTCCCACTTTCACTGATCAAACAACCCAGCTAGCCTTGCAATAAAATATACTGCATTCATACAGTCATGAATGAGGTGGGTTCACATGGACTGTCTCATCTAACTATCTATTCATTTAAATTTGAGTCTGAAATTATTCATGTGGGCGTAATGAATATGTACAGATTATAAAGCAGATACACCTGATGTCACAGTAGTACATTTTAGAGCTGGACTTGAGCTGTGCTGTGGTTTCTTGGGCTGCAGACATGGTTACGCTCTGCTCCACAAATGGCAGCTAGAAATGCCAGCTTGGAGATCTTGATTGCTGAGAAGGAACAGAAGAATAGAATAGATGGCCTGAAGGCATCATGGGAAGCAGTGGGTCCCCAAGCTTTGCAGCCCCAAAACTTTAAAAGTAAAAGTCTTTGTCTGGAAGAGAAAGCCTCAGAGTGCCATGATATAGAATAGCAGTGGAGGTACCATGAGGCTCCAGAAAAGCAGCAGCATTGAGAATCTGCTCCTCACAATCATGTTCAAAGTGCGCAGCAATCAAGGCTCTCAACCTCTACAGCCAGAAGAGAGGAGAGTCTGGCTACTGTACCAACTGGCAGCAGACCTCAGCATTTTCTAGGTGGTTCTGGTTTTAGATACATTCAGAATACAAAAGTTCCGAGGTTGAAAAGGTTTCCACCCAATTTCAGAAGGCCTAGGAGGCCCGGCAGTGTTCTTAAGAGGGCAGTGTGTGAAGCTGTGAGTGTGAAGTCAAAGGTGCAGTGGAGACAGCAAAAGCTTAGAAAATCCAGCAACATGGGTCATCTAAGGAAAGCTGCAAGGAGGGAGCAAAGCCAGCCCAAGAGAGAAGCCATGGGATCAGTAACCACCCGAAGTGTTGTAGGGGTGGAGTCACCCAAGCCCTTTGGAGCTCACAGTTTTCCACATATTGCCTCATGGTGCACAAGGCGCTACAGGACTTACCATTTTCCCTGCTGGATTTTGGGCTTGCTTTTGTCCCAATCATTTGTGCCCTCCTGTATGTAACATTTGGAGTGAAAATATTTGTCTTGTGCCATTGCATTTTGGAAGTGTTTAACTCTTATTTCATTTGTATGCAGCTAAAAGTTTGCCTTTCTTCTTAGACTTTCAACAATTTTTATGGTTGATGCATTGTCTCATCTTGAGGAGTTTAGAAGTCTAAACTGAGAGACTCATCAGGCAGCCAGCATTCTTACTTTGTAAATGTTCTCTTGCTGTGCAAGAGGAGGGCATGGGACATTTTGTGAGTGCTACACCTGCCCTGGGGTGTGGGGGTGGCCTGTGAACATTATATGGGAGGAGAAGAGGCTTGTTTTCCCTTTTGCTCTGGCTGCAGCCTTGAAGTGTTACCCCAGTGCCATGACATCCTGCCTTGGAGCCAGATGATTATGGACTGAAAACTCCACAAACTGTGAGATAAATAAACCTTTACTTCCTTGTTTTGGGTGTTGAGTGTTTTGTCCCAGCAATGAGAGAAAAGTTACCAAGATGTACAGAATACATTTCATATCTTAAATAAACTGTGGAGCATCAAGTAGGATATTAAAGCCACAGAATTTTGTCCAAGAAGTCCCACCAGAGAACTCAGAGGCCTCAGCTATCCAGGCCACAGCTGATGGATCACTGGCCCAGCTCCTGGCAACACCCTGAACTGAAGATGAGCTCCAGGGCCGGTGGGCTTGGCCTTGGTCCTTCTTCCAGGTGTCTCAGGTGATGGAACAGGCTGCAGGTGGTACCAAGCAGTCCTGAGGAAGTGCCCCAGGAGCTGTCCATGCAGCCCAGCCTCTACTTGTGCCCAGCACCCAATGGGCGCTGGATGCGTGAGAGAGTGTGGCCTTGCCAAAACCCAGAGGTAGCTGAGACAGGAGACTTCATCCTCACGTACGTGAGTTCTCCAATAGTTACAAATTTCTCTAATTTTTAAAACAATTCTGAATGTCTAGAAAATGTTGCTTCTCAGGGAAATGTGTTCCCCTCTGTCTGGTCTGGAGGCAGTGCCCTGCCCATCACAGCTTCCATCCTAAATCCACCAGGAGCTCAGTCAGTGCTGCAGACAGCAGGCAGAGCCCTGCTCAGTGAGGACAGCCCACCAAGGGCAGGGATTTGGACCATGCTGTGGAGGATTCTCCCAGTGCACTTCATTGCTGGGACAGCTAAAGGTTACAGGGAACCTGGGAAAGGCCTTCAAAATCTGACATTTTTCACATTTCCAAAATCTGACCTGTGCCATACATTTGAGAATCTGTAGAGATGTCATAGAAAAATACAAGCAACCCAATACTCAGGGGAAATGTCGGTCATGTGCAGAAGATTGATTTACACAGTGTAAACTGGGTAACATTTTGTGAAAATCTGGTATGTAAAACAATAGAAGGAAAAGGCACAGTAAGGAACCATAGCACAGATAAAATTAAAGACAAGGCAAATTCAAGTAACTGTTATTCTAGTGAGGAAGGAAAACAAGCGTGAATACATTTTAAACGTAACAAAACATGTTTCCTTGATGAGCTTTTTAGCACTTGAAATATACATAAATATTTCTATATACATAGGTTCATAATTACAGTTTTCCCAGGCATATGCAAATAATGTGTAAAATTATTAAAAACCCAGATCTATTTTGGTTAATAGAAGAAGACTGAATTTAAAATATACTACACATTAGAGGCCTGTGGAAAACTCAATATTAAAACACTGTAAATATTAGGAAGAAGCAGAAGTTTTTAAGTGCACCAGGGAGTAATAGTGTTTTGTGTTACTTCATGGGGACAAAATTACCATTTGAGGTTAAAGTCTTCTTCTGAACATGTAATTTGAGAAAATGAAAAGTACAAGTTCAATGACCCCTGCAGTAATTCCTTCTATTAGATCATAGACTATCAGGCATCCAGTGACCCTAAACCCCCTCTGAGGCTTAGGAGTCCACACCTCCACCTCCCCAGCTGCAGTCTCTGTTCCTTAAATGTGAATCCATAGGAAATCTAGAAAATGGGGCCCAGAACCCAGAACAATGTTTTCCACACAGGCCAAGATTACATCTGGGATTCTGGGCAGCGGTTTTCTGATGCAAAATTAGATTTCCACAATTTCCTATTGTGTTCTACTTCCTGTGTGTGCACATGATCAGGGACAAATCTAAGATCAAACTTCCTTCCATTTTGGGAAAAGTGGCTTCTCTCTGCTAAGAGACTGAGAATGTCAGGCTTCAGGGAGGAATGCGATGTTAGAACAAGTCAGTGCCAGCCTGCTCCATTGGGGCCATGCTTTTACTGCACTGCCATACTGACTTCAGTCTTTGAAACCAAGAGGCAGTCTTGGTAACCAAGAGTCACTTAGTAAACACACCTCTTAGTTTATTTTCCCATTACAAAATAAAAATGTTCACTTTTCATTTGTACAGTAGCATTCTCACTCCATGTTACATATCTAAGGCCTAAGGTCTCTAATATTTCACCTTTTATTTTGCCCTACCCTCATTTTTTTAAAATAAAATGGTATTGTATCACAATCCAAGCAAGAGTAAGTGCTGATCCCAACACTTATTTAATGTTGAAGCTGGCACATCGTAGAAACTGGCGCTGGACGTGGGTTCAGAGTGAGCAGATGCTTATTAACATTGCAGATCAGGGCGGCACTCAGAGTCCCTGAGCCACTCAGGGAGTTCTGCTGCAAGCTGCTGCCCCAAGACTGGAGGGTTCCACGGCCTTTCTCTGTACTGCCATTTCCAGGAATCAAATTTGTATTTTAATCTGCAAGTACCTTCATCTCTTTCTGCCATCTAGAAGCAGCATCCTGCCCAGAGTTACCATACTGGAAGCATGGTGGCTTGGAAAAATATTTTCATTTCACATGGCAAATACTTCTTCCATCCCTGAAAAAATTACATCTCCATTACCAAGACTTATATGACTTTGGAGGGGTTTAAAGTTCCTGTACACAAACAAAAAGGATTTCATAAAAATTTACACAGCCATGATAAGCCAGCACTTCGAGTAAGAGGGCAGTCCCAGGCCTTGCCAGGGCATCTGGAGCATGCAGGATTCCAAGGGCTCCATGGGGAAAGAGTTGCCTCTCTGCTGGATGGCTGTGGTGAAGATTACACATGCACAGCAGAGCAGACACAGCTCCTGCTCATCCTACTGAAAATTCTAATTAAAAACCTCTGCACAGTGCTCATCCAATTACACTGATGGGACTTCCTGAAGCCACTTATGTAATCAGGAATATAAATTAAGACAGGTTGCTCAAAAATACAAAAATGTATCACAACCTTGAGGTTGAAACAAAGGCCAGCCTTTAAACACTAATGCCTTCAGATCCTGCAGGGTTGTTTAAATAGAGTTCAGAAAAAGGACAAAATAGTTATCTGTTTCGCTTTCTGAAAACAATCACTAAGTGAATGTCAGCCCAGCAGTAACATTCAAAATACCTGGGAAAATATCCCAAAGGAAGCTATTTTAGATTCCATAAAGTTGTTTATCTTTCATTTTCTGACATTTAGAAACAGATAAAAATAAATTCCACAAAATGTTAACTTAAAGCTTACTAGTGTATAATAGTATTGTATTATGACTAAAATTTCCCTCAGCTCCCATCTTAACTTCCTGACTTCTTTCTTCTCATTTTGAAATTTTCCACCTATTTTCTACTCTCTCTTCCCTCCTTCTATTTTATGACAATATTGACAACATTAGACTATGTCAGAGTCAGAATGAAGTATTATTTCAAAGCCCAACTCTGAAGTTGAGGCCAGTTGATAATTAATTTTGGCTATACTAGCTGTTATCTTGGTAATACTGATGCCAAAAGTGAGGACTAACGGATCAGTGTTAGTTCAGAGCAAAATAAAAAGAAAAACAGCATGTTCCATTCCAATTTCACCTCTTTCCCTTCCCTTGCAACTCAAAAGAGCCACAAGGTCAGCATCTCTCCCTTCCAATCTCTACCATGTATTCATGGTGAGTGCACTCAAATATTTCTTCTGCATTTCTGAGCACAGGATACAGTACCATCCTACCCATCCCCACTTTCCCAGGAAACAGCACGCCAGAGCTCTTTGCTGCTGCCTGACTGCACCACAGTGGCTGATGGTTGGACTCTCCACCCATTGTCCCTGAGCTCTGGTAATCACCGCTCTGTTCTGCATCTGTGGTCAGCGGTTTTAGATTCTGCCTATGTATGGGACTGTTCAGTCTTCATCCATCTGTGCTGGGCTTGTCTCCCTGATAAGGGTTTCTAACTCGTCTGGGTTATAGAAATGACAGCGTTCGTTATTTTCTACAGCTGAATAATACTCTGTGCTGTATATGTTACACATTTTCTTTATTCTGTTTCTGGCTGATTTTTGTTTACATTTCTTGGCCAATGTAAATAATGCTTTTATTATATCTTTTATTATTTCTTTGACACACTTACTTCATTTCTTTTGCATATATTCCAAGAAACAGAATTGCTTGATCCCACAGTAGTCAGTAGTCGTAACAAACTCTGTAACACTGAGACCAGGAGCCTTTTCCCAACCTTCTTTCCCATGCTGCTTCTCTTCAGAACCTTCCTAACAGCCAGGCTTGCCGGAGTCAAGTTACCTTACTGCATTTTTGATTTGTGTTTCCCTAACGATGGTGATGCTGAGCAGTACTCACAGCACACTGGTTATTTGTTTACAAACATGTTTTAGCATTTTAAAAAGCGTACATGCTTCTGCATGTACAAACTGTCTCGTAGGACATATCGTTACCACATTTTAAATAGCATCAGTCACGTGTAGAAATGTAGACACATGCACTATTAGTTCAATCATTTGAAATGGCTCCATACCCATGAACTGCTACTGCATGAGTAACATAAAAGTTTTTGTTTAATTTCAAGCAAAAATGGTGCATCCTCGATACCCTCAGCAGGATTTCTGTTTTCAACACCCCTGAAGCAGGGACTCCTTTCCCCATTGAAAGGTACGGAGCCTCGCTGGCCACTGTCTCCTCAGTGTGTGAGTTGTCATCCTGACTATGCTTCTGACCTGTGGCTATAAAAAAATAAAAAAATTGGAGAGTGAATGTTCCTGACTGAGCCCTGGCTCAGGAGGAGCAGGTTCTCTGTGGTGGTGATGCCAGTGGCTGCCAGGCCATGGTTCTCTGGGGGCTGATTTTCCCCAGGGCCTCAGTGGCAGTGGAGGCAGAGCCTAGACACTTCAGGTGAGGAGGAAAGGGTGAGCCAGGTTTGGGGCTCATCGGAGCTGCCTTAGCTGCTGCTCTCATCCTGCATTAATTCAGCTCTAATCAGAATAAAGTGATCTGTGGCAAGCAGAGACCAATTGCTTTCTCTACAGGTTCAAACCCTTCCATGGTTTTGTTTCTTTGCTGGTTTGTTTAACCCACTTCGCTCTTGGGACTACATCACTAAATAATCCACGAGGACACACTGATGCACATGCTTGTGGTCCTGGGGATTTGTCTACCTTAGCAAACCCTGTGTATGCCAAGCCAGAGGTCCTACTCTGCAGGGTGCCGGGGGGCCCCACGTGCCCCTAGTTCAACCGAGACACAATGTGGGATGTCAGCCACAGACTTTGCACCTCAGCACTGACATAGCATGAGGTTTCCAATGTTCTATATTTATTGCACTTTAAAAGAAATATGTTTTAGACATGATTAATTAAATAAAATATAGTATTTATATTAACTAAGTTTACCTTTTAAGATATAGCTAGTAAAAAGCTTAAAATTACATATGTGACTCACAATTATATTTCTGTTGGACAAAGCTGACAGAAAAAGTATACTCAAATAGAATTTATGGTTGTATTGTCATCTGTTAGCAGTCGTGTTGGTTTACAATAACAGTGTTACTTATTCAGGAAATAAAAGGGAAGTGTTACAGATCAATGGATACAAAGTTCCTGTTAGATTAGGGCAAGAACATACTTGGGCTAGTACTCTTGATATTCTTCGGGAGGGAATATATTGTGATGCACTACTCCTAATAAGGTGAGTCTACATAATGACGATGCCCTGTGTGTCTCAGAGAGCTGGAAGAAAGCAGTTTGAAGAAATCATGAATCCTAGGCATTGGGGAGCCGCCTCTGTCCCCAGAGTACCCACCTCGGAGACTCGTCTGCTAACCTTTCTCAAAGTAAAAAAGAAAGGACAAGTTTGGGGTGCAGCTCAGCGCAAAGCATTGTATTCAATTCCAAGGACTGGAAGAAAAAGCAAATAAATAAATTCTGGAAGAGATAGCTGTGCTTGCCTTAATTTAAACATGAACAAGGTGCGAATGTGTCAAAAGACAAGCTACTTCACCAGTTATGTGTGAGTTTATGCTTGTTGCTGTATTAGCTAACAGAGCAAATTTAATCTTAAAAATAATACTCCAGTGTAAAAGATTGATGGAAAAATTCTATATTCTTCATATAACAAATCATATAATAGCACATCATTCTTTTTTTTTTTTTTTTTTTTTTTTTTTTTTTTTTTTTTTGGTCTTTTTCCTTTTTATGAGTATTGGGGATCGAACTCACGACTGCCTGCTTACAAGGCAGGCATAGCACATATTTCTTAATTCCTACATATTATTCACTTAAAATTATTTCAAGTTAAATGTGAATACTATAGTCTAATTATTCCATAATTTCAGATTAAAATTATTGTCAAAATAGATTTTTTTCTGTTCCATAGTCAAACATCAGTCTTGTTATTCAAAAAAGTTATTGAATCCTAAATAACAATATATTGGAAATAGAGATGAATTTACAAATATACTTGTTTAGGATATAAAATTAAATATATTTTGCAGCAAGATCATTTTATTTGATTTGATTTTAAATTACTCTTGCTAAATTCTGTATTTAATCACACTAGACAGGACAAATAGTATAAGAATTTTCCAGACAAACTGTTCCTGGTTATCATTAAGATCTAATTCTGATACAAATCCCTATTGGTGAAAGGTATCTTATTTGCAAGGGATTTTAACTGTAGAAAGATGAGACAGTGCAGAAAATATCAATAAGAAAGACAAACAAAACTTCATGTGATGAATCATGTTATCACAGCTTCTTGGAGGCAGAGGCAGGAGGATCCCAAGTTCAAGCCCAGCTTGGACAACTTAGAAAGACCCTGTGTAAAAATGGAGTGAAGAGATCATTTAGAATTGCAGCTCAGTGCTAAGGGACTAAATTCAATCCCCAATACCACATTTTTTTAAAGAAATGTAACTGTTCAAATTATTTTATTGCCACAAATACAACAAATGCAAACCAGTAATCAATGATCACTGTAATATTTGCAAATGTCTACTTTTTCAAAAAATTTTAAAACTATTGTCGCTTCTGAGGATGGGATTTACAGTTTTGAGTATAATGGTTTCTTTCATTGTGATTTCCCTGATTTGTAAGTAAAAGCACATATCTGTATAGCACTTAGATTTTATATTCAATGCCAATAAAGTGTCATTTCTGTTAGATAAACCATTATTAACTAAACTTGAGGATATATATATATATATATATACATATATATATGTATGTATGTATATATGTGCATATATATCCCTATTACTGTCAGTGAAAATGTAAACAAGTATATATATATATATATATATAATGGAAATTCACTGTGTGTGTCACGTTTTTAACACATAATATATACTTTAGGATAGACATAATTAAGCAGTGTCTTCCATGTTACACATATCTTGTTTTAAAATCATAAGAAAATTGTAAAATGCAAGATCATACAGAATATTTTGTGGGTAGTTATTTATAAATTATTAATTTAAAAATGGCTTTGTAAATTGTGCTGGTTGTCTGCTTATGACTTCTAGTATCACAGTAGTTTTGAGATATTAGAAGTCATTATGGACAGATGAGAAGTGTGAAGATAGTGGATGCCAGATTTTAAAAACAGTCTGAAAACCTTATGGCAACTTCTCAGTGATGGCTTCCATCACATAAATGTAACTTTCATAGTAGCAGCAACAGCACGGGAACCATACGGATCATATCTTATAAACATATGTAACAATAAAAGATCTTACAAATACATATAAGAACAACAATGTTATATTCCTTCAAAAATAGCTAAATTTTTTATAACTGTAACATCAAAGTATAGCACATTTCTTAGCATGTTGAATGTCTGTGAGAAACACCACATACTTCTGAAAGCAGTCTCTCATATAATTTTTGTTAGTCATAATAATTTATTTTGCATGTCACCATTTGTCCTTAACTATAAATACAATTTATAAGTGTGTATTTGATACACAAATTATCAGTGCAGAATTTTAAGACATATTTAAAAAACTTAGCCATTATATCAGATTTATTACTCAGCAAAAATAAATAGTTTCCTTTTTGGTTTCAATATACCTATAGATTCCAATCTGAAATTCAGTAAGTTATAGGAAAAAAGTGATAATATTGGGTTATAGAAAACTCATAAAGAATTAATTTCACAATGATATAAATTCAGCACACTACTAAATAATTGGATGATGATATTCATTATGTCTGGCAATTATTTCAATGAATTTTATCTAAAATTTGAATGTGTTTTGTTGTGGATCAAGTAAAGAACATGAAAATTCCCAGTAGCACTAGCAAATTGTATTATCCCAGATTTTAGAAGTTTAATGCCATCACTGAAAATTTTTCTGTATTTTTCTTTATCAACACTGCCCACAGGAACATGCTATGAGCCCTAAATGGGGACAATATATATAAGTTTAAGTTTCCTAGTACTTATATTAAAAAGGATGTTAAAAGAAGATGGTGAAATTACTTATTAATATATTTTATTTAACTCAATATATATGTAAAGATTTTCATTGTAAATTAAAATCAATAGACTATAATATATGGATATATGACATCCTACACTATCCCTGTAAAAACTGGCTTATATTTTACTTTCAAAGTACATGTCAGTTTAAGCTACAAATACTCAACAGCAATCTTTGCTAGTAACTAATGTATTGAACAGCAAAGTGTTGCATATTTAAGTGTCTAGTGTTTAGTATATAAATGATTCCATTTCAATGTGCCATATAAAGTCACCCCAGATATCCACTTTGGGATGAGCAGAAGTCTGGGAGATTATCACTTGACAGCAGCAATCTTGATGAAATCCAAGGACTATTTCTTTCTGGTTGTCAATTTCTAACCAGCAGTAGGCAGATAATGCAATTAACACATTGGCCATGGAAACTGTTAACACAAAGGAAGATCTTCCTGCTTATCAGGTGAACCAGGACATCAAAGAATATGACCAGCACACTGTGGAAAGCAAACACAGAGTGAGAAGGAACCCAGCAGTGGGGTGGATGCTGTTTCCACCCGCACTGCTATCTGACAGACTTTGCCTGAGTTAAACATTTTGGTGGCCTACATTTAACGCCCTGTGCTCACTCAAGGCTGGTCTATGGCAGCAACCTGCAGAAAGTCCTGAGACACTGTAAGCTTGGTCCGTTTATTTAGAGTTAAAGTCTGCAAATTCATTGGAATCTGAATGATACAGGAAAATTATCTGTGTTTCAGCAAACAGTACCCGAGATTCAGACACTTCCCAAACTGCAGTTCTGGGCTTCCAGCTCAGCTACCCACACTTCTCAGAGGTTATTCCTTCCTCATTTTGAGAGAAACACTGAAGCCTTTCTCAGAGGCTCTTCACATGCGTCCCTGACTGCCCTGTGGGCCACACATATTTGTTCTCTTTCCCCTTTCCTGTTCAGTTCTCAGTTCCCCAGCCTTGCTCTTCCAGTTAGCTTGACTTCTCATCTAGGCTAGGATGATGCTCTAAGGAATGCAAGCTTTGCGACCAGCTTGTCTCCATAGCACTCTCCTTTTCTCTTTGCATCTCATCCTGTCTCCATTTCATTGTGTCCATGTTCAGTGCTTAAAGGCAAACCAGTAACACACCAAATTCTAAAGCCTTGTTTGCACTGCGTAGCTTTCTCTACATTCAACAATCTTAATGACTAATACTTTAAAAGAACTTCTTCTTCAGTATTGCCAGTTTTCTCCCCACCCTGCAGTGCTGGGCAGATTCCTCTCGCCCTCTCAGCTCCCCAGGAGGACCTCATTGAAGCCTTAGTACGCCCACTCCAGTCTCAATAGAGGACACTGTTGGTCCCCACCCTTTCCCTTCCTCCTAGGATGCCTCAGTGCCTTTTTGCTCATGGCACTCATTGTTGGCTCCACAGCCATTTCTGCTGGCTTGGATTCTTCCCTGCACTCCATGCTCTTGCCTGATTTCCCCTCCTCTTATCCTCACAGCCTTTATCAGCCTCCATGCAGTTGTGTGTCTGCACTTAGCCATCATTTCTGAGCCTATATTACTCATGCAAATCCTGCTCTACAAAGCTGTGCATTGATCAAATTGTCTTCAGGATTTCTTTTCTTGATTGACTAAATTCCGACATACTCTACTCATGAATTACGTTTCCAACCAAATACTCATCCTTCTGTGTCTTTCTTTTACTTTCTTATCTCACAATTTAAACAATTTTACCAATGCAGAGAACAATGTATGGCTTTCACTTTTCACTTTTCAGTCAGATCCACATCAGTTACCCTTCATGTCTCATTGTTTCCCTCACATTTTGTCCCTGATTTCAATGCATCTGCCATCATTACTGAGTTTATTTTATTAGCAATGACGGTTTTCCTTGTTTAGGCAGAAAGAATTAGAAGAGAAACTAACACTTAGATGTGGCATGGAATTATCACACACTTGAGAAGTCTAGTGTGATATCAGAGTTTGCTTTCTATTAAAATAAATCATGTCAGAAGTAACATTGTAATGTGCCCCTGATCATTATTACCCAGCAATGTGCCTGCTGGCCACGTGTAGCTGAGGCGTAGTTGAGGCCCAGGGGCAGTGATGTGAGCTCATCAGCAGTGAGAGGTTTCCCTGCCCCTTGTTCTCATGCATCTGGCTGTGTCTGTGTTTGCACACAGCCATCTGTAAAAGGGAACAGAGAGCATCACGACATGAAGACTAAATGAGTATTAATCCAGTGATCCACCACATATGAATTGGGGGGCAGCGTACCATAAGGAGTCAAACAATATCAAATTACAAAAACTTAACATTGATGTCTCCTATATTTTTACATTTAAAAAGCAAGAATAGTGGTTCAGAAATGATATAGAAATAGATGAAATTACCAGTGCTCAATTTAGCAAGAATTGCTTTGGCCTTTTTACAATTCTGTTTCTAAATGAAATGTTGGCTGATTTCTTCTCTTTATAAAGTTATCTGAGCTCAAACTTGATCTATTCTTCCTGTTCTTGGGCAACTATGTTAAACACATGGATTAATAAATAAATATAAAACTAATACTGGTCACAACAGTGACTCTAATACCAGATTTTAAAAAGAAAATCCTATGATGCTATTTGCATGTCATTTTGTAGGCTCCCTATATTTTAGTATAAGCTTTCATTAATTACACATTTCTAAAACATACAGGATATAAATAGTAGCATTTGAGAAGTATTCAAAATTCTGTACCAAGAAAATAATCATCGGCCATGCCCAGAGAATTGCAACAGTTAACAGGAGCCAAAATCCAGTCCCAGGCCCTCAATGTGCTCATTGGTTGAATCCCAGTACACAGGGAAACCTTGGAACGTCATTCCCAGGCAGCATAAAATCTGAAATCTGAAATCTGTAATCTGAAATCACCATAGGATGTACAGAGTCCCCAAGGGCCCAACAGGCTCTGCCCAGCAAGCTCCAAGTGGCTAGCAGTTGCCTGCAGTCTTCCCTGGGAGCTAAAAGTGGGCCAGGTGATTCCCAGTGTTTAGAGAAAGCTTTTAAACATCTCTCAAAACCCAGAAATAAAGGAAAATGACAAAACAAAAAAGCAAATTGCAATCTCAAACTTTCAGCTCAACCAAAGCAAGTGTAGGAGACATGGACACAGAAGAAAATATAAGCCATACAACTGAAATCCCTGAAATCATGTCAAGTGAAGTAAAGTAACAACTCTAGGAAGCTATAAAAGAACTCAAATCAGAAATAGCCACCCAGGAAAAAGAATAAATGATAAATATAAGGGAAGAAACGCTAAACACATCTAAAGGAAACATAGTTAAAAAATTAGAGGAACAATGCAAAAAGATGGAAACTTTGAATGAAACTCTGAATAAGTAACAAACAGAACGCATGAAGTAGATTTAAAGAAATACACAGGAAATAAAAAATTCCTTTGAAAGTTGTCAAAACAACCTTAACGAAAGTGAAGATAGAATTTCAGATATCAAAGACAAAATTGCAGCAAGCACAAGAAAGGAAAAACTTTTAAAATTAACAAGGATCCAGGAAATAACAATTCAACAACTGCAATATGATACAAAGAAAAACGTCATAAGATGGATAGATGTAAAAGGAAGGTGACAACACAAATGATATCAAGAAGCTATTTACAGAAGTAATAGCTGAAAATTTCCCAAACATAAGAATGGAAACTAACATAGAGATCAGTGAAATATATAGAACTCCAAATAACCATAATCAAAATAAAACTATACCCAGACATATAAAAATCATCATCCTAGATACCCAACATAAGAATAGTATATTAAAATCTGCTAAAGAGAAGAGACCAATCACCTATAAAGGGAAACCTATCAAAGTCACAGCAGACTTCTCAACACAAACAGTGAAGTCAAGAACACAGAATGAAGTACTTCTGATCCTAAAGGAAAACAACTTCCAGCCCAGACTGATGTAGCCTGCAACACTGTCCTTCAAAATGGATGTAGAAATGATACTTCTATGACAAAGAACAACTGAAGATCTTCATGACAACCAAACCAACCCTGCAAAGAATATTAAAATACATTGTAGACAGACATAGGAAAGAAAAAACACTAAGCAAGGCAAAGAATTAAACAGAGTGACAAGGTAAAGAATCAACAGCAGAAAGATAACATGTCAAAAGTAAACCAATGTATCAGTTATAACCATTAATATAAATGGCCTCAACTCACCAATTAAAAGAAACAGACTTGCAGAATGGATCAAGAAACAATATCCAACTATGTGCTGTATACAGGAAACCCATCTACCCCAAATGAAACTCATATACTGAAGTCAAGGGATGGAAAACAATACTCCACACAACAGGATCCCCGCAAAAAAGCAGGGCTAGCTATTCTGTTTGCAGACAATGTGAACTTCAAACCAAAAATGATCCAAAGAGATAAAGAAGGCCACTACATACTAGTAGGGGAAAACTTCAAGAGGAAGAGATACCAATCTTAAATATCTATGCACCAAATTTGGGAGCACCTAGCTATACAAAACAAATATAAGCACAAATGAAAAATCAAATAAGCAATAACACAATTATGACAGGAGACCTTAACAAGCCATTGACACAAAGGGATAGATCAACTAGACAGAAAATCAGCAAAGAAATAGTAGAATTGAATCACACCTGTGAACAAGTGGACTTAGTATGCGTATACAGAGTGTTCGCTCAACAACATCAGAATACACATTCTTCTCAGCAGCATATGGAACGTTCTCTAAAATAGACCATATACTAGCCCACAGAACATGCTTAAGTAAATGCAAAAGAATTGAAATTACCCCATGCTAGTTATCAGATCATAGTGTCATGAAACTAGAATTAATGACAAAAGGAAAATCAAAACCTCCACAAACACATGGAAATTGAATAATACACTCCTGAGTACTCAGTGGGTCACAGAGGAAATTAAAGAAGAAATTAAACAATGTTTACAGGCAAATGAAAATACAAATACATCTTACCAGAACCTGTGGGACACAATGAAAGCAGTCCTCAGAGGAAAGTGTATTGCAGTGAACTCCCACATCAGGAAAACAGAACAAACACACATAAACAATATGATGCTACACCTCAAGCGTCTAGAAAAAGAAGAACAAGTCAAGCCCAAAGCCAAAAGAAGGGAGGAAATTATAAAGATCAGAGCAGAACCAATGCAATAGAGACTAAGAAAACAATACAAAGAATAAATGAATCAAAGAGTTATTTCTTTGAAAAAATAAATAAAATTGACAGGCCTCTAGCCAATCTTAGTTACAAAAGGAAAGAAAAAACTCAAATTCATGCAATAAGGCATAAAAAGTTTGAAGTAACTACAGACTCTGTGGAAATAGTAAAAAATCAGAGCCCCCAAATTCAAAGACCCATTCCAAAATTGGGCCTCTGAGATGAATACTCAGTTTTTAGATGAAGAAATGCAAATGGCAAATAAATACATGAAAAATGTTCACATCATTGGTCATTAGAGAGATGCAAATTGAAACCACACTGAGATTCCATCTCACTCCAGAAAGAATGGCCAGGACAAAGAAAACTACCAACAACAGATGCTGGAGAGGCTGCAGGGAAAAAGGAACTCTTCTTGCACTGTTGGTGAGAGTGTAGACTTGGTGCATGCACCGTGGAGGTCAGTCTAGAGATTCCTCAAAAAGCTGGGATTGGAGGTTGCATTTGACCAAGCTATTCCACTTCTGGACATATTCTCAGAAGAACTGAAAACATCATACCGCAGTGATATATGTGCACCCATGTTTATAGCAGCACAATTTGTAATAACCAGATCTTGGAAACAATCTAATGCTCATCAACTGAGTAATGGATAAAAAAGATGTTCCAATTTATACAATGGAGTAATACTCTGCTATAAAGAATGATAAGACTGAGATATTTATAAGTAGATGTATGCAACTTGATACCATACTCATAAGTGAAATAAATCAAACTCACATGTGAATTCACAAGTGAAATAAATCAAACTCACAAGAGACAATGTGATAAATAGTGAAGATCTCCATCTCCAGTTTTCGTGCTCTGAAATCTGTGTCTCTTACATTGTTTTCTTATGATCTGTTTTGTTATGTTTAATTTTACCCTCTTTAAAATAAAATTTAAAAAAGAAAATAATCATGACTTTATAATTTTGGAATTTTCAAAAGGAGGACAGTATGCAAATATATATATATATATATATATATATATATATATATATATATAAAACAGGAATTCTAGTACAAAGATTCTAAGTGAAAGCTAACATTATTATTAAATATTATAATTACTTTGAAAAATTCACCTTTATGTAATGTATCTCAAAGTATCAAGCAAAAGACAGAATCATATTAAAGTGAATGAATCTGAGGGTAGTTCATAGACTCAAATTGTAACTTCTTCACTGCTTGTGTAGAATTAAAAAGGAGTTTCAACAATTGGAAAACTATCCAGATCTGAGTAAGACAGTTACTCCACTGACAATTACAAATTGCCAGAAATGATATTTTATAATCAAATATCACAATAAATTACATATTTTTTTTCATTTTAATTTTGAAGGTTGATGAAACATTCTTCACTTACATATGATTTATATTTTCTATGTTTTCATACTAATAATTTATATGTAATTATAATGCATGTTTAAATTTATATTTCATAGTATACTTCTTTTGTAAATTACTTTCAAAACATTTAATATTTAGTACATATTGAACTATCAAATTATATGCATATATTAATATTCGTGACTAAATATTATTGCTATCATTTTCTCTGGGAACTAACTAATCAATTAATAATAATGCTAATAGAATCAGAAAGTAGAGAAGATAAAAGAGGAATTGTATTTGTTAGTGTCCTGTCACTGACATGTTGTGACCAACACTATATTTTAAAGGAGGAAGGGTTTAATATAGCTCGTGGTTTCAGGGAATGCGGTCCATGGCTGGCTGACTCTGAGCAGCACTAGGATGAAACAAGGTCTTAGTAGAACAAAGCTACTTTATTTACGGCAGCCAAGAAGCAGAGGAGAGGAATAGTCCAGTGTGGAAGGAGCAAGGGGCCAGACACAGCATCCTGGCCAGGTCATCATCATCTGTCAGAGGCACCTAGAAGTCTAGATCACCAGTCCCTGGGATGGATCTCAAAGCCAATCAAGTTGAAACCACCTCAACTACAACGGCAAACAAAGGAAGCTGAAGACATTAAACTACTATTATAAAACTTACAAAACACTTAGAAATTATCATCTTAGTATTATTCTCAAATCACAATTATGCAGCATTCAGTTCACCTCTGCAGCCATCTGTGAGAGTCCTGCATTAAACCTGCATGTCATAGAAGAAACATTTATTAAACAATTTTCATACCTGAATTTCCCATTAGACTGACAGCTCCTTCCTTCCAACTGTCCTCTTTTCATGCTTCTAATGTATGTGTTTACTTCTTATTTATTATTCTGGATATTTGCTTTGCATCAATATACTAAATAGTCATTAGTTGAACTTGTCTCTTGATGCTATTGTTTTTAAAAATTCCATTTAAAATTAAATATGGGGAGGATCTAAAAAATTAACTACAGAAGGCAGGAAGCAGGAAGGAGGGCTGGATGCTCAGTCTGTTTGTTGGAATGTTCTGAAACTGCCATGAACAATGATGGGCTTCTTACACATGGGTTACATAAGTGCCCAATGGTGGCTTTGAAGTGGCATCTACTGTCGCATCTACATGACAGTGGCTAACACTCGCAGAACGCTTATTGTAAGTGCTAAACACTGATTTGGAACTAAAATTGATAACCGGTGAAAGTAGGGGGAGAAGAGACAGTCAAACGCACATGGATGAAGAGTATAATAATTTACAACTTCCTACAATTCTCATGTAGAGATAGAGGGTGACATGAAATCACATCTAAATGATGCACCTCCGTGTAAGGAAATGTGTGCTTCTTAGAGAATACCAGGAAGGTAAACAGTGCCTTGATTTCATATTAAAGGGGTAACAGTCACAGATTGACAAGAATATAAACTTGATCCTGTCACCAATAGCAAAGTACAGGGATGAACAAATCAATCAGTGTATTCATCCAAATATACAGTGTAACACAAGACACTGCCTTCATCATTTTGTTGCAAGCATCAATAGAGAATTTTCCTAATAGAAACTAAAGCAGAAAGATTGAGGTTAAATAATACCAGCTGTATTTCCAAGACACATCTCAAGTGGCATGACGAAGAAAGGTTGAACATAGGAGTATAAGAGACATTCAGTATTGCTTTTTTTGTGCACTACCATCTGGTCCATTTGTGCCTGGAAATAGAGACTAGAAGTGTGAAAACACACTGCTCACGCGTGCCTGGATTTGGGCTTCTGATTCAGCACAGTTTTAGTGAAAGAGGAACAGTACACTGAATGTCCAGGATCAGGACTACCTTCCCACTGCCTTGGTGTCTGCCCGGCAAATTATCACAGCCGTGGATGTTTGCAGTGCTGAGCTCCTGTCCAGTGGAGGCAGATTCTTGCATTGCTAACTGCACGAAAGCCACACAACCTGAATGAGCTGTGGTGACTACTTGGCTTTCATCTCCTGCCCTTTCCAACCGTGCTTAAACCCCAAAGTCCCTTGAAGAATCTACAGCAGTTTTCCATGATGAACTAGACAGTGGAGTATGCGCCAAGAGATGCCAAGAAGACACAAGGAAAGTGCAAGTCAGGGATAAAGAACTGAATGTAATTTAGGGTGATATTATACAAGGAAGTTTTGACAGCAGTGTATCAGTAACACAAAGCAGTAACATTAAATGACACCCATCTCCATTCTACATCCCGTGCCATGTAGGCTGTGTATGGAGAAGGCTCCAGATTTCAGAGCAGAGAGAAAGGCACCCTGAGCATTCTAGTCACGGACCTTCAATGAAGGTGAGCACACAGGTCAGTGAGTGCACATGTAACAAAAGCACCTAATTATGTGCTTATCATGTGCCTCATCACAAGTCTTTTCTGTTGTTCAATTTTAAAATATTTCTTATGTCACATAGCTGAAGCTTACTTTTAACACTTTATGCTTGGGTAGAAAATTTAGAATTTAGTTTAATATATTCACACACACACACACACACACACATATATATATATATAATTTATATTTAAACACATAGGTTTTTTGCATGCATTCTATAGTAAGAAATTTGGATAATGAAATCATTGGAATATTTTTTGAGAAGCACGATTACCAAAATTATTCCAAGAAATAATAAAATTTAAGTGGTTAGTTAGTAGAGAACAAATCATTTTAAATTTTAAATGACTGATGATACCCTAACAAAACCTTCTACAGGTTGGAAATATGGTCCAGTGATACACCATTTACCTATCAGAGGTAATTCAATTTTCTTACTGTACAAAAATAAATTTAAAGAAGAATTTTTAAAATTAACAAATCTTTGAGGTCTTAGAACTTCTCCCACACTTACAAAACTTAGCATTCCCAGAGAATCTGCACCTCTCTGAAGACATGCCAGATGTAATTTTCTTCCTCCAGCCTGGGGTCCTATTTACCATCTCCAGACCCAGGCAAAAATGGGTTTATGTTTGTTTCTTCTTGGATAGAGCAGAGTTCATAGAATCTTGGTTTCAGCTTCACAGAGAAAACGAGTGTCTTCCCCTTTTACTCTTTTCATTTATTTATCATTATCTGGCTGCTTGATTCTGAACCAAGTTAAATTTCACTGTTCGCCTTCTCCTGTCACTTCAGAACTGCAGAGGCCTTGGAAGAAACCCAGGATTGCAGCGGGGCAGGGGGCACAAGCTCCTGGTTCCCAGCCCCTGGTGGCTCATTAAGGCGCCATCTGTCAGACCTTCCTTGCTTCTGTGTGCTCCTTCCACACCAACCCTCACTTCCTCCAGGCTCAGCTTTAGCCACCTCCTCACACTCTGCAGGCTGACTTTGTATTTGCAAAAAACAGTCATACAAGCTAATCACACAAAAAAATACAATAAAGAATTGAGCAACATATTTCTTTAAATATAGTGTTTTAAAAAACTTAGAAATAAAGAATGATGTAGGTCAACTTACTCCTTACATATTCAAAATCTGAACATTAAGCTTTGAAAACCATTTTTATCAATCAAATTAGATGCAAAAATTCATTTATACTAATCTTTAATTTATTTGGTAATCTCGCTAGTAAAAACATTGTTATTTTGGCTAAAGAGTTTCAAAGAAAGTATTCTAGTTTATTGGTATACTGTTTTTCTTTACTTCTTCATAGGGGTCCTTTACCCTGTACCCTTGCTCTGGGACACACACACACACACACACACACTTTTCTGCTCTGTGTTGCCTCTCACTAGACATTAGAGGAGTAACAGGGAAGAATGGTTACTGTGCACCCAGGACAGATGGGCGATTGAAAACCTGCTCCTGCCAGTTGGAGCAGACAGGAATCCACACCAAACCCTGGAGATTCAGTACCAGAGGATCAACACCTGTAAATTCCCTGTGGTATGTCCATCAGTGAAGGAAGTTTGCAGAGGTCAGCAGCCACTTCCAGACAATAAAATTGCCCATTTAGTAACATCCTCAGGGAATCCAAAACACCAGCTTCAGTTTTTCTACCCCTAATCACTTATGTTTCTGTAATAAAACAAAGTGACCAGAAGGACACTGGATGTGCTCTGAACAGCTCACCACTGGGTCAGCTACAAAGGTGAAAGTTACAACTTGCCCAAAAGCAACTTCTTGCTAATCTTTCTTTTTAAGCAGAAAACTATGCAAATTCATTGTTTCTTTCTGGGATTTTTCTACTTGAAAACAGTTTTGGTTATACAAGGCATGTTTGTGCACACTGGGAAGAAGGGGAGACACAGAGGGAGCGCTTGGTACACCGCCAAGTGGGTAGCTGGCCTTCTGTGAGTCTTTTTGTAGCTCTCTCAGCTTTGACAGATATGGTTACTGTAGCTTTTATCTTCTGAATTTCTCAGGAAAATTACATGCGGGGATTATGTGTAAAAATAAAAATGTAGGGTCTAAAATTATTACACACATTTAAATGACTTTTAAAAATTGTTTTTATTAGTACATGTTTACATTACATATTTACATTCATCTAAGGGGATAGGTGTATATACTTAATTTTATTTATTTCCCTGTTTCCTATTGCCTATATTTTAGTTTTTAAATTATATTTTGTGCTTACATATAAGTTTGTGTGTCTGACTTATTTCACTTAACAGCATGATTGCAAGCACACTTCTTCTCAACAAATGACTCAAGTTTATCCTTCTCCACGGCAGGGTAGAAATCCATTACATTGAAATCTGTTTCATGTTTATCCACTCTTTTGGAGGCATATAGACAGCTTCAAGCATTTGCTGTGATGAGCTGTGCTGCTATAACCATAGCTATACATGGATCACTGTGATATGACGCCTTCAGCTCTTTACAGGAAATGCCAGGCAGGGGAGCCAGTTTCTTTTTTTTTTTTTTTTTTCTATTTAAGAGGAAAAAGAGAAAAACACAAAACAAACCAAAGCGGCATAAGGGTGTCGATGTCCGCTCCCGGCCGGCAGGAAGGACACACGACAAAGTCTGGTAGTGGACAACCTTTTCTTTTTATTTTCCTTCTCCGTACAGCCTGCCCTGGGTTCTCCCAGCTGAAGCCTCCTCTGGTCCGCTCCCCGCGGCTCCTTTTGGGCTTCTACTTCCGGGCTTCTTCTTCCCCCCCAGGGGTGGCACCAGTATATATACGGATACAGTGTCCAATCATGTTAAAGTAAGCAAGGCAAGCTGATTGGCTAACATCATCAGTTGCCAGGCAGACTATATTGTTGAGCGGGTTGCTTACGCGGTAAGCAGGAAACTAACGTGCTCGATGGGAGGGGTAATCTACCTCAGGCTTTGCTCTTTACCACAGGCCGCACGTCCGCCGCGCAAGGCGAGCTATCACAGACGCGGCTCCCAACATCTCCCCCTATTTTATTTTTTATGAATGTGCGCATCGTAGCCCTTCCTGGACTGGGTGCAGAGGCTTATGCCCTATGTGTAGGCCCACCGTAGGTCCTTGGCTTAGACCCTGGTCGGCCGTCCCATGGTCTGCCAAGGCCCTGAGGCCCTCATCCTTTTTCTAGGGCCAGGCACAAACTGGACGGAACCTGGATGCACACAAGCTTGCACTCATTTCCTCTCCGTAAAGAAATCCCCTCGGAGAGAAATTTAGACCTGGGCAGCATCTAACAGTCCAGCGGCTTACGTGCAGGATGGGGTAGGGCCTGGCTTAGGTCGAGTCGTGCTGGGGAGGCACGCTCTTACCCGTCATTGACTCACCTACCCTGCTGTGTATTGTCACCTTATGGAGGAGAATGAGGGATGCCCGCCATATCTAGACTCGGTCGTGGGCCAATTGAGCAAGCCATGCATATGCCTGAGGATCTTCTTGTCTATTTCGGGCTACCGCTATCTCTATTTATCTTGTTGGTTGGTCTGTGATGGATCTCCAGTAGGGCAGGTCTGATCTTCAGTCGAGGGCTTTGTTGCCCGTGTCAGTCTCTCCGGTACCCACAGTGGTTCTCGTCCCGATTCCTGTGGGAAAACACAAACCACACCTCGGTTCCAGCTGACCACTGGATCCGGGCCCATCCATTGTCCTGTCAGGACATCTTTCCACTTCACCCACCCTTTATGGTTGGGGGAAGGGTTGCAGTGCTCCACGGCTGGGGAGCAATTATCATTATTTAAATTTAAAAAATTGTGTGTGAATAGTGCCATGGATAATCGTGCCTTTGGGGCCAGGCCTTGGCCTACTCCCCCTTTTTGTTTTTGTAAAATTTCTTTGAGGCTTCTATGAGCCCTCTCAATGATTCCTTGACCTTGGGGATTGTATGGGATACCATGTTTTAATTGAACCTCCATCATTTTGCAGAACTCATTGAAGGCTTTGCCTATATAGGCTGGTCCATTATCAGTTTTTAATATTTTTGGTTTGCCCCATGCGGCCCAAGCTGCCAGGCAATGATTGATCACATTAGACACTTTTTCACCTGTTTCTGCTGTTGCGAATATGACGTGAGAACAGGTGTCTGTGGAAACATGAACATATTTAAGAGTCCCAAACTCCTGTATATGTGTGATGTCCATCTGCCAAACATCACCAGGGATCAAACCTCGAGGGTTTACTCCCATCGGTATGGCAGGTTTGTATGTGGCACAGGAGTCACATAGTCGCACGATATCTCGTGCATCTGCTCTGGAAACATGGAAATGGTTTGCTAGTGTCCTGGCATTGACATGAAACTTATCATGGAAGGCACGGGCTCGCTCGATTGGTGTTAGTAAGGTAAAAATCCATAACGGGCGAGTGGCAGTGTCAGCAGCCGCATTCCCCTGTGCCATGGGCCCCGGCAGGGATGTATGTGCTCTTATGTGGGTGGTGAAGACCTTATGGTGTCTGTTCTGAAGCAATGTCTGGATAGACAGGAACAGTCCAGCCACTGTGGAAGTGGATCTAATTAAACTGGCAGTCTCAAGCACTTGCATAGCATTGACCACATACCTAGAATCGGAGACAATGTTAATGGCTTCTGAGAACCGTTCAAGAATCATTTTAACGATCTGCAGTTCTACCACCTGAGGCTGATCAGGTTCAAATTGTATGGTAACCGGGGGCTTGCCTAGGATCACATAGGCGCCTATCCCCGTCTTGGAGCCATCTGTGTATATTGTAGTTGCTGGGACTAATGGCTCAGAGGCAGTAACCTTTGGAAAAATTATAGGGTGCTGAGTGACAAATGACAAGATAGGGTCTTTAGGGTATTGATTGTTTATATCCCCATGGAAAACACATCTCAGAATGGCCCAGGTATCTATGCAGGCAGCCAGGGTCTTGATCTGGCTGGCGGTATAGGGTACTCGGATGGCTTGTGGTCCTGAGCCAAAATGTTGGACAGCTCTATCATGCGCCTCAAGGGCCAATGAAGCGACTGCCTCCGGGTAATGCTCTATGACTTTTGCAGGTGAGACCTTAGGGTGTATCCACAGTAGTGGTCCTTTCTGCCAAATCACCGCTGTAGGCTGTAGACTAGTCTGTAGCAAACAGACATCAAAGGGTCGCCCTGGTTCAATTCTGTGTAAGGTAGCCCCACCTAAGGCTTTTTCCACTCTCTGTAAGGCAGCTCTTGCCTCAGGAGTGAGCCTCCTGTGGGAGGCTATATCTGGGTCTCCCTTCAGAAGGTCGAACAGGGGTTTGAGATCTGAATTTGGTATATGTAAATATGGCCTAATCCAATTAATGTCTCCCAATAGCTTTTGCATGTCATTTAGGGTCCTAACGCCATCCATCCTAATGGTGACCTTCTGTGGAGAGACTAGCATAGGGGAGATTTTCGCGCCTAAGTAGGTCACCATTTCTCCTCCCTGAATCTTGTCGGGGGCAACATGCAGATTAGCTTGTCTCAGGGCCTCGACCAACTGGCTGAGCATATTATTTAGCATGTCTGGGTCCCTGCCGCTGAGCAAAAGGTCGTCCATGTAATGCACACATCTTATCTTGGGAAAGGATTTCCGTAGGGGGGCCAGTAGGGAATCAAGGTAAATCTGTCACATAGTGGGACTGTTGGCCATACCTTGGGGCAGCGTTATCCACTCGTATCTGAGATCAGGGCTTTCTTGGTTAATGGTGGGTAAAGTAAAGGCGAACCTATGAGTGTCCTCTGGGTGCAGGGGAATTGAGAAGAAACAGTCTCTAAGGTCTATAACATAAACTGGCCAGGACTGAGGGATGGCTGAGAGAGCTGGCAGCCCCCTCTGGACCGCCCCCAGGGGCTGCATCTGCGCGTTGACCGCCCTTAGATCATGGAGCAGCCTCCACTTGCCAGACTTTTTCTTAATTATAAAAATGGGGGTGTTCCATGGGGAGGTTGACGGCTTAATGTGTCCTAATCTAAGTTGTGTACTGA
The DNA here is from genome assembly GCF_034190915.1 of Cavia porcellus. Classification (NCBI taxonomy): domain Eukaryota; kingdom Metazoa; phylum Chordata; class Mammalia; order Rodentia; family Caviidae; genus Cavia; species Cavia porcellus. The sequence goes on from NW_026947497.1 coordinate 52,760,656, forward strand.
CTATTTCTGACAAGGCTAATAGCTTCTCCTTAGGCAGGGGCCACTGAGGTACCCAAACCGGATCATTTGACCTCCAGGTGATTTTGATCGAAGTGGGTAGGAGAGCTTCTTCAGCGGCCCCTAAGAAAAACCCAGCCCTTGCCTACCTTTTTTGTTCTCTACTGGTATTGGGGATGTCCGACCCTGTAGGGCATTGCCCAAGCCTTTGCCGGGGGTATATCCCTGGTTCCTGAGTATATCCTTAGCCTGGGGGGAACAGTTTGACGTAAGCGTGACATCCATCTGAGTGAGGATGTCCCTTCCCCATAGAGACACTGGCAACTGCAACACAAACGGTTGGAAATGGCCCTGATGACCCTCCTCATCGCACCAGAGCAGGGTTGAAGCACTAACCTGAGGAGCTGACACCATCCCCAGGCCCTGCAGCGTGTTATCTGCAGTGTTGGTGGGCCAGTTGGAAGGCCAATCCTTTCTGGAGATAATGGAACGGTCAGCTCCTGTGTCTAGGAGCCCTGTTATATTCTTGCCATTGACCTTAAGTGAGAGCATGGGCCTTTTACCAAGTGTCATATGGAGTCCCTCAAAGACTTCCCCTGAGGAACCGAAACGTTGACTTTCTCTAATTTTCTGCTTTGAGGGGAATCTCTTGTGGAGACTGGGGAGCAGAAAGAGCTGCGCTATCTTGTCTCCTTTATTGATTACCATAGTACCCACAAGAGATTGAACCATAATTTTAATATGTCCTGTGTAGTCTGAGTCTATGACCCCTGGGACTACTGTGAGACCCCGAAGGGCCGTGGAGGATCTCCCGATCACCAGACCCACGGAATTTTCGGGTAACGGTCCCTTAAAGGTGGTTTCAACCACTTGAACACCCATATCAGGCACTAATATAAGTCTGGAGGCGACACTGAGGTCCACACCTGCTGACCCAGGGGTGGCCCTTGTTGAAGGCTGCCACCCTGAGCTGTCCTGTCTCTGGGGCGGGGGCCCGCCTGTGAAGGGGGCCCCCTCTGGCCGTTTTTTGGCTCTCTAGCATCTTGTCCACAAATACGGTTGCCCTGAGCATCAAAGACCGACCTACACTCCTCAGCTTTGTGTGATCCCTTTTTGCATCGCCCACAAACATATGGTTCTTCATTCCTAGGGCGAGGCCTAGCATCTGCATTGTTTGGGCAATGATGTTTAATGTGTCCTGGCTCCCCGCAGGCAAAACACCCTTTAGCCTTACATTCCCCTTCTAACCCGCGAGGTCCCCTCTGCTGTACAGCCGCGGCCAGGAGAGCAGCCACTCCCGAGTTGGAGAGCGGCCCCCCTATCTCTCTACATATCCTAATCCAGGCGTTGAGGTCCTTGTTCTTATGAGGAGCTATCGCTGCCTTGCACTCCTTTGTACATTGCTCGAAAATCAGCTGCCTTACCAGCGGTCGAGCCACTCCCGGATCAGAAAATATCTTATCGGCAGCATCTTGCATTCGGGCCACAAAGTCAACAAATGGCTCTGTGGTACCCTGAATTATTTTTGAAAGACACAAGGAGGCTGTTCCGGCACCACTTACCTGCTTCCAGGCGCGGAGCCCTATGGCATTGATTTGTTCATAGACAGCGCCGGGGAACTGAGTCTGATCATCAGCGTGCCGACCTTCTCCCATAAGCATTTCCTTGTTCCACCCCCGGTTTCCCCGACTGGCGTTTCTCTCAGCCTGCTCTGCAGAGAACTCTGTGTACCAGGCTCGCCAATCCAGGTAACTACCCGAGGGCAGACACGCCTTTGCCAGCTGAATCCAGTCCGCGGGGGTGAGGGGCCCAGAAGACAGGTTATCCAGCATGGCAATGGTGTAAGGCGCAGTCGGCCCAATGGTTGTAACTGCATTTTTAAGTTCTCTAATCTGCTTTATCTCAAAAGGCTCCCATGCATTACGTCCCTGGCCCATAGCTACTTGTACAGGAAATATCCCGTAGGGGCCACTATCTATCCCAGGTGGTGGATGTACCTCATGAGACAAACGTCCCCCCTGCCAAAGCCGCCTGTAAAAATACCGACCCGCCAGCGGCGGAGCATAAGACGGCGGCCGTGATTGGGCGGAAAATGGGGGCCCGTGCATCACTTCCTGTTCTGGCGAAGAGGAAGGGAGCTCCCGGGCGGCCGCCTCGTGGCGAGGGATCGCCTCCGGGAACACCCCCCAAGGTGGGGCGGAAGGCTTCGCCTCCCTCTTGCGCCGGGGAGCGCTCAGGAGCTCCCTACTCCTCCGCAGACCAAGTTGAGCGGAGCGCAATTCACGGCGCAACGCTGGGAAAGAACCCTGCGACTCCTTATCGAGCGACTTAGGCTCCTGACAGCTGGTCTCTTTGGCCTCCTTGCCATTCAACTTTCCCTCGTCCTCGGAGTCAGACGACTCCGAGGCTAGAGCCCCGTCCTTCTCCTTAGCATCCTTGTTCCCCTTGACGGACCCCTCTCGGGAGCTCCCTGACTGGGCCTGCTCAGATACCCTGCGTACTTTTGTAAGCTCTTGAGAGCTTTCTCCACAACCACCCTCGCTCTTAGTGTTGCTACCTAGCATGTTTCCCATCTTTTAATATGTTACTCACCGCGTGAGGCCCAAGGAATCCGCCACTTACGCGTGAGCCTGAGGGGAGTCTAAAAGCCCTGTAGGTGCGCGCCACCCAGAGCCCAGGCTTATCCCCAACTCACCTGTCTCGCAGCTCTGTACTGGAGAGTTGTCCACTTCCACGTCTCGGGGGTGATCAGTCCCCGTACGGGCCACCAAATGTCGATGTCCGCTCCCGGCCGGCAGGAAGGACACACGACAAAGTCTGGTAGTGGACAACCTTTTCTTTTTATTTTCCTTCTCCGTACAGCCTGCCCTGGGTTCTCCCAGCTGAAGCCTCCTCTGGTCCGCTCCCCGCGGCTCCTTTTGGGCTTCTACTTCCGGGCTTCTTCTTCCCCCCCCAGGGGTGGCACCAGTATATATACGGATACAGTGTCCAATCATGTTAAAGTAAGCAAGGCAAGCTGATTGGCTAACATCATCAGTTGCCAGGCAGACTATATTGTTGAGCGGGTTGCTTACGCGGTAAGCAGGAAACTAACGTGCTCGATGGGAGGGGTAATCTACCTCAGGCTTTGCTCTTTACCACAGGCCGCACGTCCGCCGCGCAAGGCGAGCTATCACAGACGCGGCTCCCAACATAAGGGTACACACAATACAGAACTACACAACAAAACAAAACAAAACAAAACAAAAAAACATAACAGTAAGAAATTACCTGCTAGTAGATTACACACTATCTTCTTGAAAATAGTTCCTCAAATCACAGTATCAAAGAACACAAGGTGGACATTCAAACAGGGAGACTGCAAACAGCTGTGTTCAATGTTCCAAAAACATTGATAAAGTCAGCTATTTAACACCCCCAAACACACTTGCTGTTATATCCGTTAGAGCTCTTTTTCTTTTTCCCTCTCTTTTTTACAACAAAATTTACACATCTTGGATTTTATTACTCCTTAGTGCTTATTACTTTCTTTGGGGGGGGGGGAAGAATACAGTCAAATATGGCAAAACAAAGCTGTCAGTCAATACCAAGGATAGACATAGCACATGGTGTAGAACAGAGTACAAGGTTATCAACAATGGTTATCAACGTTGTCCCTTGTTTCCTTAAAAAGAATTGTCTATCTTATTAGATATTATAAAATTGGACAAAACAGTAGAGAACAAGACCAATAAAACTTAGGCATTGTAAACATTACAGGACTTCCAAAGAAGACAATAGTCAAACCAGAATGGGTATCTTAGTGAATCTTATTGTCTTCAAAGTAGTTGCCTATGTCTTCAAACTTGATACTATCATATAGAATGGAACAGAGTCTAATCAGTCAAAACAAGATCATGGGAGTACTACAGGACTTCAAAACAAGTTAATAGGAAATCGAAAAGAGTTACTATTTATATATCCTAATTTTTTTGAATTTTTTCTTTAATTAAGACAAACATAAGAAATGACTAAATAATTTTTTTTTGAAACAATAAGGGGGAGATTGAGATAAAACAGGACATAACAATATAACAATAGAGGTCACAGCATGACTGTTTCAACAACCTAGTACTTCACCACCTTATAACCTGACTTAATAGTAGTTACCATAGTGTCTTTTTCCTTGAAATATTTGGATAAAACTTCATATACTCTAGCTTCAAATATTTTCATATCAAGAAGCCCAGAATAAAGCCTTTCTAATTAATGAGTGAAAACTTTATAAGGCTTCAAGGCCACCTAATGGGGAATCATGATTACCACATATTTTTATATATTTGAATCATTATTTACATTAGGGAAACTATTCGGTATTCACACATGTGAGATTGATTTATTTCACTAATGAGTATGGTCTCAAGCTGCGCCCATTTATTGATAAATATCTCAATGTGATCCTTCTTTATAGCTGAATAATACTCCATCGTGTAGAAATACCACAACTTTTTTATCCATTCCTCAGTTGATGGGCACTTGGGTTGTTTCCAAGATCTAACAATCTTTTTTTTTTTTTTTTTTTTGGTCTTTTTCGTTTTTTATTGGTATCAGGGGGGAGCCAGTTTCTATGTAAGTACCGCGCGCTAACCGATTGCACCACTGGAGCATTTTCGGGAGCCAGTTTCTAGCCTTAGTTTGCTGAGCACTCTCCATACGGATGCACCAAGGGACAGTCCAGCCAACAAGGTAAAGAGAGCTTTTCCTCCCAGCCCCCTGAAACCTCACTAGAATTTATCATTTTAGTTTATTTATTTTTCTCTGGTAGCCACTCTTGTGGAGTAAGCGGGGATCTCAGGTTCTTTTAATGTGGATTCTTCTGATGTCCAAATATGATGAGGTGTGTGTGTGTGTGTGTGTGTGTGTGTGTGTGTGTGTGTGTGTGTATAGGGTGATTCATTTTTAATTTCTCTGTAGATTCTAGATGTTATGCCTCTGTCAGAAGGGCAGCTCGCCAGAAATACTTCCCAGTTTGCCTGTTTTTCCCACTTTTCATACTGTGGCCTGTTTCCTTTGCTGTGAAGTTTTTTAGTTTTATATAATCTCATTTGCTGATCTTTGATGCTATTTCTTTTATAGTTGGGGTTCTAATTAGAAAATTCTTTTCTATGCTACATCTATAAGAATTTAATGCATTTTATCTTCTAGCAAACTTTTTCATTCTAATATTTTTGGTTTTGTCCCACTTCCATTTTAGTTTGGATCGTGGAGGGATTTAGGGGTCTAGATTCAATATTCTGCATACTTCTCCTAATACTATTTTCTGATTTTATGGCTATTTTGACAGTATTTGCTCTACCTATGTGTTTCTTCCCACTCTCTGATTCCATTCTCTTTCTCTCTTTACAGACTAATGTAGCTTTCATTCAAGGGTCTTTCACTTGCTGGTTAGGTTAACCAGATCTGCAGCCCCATTTGTTAAGTGAGCCATCTTTCCTCAGGCATATGGCTGTGGCCCTTTCTCAGTGATCAGAAGGCTTAGTGTGCCTAGGACTATTCATCTTCTGTTCTGTTCGTTTATCCAAATGTCTGTTTTGATGCCAGTACTATGCTGTTTTTATCAGTGTAGCTTAGTAGTATAACTTGAAATACAGATTGTAATGCCTGCGCTGCTTATTTATTTATTTATTTATTTATGCGCAAGATTGCTTTTATTACTATGGACCTTTTCTGGTTCTCTATAAATATTGGATATTTCTTCCCTAGATTTGTAAAGAATATTGTTGATACTTTGGTCAGAATTTCAATAACTATATGTATCATGTTTCCCTAAAAATCAGACTTATCTGGAGAATAACCCCTAGCTGGTTGTTACTATGATAATGGCTAGCATAATGTGAAAGATTACATCTCAGTATTCTCTTGTTTGGGCCTAAAGTACATAAAGGGTAGGAAATTGGGAGGTAAAGTAATAAAGATATATAATATACAGGTACAAATATGCTATGATTAATACAATCATTTATGCATAACAAAATTGTATCCATAAACAATACAAATAATAAAAAGCTACAGTTATAAAAACAGCATGATACCAGCACAAAAACAGACATGAAGATCAATGGAACAAAATAAAAGATGTAGAAACAACCCCTAGCACATTCACGTATTTGATCCTTGACAAAGGTACCAAAAACTTATGCAGAGGAAGAGAGCCTCTTCAATAAATGGTGTTGGGAAAATGGGCTATTCACATGCAGAAGACTGAATCTAGACATATATCTGTACTAAAGTAAAATCAAAATGGATCAAAGAACTAAATGTTAAAGCAGAAACACAGCCTTCTGGATGATAAAGTAGTCAAGACTCTTGAAGTCATAGCAGTAGGCAAGGATTTTCTGAACAGAACCCTGGTTGCCAGGAGATAGTTCCAGGAATTAACAAATGAGGTCATATCAAATTACAAAGCCTGTGCATGACAAAAGAAACAACCTGCATAGCTAAAATAAAACCTACAAAACTGGAAAAAAATTTTCAGCCATTCCTCAGAGGGGGCTAATATCTGCAATGTATACAGGTTAATAGATTGGCTCACAACCAATCTATTCTTTCCTTTTCTGTCCTTATTAAGCTAACTTTATTATTCAGGGTTGCTCAAAACTTTATTATTTTATCCAGTCTTAATTGGAATGCAAAGTTAATTCCTAAATTCATTTAAATTCAAAGAGGAGCAAGGGAGAGAGACAGAGGAACATTGTGAAAACAAAATCCTATATCAAAGATTTTAACAAAATAGTTAATCCTAATTTGTTTCGTTGCATCATTAGTATAATTTGCTTTGACTTTCTTTATATAAACTGATAAGTTTATTATAACGTTACTCTATTTTATGACTTTTGCATGAAAACTATATATTGGCTTGTACATATGTGTTTCTGTGTGCCATCTTTGGGGATATAGATACAGATACAGATAAATACGACATAGCTAAGGGAGAAAGCTCTCCAAGGGATCCCATTTAAATTGGTTTACACGTCAGTGATCATTCACATAAACTATAATTGTTAAATACGTCCAGGTGAAGTTTAATTTCCATGACTTAGGTAAAAATTTGACAAATAAGTTAAATACTCATTGATTTAAAAAAGCATATCTTTAGATTGCTGGCATGAATGTGTGCTTGAGTTGGTGACCACTTAGGATTATATTTATTTCTGTTAAATGTTTAACATGCAGTGTTCATTGATCTCTGTTTCTTGTATAGCAAATTGTAAAGGTTTTATTTGGCAAAGAAATAACTTAAGTGATAACTATACTTGTGTGATATCTTGGTTTTTACAGACAACTTAGCAACGGCTGTTTAAAATAAATAATATGAATGGAGTGCCTATTTACACATGCATATGTTTATAAACATGTATGATAGAGGTAAACTATCATTTTAAAGCAAATTTGTATAATGAAACTACTAAATACAAGCTCAGGTGCTTCTGATTTCTTAAGAAGTATATAGGAACCCTTGGGTTGTTTCCAAGATCTGGTGATTACAAATAGTGCTGCTATAAGCATAGGTACACTTATATCACTGTTGTATGACGCTTTCACGTCTTCTGGGAATATGACTAGAAGTAGAATAGCTGGAACAAATGGCACTTCCAATCCCAGCTTTTTGAGAAATCTCCAGACTGACCTCCACAAAGGTTGTATCAGTCTACACTCCCACCAACAGTGTAGGAGAGTTCCTTTTTCCCCACAGCCTCTCCAGCATTTGTTGTTGTTGGTTTACTTGATCCTGGCCATTCTTTCAGGAGTGAGATGGAATCTCAGTGTTTTTTTAATTTGCATTTCCCTAATGATCAATGATGATGAACATTTTTTCATGTATTTTATTGCCTGTGATGAAATGAACAGCTATTTTGAAGAAATGAAGACATCATAATAGCTAGTGCAGATTTAATACCATCTTGTTTTGAAGCCGCACCAAACTATAGCTCTTCTATCTCCATTGGTTTTATCATGTTGTGTCTTGCTGGATTTTATTATATGTGATAGTATAAACAAAAATTGTTATAGGCAAAGAGATAATGTAGAAACCATTGTTCGTTTTCTGTTAGCTGGTTCTTACAATGCTTTCTTCCACTTGAATGGTATTACACTGTCCTGATATGTTTGATGCTATAGTATACGAAGTTATATTCAAATACTTCGAGGAAAAAGACACTATGGTAACTACTATTAAGTCGGGTTATTTGGTAGTGAAGCACTAGGTTGCTGAAACTGTCATGCTTTGACCTGTATTGTTATGTTGTTATGTTTTCTTTTATCTCAATCTCTCCCTTATTCATTAAAAACATTATTTAATTATTTTTATTACTTTTTTAACTAAGGGGAAAAATTTTAAAAAAAATTAGCAAAATATATTATAGTAACTTTTTAGATTTCCTATTAACTTGATTTGAAGTCCTGTAATATTCCCACTATCTTGTTTTGACTGATTAGCCTCTGTTGCGTTCTGTATGATAGTATCAAGTTTGAGGGTATAGGCAACTACTTTGAAGGCAATAAGATTCACTATGATGCCCATTCTGCTTTGACTATTATCCTCTTTTGTTGATCACCTTGTACTCTGTTTTTACATCATGTGCTATGTCTATCCTAGGTTTTGACTGACAGCTTTGTTTTGTCATGTTTGATTTTATTCTCTTCCAAAAAAAAAAAAACAAGTAATAAGAACTATGGGAGTAATAAAACCCAAAATTTGTAAATTTTGTTGTAATAAAGTGAGGGAAAAGAAGTGCTCTAAAGGATACAACAGCAAGTGTGTTTAGGTATGTTAAATAGATGACCATGTTAATGTTTTGGATTGGATCATTGAACACAACTGTTTGCAGTCTCACTGTTTGAATGTCCACTTTGTGTGCTTTGATCTTGTGACTTGGACCACTGTCTCTGGGATGATAGTTTGTGATCTGTTAATTGGTGATTTCTTAAGGTTTTTTTTTTTTTTTTTTGTAGTTCTATATTGCTTGTACCCTTACACTGTTTTGTTTTGTTCTGTTTTTTTTTCTCTTTTTCCTTTTAAATAAAATTTTAAAAAAGAAGTATACAGGAAAATACATTTGGGCTTAATAAATGTGTTTTCATAAATTGTGGATACATGGTGAAATGGCCCAAAACTGCATTCTTCCTGAGTTCTCACTCAAAAATAAGGTTATTATGAATTAAAATTCTAACTCACATTTGCAATGTCATGTACAAAAGTGCAAAAGGCATTTTAGCTTTATTTTTTATATAAAAAACTTTGGAAAGCAGGATATATTACTAGGAAAAAGAACAATTGTTCTTCTAAATTCAGAAACTTTATACAGGTCCTTTGAACTGTAATTTTAAGGAAGTAAATAAGACAGGCAGGAACCTGTAAGAAAAAAACAAAGAAAGATATGAAAAATTTATGTATGAGTGTTTCTATATGAGAAAGAATTTGATTTGCTAAAACAAAATTTTCTCCTGAACTAAAATGAAGAAAAATAAGGGTAAAACCAAAACATTTAACCAGTGTGGAAAAGACCTGATCAAGTGCAGGCTTATGAACTTTGTGAAAGAAAAACTGTATCAACTCTTCGTACATATTTATTAAGATGTCACTTCCCTTAGAGTGTTCCAAATCTTGGTAACTGTATAATTTACTGCAGAAAAAGCATTGAAAGAATTATGGCAAAACCATTTCATAAGTAAGGGAATTAAAATGAAGTAAGCAGAAAGTTAAGCAGCAACCAAGCCTGCTTTACTGATATTTTACCAAATGTGCCCACTAGCTTTGAATTTTTTTCCCTTTACTCCAAAACTCCCACAATAATATGTGTCTGTTCAGGAAAAATAAACTTCCTTAAAAATTAACCTCTTTTGTTAAAAGAAGTTAAAGATATTTGAAAAAAAATCATTAAAAAAAAAGTAAATGAGAACCCCAAGAATAATATCTAGAAAGCTGACAGAATATCTGCTTAAATTCAATTAAATGATTCATAAGGTAAAATGTTACATTAGTATTTTGTAGACTATAGAACTTAGAGCATCAGTTTCTATGCAAACAATGGCAATGTTTTGGAATTTAGGAAAATTTAAAAATATAAAATTTACAATGAAGGCAATAAAATGTAATGTTTTTTGCATTATTTTTATTGTTCAAATAATTTACTCTCACATGTGTCTTGAATAAAACTTTAAACCATATTGATCAGTTTGCTTTAAAATATCTGGACTTACACACTTATTATGTAAGATATTATGAAGAATATATACATATACTCATGTGGAAAAATAAGTCAAGGTTAGAGGGGACAGAAAAGAAATAAAAGTAGCAATCAGAGTCAGAGAAACTGCATCACAAGAGTTCAAACTACACATAGGAGAGATTAGTCAGTAGCATGTGCTGGGTTTAAACAAGTCTTCTAAAGTAAGGGCTTTTTATAGAAAATAGAAATAAAAATGAGGCTAAAAGAGTGACTGAAAACACTGAAGAGTTACTGGTAGTGTTTTCAGGTTTCCAAAGTGACACATGATAAACTGAATGACCAGTAACAGGGAATTAAGTGGAAAATGCACCGGAGCAGTAACTACAAAACTTCAGAACTTGTTATGTCACAGCTATGAAGCATCTACCTGCACAGTGTTTCAGAAATCACTTAATGGCCCTGGCACTGCATTTGTAAGATAAATTTGCCTTTCTTCTTGTCTCATTCATATTAATAATGAAGAAACCACACAGAGCTCTGGTTTTGCTTCCATTATAAGTTCCACTCTATAAGGATAATGAGATATTCTGGCAATGTGATTTCTGGTCATTTCATTTTTTGTGTGTTCTCCAAGTCACTTGGCCTTTGGAAGCAGAGCTTTGGATCTTGCATGAGTGGCTGTTACAAGAGCACTACCTAGGCTATGTCTGGAGAGCTCAGTTGTGATCAATTATGTTGCTTTATTTGAACCATGGCTGCCATTAAATATCTCATTATTTTACATAGGGTACAACAAGCTGATTCCAGTTTATAACTAATATGGAAGTTTGAACAAATAACTCATACAGAATACTCCCTCTCTATATAGTTATATAAATATATAGTGTATATATGTGTGTGTATACAGTATCTACAATATTACCCATACAAAGATCTGTTTACTAGGATTAATTCATGTTAGACTCAGTGATATAACTCAGCAGCACAACACCTGCCTGGTAAGTGCAAGGTTCTGCGTTTGATTCTCAGTACCAAAAATATATATTAATTAGTTAATTAATATTAAGTATTTTACTGTGATTATTGATTCAAATAGAAAAAATTAGGATAAACTATATAACTTACAAAATTGTTTTGAATGAGGAGGAAACAAGAGAATAATGAAATGAAGCATAAACTCTTCATGCTTTGAATTTTCTTCACTACAAGAATCACACAGAATCAGCATTCACTGAGTGCTTTCTCTATTCTGCTATTTCAGTTAATCCTTGAGATAATCATGTGAGGTAGGTGATAGCCCTAGTACAAAAATGAAGACAAAATTAATGAGTATCAGAGAAAGTAAGAAACATATCCAAACTACCTAATTACAGAATACCAAACATAAATTCTGGACATTAGAATGAGAATATTAAACGTATTATTCAACCTCTTGTCATGGTAAATAGTCCACAGACAGCACACAACATTTCAAATAAATAGGCCCAAAATGTAACTACTAAGGATGGGGAAGCAATGGACAAAGAATAAATGGAAGGCCTTGAATCTTAGAATTACAGAAATTTCAAGGTTTCTGATTCAAGGTTTTTGGCACCATCAGTACTGAGTAGATTATGAGAGTCTAAACTGACTAATGGAGCTATAGGCTTAAAGTTAACTGCACATCAATTTTTAAATTCCTTGTTCAAATTTTATTTTGAGCCACTAAGGCAATGTTAAGAAAGAATCTAATGAGCTGACTGTGATTATTTATGCAACTAACTGTTTATGAGAATTTGGTCTGGTATCCCAAGAGTTATCAAGTGAAATCTGCAATGCTGATGAGGTACTATAGGAACAGTTTCTATTTGGAGACCAGGGTAGAATTTTAATCATAGTTGAGCCATGAGCTGATCAAAGGAGGAGAAAATGAAATAGTGCATTTTATGGCTCTACTTTTAACTCAGTTATGTAAAGAATTTTGAAGTTGTTGCTCTGTTCTTATAGCAAAGTAAAACCTGCACTGAATGAAACTCAGTGACTCCTCTAGGAAACATCAGAGAATTTAAGGCAAAACACACATCAGAAATCTGGAGACCCAGATGAGAGCCAAGAATGGCATCTGCCATCAGCCCACCTGAGGAAAAAGGTAGAAGTACACGCCAATAGGATGAGGACACCTGGATCACCTCTGTGACTCACTGCCAAAGGAGAGGTGGGACTGGGTAAGAATTTGCTAAGATCTGTTTGAGGTTCACCCCAGCATTTCACAGAGGTCAGGGAAAGCACTGAAAAACTGCTACGTGCAGTCAACAAGTTTGCATACACAACCTCAGGTGAACTACAATGAAGAGATAAAAGATGTGTTATGCTAAGGTCAATTAGGAAAAGAGAGAGAGACTACAAGAACAAGACACTCACAGGATAATCAGTTCTTCACAGGACATCACAATTTCTAATGCACAATAGCATCGATACGTGTGGGCACCAACTGAGAGAATGACCAGAAAAAACAGATAGATCCATGGCTAGGATTGAGTTGGCTGCAACTCCATTCCAGTAACTGATGGAGCAAATGGTCACAAAGTTAGTAATCTATAGCTGACCTGAGTTGGTCCTTCTCTCAACTCGATCTAACAAATATTTATAGAAAATTTAAACAAGAGCTTACAAGAGAGAACTAATGTTTCACATAATCTTTAGAAACATGTGAAACATTAGCAAATAAAAACAACGTTTGGGTTCATAAAAAATACTCTTAAATATTTGAAAAAATAGGAATCATCATGGAATATCTGCCCTCAGAACAAAATGGAATTAATTGAGAAATAACTAACACAGTGATGACTAAAAAATCCTCAAGGATGCGGTGATTAAACCTCCTGCTAAGTGACATAAAGACTGAAGAAATAAAAAATGATTTAAAAACTTGCAACTAAATGAAAATACACATATAACCTATCAAATACTGTAGAATATTTATGAAAGTAAAAGTTTTTAGGATACAATTAAAATGTTGAATGCATTCACTAAGGTTTTCATTAAGTAGGGAATATATCAGTCTTGGAATTTTAAGTAGAAAACAATTTAGTGAAATATTTCAAGATCAAAATGTAAGAAATATGAGAGAACAAGCACAGTAACCGTCCATTGCTTGACACAGCATGAGCCGAAATTAAAAAGTACCTTCATAATCTCATAGAAGAATTTAAAGCTGTACTCCTGATTCAAGTGAGACAAGATATAAAGAGATTAATTAAAGAAATGACAAGCCCTGCCCAAGAGAACACAGATGGAAGAACTGAGGAAATCAGAAAAGAAAGAGAAACTTCTGAAGAAGAATTTAAACATAACTTAGAATGCATGAAACAGATCCAAAGAGAATATCAGGAAACTAAAAACTCCATTGAACACTGGCAAAATGCCTTGACAGAAACTAAAGACAGCCTTCTAAACTTGAAGAAAGATTTATGGCATATGATGGTGAAAGAAAAAGCCTCTTAAAAATAACAAGGAACCAGAAAGAAGCAATTCAAAAACTAGAAAATGACAAAAAGATATATAACTTAAGAATAAAGAATGTGAGTGAAGAAATAGGATCAACCAAAAATGAAACACAAAGAATATTCACAGATATATTGAAGCAAAATTTCCCATATATAGCAAAAAGAAATGGTATCCAGATAAAAGAGGCATACAGAACACCAGCTACCTACAACCAAAACAGGTCTATGCCTAAATATATAATAATAAAGATTCCAGAAATCCACCAAAAGAACAGAATATTAAAAGCAGCCAAAGAAAAGATGCAGATTACCTACAACGGAAAACTATCAAAATAACAGCAGACTTATCAACATAAACTCTTAAGTCAAGAAGGGAGTGGGGAGAAATATTCCAAGTCCTGAAAGAAAATGATATGCAACCGAAGCTCACATACCCATCAAAACTCTCTCTCAAAATTAATGGAGAAATAAGGTATTTTCAAGACAAGGAGGAACTGTGGGAGTTCATGGCCACCAATCCAACCCTACAGAGAGTGCTGAAGGACATTACAGAGAAAGAGAGGAAGAGATACCAGGTTTCCAGCAACAGTGGCAGAGAGGCCTCAGTGAACGGGGCAGACAGTGGAATGAGGGAATAAGGTGGACAAATTATAGCAGAAAAGTGGAGTAGCAGACATGAGGCAGAGACGGTAAGCTATAGTCTTTAATATAGAAAGCGCTGAAACTCTAAAAAAAAAGAAAAAGGCAGAGGTCATTGTTAATGGTGTATAAGGATTTAAAAGACATAGTAGTCTTATTGACATATTTAGTTTGAATTTAATATATACTGGTCTGTCCACACATGTCAGATTTGAGGGCACAGACATCTTGACCCAAAAATAGCAGGTTATACCATGGTAACTATCCTTACTTTCCTATTAACTTAAACTGAAATCCTACAATACTTACATTGTCTTACTATGACTGATCTTAATTGAATCTGAATCATAAGACTATGGGTTGGCCATGGCTGATTTTATTTGAAATTGGTATGCTTGTTACTATCAACCCTAAAAGTAGAGGCAACTACTCTGAGGATGACAAGATGTAAAGGATATCCATACTGGTATTAATTAGTAACAGCTCTCAAATCCTACAATGCTGTCAAAGTTAAGTTTTTATAAAAATAGGTGATACTATATTTAACTATAATAAGCCAGTGTGGTGGTCAAATCTATTGAAAATAACAAGAGAAAACATAGTAACTATGGAAAGATCATCTATATTGTGGTCTTATATGTCTTATCCATTGCATGTTTTGCTAGGAAATTGTTTTGCTGTCTTGCTATGACTTGGTATTCCCTATAATACAGAGAGGATAGATATATATGTAGAAATTCACACATGGATTTTTTTTAATTTTTAATTATTTACGGGAACAGATTATATAATGCCAGATGTAATGAACAGATACTCTGAGGAAGAGACGCTAAGAAACCCGAGGCTAATTTTGTAGCATTATGATAGAAATTCTAGCAATACTAATGTTCGCTGATTAGAATGACATTGGACTGGTTTCTTGAGTTCAATTTCAGCATATGTAGAGATGGGGACAGTTATCACAAAGAGAATGAGAGATCCGATGGTAGTTACTATTGTCTTCCCTAATTTGGAACTTGAGGACCTAAAAAGCCTCCAATGATTTGATTAGTTCTATAATATACAATAAATATATAAGGTGGGTGAAGATGGGGACAACTATTTGTAAGAAACTAGAGATAGTTAGATAGACAATGAAGATCCCCAGTGGGCTTGCTACAAAATCTGTATTTCTTTAAATTGTTTTTTAACTGCTTTGTTCTGTTTTGATATGTTTAATCTTCCCCTCTTTGAGATGTAAAACAAATGTGTAGGACTGGTAACCGTATTACTGAGCTCTTGTTCGATCATAGAGCAGAAGGGTTTGTAGTGTCACTTTATGAATGTCATTCTAAATACCTTAATTCTATAACATGAACAGCTATTTCTAAGATGACAATGTATAACTTATCAACCAGCAATTTCTTACCGTTTGTTTTTCTGTAAGTTTGTATTATTTCTACTCTTTTTTTTAATCTCCATGTATTCTTTTGTTTCCTTTTCTTTAAATAAAAAGAAAAAAGAAATATATTTAAAAATTTTGTTCCCAGAATTAGTACTTCCCTAAATACTGGGTTTACTTAGGTAATAAACAAAAATGAAATTCACATTATGGGTTAGATCTGAAGTGTCCCACAAAGCCTCCTACATTTGGGAGCTGATTGGCACCTAGGGGTGCTGTATGCACCATGCATAACTGAAGGCCAGCAGCTTAGTGTCCTGTACAGAGCAGGGCCTGGTTAGACACAGGTAACTGGGGCTCTGACCCAGTAAGGGACCTCTGTCTCACCAGGTTCTCCCTCCCTCTGCTTCCTGGCCGTCTTAACAGGAGCTGTCCTCTGTCTATGCCCCCTGACATTCTGATTCTGCCTTGGAGACAGCAGATTGTGGACTGAATTGTTTAAAAACCAATAGTTGAAATGATCCTGTGCTCCTTTAACCTGTAGGTGTCAGGTACTGTGTCACAGAGACAAAGAAAGAGACTAAGACAACTCCATTTTTAACTGCACTTACATGATACATAACATTTAAACTGTATAAACTCATATGGTATCTGTGAGGTTTGATACATTATCCAGTATTAACTATTTCGATCACAATATACAATCAATAAATTTATCTCCTGAAACAGTTATCATTTCTTACTGTGGTACTTTCCCAGTCCTTCCATTTGGCTTTTTGAAATGCATAATATAAATTGTTTCCCTGTAAAAGCTACTTTACAATAGAACATAAAACTTCCTACTCCTGCCTGACTAAACCTTAACTGCCCAGAGCTAAATCTGTCTTCATCACTTCTAATTTAGTTACTTTTCTTGTTGATGAGGCAAAGTGCACATTATCCAAATTTAAAGGAGGAAAGGTTTATTTTGACTGTTTACACAGCTGGCTGTTTCCAGGGCGGGGTGACCTGGTAAAGGGCAACACAAAGGAGAAAACAGGCCATGGTGTGGAAGGCAGAAGGCAGTGAGCAGCAGGCAGCAGCAAAAAGCAGCCCTCACTTCCTTTTTATCCCAAACAGGCTAGAAACCTGCCGACTGCCTCACCCACACCCAGCAAGGGGTTTTTACTACCCAATCTCAGTCCCTATATCACATCCTTAACCCACATTGATGCACCCTAACGCTGTCACCTTCAGGGGTCCCCACCTGTGACCACAGGACATGTTGGGGAGATGTCTAGATACAAGACAGAACACATCCCCTCTCCTGCTCCTCTCACTCTCTGGGAACTACTGCATCCTCCTGTGGTTGATAGTGTTTCACAGTGCACAGATTCCACACATCCTATATGTGGACAGACATTGAGGGTGACACTGGTTTCTGGATGATGTGAATGGCAATACAATAAACAGGGGAGTGCAGATGTCTCCTTGAGAACTGGTTTAATTTCCACGAATATATGTCCAGTGGGGGATTGCTGCATTACACAGCAATTCCGTTTCTAGTTTTCAAGGAATGCCCATTGTAACAAACATATATTGTATACAATTTCTTAAAATTAGGTCGTTACTTATCACAGTCTGCAATGGCGGTGCAAATGATGAAGAAGATTACTCAAAGGGAATGGTAAGTTTAATCACTGAGAGGGCCCCAAGGGGCAGTCTCAGTTGAGAGCAGCCAGCATCGGGGAGAACTAGGAGGAGCAGGGAATCCAAGAGTCTCCAGCTTTTATTTAGAACATCAGTGTGAGAAGAAAAGCAGAAGAAAGGAAATTAAGCAAAGATCTGCCTCTCGCTTAGTCAGTTTTCTTGGAGGAAGGGGAGAGGCAACACGCAGATACAAAGTGCATCTCTGGTCTAAACTTCTTATTGCTCAACCATTCATTCCTCACAGAGACTGCACTTTTCCCAAATGGTTTAAGCACTCCCTCCCCTCAGAGGTGTGCTTTTGCCACTATTCCTCAGCCATGTCCCCAACATCCCCCCTTTTTGTTTTCCAAGATCTGGATAGGGAGGAAACATAGCCAAGATGGGCAGTAGATTGATGCAGGAAGGTCATTGTGGCCCCGGTACAGTATGTCCAGCAGAATGGCATGAAAAGAGCCTTGAAGAGCATAGGACAAAAACAACAAAAGATAATTCCAATAGTAACAAGAATCTAAATGTGAAAGTTGAAATCAAAAAAAACAATTTGGGGGATTGAGCCAGAGGTAACAGCATTAAAGTGATTCAAAGAGACAAAGTTATGAATTTGGGACTGCAGTGGATCTTGGAGATCATTAATAGCTCTTTCCAGATGTGTATGAAAGGCAGCAGGTAGGGCCATTATCTATTAATATGAGAGGGCGAACTCATGACAGAAAAATAAGAGCGCGGATGACATTTAACCTGTTTTATAGACAAGTTTTGTATAAACATATGAAAGAGTGTCTGATCATTTCAATGAATTAGGGCAGTTTCAATCCCATGTGGACCCTTTGCAGCAGTCTGAATCAGGGACAACACTGAGGTGTTGACTGGCAACTGTTTCTTCTCATCAGTCATGGTTGTCTTGAATCCCTGTAGAATGTTAACCAACAATTATAAAGTTTATAGAGAAAGTTTGTGAGCAAGGGCAACATAACATATTAGCATAACAATCATGTTGGCAGCATTATTAAGTGATTTGGAGAAACTTTCTCCTAAATTTAGAGAGTCATCTAAAGATGTATACTTGTCTTTCAATTTATTTTATATAATTTTGTTTGGACTGCATTATTTACATATCTAAGTGTTATAGCATATATCTAATATACACACAATAATTATATAAATATAAGCCTTAAAAAGTATTTGAATCTTTGACTAGCTGTCTCATGTTAGATTAACATGTACACTTTATTATAAATAGTTGGAAAAAAGAGAAGTCAGACATTTGAGTTTAAAAGTTAACTGTGTAAACAATACCTAGAGGTCACACATGTGGGAAGATATTTCTCAGCTTTGCATCTTTGAAGACCTGCATATCTGGGAATGAGGTTGGAATTTCCCAGTGGGCCAGCTTTGACTTGTGTTTTGTTATTGACCCATTTAGGTGTCTCTCCTAGTCATGCGGAAAGCCTTACACTTAGTGTTAATTTCAGAAATGAGAGTTATACTGTCTGTTGAAACCATGAGTTAAATTGGAGAGGAGTTGATAGCTGGGAAGTAGTGACTGATGAAAGTCGGGGTCATAGGCCCTTAGTTTCCCTTAAGCAATTAAAAATCTTGTAGAAGGAATTATTTGGATTTAGTCGAAGTATTAAGTGCAAAACTTAAAATAACTAAACATGTATGTTTCTTTCTACATCTCTGTCTTCCACAAACCTTCTTTCAGCATACTTACCCCTTCCACTTCTGCCATGAATTTATTTTCTTAGCTTTATCATACAAAACCTTCTCTCATCAAAAATATATCTCTTTACATATGGCTTCCCTTATGTTTTCTTTTCTGTTTACTCAGAGCAAGTATGTTTCTTTCTTTAAGCTGCATATTCCAAAATCCTATTTTAACGTACATGAGCCTTTCAGTTCTAATGATGTTTTACTCTTTTTTTCCTATCCTGGCAAGGCAAAAATTTTAGAACACAAAATCATTGCTTATCAAAATGTATTTCTGCACTTAAATTATTCTTCCATATTCTCCTCTCTCTAATAACAGTATAACTTTTTTATGACAAACATAATAGCTGGATTTTAGTGTCTTTTTTCCTGTTTTGTAGTCAGATAATTACATTTTAAATTTGATTGACTGGCAACCAATGTGTAAACATCCTTCGAAAAAGTACTCTTTACTTTAGTAAAAGCAGTAGAAAAGTAAATTAACCTATAATTGTAGTCAAAAAATTTATAATGGATAGAGGAAGACATTGACTGGAGTGGGAGCCTCAATCAGAGCTACTCAGAGAAACTGCACTGAAAACACAAGTAAGTGGAAGAAAGTGGAGCACATATATCCTGAAATCAAACTCAATATGAAATAAAAGCATCACAGATCAAGAAAAACATAGATAAATAACTTAATAAAACAGCTAGCTAGCTCACTCAGTTGCTGCAAGTTGCAAGATTATGAGCAAATTCCTGCCATTCTAGAAAGCTTTAAAGAAAAAGAAGAAAAGCAGAAGAAGAAGAAGAAGAAGAAGAAGAAGAAGAAGAAGAAGAAGAAGCAAAGAAGAAGAAGAAAGAATTTACAATGTACATGAGATATTTTAAGCATATTAATTAAATAAAAATGTCAAATAAATCTGAAACCAAAAGTAGATGTATTGATTATCTAAGATTTGTACCAGTGGGTTCTGAGTGAGTTGGGATCACTCTCCTACCAGAGCACAAAGATTTCATGGCTAACTCCCTGTTTCTCTTGGTGGGGGAGAGGTTATGATCCCTGCTTCTGTTTCTAGAAATAAAGTTGTCCTCATTATCAGATTCAGAGTGGCACTCATTGGCTCAATGATATGTTTTTACACTTAGGACTTTTTGTTTTAGTTTAGTTTTTCTACCTTGCATAATTATCTTTGCAATCTGTTTGATGCTGCAGGGCCCCAGATAATACTTGCGTGTTATAAATCTTAAAAGTGGCATAAGCGGTTTGAGGAAAAGTCCAATGATTTCAGGAGGGTTGAATCTCGGAGCCAGCACAGGGTCCTTCTCCTACAAGCACACTGATTTCAGCAGAAACTCCTGCATTTAGATCTTCAAGGGGCTGAGCAATGGAGGCACCCCAGTGTTTTTGAGGCCATACATTAGAATGATCAGCTCTAATCACTACTTTCATGAGGACCTGCCAGCTTCTTGGTGTGATCTCATGGTTAAATTCTTCTGACTCTACACTTTCTTTTGTAAATGGAAAAGAATGCTCAGAAACATTCTTTATAAATTCTTTGAATAGAGCATAAGGCAAATGTTCCTGTTGGAGTCCCTGATTTCTCCCACAGAGAAATCAGGGCCAGGCATGCATTTTCCCATTCTTTCTCTTTCCTTCATTTTTTAAATGGAGGACTGAACATTAAAAGAAGGCAGTTTAACCAGAGGTACATAAGGTGGCAAAGGGAATTCAGAATGAGGTAGTGTTATAGCTTGGCATAACTGATGCCATCTTGAGCCCTGCATTTAACTAGTGCCCTGTATTGGACCCAAGATAATTGAAAATTACTCAGGGTATTCTTCCCATAAGAAAAGCACAATGTGCCATACCCACAGGAGAAACAACAAAAGAAACAGGATACAGGCATCAAGCAAAAACTAATGTAAGATCCTAGCTAAATTGTTTCCAACAGGATGTCTTTTTGTGGTTCTCTGTTTCAAAAACTCTAAACACTGAACTTTCCAGTTCAGTGCCACTCGGTTTGACTCTGAAATGGGTCCACATGAGTGGTCACTGAGCTCAGGTATTCAAATTCCAAATTTATCCGTATGCTGCTTGGATTCTTATACTGTTTATGAACTCATTTCAGTAGCAAAGTGAGAGGTGGGCTTTTTCTAATGGGCCTTTTTCTTTCTGAAAAGATCAAATAATAATCTCACAGATTCTGGGTAGCATATGCACAATTTTTATGGCAGTGAAAGATTGTCTAACCTTTTCTCCCACATGTTCCCACTCTTTCCCTTTAAACCTCTCTCCAGGGAGAACCAAGCACATTGCCAATGGATAGTAAATTAGTGTTCAGAGATGAGACTGAGAAAGTACATTTCATTGTGTTTGAAAGAGACACTGTAGTCATTGCTTATAGTTTTTTTTTTTTTTTTTCCTCTTTAGGTAAATGTATTGTAGGCAAACCAGATGAAATGAAAATAAAAAACGAAAATGAAAAACAAACAAATTGTGACTGCTTATTTAGAAATAGGACAGTTAGAGTATCCTCAGGCTGACCGACCTGGCCTCTGACTTTACTGTAAACACCTCAGGCTGTGTTGGAGCCGTTCTGGTCCCCTGACAGGACAAAGCATCTGCTGCATCTTGTTCTGTTACTTGGCAGGTGGATCCTCCAGGCTGATCTGCAGCCACAGGGTTTCCCTCACACGTGAGCAGCATTGGTCCCTGGTGATTTGAAGGCTGAAAAAGGGTCCAGAGGGGCTGTTTCAAGAGAGGGTAACTGTTGGGAGCCGCAGCCCCGAGCCCGGTCGCCTCACTTGGCGGACGTGAGGCCTGTAGTGAAGAGTAAAGCCTGAGGTAGATTACCCCTCCCATCGAGCACGTTAGGTTCCTGCTTACCGCGTAAGCAACCCGCTCAACAATATAGTCTGCCTGGCAACTGATGATGTTAGCCAATCAGCTTGCCTTGCTTACTTTAACATGATTGGACACTGTATCCGTATATATACTGGTGCCACCCCTGGGGGGGAAGAAGAAGCCCGGAAGTAGAAGCCCAGAAGGAGCCGCGGGGAGCGGACCAAAGGAAGCTTCGGCTGGGAGCGATCCCAGGGCAGGCTGTACGGAGAAGGAAAATAAAAGAAAAGGTTGTCCACTGCCAGACTTTGTCGTGTGTCCTTCCTGCCGGCCAGGAGCGACATCGACATTTGGTGGCCCGCACGGGGACTGATCACCCCCGAGACGTGACAGCGGACAACGCTCCAGTACAGAGCTGCGAGACAGGTGAGTTGGGGATAAGCCTGGGCTCTGGGTGGCGCGCACCTACAGGGCTTTTAGACTCCCCTCAGGCTCACGCGTAAGTGGCGGATTCCTTGGGCCTCACGCGGTGAGTAACATATTAAAAGATGGGAAACATGCTAGGTAGCAACACTAAGAGCGAGGGTGGTTGTGGAGAAAGCTCTCAAGAGCTTACAAAAGTACGCAGGGTATTTGAGCAGGCCCAGTCGGGGAGCTCCCGAGAGGGGCCCATCAAGGGGAACAAAGATGCTAAGGAGAAGGACGGGGCTCTAGCCTCGGAGTCGTCTGACTCCGAGGACGAGGGAAAGTTGAATGGCAAGGAGGCCAAAGAGACCAGCTGTCAGGAGCCTAAGTCGCTCGATAAGGAGTCGCAGGGTTCTTTCCCAGCGTTGCGCCGTGAATTGCGCTCCGCTCAACTTGGTCTGCGGAGGAGTAGGGAGCTCCTGAGCGCTCCCCGGCGCAAGAGGGAGGCGAAGCCTTCCGCCCCACCTTGGGGGGTGTTCCCGGAGGCGATCCCTCGCCGCGAGGCGGCCGCCCGGGAGCTCCCTTCCTCTTCGCCAGAACAGGAAGTGATGCACGGGCCCCCATTTTCCGCCCAATCACGGCCGCCGTCTTATGCTCCGCCGCCGGCGGGTCGGTATTTTTACAGGCGGCTTTGGCAGGGGGGACGTTTGTCTCATGAGGTACATCCACCACCTGGGATAGATAGTGGCCCCTACGGGATATTTCCTGTACAAGTAGCTATGGGCCAGGGACGTAATGCATGGGAGCCTTTTGAGATAAAGCAGATTAGAGAACTTAAAAATGCAGTTACAACCTTTGGGCCGACTGCGCCTTACACCATTGCCATGCTGGAGAACCTGTCTTCTGGGCCCCTCACCCCCGCGGACTGGATTCAGCTGGCAAAGGCGTGTCTGCCCTCGGGTAGTTACCTGGATTGGCGAGCCTGGTACACAGAGTTCTCTGCAGAGCAGGCTGAGAGAAACGCCAATCGGGGAAACCGGGGGTGGAACAAGGAAATGCTTATGGGAGAAGGTCGGCACGCTGATGATCAGACTCAGTTCCCCGGCGCTGTCTATGAACAAATCAATGCCATAGGGCTCCGCGCCTGGAAGCAGGTAAGTGGTGCCGGAACAGCCTCCTTGTGTCTTTCAAAAATAATTCAGGGTACCACAGAGCCATTTGTTGACTTTGTGGCCCGAATGCAAGATGCTGCCAATAAGATATTTTCTGATCCGGGAGTGGCTCGACCGCTGGTAAGGCAGCTGATTTTTGAGCAATGTACAAAGGAGTGCAAGGCAGCGATAGCTCCTCATAAGAACAAGGACCTCAACGCCTGGATTAGGATATGTAGAGAGATAGGGGGGCCACTCTCCAACTCGGGAGTGGCTGCTCTCCTGGCCGCTGCTGTACAGCAGAGGGGACCCCGCGGGTTAGAAGGGGAATGTAAGGCTAAAGGGTGTTTTGCCTGCGGGGAGCCAGGACACATTAAACGTCATTGCCCAAACAATACAGATGCTAGGCCTCGCCCTAGGAATGAAGAACCATATGTTTGTGGGCGATGCAAGAGGGGATCACACAAAGCTGAGGAGTGTAGGTCAGTCTTTGATGCTCAGGGCAACCGTATTTGTGGACGAGATGCTAGAGGGCCAAAAAACGGCCAGAGGGGGCCCCCTTCACAGGCGGGCCCCCGCCCCAGAGACAGGACAGCTCAGGATGGCAGCCTTCAACAAGGGCCACCCCTGGGTCAGCAGGTGTGGACCTCAGTGTCGCCTCCAGACTTATATTAGTGCCTGATATGGGTGTTCAAGTGGTTGAAACCACCTTTAAGGGACACTTAGATTAGGACACATTAAGCCATCAACCTCCCCATGGAACACCCCCATTTTTATAATTAAGAAAAAGTCTGGCAAATGGAGGCTGCTCCATGATCTAAGGGCGGTCAACGCGCAGATGCAGTCCCTGGGGGCGGTCCAGAGGGGGCTGCCAGCTCTCTCAGCCATCCCTCAGTCCTGGCCAGTTTATGTTATAGATCTTAGAGACTGTTTCTTCTCAATTCCCCTGCATCCAGAGGACACTCATAGGTTCGCCTTTACTTTACCCACCATTAACCAAGAAAGCCCTGATCTCAGATACGAGTGGATAACGCTGCCCCAAGGTATGGCCAACAGTCCCACTATGTGTCAGATTTACCTTGATTCCCTACTGGCCCCCCTACGGAAATCCTTTCCCAAGATAAGATGTGTGCATTACATGGACGACCTTTTGCTCAGCGGCAGGGACCCAGACATGCTAAATAATATGCTCGGCCAGTTGGTCGAGGCCCTGAGATAAGCTAATCTGCATGTTGCCCCCGACAAGATTCAGGGAGGAGAAATGGTGACCTACTTAGGCGCGAAAATCTCCCCTATGCTAGTCTCTCCACAGAAGGTCACCATTAGGACGGATGGCGTTAGGACCCTAAATGACATGCAAAAACTATTGGGAGACATTAATTGGATTAGGCCATATTTACATATACCAAATTCAGATCTCAAACCCCTGTTCGACCTTCTAAAGGGAGACCCAGATATAGCCTCCCACAGGAGGCTCACTCCTGAGGCAAGAGCTGCCTTACACAGAGTGGAAAAAGCCTTAGGTGGGGCTACCTTACACAGAATTGAACCAGGGCGACCCTTTGATGTCTGTTTGCTACAGACTAGTCTACAGCCCACAGCGGTAATTTGGCAGAAAGGACCATTACTGTGGATACACCCTAAGGTCTCACCTGCAAAAGTCATAGAGCATTACCCGGAGGCAGTCGCTTCATTGGCCCTTGAAGCGCATGATAGAGCTGTCCAACATTTTGGCTCAGGACCACAAGCCATCCGAGTACCCTATACCGCTAGCCAGATCAAGACCCTGGCTGCCTGCATAGATACATGGGCCATTCTGAGATGTGTTTTCCATGGGGATATAAACAATCAATACCCTAAAGACCCTATCTTGTCATTTGTCACTCAGCACCCTATAATTTTTCCAAAGGTTACTGCCTCTGAGCCATTAGTCCCAGCAACTACAATATACACAGATGGCTCCAAGACGGGGATAGGCGCCTATGTGATCCTAGGCAAGCCCCCAGTTACCATACAATTTGAACCTGATCAGCCTCAGGTGGTAGAACTGCAGATCGTTAAAATGATTCTTGAACGGTTCTCAGAAGCCATTAATATTGTCTCCGATTCTAGGTATGTGGTCAATGCTATGCAAGTGCTTGAGACTGCCAGTTTAATTAGATCCACTTCCACAGTGGCTGGGCTGTTCCTGTCTATCCAGACATTGCTTCAGAACAGACACCATAAGGTCTTCACCACCCACATAAGAGCACATACATCCCTGCCGGGGCCCATGGCACAGGGGAATGCGGCTGCTGATACTGCCACTCGCCCGTTATGGATTTTTACCTTACTAACACCAATCGAGCGAGCCCGTGCCTTCCATGATAAGTTCCATGTCAATGCCAGGACACTAGCAAACCATTTCCATGTTTCCAGAGCAGATGCACGAGATATCGTGCGACTATGTGACTCCTGTGCCACATACAAACCTGCCATACCGATGGGAGTAAACCCTCGAGGTTTGATCCCTGGTGATGTTTGGCAGATGGACGTCACACATATACAGGAGTTTGGGACTCTTAAATATGTTCATGTTTCCACAGACACCTGTTCTCACGTCATATTCGCAACAGCAGAAACAGGTAAAAAAGTGTCTAATGTGATCAATCATTGCCTGGCGGCTTGGGCCGCATGGGGCAAACCAAAAATATTAAAAACTGATAATGGACCAGCCTATATAGGCAAAGCCTTCAATGAGTTCTGCAAAATGATGGAGGTTCAATTAAAACATGGTATCCCATACAATCCCCAAGGTCAAGGAATCATTGAGAGGGCTCATAGAAGCCTCAAAGAAATTTTACAAAAACAAAAAGGGGGAGTAGGCCAAGGCCTGGCCCCAAAGGCACGATTATCCATGGCACTATTCACACACAATTTTTTAAATTTAAATAATGATAATTGCTCCCCAGCCGTGGAGCACTGCAACCCTTCCCCCAACCATAAAGGGTGGGTGAAGTGGAAAGATGTCCTGACAGGACAATGGATGGGCCCGGATCCAGTGGTCAGCTGGAACCGAGGTGCGGTTTGTGTTTTCCCACAGGAATCGGGACGAGAACCACTGTGGGTACCGGAGAGACTGACACGGGCGACAAAGCCCTCGACTGAAGATCAGACCTGCCCTACCAGAGATCCATCACAGACCAACCAACAAGATGAATAGAAATAGCGGTAGCCCGAAATGGACAAGAAGATCCTCAGGCATATGCATGGCTCGCTCGCCTAGCCTACGACCGAGTCTAGAGGTGGTGAGCTTCCCACACTCCTCCTCTAAAAAATTATGACATAGCTGGGTAGGAGAGTCAATGACGGGTAAGAGCGTACTCCCCCGGTGCGACTCAACCTAAGCCAGGCCCTACCCCATCCTGCACGTAAGCCGCTGGACTGTTAGATGCTGCCCAGGTCTAAATTTCTCTCCGAGGGGATTTCTTTACGGAGAGGAAATGAGTGCAAGCTTGTGTGCATCCAGGTTCCGTCCAGTTTGTGCCTGGCCCTAGAAAAAGGACGAGGGCCTCAGGGCCTTGGCAGACCATGGGACGGCCGACCAGGGTCTAAGCCAAGGACCTACGGTGGGCCTACGCATAGGGCATAAGCCTCTGCACCCAGTCCAGGAAGGGCTACGATGCGCACATTCATAAAAAATAAAAAAGGGGGAGATGTTGGGAGCCGCAGCCCCGAGCCCGGTCGCCTCACTTGGCGGACGTGAGGCCTGTAGTGAAGAGTAAAGCCTGAGGTAGATTACCCCTCCCATCGAGCACGTTAGTTTCCTGCTTACCGCGTAAGCAACCCGCTCAACAATATAGTCTGCCTGGCAACTGATGATGTTAGCCAATCAGCTTGCCTTGCTTACTTTAACATGATTGGACACTGTATCCGTATATATACTGGTGCCACCCCTGGGGGGGAAGAAGAAGCCCGGAAGTAGAAGCCCAGAAGGAGCCGCGGGGAGCGGACCAAAGGAGGCTTCGGCTGGGAGCGATCCCAGGGCAGGCTGTACGGAGAAGGAAAATAAAAGAAAAGGTTGTCCACTGCCAGACTTTGTCGTGTGTCCTTCCTGCCGGCCAGGAGCGACATCGACAGGTAACCAGTGTTCGGGAGACTCTTAGGGGTAGTGCTGAAGACAAAAGCCCTCAGAATTTTATTTAGAACATCAGTGTGCTACAGAAAAGATGAGAAGCAATTTGGGCAAGAGACTGTCTCAAGGCTGGGCAGTTTTCTCAGAGTAAGTGAAGGACAAGACACAGCCTCGCTAACCTCACCTTCTTGTTTAACCACTTGGGTCTCACTGTGACTGTGAATTTTTGCTCAATAATTTACCCAGTCAATCCTCAGCCAAGTTTCCCACAATTACACACATCATTACTGCATTCAGAAAGCTCTGGATTCCATGCCCACTAGGAAAATTATTTAAATAAAAAGACTAGATATTAATGCTCATGATGGCCACTTAACTGGAAAACGCAAGTGTAAATTTGGAAAATGATTACAGTAAATATAATAGAGAATGGGATTCAAAGATGTGTAAGTGATGAGAAACAAAAGGTCTAGTAAGAGTATCCTATGGTAAACTTCCTGGAAACAATTTAGATTATAAAATACACTGAGATTCTTTTAACAGTTAATTTCAACAAATTAAGAGTTCATAATAAGAATGAATAGGAAATGGCTAATTAATTTTGTCAAAGTTTAGATATCTTTGAGGAGAGACTAAATAGTTAGCGAGGTATACTTAACTTTTAGCCATTACTGATTACACAGTTGTTACATTACTGAAGGTATACCTGTGCATCTAGAAGGGGCCTCGTCTGTAAGTGGTCTCACAAGATCACATATCCAGTGATCTCCTATCGATCGATCGTAGTGTGGTCTTTGATGCTCTAACAACTAGAAAATTTTGGAAGGACATTCTTGAAAAGGGGACTATCAAGAGTGGGACCATTAACAGTGTGATGTACAGTGCTACCGGTGACACTAATGAAAGGATGTGTTCCCAGAGCACAGGACAATGTGACCAAAAAAAAAAAAAAAAAAAAAAAAAAACTCAAGGGCAATAGGGAACAAGAAGTAGATACTTTGCAAAACGGAAAGGGACCAAGTGATATTAGGGAAGGGGAGGGCAACAGGAGGAAGGGATGAAAAGGAATTAAGATGTGCTATGTGCCTGGATCAATACCCATGGTGAATGTAATCATTAGGTACTGTAAATAGGGGCTAACAAATTAACAGGGACCATTCCATCCAGCTCACCAGACTCCAGCCTATATTCAGTTACAACAAGAAATAACTTGTTGGAATCATGCACAAACAGATGTAAATATAAGTATAAAATTTAGGATTTGGTACTTTCAATAATGTAGAGAGTGAATCTGTGGCTGCAAAAGATGAATTGATTTCTGTAGCTAAAAAAAGCTCTTGCAAATCTTAGGATTTTTATCTTAACTACCTAGCCCAATAACATAATCCATAACATGCCTATGATTTAACTAGCTTTGCTTAATTATTTCTGGTCATTAAGTTGATATACAAATTATAATTGCTTACACTCAGTATGAAAGCTATGATTTTTATTACATCTTATGTGTAATTAATTTTTGTTTTAATTTAAAGTACACAGTGAAAATTGCACAGGCCTATAGTTTGTTTAAATATAGTAAAACTCAAAATGTTGTTTGCACAGAAATTTAAGTTTTATAGTAGTTTGCATAAATAATCAGTCATGAGAAAATGGTTGTCTACAGCAGAGAAGATATTTCAGAATTATGCTGTACTGTTCCAAATAAATTTAATAGTTGAGATGTTTTCTATTTAATAAAACAGACTTCTAAATCTATGTCTGTTATTAATTTTAATTGAGTTCTATGAAGTTATATTTTATTTCCCCCAAATAAGTATATTTTGATACCTATACTCCTCATAGCAATTATGAAAAAGCTTTTTAAGTAAATATTTAAATTTCAATTCAATATTGTACTTTTTAAAAATAAAGTAAAATGTAAGTATAGCAAGTCTATGTTGAAATGAAAATTCTTCATAAGAACTGAATTTTATTAGAGTTATATACATAATTAGCTTTTCAGGAAAGAAAGCTGAGTGAATAATACATTGAAAGGTATTGCAATCAAGTTTTGAAACTTAAAATGCTTTTGCGAATTTCAACAATGTTCATTTTTTAAAGACTTTTACAAAAATCACTGTTTTAGGGCCTGGAGATTTAGCTCAGTGGCATAAGCACCTGCCTTGCAAGCAGGCGGTCTTGGGTTTGATCCCCGGTACCGATAAAAAGTTTAAAAAAATCACTGTTTACATATTGTTATGGCTTTTCCAGATGTCCCCCCAAAGCCTCATGCAGTCATGGGGTGGGCTTCAAGAATCTGTGATTGACATCTGGTCCAATGCCAGGATTATAGGTGTGAGTGCTATATCAGCCCTGGGTGGGTGTGGCCAACACACAACATAAGAGACAGAGTTTTCTTTGGAGGGTCCTCCCCTTTTGATCTTGTTGTTTTGGCTGTCTTTCACTTGCCATGAACTCTTGCCCTCTGCCATGACACTCTGCCTTGGAGCAGGGTGGACTGAAACCTCCACAAACTGTGAGATAAATAAACCTTTTTTTTCTTTAATTTTGGGTGTCAGATATTTTATCTTAACAATGAAAGAAAAGTAACCAAGACAAATATTTTTAAATTTAGAGAGCATTACACAGTAGTGTTAAAGTTCTAGTGAATCAACTATTAAAGAATTTGCTTTATACTAAAAATAATATAATGAGAATTAGAAAAATTTCAATATGTTCAAATTCCAGTAGAATTAGTTAATAATCATGTGACTGCTTAAACAGGAAATCTTTCCATAACACATACAGCAAGAAACAAATCTAAGCATTTCTAAAAGGATGGTAAACTACTAACTTGTGAAATACTCATGCAACTATTTTTAAGATGATAATATGTAACCTACTAACAGGTGATTTCTTACTGTTATGTTTTTTTGTTGTTGTTGTTGTTGTTTTTTTTTTTTTTTGTAGTTCTGTATTACGTGTACCCTTACACCGCTTTGTTTTGTTTTGTGTTTTTCTCTTTTTCCTCTTAAATAAAAAAAAGAAATAGTCATGCAGTGAAATATTATATAGCATATTAATTAATTGTGACAAATAATTAAGTATTAAAATTATTCACAGTGGTATAGATAAATTCGTTTGTATAATTTTGAATAAAAATACTACAAAAATAGCTCAGATATATTATTTATTTTATAGTTTAAAAACTGGTACAAATACAAAGCAGAAATAAGTTTTAAAATTCAGTAAAATCGTATAAACAATAAGCTTTCTCACTACACAACTGGCAAATCTTTCTTTAAGAAGCCAAATTGTAGCTAATGATGTCTGCAGGACAAATGCTTTCTGTTTCTTTTGCCAGTCCTGAGTTCTGAATGTGGTCATGCAAGACAACCAATGAACAGACTGCCCATAACAGCAGAGGAGCTGCCCACAGCTATCTGCTGACTCCTGTTCAGAAAGTCTGGAGAGAGTAAGTTGATGACAGTAAGATGAATTTTATTCTCAGTACCCTATTTACTAAGTTAGATCTAGTCCTTCGGCTACCATATCACCATTAAACTTTAATATTTAACTAAAAATGTCAATGTAAAATGAATTAATGGAATGAGTAATGAATACAGGATGATAAATAATCCAACTTTGCATCTGCAGGTCAATATTTAAAACTCTGCACACAGGGAAGAAAAATATGAAAAGGAAAATCAAATAACAGTGAAATTATCTAACTGGATAACATTATCAGACCGATTATTACATTTCATGAAGTTACCTTTTCAATGAATTTTTAAAAACTAAATGAATAAAATTAAATTATGAGCCAATAACATGCAACAGAAATACAATGTCACAGAGCAAAAGCAGCAAAAATAAAAAGACCTTGAAAACAAAACAGAGTTCAGGAAAAATATGCAAAAAGTAAAATATTTGTAAAATGTAAGTGTAACTGAAAAGAGCAAAATGAGAGCAAGAATTTAATGTAAACAGGAACAGAAAATCCAGAATTAAAAACAGAACAATGAAGCAAAATATCACTTTATTTTTCGATAGCAATCACATCCTTCCTGTAAGACTGAATTTTCCAAAGGTAACAACTAAGGTTGTGGGGGTGGGGGACAGGAAGAAAATTAGGACACTTTTGTGATATATTTTATTTGCTGGTCTGTGGTCCGCAGTTACGAAACCAAAAACCAGATGATCTAGATTGTGTTTAATCTGTGTTGGAATGTAATTTTTAGCTGTAAATTACACTTCTTAATTAGGTAACTGTCAACAATGACTGTGTAGGCTGGATATGCTTAGTCAATCCTCTGAAAGGACCTAAATGTTGATCCTGTAGAAGTGAAAATAGAGTGGTGGTTTCCAGTGGCTGGAAAGATGGTGGGGTATGAGGAGCTGAGCATGTTTGGACTTAAGCATATCAAGTTACAGGTAGCAAGGCACAAGAGCTTGGTTGCTTCTGCACAATGAGTGACTCTAGATAATATTTATGTACTACACATTTCAAAAATTGAGATGAAACAACTTGCCAAATAGAAATTGTAAACATTAGAAGAGGAAAATGTGCTTAAACTAATTTTAAAATTTCATAATAAAATTATAATCAAGGTGACATGACATCTCACACATGTTACAATTTTTACACATCATTTTAAAGTAAATTTTTAGAACTCAACAACAAAAACACAGGGAAATGCTATTTAAAGTTTACTTAATCATGGAAGAGTTATGCCTGTAGATGCCATACTACTGTGAAACTACAGATAGATTCTCCTGCTGATTTTGGACTTGCCGAGTCCATTTGCATAAACACAGGAACTCATCCATGATTAAATTAGTGCATGGTTCCCATTGATGCTTCGTGTATGGTGGACCCCAACCAATACCAGAGGCCAGCCAGCATAATAACCAAATATATCCATTATCTAAAGGTGCTGGAGACTGGACAACAAAGACAACAGTAAGTCATAAGAACTTGAACAAAAAAAAAAATGGTAAACAACCTCATGGTGGTCCAAATTTTGGGCAAATAGTACCTAAGTTCCATATCAAAACTGTACTGAAACAGAAACTATGATCACAAGAAATGAAAATAAAAGAAACCTTCAAATTATATGGAAGAGTACCATAGAAAAATTAGTTGAAAATACAATATATGCAATTAAATGAAAGCTGAGTAAGATTTACTCACTGCTTCAGTGAAGAAACATACACATCAATATCAAAAGTAATATATAGAAATCAAAACAATAAAACAAAGAAAACAAAACCAACAGGAGGACACAAACTGTAGTCCTGGAGTGACATGCAAAGTTTTACATATAGGTAGATAATTGCAGTCTTAGAAGGAACAAGAGACAAGTTGGAGAAATCCATCTGACAAACATACAGAAGAACTTTTGTGAAATTCAAGACTCAGAGAAAGAGAGTGGACATTGTAGAACTCACGTAACTTATCAGATGCTGTGAAGGAGCTGCTTAATAGCAAATTGTTAAATCTAAATATTTCTGTTAAGAATATCAAAAAGATCTAAAGCAATGTTTCTACCTTACCAAGTTAAACAAGAACAAACTAAGCACAAAAATAAGTAGAATGAAGGAGGTAATAAAGATAGCAAAAAAAATGAAATGTAAATGAGAAAAGTAACAATGAGAAAATTGATTTTTGAAAATGCTTATTTAAATTGATGAACAGTGACTAAATCATTGATTACATTTTTGAAGAGAGAGAGTTCACACCAGAGCATTCAGGGGGTATTCACTACATGTATAATAGATACCAAAGACACAAATATATATAATAAAATATATTTTAGAAAAATAAAACATGTAACAGACATGAGAAGAAACGTGGTTCAGATAGACTTGTTTTTCATCTACTACAAAAAAGAAATGAGTCCATTGCACTTTTACTGTAATAAAAATGACCACAAGTCAGGCCACAACTAAGCACAGGATGTCAGATTTACTATCCTGCTTTAAACAACCAAAAACCACAGAAGGTTTTGGGAGCATGGTGTTTGGTTCCAGGACCACTGGGTGCCCACGAGACCTGCGAGTACGCAGGAATGAGAGAAGACCTACAACACACTTCTGAGGAGCAGTTTTTGGAGAAAAAGTTAATCTCTAGCATTTTACTGAGTTGAGAGAAATCAAAGAGCAATGAGAGAAGTAAGACAATAGAATTTCTAGGGTGGAAAGATGAAGAGGAAGAAACTGTAAAGAACAAACACTAGAAAAAAGATACTAGCAAGCTAAACGTGTCCAAAAGGGTCATCCCAGGCTCTCAGGCAATGAGTGACCCACTGGAACTGAAGCAGATACCTGATGGACTCACAAAGAGTCGTGGTATTCAAGTGTTATGGATGCAGTTGCTTAATTCGTTACCACTCATAGCAGTAAATTAATTTAATCAAATGGATCTCCACTATACATCACTTTAAGCAGCTGACAGCAAAGATCATTAGTACTCGCCACAGAATTAGCAAGTGACATGTTTAGGTCTCATCAAGTTTTGGAAAGCAAACTACATGAATGCCTAGGCCATTAAAGAATCCCATCTTTATAATTCTGTTTCTCAACAGCCACTCCTGGTACCAAAATCTGTATTGGTCAGTGCATACCAGAGAAATAGATACAATAAAAGATGGACACATACATAAGAATCTGCAAGATTGGTGCACAGTGGCCTCCTGCAGAGTCAACTGTGGAGGAATGAAGAGCTCAGACTGTGAGCTAGAGAATCCAAGGATAGTCGAAGACCTGGAGCTCCTTGCAGGGTCCTGTGGAGTCCCTATCAGGAGGCGGGAGTGTCTGTGAAGGAAGCCAGGAGATGGCGGCGTCCAAGGTGAAGGTAAAGGCCGGAGCTCCTCTGAGGAAACAGAACGGCCTTCCTTCTTCATTTCCTCTTTTTTCTGTTCAGGGGACAGGTGTCTTGCTTGCTGTCACTCACATCCGGGATGTGGCTTCTGTCTTCAGTCATCCCTGCAGCCACTCCCAGAACTACACTTATCCAATTTGGCTTGACATTGCTTATTCATATTGACACAACCAGTCAATTGTCAGTCCACCAACAGACAGTTATAAAATGTATTGCAGCAAGTTATTTCTCAGATGTTCCATGGAGTGTTTGTGGGGTGAGGCTGACCATCGATATACAGCCCTATGGAAAGGACAGACTCCTCTGACTGAATCCCATGACAAACACATGTGAATACTCTACAAAGCTTAAAACAAAACCAAAGCCCACTACAAAACCACAGCATCTCCAACTTTAGCAAATAGCACACAGTACTCAAAGACACACAAAGCAGTGCCTAAAATAAAAGCAGTCAACCAAGAAACAAAATTAAAAATGACATAAATATAACATCAGTACAGAAAGTGGTTGGAAGAATTTATGGCTATGATCCATTGTTTTAATAAGGAATCAGAAAATGTAAACACATCAATGAGAAAAAAGGAACACAACAAGACCAGGAGCTGCACACTTCTAAGCCCAGCACACTGGGACTGTGAGGCAGAAGAATCCCAAGTCTTAGCCCAGACAGAGCAATTTAACAAGTTAGCAAGCTTCTGTCTCAAAATAAAAAATGAATCTGGAGTGGGGATATAGCTCAGTATAACTACTAAACCAGGAAGAAAAAACAGAAAAAAATTTAATTCCTAGAGATCAAAAATCACTATTTTGAAGTACAAATTAAATTCATTACATGGTATTAACAGTTTATTTGACACTAGGAATTTCATAGCAATACTAAAAATCCAAAATGAGATGTGAAAAAAAAAAAAAAAACTAGAAAAACATCAACTAAGCTTCAGTAATCTGTGTCCACATTACTGAGAACTCTATCCACACAAGTAGGTGGAGTTTCAGGGTGGAGAGGAAAGGGGTGCAGCCAAATATTAGAAGTAGCAAGAGTTAAAATATTGTGATAGTAACAAAAACTGTAAGACCAGTGAGTTCCAGAACTTCACTCAAACCCCAGCAGACCAAACGCATTTCACAGCAAGTCAGGATCAGATTATTTACAGGAGCATCTTAGAAAAGAGCATCTCAGTAGCAGGCGGGAGAATCACACAAGAGCAAGGCAGAGACAGAGATCACGGACTCCTCACAGGGCCCCGTGCGCGCTGCAGGGCGAGCCGGTGCGGAACTGAGGTTCTGAGAGAAAATTAAAGTGATTTACAAAAAAAATCAAAGGGCTAAACTTGCCATCATGATCCTACTTCCAAATATATAAAAAAAAAATTAAAATCTGTGGTTATAGATCTTTTCAAAGATACTAAAATAGACACGTGGTTATCTGCCTTGAACTACAAGAAATGGCAAAGAATTTTACTATTTTTAAACAGAGTAAATAACAGCTGAGTCATTCTATCTAAACAATGAATAGAAAATAATAGAAATGGTAAATATATAGGTACACTTAAAGGACACTTTTGTCAAATGCAATAATTATTTAAAATTACACATAGAGAAAATAGAAAACTTATTTTGGTCCATAAATACTAAACTGTATGATTAAAACATAAAAGTTCAAAAATAAATAAAAATAATGCTTTCACTTGCTTTAACTAAGGATGAAATTATATAATATTTTAAGGGGATGCTGTAGCAATTTTGTTAAAAAGGAAGAGGGAAGTGGTATTCCATAGCAATTCTATAATAACTGAGTGAACCGTTCATCAAAAGCACATGCCAAATAAAGAGCTTCAAAAATGCAGGAAGCAAAAAATCGATAAAACAAATTTAAAAATCAATAGCTTCTAGGATATTTTGATAGAGTTTTTGCCATATAAGATAGAATAAATAAACTAAAGAGTTATAAGTCTCAGAATGACAGCGTGCACCTTTCACTCCTGTTACCAGGGAGACTGAGCCAGGAAGTTAGTTGTCTGGGAGCGGAAGTCAGAGGCCAGTCTGGTGACCAAAGCTAGAGCCTGTCTCACTGAAAGCACAAAACCATGCCAAAAAATCCAATGAAGATATAAAAGATTTGATTGGCACCATCAATCATGTTTAACTAATTAATATTTATAGAGTGCTACATTGAGTAAAGTCATAGAGCATGTTATTCAGAAGAATTATTACATATTTCCTAAGATAGATGATATTCTAGATCATAGAATGGTTTCAATAAATTTAAGCAGATTGAAATCATACAAAGGTTTATACAAAGGAAAATTTAAAGACAAGTAAGAGAGCATACCTTATAGAACACATAGTACTGGAAAGTAAGCATGTTTCTAAGCAGCCCATAGGTTAAACAAGAATTTCAATGGGGAAATTAAAACTATTTTTTAAAGAATCAAAATGTAAACACAACATATTGAAATTTGTCAGGCAGTTAAAAATGTAACTAACTTGACCATTTTAGAAATTAATACATGAGAAAAGGTAAAATCTTATCAATGATCTAAGCTTGTATTTTATGAGACTTCAGAAGGGGCAATAGAAAAGTAAACTGAAAGAAAGAAAGCCATAGAAAGCAGTGCAGGTAAGAGCATAAATCAACAAAATAGAAAACATAAAACAATGGAGAAAATCAACAAACACCAAGGCTATCTTTCTAAACGATCAATACAGATAAATCTCCAGCAAAAATGACTGTAAGTATGAAAATAGAATATACCAATATCCAACAAATTTTAAATATGAGGAAATATTACATATTTTTTCAAAAATGTAAATGTGAAAACTATTATTCACAATTCCTCAAAGATATAGACTATTTAAGTTTAATAAACAACAAAGTAAACTAAATATTTTTGTACATATATCTCGGAGATCTTTGGTACCAAAGTGGAGGATCATAGCATCTGAGAAAAAGACATACTGGCTTTTTGATTATTAAAGTGTATGGAGTTTTGAAACTTAATTTAGGAACAACATACATGCATGTTTAATATGCTTGTGCCACAGACTTACTTGGAGAAGGGTACAGTTCAGCTCATGAGACCTCATGAACTGTTACAGTCAGTGGGAGAGAACCAGAGTAGAGCATTTAAGAAAGACTGTAACACGGGGAGTGACAGCCTCCTGGGCAGGACTGCGATGCACACCGCAGAGACCTGGCGCTGATGATCCACTAGAGTCTGAAAAGAGCGGGATCAGAGCCCTGACTTGCACCCTCACACACTACCCAGGGCACTACCTGGTTGGTCCTTTCTTTTCCCTCCTCTCAGGATGTCTCCTGAGGCTGCCCATCTCTGTTTTAATGTTTTCATTATGGTAACAAAGATGTCCAACATACAGCTCCAAGTCTCAGGCTTTAAGGCAGAAATCAAGGGTATCAGAAATGGTATTTTAGGGAGGAGAATTGTCCTTAGAGCAGAAAGTTCCCCAAATAACCGGGAACAGCTCTATGCAGATCAGGAAGATCAGGAAATTACCTGGTGGATGGGGAGGTTTCCAGGAACTCCAGGAAAGAAAGCAATGTGTGCTCCTTCCAGAAGATAAGATGCATTAACTCTCCTAGGAAATTAAGAGGTCTTCTGCTTCACAAAGCCCTGAGGGCTCCAAGAATCCACACCCAGCGTAATTAGTAAATGTCTGGGAAATGCTAGACATTGTCCCATAGAGAATTAGATTTCTCAAAGAGGAGCACTTGCAACGTATTTATTCAGTTTTCTAATAGCAACAGCTCTATTGCATCGTTCTTCAAAGGAGTTCAGTTAGTGAAGCACATTTATATGCAGGAGTCCTCAGCCTTAAAGGCACAATTCCTGAATAGCTGAGGGAGCTAAGGGGTCCCAAAGCACTGAGAAACAACCTAGGTACT
The DNA here is from genome assembly GCF_034190915.1 of Cavia porcellus. Classification (NCBI taxonomy): domain Eukaryota; kingdom Metazoa; phylum Chordata; class Mammalia; order Rodentia; family Caviidae; genus Cavia; species Cavia porcellus. The sequence goes on from NW_026947497.1 coordinate 52,799,025, forward strand.
GGAAAAGAGCAACCTGCAGGAATTACATAAAGGTATGGAAAAAGAATCTTCAAAGCTACTGTCATTAATCTATAGTCAAAAAAATGAGACAGAATCCCAGCTATGAAAGAAAGAAGCTACTAATGAAATAATGGAACATTTAAAGTTAAAAATATAAATTTATTTATATAATGTTGTTCTGGACATAAATGTGTCCCTGAAGAACTAATGTGGACCCCTCAGCCCCACCCTGTGTGGTATCTGGAAACAAAGCCTCTAAGGATACTTGAAGGTTACAACAGTGCAGAGGGTGGGTCACTGACAAACATGACCACTGCCTTCACAGGAAAGGAGGAGACCCATGGTGAGAGCTCAAAAATCAATAGCATTCCTCTACACTAACAACAAAATCACAGAAAGAGAAATAAGAGAAGTCACACCCTTCACACTGGCAACCAAAAAATTGAAATATTTAGGAATTACTCTTGTGAAAGACCTATACAGGGAAAATTATAATACACTGAAAAATGAAATTAAAGATGATATCAGAAAATGGAATGACATCTCTTACTTATTGATAGGAAGAATAAATATTGTGAAAATGGCCATTCTCTGAAAACTGTTATACAGATTCAATGCAATCCCAATAAAAATAACATCAACATACCTCATAGATCTCGAGAAATCACTCCTAAAATTCACCTAGAGTGAGAAGAGACCTAGAATAGCAAAGACATTTCTAAGCAGCAAAGGCAAGGCAGGAGGCATCACAATCCCTGACTTCAAGTTATACTACAAAGCAACTGTAGTAAAATCAACATGGTACTGGAACCAAAACAGAGCTGAGGGTCAGTGGAATAGATTAGAAGATACAACCACAATCACAAACACACTCAACCACCTTATCTTTGATAAAGGGGCCAAACATGTTCACTGGAAGAACAACAGTCTCTTTAATAAATGGTGTTGGAAAACCTGACTCTCTGTATGCTGAAAACTAAAACTAGTCTTATGCCTAACAGTACGAAAATAAAATCTAAATGGATCAAAGATCTGAATATTAAAACAGAAACACTAAATTTATTGGAAGAAAAATTGGGTAAAAACCTTGAAGACATAGGAGTAGGTAGAGTATTCACGAACAGGACTCACAAGGCCGCAAGAAGTCGCAGAGAAGTTGCTGCATGCAAGCCCAGGACAGAGGCCTCTGGGGACCTGAGCCTGTGGTCACCTCCATCTATGATTTCCAGCCTACAGAAATGTGAGAAACAGCACCCTCTTAAGTGGTCCTGGCTGCAGTGTTTTCAGTAGCAGCCTTGACAGACTACTGTAAATAGCAAAAATAAAATTTCATTAGGTAAATTAGAAAACAAAGATGAGGAAAGTAAAGCAAAAAGAAAAGAAAATCGGGACTACATATAAGAGAAGCCCACAGTGTCTTAAAAAGTCATTCCAGTGTGAACTCAAAACTTCAAATTCAGAATGTATCTCAATCAGGTACCGGGAAGACTCCAGACCACATCCATCCTGGGATAAATTTTCTTCAGCCATAAGCATGTGAACTCAAACACACTTTCTGTTTTGAAACAAAGCAGTGGAAATGCATAGGACAGACATTTGTATTTCTGGACAGCAAAACGTGCAAGAGGAAATGCATGCTGACAGACAGTAACTCCAGACCCCAGCAGTGAGAACAGTGTTGAGTCTGAAGTCTCCAGAATAGAGATTCCTTGAGCCCACTTCTGGGCACCTTGAAGTGAGACCTGTCCCAAGGCCTGGGAACCCCCACCATCTGGTTCACTTGTACACCTTCTGAGGCCACAGCCCGAGCCATGCCTGAGGAGTCTTCCAAGCCTCAGCAGGGCTCCTTCCTGAATTGTGTATATGAATTTGGGGACCAGCGACTTGAGGGGGCCCTGAGAAATGAACTCCTGACCTGTGTTCTTCCCAGCCTTGGCCCTGGGATGTGGGTGGAGTGGCAACAGGGGTCTGTAGGGCTTTCAATCTGAAGTTACCATATCTTATGCTCCCCGGGAAGGGCGAAAGAGAGTAAGGCATATGAGAACGCATGGTTGATTGTATACGTAAACACCAGACACAGCCTCAGCCAAACAGGAAAGGAATTCTCACAACTATGGTCCTCCTTCCTGTAAGGGTCACCTAAGTGTTCGAAGGGTGTCGTGACTCCCATACGCACCTATTTGGAATTCTCTGCGCCCTCAAAAATACCTTAGCTGGTCATGGCTGTTAGCCTAGAGGGGTGACCCAAATCTTTGCTCCTGGTCCAACTGCTGTCCTGCATGGAATGAGTCAGTGCAGTTTTCCATGGACTCAGGCATGGGGTGCAGTGATGCTAAGATGGACCTCACTGACCTCGGGTCTAAGCTACCCACCTCCTCTGTGGAGCAGGAGTCCAGTGTCATCTCAGCAGTCAGCCTGCCCGGCACATCCCTCCGTGGCCTGTGGACCACAAGCTGTCACAAGCACAGTGGCCAGGCGAGGTCTTAACTTCTTGCTTAGTGGAAGCACTCCTGTCATTGCCTAATGGAAACATTCCTGGTTCTGGAACTGAGACATAGGGCCCAGGGAACTCAAAGTCAGGTAATCAAAATGGAAAAATCTGCTAGTGAGGGGTGGCGTCCTAGACCTATGAATCCTGGTTATAGGAGAAAAAACATTGTGAGCTGGATGTTGCTTCAGAGGACACAGATTTCCAGGGAACTTATCTGGAACTGTATAGTATCACCTCCTAGGTATTGTAATCAGTGCCTCCCACAGGAGTGCACCATTCTTCAAGCCAGCTCCTTGGGGACGAATGCGAAGGTGCTGTGGAGTTCTATAAGCATGAGCACAGGTACATAGCTGTGCCCTCGGCTGGAGGCCTGGGGGCAGCACAGGCCATGAGGGAAGGGACACTCACAGGTGACAGGAGCCTGCTTTCCTCAAAGTTCACTCCTGCAAATCTGACATCATCTTAAAAAATGTGTTCACACCAACAGCATTTGTTCAGGTGTCTTAAAACCATGACTTAAAAAACTGGCACATATATTTTATGGAAATGAATCTTAAATTGAAAAAAAATAGTAAGTATAATACACTGTGGAAAAATTTCTCTTCACTAAGCAGAGTGTGTGAGAACTCAAGTGAACTACCACCTCTGTGAAGTAGTCCTCCCTAATTCACCAGCCTGGCTGTTGACTGTTACTGTGAGTACTTGATGGCATCATCCAAGTACATCTTTGAAAAATTAGACTGAATAAATTCTGAAACTTCAAACCCATTTGTGTGCATCTTTAAAGCTCTGTGTAGTTGTCCTGAGCAACCCAGCACAGGCTGTAAGAATAAATAACCACCAGTCCCGGAGCTCACTCACAGCACAGTGATTAACAAACGAAGTCTGAGTGATGTTCCACTTTTATTAGGTCATTATCTGTGTCGCTTGGTTGTAGGCACTCTATATTCTGGAAACTAGCCCAAAGATAAGAGATTTGCAGAGGCTTTCTACCATCCTGAGCCACTTTTTCACCTGTAGACATTTCTTTCTAAAATGTAAAGTAAAATAAGTGCTTTAACAAGCACAAGAATGCTCGTTATCATTGGTAATGCAAAGCACAGCATCCGTGTGCCACCACCTCGTATCCACCGAGTTCTGCCAGTTAGCAATAAAATGAAAGTGACAGAAATGGACAGTAATGAGCTTTGGTTCGCATGCAGGTATCTGAACACATTACATCTCTGATGGGAATGTTCTGTGATTTATCCACAACGAAAACATTCTGACAGTTTCTCAAAAACCACAGAATTACTATACAACCCAGAAACTCCATTTCTGTGCATGTACCTAAAACAACCAGAAGCAGGAATTTAAACAACTCGTTGGGGAGAATTTTCATGGCAGTAGCATTCCTGCTGCCCTAAAGGTGGAAATAACTCAGATGCCCATCACCGGTAAATGTGTAAACTGAGTATTGATCTCAGGTACAGTAGATCACTGCTCTGCTGATGGAAAGGGGTGGGGTAATAGCACATGCTCTGGTGAGCACGAGCCCTGGAACTTCCACACAAATTGAAATAAGCCAGGTTAATGGTCTCAGATGTATTATTACATTACATGAAATTTCCAAACTGCATAAATCTTTAGAAACAGGAAACAGATTTTTACAGGGCCAGGGAATGAGGAGTAACTGGTTAATGTAGTTGAGATTTCCTTGGGCAATGATGAAAACATCTTCAGGGTTAGACAGAGGTAATTAACATGGTGAGTGTACTAATGCCAAAAATTACATGTTTAAGATGGTTAACAGTTGATTTCATGTTATGTGAATTTTACCAGGATAACAAAGAAAGGTAATTCATTCAAATGCCTAATGTAAGGCTTCATAAAATAAACACTGGAATAGAAGACAAAACAAAGATTTTATGATTCCACAGAAAATTTGACAAAACCACTAAAAACATAAGAAAAGTGTCATCATGGAGAAGGATCTGAGATGGGACTTGAAAGTGAAGTACGCTGTCAATGACAGAAGTTTCTATGTCTTCTGTCTTACATGGTCAACAGAAGCAAGACATGAAACCTGATAAACATGACCACACAGGCTTATGCCAAGCTTGATACAGAGTCTGATGGATCAGAGCACAGAGCACATGGGACACCATGAACAAGACAGGATGACCCTCAAACAAGCAGGCTGGACAGCAAAGCAGGTGAGTGCATGTGTGGTGTTTGTACTTTATTCTGTATGTAACAGTGAACTACTGAGAGAATTTGAAGATAATCACACATAAATTGATCTGTAGTGCTTGGTTAATCTGCTGGTTAATCCAAAAGAAGAGACAATGCATGGATTTAAATACTTAAAATCTCTCAGGAAGAATGTTGTAAAACACTGACTTAAAAAAGGAACCCAGAAAAGGAAAGCCAGAACATTATTTTCAAGAGTGGCAGGAACTAAATTTGGTCCTTTAGTGCACATGTTGGTTCTAGAGTAAGAAAGAAGTAAACTGAAATCGGTTTTGTAGATTGCTAGTTTTATTTTCTGAAAGAAAGGTGACATGACTGGGAACAGGGCTGTAGAAGAGGAAAAAGGTAGCTAAAACACTAATTTTGGTCACTTAGTAAGGTGTCATAAGTTAGGAAAGCACTAGTTTTTTTTAATTTTAAAGAAATTAAGACAAAATAGGACATAATAAAGCAGATCAGAACAGTACAATGTAAGCAACACAGAATTTCACTAGAAGACAACTCATACTTAACAGTAACTACCACAATGTCTCTTTAATTGAAATAGTTGAGTATAACTTCATATACAATAGAATCAAACATAACAAAAGAGTATAAAAACATTCAAGAGAATGAGAGTATCACAGGATATTCAGAATGAAATTACAGAAAAATAAACAATGGCTACTATATTATCTCATTTTCCATAGAAAATTTGTTTAGACTTTCACATATAATACAATGCAATAAGGTACAATATGATAGAGCCAATGGAAACAGAAGACCAAAGCATGGTATGACTTCATAGTAAGATGATATTATACCAGTACTGGCTATTATAATGGCTTGTTTCCCTCAAATTAGCTGTTCATACTATCACAGTTAATAAAATCAAACAAACAAGGACAAACCCACTATAAGTAACCAATGCGATCATTGTAAGATTTCAAAAACAATGTAATAGGGAATCATGATTACCATAAACTCTTATGTACTCTTACCATTTCTTACACTAGGGGCACTATATGGTATTTATATATGTGAGTTTGATTTATTTCACCTGTGAGTATGGTCTCAAGTTGTGCCCATTTATTAGTAAATATCACAATGTGATCAGTCTTTATAGCTGAGTAGTACTCCAATGTATAAAAATACCACAACTGTTTTATCCATTCCTCGGTTGATGGACACTTAAGTTGTTTCCAAGACCTGGCTATTACAAATTGTGCTGCTATTAACATGGATACACATATATCACTGTGGTATGATATTTTCAGTTCTTCTGGGAATATGCCCAGAAGTGGAATAGCTGGGTTGAATCCTAGCTTTTTGAGGAATCTCCAGACTGATCTCCACTGTGGTTTCACCATTCTACATGCCCACCAACAATTTAGGAGAATTCTCCCCACCCCCCAGCCTCTCAAGCATTTGTTGTTGGTAGTTTGCTTGATCCTGGACATTCTTTGTGGAGTAAGATAGAATCTCAGAGTTGTTTTAATTTGCATTTGACTAACGATGATGAACATTTTTTCATGTATTTATTTGCCATTTGTATTTCTTCATCTGAGAACTGTGTAGTCATCTCAGATGCCCGTTTTTGGATTGGGTCTTTGAATTTCAGGGATCTGATGTTTTTTAATTATTTATATGTTTTAGACAGAAAACCTTTGTCTGAGAGACAGTTCACTAAGATTTTTTCCCATTTTGTGGGTTTTCTTTTCACTATGCTGGAGATTTCTTTTGACATGCAGAAACTTTTTAATGAGACGTGATACTAGTTATTGATTATGGGTCGTAGTTCCCATTCCTCTTCATGAATTCTCTACCTACCTCTATGTCTTCAAGATTTTTACCTAATTTATTTTCCAACAGATTTAGTGTTTCTGTTTTAATATTCAAATCTTTGATCTATTTAGATTTTAGTTTAATATATGGTGATAGGCATGGGTCTAGTTTTAGTTTTCAACATGTGGAGAGCCAGTTTTCATTTATTAAAGAGACTGTCATTTTTACAGTGAACCTGTTTGGCCACCGTATCAAAGATAAGATGGGGGCTGGGGATTTAGCTCAGCGGCATAAGCGCCTGCCTTGCAAGCAGACAGTTGTGAGTTGGATCCCTGGTACAGATAAAAAGGAAAATGACAAAAAAAAAAAAAAAAAAGATAAGATGGTTGAGTGTGTTTGTAGTTGTGGTTGTATCTTCTAATCTATTCCATTGATCTTCAGATCTGTTTTTATTCCAGTGCCCTGTTGATTTTATTACACTTGCTTTGTAGTATAATTTCAAGTCATGGATTGTGAGGCCTCCTTCCTTGCCTTTGATGCCTAGAACTACCTTTGCTATTCTAGGTCTCTTCTGGTTCCAGATGAATTTTAGGAGTGATTTCTCTAGTTCTATGAGGTATGTTGATGGTACTTTAATTTGATATTGCATTGAATCTGTATAACAGTTTTGGGAAAATGGCCATTTTCACAATATTTATTCTCCCTATCCATGAACAAGAGATGTCTTTCAATTTTCTGAGATTATCTTCAATTTCTTTTTTCAAGGTATTATATTTTCCCTGTATAGATCTTTTACTACTTTCCTGAGATTAATTTCTAAGTACTTCATTTTTTGAGCACCAATTTAGAAGGTTGTGGCTTCTCTTATTTCTCTCTCCATAATTTTGTTGTATATTGAAATGCTGTTTTTGAACATTTTTTGAACATTGACTTTGTATCCAATCCTGAATTTATTTATTATATCTAGGAGTCTTTCGATGGAGTTTTGGGGATCTTCTATGTAGAGTATCATGTCATTTGAAAATAATGATAATTTAACTTCCTCTTTTCTTATCTTACCCCTTTTTATTTCTTTCTCTTGTCTAATTCCTCTGGCTAGTATTTCCAGTAATATATTGAGTAAGTTGTTTCCAAGATCTGGCTGTTACAAATTGTGCTGCTATTAACATGGATGCACATATATCACTGTGGTATGATATTTTCAGTTCTTCTGGGAATAAGCACATCCTTTTTTTTTTTTTTTTTTTTTTTGCCTGATTTTAATGTAAAGGCCTTCAGTTCTGGCCATTTAATATGATGCTGGCTGTTGGTTTGTCATAGATAGCCTTTATCATATTGAGGAAAAGACCATCTATTCCAATTTTCTGTAAGGTTCTTATCATGAATGAGTTTTCGACCTTATCGAAAGCTTTTTCTGCATCTTCAAAAATAATCATGTGATTCTTACTTTTGGCTTTATTTTTATGGTGGATTACATTTATTGATTTACATATGTTGAATCATCCTTGCATGCCTGGGATGAATCCCACTTGGTCCTGGTGTATAATCTTCATAATTTGCTGCATCCTGTTTGTTAATATTTTATTGAGGATTTTTGCATCTGTATTCATTAGGGAGATTGGCCTGTAGTTTTGTTTTTTACTTGGGTCTTTCTCAGGTTTTGGTACTAGAGTTATATTTGCTTCCAGGAATGAGTTAAGAAGAATTGCTTCTCTTTCAATTTCATTGAAGAGTTTGAGGAGTGTTTGACTTTGAGCTTTTTCTTTACTTTTTGTCTAGGTTGGCTAGGGACTTATCAATTTTATTTATTTTTTCAAAGAACCAACTCTTTGATTCATTGATTCTTTGGATAATTTTCTTAGTCTCTATTGCATTAATTTCCACTTTGATTTTTATAATTTCCTCTCTTCTTTTGGCTTTGGACTTGACTTGCTCTTCTTTTTCTAGATGTTTGAGGTGTAGTATCAGGTTTTTTATTTGTATTTGTTCTGTTTCCTATGTGGGAATTCATTGCAATAAGTTTTTCTCTGAGGGCTGCTTTCACTGCAGTAAGATGTATTGTATTTTCCACAGATTCCAGTAAGTTGTATTTGTATTTTCATTTGCTTGTAGGTATTTTTTAATTTCTTCTTTAATTTCCCCTCTGACCCACTGATGGCTCAAGAGTGCATTATTCAATTTCCATGTCTTTGAGGAGTTTTTCCAGTTACTTTTATCATTAATTTCTCATTCCATGGTGGTATGATATGATAAAATGCATGGGTTAATTTCAATTATTTTACATTTATTTAAATATGTTCTGTGAGCCAGTATATGGTCTATTTCAGAGAATGTTTCATGTGCTGCTGAGAAGAATGTATATTCTGATGTTGTTAGATGGAACACTCTGTATATATTTATCAAGTCCATTTGTTCACAAGTGTTATACAGTTGTTATTTCTTTGCTGATTTCGTGTGATTGATCTGTCCCTTGAAATCAATGGTGTGTTAAGTTTTCCTCTTATAATTGTGGTATTGTTTATGTGATTTTTCATTTCTATTAATTCTTGCTTTGTATAACTTGGTGATCTGGAATTTGTTGCATATATATTTAAGATTGGTATATCTTCCTGTTGAATTTTTCCCCTAACCAGTATTTAATGACCTTCTTTATCTCTTCTGATCATTATTGGTTTGAAGTTCACGTTTTCTGCCAACAGAATAGCTACCCCCACTTTGGGGGGCGGTTCCTGTTGCATGTAGTATTGTTTTCCACCATTTGACTTTCAGTCTGTGAGTTTCCATTTGGGTTAGATGGGATTCTTGTAGACAACACATGGTTGGATGCTGTTTCTGGATCTATTCTGCTAGTCTGTTTCTTTTAATTGGTGAATTGAGACCATTTACATTAATGGTTATGACTGTTATATATTGGTTTATTGTTGAAATGTTATCTTTTTGCTGTTGCATCTTTATCTTTCCATTCTGTGTGTCTGCCTAGTTTGATCGTTTCTTCCTATGTGCATTTAAACTGTCTTTCAGTATTCTTTGCAGGCTTGGATTGGTGATCATGAAGTTCTTTAGTTGTTCTTTGCCATGGAAGTATCTTATTTCTCCATCCATTTTGAAGGACAGTTTTGCAGGGTACATCAGTCTAGGTTGGAAATCATTTTCCTTTAAAATCTGAAATACTTCATTCCATGCTCTTCTTGACTTCATTGTTTGTGTTGAGAAGTGTGCTGTGTTTCTGATAGGCTTTCCTTTATAGGTGATCTGTCTCTTCTTTCTAAAAAAATTAATATTCTATTTTTATGTTGGATTTCTGGGATGGTGATCATTATATGTCTGGGTATAGTTTTGTTTTGGTTATGGTTATTTGGAGTTCTATATGCTTCACTAATCCTAATGTAAGTTTCCATTCTCATATTTGGGAAATTTTCAGCTATGACTTCTGTTAATGGCCTTTGATATCATTTATGTTGTCCCCTTCTTTTTCATTTATTCCTGTCAATCTTATATTGTTTTTCTACACATCATCTTCCAACTAATCGGGTTGTTATTTCCTGATTCCTTTTTATTTTTAAGAGATCTTCCTGTTCACTAGCTGCAGTCTTGTCTTAGAGGTCTGAAATTCTATCTTCACTTTCATTGAGTCCGGTTTTACAACTTTTGATGGAATTTTTGATTTCCTGTATATTTCTTTTAATCTGCTTGTTTCTTATATTGTTCATTCAGGGAATCGATCTTTTTGCTTTGTTCCTCTAATATTTTAACTCTGTGTTCTTTAGATGTGTTCATCATTTCTTTCATTATTTTAATCATTTCTTCTTTTACCTGGGAGATTATTTCTAGTTTGAATTCCTTTAAAGCTTCCTGGAGTTGCTTCTTTATTTCAGTTGCTATTATTTCAAGTATTTCAGGTTTATGGCATATATTTTCTTCTATGTACATGGCTCCTGGCTTTTATTGTGATGGGCTGGATGTTTGAGATGGCATTTTATTTTATTTTATTTTATTTTTGTTTTGTCATTTTCCTATATTTCTGTGTTTCAAGTGTTGTTCCAATGCTTCACCTGGGTGTGTTAGAAATTGTATCTTATGCTGTGGACTCCTGGGACTCCTCTGGAAGCATAGCTGCCTCCTTACGCAGTGAGGCCCCTAGATTAAAAGAAGGTTACCAGGGAAGGCACAGGCACGCCTCAAGCCTCCTCAAACTGTGCAGCTTGCCCTTCTGACAGCAAAGCTCCCAGGGCTGAAAGAAGGCCACTGGACAAGGTCCAGGCAGGCCTAAATCCCACCAAGCCCAATCTAGTGTGGCCGCAAGCCAGCTGGGTCCCCAACCACCCAGAGCAAGGATCTCAAACTCTCCTGCAGATCAGATGTTGTGCAGGTATCCAACTCCTTGGTTGCAAAGCTCCCCGGGCTGAAAGAAGGTCACCTGCATGGCCTACGTAGACCCCAAACCTTCTCCACAGCACAGCTCCCTCTTCTAGATGGCAGCAGTGGCTGCAGTGCTCCCTGGACCGAGACACAGTCTCCAGAAAGGCCAGAGCAGGCCTCCACATGGCACCTCCCTCTCCCCGACACTGGCTCTGAAACTGGAACACACTATTTTTAATGCAAATGTCACCAGCTCTTATGACCCAAGGAGAATGTGCAAAGACGTAGTGCTTAACCAGCATGAAACTCAAGCATTTAAAGTTCTGTCCTCAACCTCGTAATGTTGTATTTCCTGAATCAACTTTTCATGCACATCACAAGCTACATATCATCATCCAAAAACCCAATGCAGGCTTGCGTTTTCAGTTCCACACACTTCTGTTCATTATCCACAGCCACAAACCTCCATTTTACCGTGAGAACATGGCATGCACCTGGGACACTGTTCTCCAAGTTTCCAACCCACTGAACTCCAGAAAGAAGCTGATTTACACACAGGAGATTGTTCCTCTGCTCCTGCCCACTGCAAAGGGCTTTGTAAGCATAGAGCCCAAACACTACAGTCTGTTTCAACACAAAGTCACTCTGTCTTCTCCCTTTAGTGCTCCATGAGCAGATCTGTGAGGAGTCCTGTGCAGCTTCGCACTGCAGTAGCAAACATCTGAAATAATCAAACTAGAATGAGAAAGAGGTTATTTTGGTTTCAGTCTTAAAGGTTGGAGCCATGGTCAGGAGGCCACTCCTTCCGGGCCTGTGGCAAGGCAGCTCATCCTGGTGGGAACTCATAGGAGAGGAAACCCTCATGGCCGGAAGGAGCGAGAGAAAGAGACCTGGTCCCTAGATCCTGCACCAGGACCAAAGTCCTCTCACCAGGCTCTACGTATTGTATCTCCTCTTCATGGACCCGGCTAAGGGACAAACTCTCAGCCTTTGGCCTCTGGGGTGCATGCAAGGATGAAGCTACAGCCCATTCCAGTGTTCCAAGATAAGAGAATCAGGGGTGATACATGATTTCTGTCTTGTCACCAAGTCTGATCTCTCTCTTGTCTTAAAGCAAAGCACAAGTCTCCTTGTGTACTAAACACTTAACACACAATGATTTCCCAGACTAGCACTTTTTGGCTAAGTAAAAATAAAGCAAAAAAGTCCATGTGTTTTTGTGCACACCTGTAACCCCAGCATTCTAAGAGGTTGAGGTAGGAGGATCACAATTTCCAGTCTAGCTTGGGCAGTTTAGCTAGATCTTACCTCAACACACACACACACAAGCACACACACACACACACACACACACACACACACACACACACACACAAACACACACACACACACATGCGCGCGCGCGCACACACACACACACACACACACACACACACAAAAGGGGTAGGAATTTAGTTCAATGAAAAAGTCTTCTATTCAAACCCCAGTACTGAAAAAAAAAAATTAAAATAAAGCATTCACTCAATACTATATTATGAAAAATATTTTATTCTGTTGAATTCATTTCATACAAATACCACTATATTTTTAAGTCTTAAAGCATATAGTGTTACATTAGGAACATTAAATTAAATAAAAATGCTGAGAATGTTGCTGTTTAGTGCACCCTGCCATGCATGAGGCCTGGGCTCAATCCCAGTGCTGAAAAATGTAAAGAAATAAGTAAAATAATGACATAGGTGTATAAAGCAAAAGACTGACACTATGCAGTTGAAACATAATGTGATAATTTAGAGGGAAAGTGCATAAAAGATACCATTAATTCTATCATGCTCTGGTGAAAATAAACTCAGAGTTTTGGCTACTTTTTTGAAGTACCATTGTTTTTTTTTTTTTCTTTTTTAAATAAAATATCTGTTAGTAACTTTCAACACTTTATGTAAAATCAAAACTAAGCATTTTCTTCCTGCTCAGCAAACATTCATTGATGAAAATAAATGCACTACATCTCATTGTAAATAAATCTAATTATGCATGTAAACCTTCACTCTTACCAGTATTTCCCAGGTAGCTCATCATTAGAAAACATAAGTGGAAATTGTGTCTACATAATGTAATGCCAGCCACACTGATAGTTACAATTCATTCTCTCATTTGTAAAGTCAAGACTTAAGACTGAAAGGCCTCCAATGATATGTAAAACAATTATTTCTAGTATTTTCCATTTTACAAAATGGAAAAACATGTGTTTCAATTATGCAAGGAGAGAAGGCCACTAAGACCCATCCTTTACAGGGATGAGGCCTGAAAACTCTAAATGAGATAAGCAAACAACAGCAGTGAAAAAATCCACTACTGCCTGAAAACTTCAGAGCGGACAACAGTGGAAATATATCAGAGTGGTCTGCTATGGAGAAGCCCGGGGTGGGATCTCCTGCAGAAGGGAAGCAAGGGGGAGGAGGATAAAACTGCAGTGCAAACCATTCTGCTTCCCAGAACAGGACCCTCCAGGGTCAAGGAGTAAAGTGGATCCCAGAAAGCCCAGAGACCTACTGGTTCTGCGTGCAAAGCCGCCCATGTGCCAGCCTAACATCTGTGTCCACGGAACACAGGAGAGATCGTGGGGCCCACTGCAGATTTGGAGATCTGATCTGACCAGCCCTAGACCAACCCCAAACAGACAGCAAAACTTCAGAGCAGGAGAAGAAAGCAGGCATGGCACTAAGGAAAAAAGAGAAAGTGAACATGAAATCACTAAAACCAAAGAACCAAGAGGGAAATGCACCCGCTCTGTGGCTGGATCACTGAACTGACTGCATTTCCTCTCCTGCTAGTCAGGGCAGAGTACACAGGACTTTTTGGGAGCTTGTTGAACTTGAGCAGGAAACAAAATATTGATAATAAATTAACAGATTGCATAGCACCAAGAAAAATGTGTGACACATGTAATATGCTCAGCTGGGGTCTCAGAAACACAAACGCTGTGTCTGCATTTATTTTATAGACATAAACCCATAAGCATGTGTAAAGACTCCCATGCATGCACGTAGGAAATAATTGCTGAAATTAGAAATGTGGTAAAAGACATACACTGACAGATTCCAGGTGCTTGAGCTTCCAAAGAGGCTCAAGGAAGGAAAGCTGTGTCTACTTACAGCATAACCAAATTGTTTAAGAGCAAAGAGTATGAAAAACAGTCCTTTTTTAAATTTATTTTTTTTATTTAAGGATAAAAAGGAAAAAAAAAACAGAAAAAGGGTACAAGTAATATAAAATTTATAAAATGAACAGTAAGAAATCACTAGTTAATAGATTACATATTCTCATCTTAGAAATAGTTGTTCAAGTTACAAAATTGAAGCACATAAAGTGGACTTTCAAACAGTTAGAGTGCAAACAGTTTTGTTCAATGATCCAAAAAATACTCAGTAATATGGTTATCTATCTTATACACTTAAACGTATATGCAGTTATAACCTTTAGAGCACTTTCTTTTTTTTTTTTTTTTTGTAGAATGATAATTACACATTTTGGATTTTATTACTCCCACAGTTCTTATTACTTTTTCTGAAGAGAGTAAAACCAAATGCGACATATCAGAATAGAGTCAGTCAAATAAAAAGGATGGACATAATAGATAATGTAAAAACAAAATATAAGGTGATCAACAATGGTTACCATACTGCCTCTTGGTATTTTAAGAAAAATTGTCAGTTATAATAAAATTGAACTAAACAGGAAAGAATAAAACCAAAGCATTGGAGACATTACAGGATTTTAAAAGAAAATAATAGTCAATCAGAATGGGCATCATAATGATTCTTATTGTCTTCACAGTTATGCCTATACTTTTGATCTTGGTACTATCAAGCAAAGCAGAATAGAGGAAAATCAGTCAAAGCAAGATGGTGAGGGCTATACAGGGTTTCAAATCAAGTTAATAGGAAATCAAAGTGGGTTACTATAATGTATCCTGCTATTTTTTTATTTTTCCCTTAATTAAAAAGACAAAGATAAAAAAAGTAAATAATTTAAAAGGAGATTGAGATAAAAGAGTGCATAACAACAATACAACGCAGGTCAAAGCATAACCATTTAAGCAAACCAGTGTTTAACCACAAGATATCCTGACATAAAAATAGTTACCATAGTGTCTCATCTTTGAATATAACTTCTTATACTGTAGCACCAAACATATCACGACACTATAAAACCATTCAAGAGAGTGACATTATTACAGGGTATTTAGAACGAACTGACAGAAAATAAACAATGGTTTCTATATAAACTCCTTGTCTATAAAAATTTTTGCTTATATTATCATATATAATAAAATCCAATAAGATACAATCTTTTAAGACCAATGGAGACTGAAGAATACACGTTTTATGGGACTTCAAAACAAGATGATACTAAATCAGCACTAAGCATCTAATAATAATGACAAATTGCAATTATGTGAATGTCTTATTAGAAGAAATTTTGTCTGGAAGATAATGGGACAATATTAGAAAACATGTAAGTAAAAAAGCCTTCAGTCTGGAACTTTATACTCTGTGAAAATGACCTCTAGGTAAGGTGGAAATAAAGATATTCTCTAATGAGAGGGTTTATTTCTAAAAGCCTTACTATTTGATAATGCTAATAGCAGAACATCAAGGTGAATTTAAATTATATCAGAAGCAATATTGACCTTTCAAGAATGAGGAGAGAACTAAGGAGCACACAGCTAGGTAAGCATAAAGCTGTACCTTCCCACTTGTGATTAACAAAACATGCAGGAATGTTTAAGGTAGAAAATATAAAAATGTTTGGTATATGTTTCAGTGCATGTAGATTTACCATAACATAAAAGTCATTGGGAAAATACAAATATCTAATTACAATATTAACACTTAAACTGTGGAAGTTTTTGGACGTATATTGTGATTTTTAAATGAACCAAAACAATTGGAAAAAAATTACAATGCTATGTTCTACTAAATAATGATATATTTTACGCACATAATCTCACACCCAAATAACTCAAAGATAAAAAATGAAAATAGAAGTCTACAAATCAGGAGAGAGAGATAATTAACTTTTAGGTAGTTCTACATGTTAACCTACTAATATTTACCTTAAATGTTACTGTTTCCAAATCTCCACCTCAGTGTCATACAAAAAGTATATAATACATTGCATAAAAACACATTTATATAAAAACAAAGATAAATTACAAGGTGAAATATGATCATGTCTTTAGTAGTAGCTTCTGAGAAATGTGTACATACATGTCTATATGGTTTTGTTAGGATTTTAGTGGTGGTAACTAACTTTCAGACAACCTCTCCTCTCCTTGGAGATTATAAACCGCACACATGTGGCAATGGGGAGCTCACATTAAAGCAGGGATGGATAGTTGAAGTCCCCCACAGCCACAAGAAGCATGGGAGAAGCAAGCTCTGCCCAGCTCCTCCGCCTTCCCGACCCCCACTCCCATTGCAGGAAACACTGATTCACCTGTTTCACTATTTCAATTCATTTTTATTGTGCACATTCAGAGTGTACATGAGTTTTTTTTTTTTTTTCAGAGTAGTGAAACACATCTCTTATAATTTCAGCTTCATTTCTCACCTTAATTTAACCCAGTTCAGACTGCTCGGATGTCCTGTGCTGTTGGGAGCCGCCGACACCGGTCGCCTTACTTGGCGGACGTAGGGCCTGTGGGTGGGAGCGGAGCCTGAGCTAGATTGCCCCTCCCATCGAGTGAGTCAAGTTGGCGCCTGCTTCCTGCCCCCTGATTGTGCTGGCGACTTAAACAACCCGCTCTGTAAGATAGTCTGCCTAGCAACAACTGATGTTAGCCAATCAGCCCGCATCGCGCGCTTTGAACTGATTGGCCACTGTCACCCTATAAAAGTGAATGCCTCTCCCGCCACGAGACAAGAAGCACAGAGGAAGCACAGAGAGAGATAGAGAAAGTCCACCGGCGAGAAAGGGCTGGTGGCAGAGAGGAGGCCTCGCGGGGCCCACGCGGAGACAAATAAAGGCAAGGTTGCACACCGCCAGACTTTGTCGTGTGTCTTTCCTGCCGGCCGGGAGCGACCCCGACATTTGGTGACCCGCACGGGGACTGATCAACCCCGAGACACAGCGGTGGTGTGCAACGCTCCAGCGTGGTGCTGCCGGACAGGTGAGTTGGGGATAAGCCTGGGCTCTGGGTGGCGCGCACCTACAGGGCTTTTAGACTCCCCTCAGGCTCACGCGTAGGTGACGGGTTCTTTAAGTCACACGCGGTGAGTAACAGCCCTTAGAGGTTGAGAATGGGTAATTTACCGAGCGCGGAGGCGCGGCCCTTGGTAAAGGCCCTTAGGAAGCTTTTAAAAGCTAGAGACCTCAGGGTAGGTCAAAAAACACTGGAACTATTCATAGCAGAGATAGATAGGGTGGCTCCCTGGTTTTTACCCACAGGGCATTTAAACCTGCCGTCATGGGGCAAGTTAGGCATGGACCTCGCCTCGGCGGAATTGGGAGGCGATATTTCGCCGGCTATTTGCCCCCTGTGGGAAATGATACATGCGTGCCTTGACTCCTATGCCGAGTTGCGCCGTGAATTGTGTGCGTGCGCCGCTCGAAAAAAGCAGAGAGAGGAGAAAGGGCCCCCGAGCGCTCTCTGGCAGGGAGGAGATAGAGAGCCATCCGCTCCGCCCTGGAGCTCTTCTCCAGAAGTGGCTCCCCGCCGAGAGGCCGCTACAGGGAACCCTCCCTTCTCTCAGCCGGCACAGGAAGTGACGCCCCGTTCCACTCTCTCGCGACCGCCGTCCTATGACGTTGCGCTGCGGGGCGGACGGTATTTTCATGGGCGGCTACTCTGCCGAGCAGGCTGAGAAAAACGCCGGTTGAGGAAACGGGGGCTGGGGATTTAGCTTAGCGGCATAAGCGCCTGCCTTGTAAGCAGGCAATCGCGAGTTCGATCCCTGGCACCGATATAAAAAAAAAAAAAAAAACGAAAAAGACCAAAAATAAAAAAAAAAAATTAAAAATAAAAAATAAAAAACAAAAAGGGGGAGTAAGCCAAGGCCTGCCTCCAAAGGCGCGGTTATCTATGGCATGACAATGGATGGGCCCGGATCCGGTGGTTAGCTGGAACCGAGGCGCGGTTTGTGTTTTTCTGCAGGAATCGAGACGAAAACCACTGTGGGTCCCAGAGAGGTTGACGCGACAAGTCCCTCGACTGAAGATCAGGCCTGTTCCACCAGAGGCCAACCGCAGACCCAACAACAAGATGAGCCCTAAAAGAACTGCAGGACAATCCCTTTTTGGGGAGCCTGGAATGGCTTGCTCCCCTATATTTTACCATTGTTAGGTCCCCTGTGCTCCTTGCTTCTGTTCTTACTTGTAGGACCATTCTTGCTCCGATGGGTTACATCATTTATTAATGGGCGCCTTGCGGCGGCCTGGCGTCAAGTACGCCTGGTTGCCCATGCGGCCCTGGCAGCAGCCCGTGATGGGCACAATGACCCCCCAGGCCTACGCATGGCTCGCTCGACTGGCCTACGACCGGGTCTAGGTGTGGCGGGTCTTCCGCACTCCTTCCCTAATGACACCACACAGCAGGGTGGGTGAGTCAATGACGGGTAAGAGCGTGCCTCCCCAGCATGACTCGACCTAAGCCAGGCCCTACCCCATGGCGCACGAAAGCCGCTGGATTACTAGAATCTGCCCAGATCTAGATGCCTCTCCGAGGGGATCACACGGAGGGGCATGAGTGCATGCCTATGTGCATCCAGGTTCCGTCCAGTTCACTCCTGGCCCTGGAAAAAGGACGAGGGTCTCAAGGCCTTGGCAGACCCGGGGGCGGCCGACCAGGGTCCAAGCCAAGGGCCTACGGTGGGCCTCAACACAGGGCATAAGCCTCTGCACTCGATCCAGGGCGGGCTGCGATGCATACATTCATTCAAAGTAAATAAAATAGGGGGAGATGTTGGGAGCCGCCGACACCGGTCGCCTTACTTGGCGGACGTAGGGCCTGTGGGTGGGAGCGGAGCCTGAGCTAGATTGCCCCTCCCATCGAGTGAGTCAAGTTGGCGCCTGCTTCCTGCCCCCTGATTGTGCTGGCGACTTAAACAACCCTCTCTGTAAGATAGTCTGCCTAGCAACAACTGATGTTAGCCAATCAGCCCGCATCGCGCGCTTTGAACTGATTGGCCACTGTCACCCTATAAAAGTGAATGCCTCTCCCGCCACGAGACAAGAAGCACAGAGGAAGCACAGAGAGAGATAGAGAAAGTCCACCGGCGAGAAAGGGCTGGTGGCAGAGAGGAGGCCTCGCGGGGCCCACGCGGAGACAAATAAAGGCAAGGTTGCACACCGCCAGACTTTGTCGTGTGTCTTTCCTGCCGGCCGGGAGCGACATCGACACTGTGCACTCATTCAGCGCTTTCCCCTCCAACAGTGACACTGCACTGGTCAGGATCTCCTGATTTTGTCCTCAGTAGCTGAGACTCTGACCATGTCACAGTCTGCACAGACTCCAGCTCACAGGCGTACTGCTGCCCTCACCCCGTAGGGCACCCAGACGCATCTCTGTCACGTCTCACTTCTGTTTCATCCTTTAGTGGTTTGCTGCAGCTATTTTTTTTATTACTAATATTTCATATATGCATTTTACGACCACATTGGAGCACAGGATTGTAATGCAGCTCGGCTCTCTTGACAGTTCGCTCCCCTCCCGTACAACACACAGGAATCTTGGTAAAATCCATACCTTGAGTTGTGAGAAGTAATGTAATGGTAAAAGGTGAGGACAATTTATATTAACTGAGGTTAATCCTGAAAGATGTTCCACAGTGCAGAAAGTGGTAGCATTGCTCCAGCTAGGACCATTAACCACAAAGCAAGCGGCCTGTTCCAAAAGCATCAAATATACCTGTGAGATGAAATAAAATCTACTTTAAAATAACCATAAAATCTACTTTAAGTTTCCTTCAAGATGGAGTTGGTGTCCTGTGGTGACTTCAAACTTATACAGTTGAAAAAATGTACTAAAGCCATAGGTTACAGCCATGGACAAACGAAAAAAGGCAGCCACGCTTGAAATTAATTGTTACGGAATGACAGGACCAAATGATATGCTATAAATTTTTAAAGTCATCAGAACAGATGAAATGACAAAATAAAATTAAACTGGTAATTTTTTATGGTTGGATAACTAAATTGGATAAAAAGTTAAGAGTTAACTAGATAGTCAATGGTCATTTCCTGCCATACTATAAAGATAATAACTAAATTATTTTTATTTATTTGAAAATTGGCTATGGCAGATAAAACAGTGAGAAAATTTCTAACAAAAACATGAAGTTTTTTGCTTGGTTCTCGTTCTTTTCGAGGTATTGGTCAAGAAAAGAAAAATATGCAGATGTGCCCCAAACTTAAAGCCACTTTGTCTGTGGAAGGGAATGAAGTCTGGGTTGGCAAAAACAGTTTTAAGTAGGTAGTTACATGTATTAGTCTAGCAATCTTGGCCTGTGATGGCAATTTTGGAGCACAGGGAAGGGCACTGAAAAGAAAACAAAAAGAAAAATTACATATGTTCATTCCAATGTATAACAAATATAAACCTTTACAGAAAGAATGAATGTGATAGGCTCTCTCCCCAAAAACCTCCATGGAAAAATGGAAGAAATAACACAGTCACACAAGTTTTGGAAATCTAAAAAGAACAAAAATCTTTCTCAACAAAACTGCTAAGTCTCAGAAAAAAACAGCAAAAATCCACTGCATCTGAGATAGAATCCTTGTGAGTAAGATTTAAGGCATATAGGCGAGTTTGTCATTTACAATATTAGGAGTTTCATAAATGTGAAAAACAAATATTTTGTATATAAATAATATATGAAAATACATAAACCAGATTGGCCAAGTGGGTAAAGTATCCCCACAAATAATATATTTTGTAGGTAAAGCCAAGCTCTGTTGATAGTTTGCTCTACAAGAACATAGCAAAGCATGAAAATAAATATGCAGGATTTCTTAGGGTGGAATTTCTGCTAGGACATCGTCCGAGCAGCTGTGCCTTCTTCCTCCAGAGTGACCACTGTGTCCCTGTATCCCAGGGCCTCTCTGAATCACAGCCCTTGGCTTTCACCATTTTACCATTTCACCATTTCACCATTTCAGAATAATTCTGGTCCTTGGCTGTGGGATCTGTGCCTCCTACAAGCAACACCTTCTAAATAATTAGAATGATAACCTGGTAAGTCTTTCCTTTAATCTTTATTTAGCCTTTTGGTAGAGTTTGAGAGATTGAGACCATTTTTTAGGCTCATGTGAAATCCACACATCATCAATTCTGGATCTGATGAACAGTTTAAAGTTGAGGAAAACTGACTGACGTCCAGGGTTGATTTTCTAGTACTGGCTCTTGTCCAGTGTGAAATGTGAGTTATCCATTAACTCTGGGGTCCAGCTCCTTGCCTATGAAATGGGTTGGATGAACTGATCTGTACTCAACTTCCTGAATATAAGGCTCCAGGAGCTTATCACTTGATCACAGGTTTTCATGGTAAATTTGCAGTGCAAAACTAATTTATTAGAGACATTGCTAAATGTAAAGCTGAGCTTTTACATCCGCATTTCCAAGAAGATTTAATTCAAGCTTCTAGGTTTTATAGCCCACCAATATTTCCTCTGAAATTTCCAACTCTATTCAGTGTTTTAACATATTTTATCTCTAGCTCAATTTCGGAGGGGCAGCGGATCATCCTAATTAGCATGTAAGTCTAGATGGTTGTAGTTTTTTATTATTTTTTTTTGTGGCTTAGCTTTGAAATACTGACATCTTTTATATGCTTTCTTATTTTCACTCATTACATACTTCAAACATGATCAAAAATGTTACAAAAACTTATTTTTTAGGATAATGGGCAATGCTGAGTGAATCACTGTAAAGAATGTTGCCAATCTGACATTTAATTCAGTGATTCTAAATTTTCTTTTATTGAGCAAAGTCAATAATTTTGTTGCCTTTAAAGAATCTCTGATGAATCATTTTTATCTGCACCTGTCACTTCCTTTGAGTCCTTGTTTTGAGAGGAATATTTGAATAGCAGGTGATCTCTTGTTGTAGGTTATTAAATTTATATGAAATACATGAATGCTTGATAGTCGGCATGGTCATCACAGCTGAATAAGATAGGCAGATAGTAAAGTATTTCTCTAATTTTGCAATTGAGAAATGTTTTCTTTCTTTTGCTCCCTGTTAACATTCCCTCAATAGCATAGGTAGTGTATAAAACTGAAGCATTTCACGTTTACATGCATTTTTAATAATGTGTGTATCTATGAGCCTTGCAATTGTAGATTTAGGAAGAAACAATAACATTTCAGGCAGAGAAATGTGTTTCTAAAGAGAACATCAACCCAAATGCCTTTAAGAATTCTTCCTCTTTTAAGCCTAGAGATCAATTATTAAAGACAAACTAAAAAATTTAACAACAGCTTATCACACTGAAAAGTGAAACCTTGACGTATTCCAAAGCATGAAAATTATGCTTTGCATTTCGTTTTTGACTTTGATGCACATTTAAACTGCATTTTTGGACTATAAAATGAGAAGGAAATGTATTACATTTTCAGAAAGGGAAACAGTAGTGGCAAGCGACTTCCAGACTTACAGAATTACATAATCTTGCATCACAGGGAACATCATTCACGGGGAAAGAATATGACACACAGTAGGGTGTGGTGATAGGTTTTCAATGTTTGTCATCAGTTTCAGCCTCTTAACTCTTCAGTCTTTTAGTGGTTTTGATCATTTATATTCCCATCAGTCTTTCTTCTTTATTTTTAAGAGATAACACAAGTAAAAACCAACTTTAGAGTTGATAAGGAGTAAAAGCAGCCAACCCAAAAAGGCCATGATATGGGTAGGATAACTCACGTGACAAGGTGAACCCTAAGGTAATGCTTTGGCAAACTTCTCTTTCGGGGAGACACCGGTTGGTTTCCTGACCCTTGTGCTGCCCTGGCCTATAGCCAGTGAGGCTCCATAGAGAAGGTCAGAAGCACAGTGGAGCCCTTCTCTTTATATATAAACACTTTCTTTCCTCACCGGGAGCCCATCTAAAAATCTTAAACAATTTGACCATTATTTTAATAATTCTATAAAATAAACCATTCATTTAGTCTTTTCTTTGTAGTAGAAGCAAATTTTAGAATCTTCAAGAAGTTGTTCCTAAAATGTTTCCCCGTGTAAACTGAGTCATGAGTAATGTATTTAGAATAAGGTACTGCCAAGCTCCATGGTGTGTCTATCTGTTACTCTAAAGTCTCATTATTTCAGCTGAAAAGAATTACCATAGAGTTTAAATTGATAGGGTTGATTCTGTTAGTTATAAAAATGTATTTTTCCCTTAACCAAATTTTGAAACTAACAAAAGAAAATCAAGGCCCAAAATTTGTAAAGTAAAATCCTAATGTTCTTTCCTTGTCTGTCTCTGAGGTTTTTTTCCTGGAAAAATCTGTGTCAGGATACAGCCTGGGGAAGCAGTGGCAGAGGACCTGTTGAAGGTCCCATCCAACTTACAGACTGAAAGGTTTTATCCAAAACACAGAAGCCTTTTCCTGTGGAGTTTAATGCCACCTCAGAAACAAGCCCAGGGAGATGTTCCATAAAAGGATGGGACCGTGCTTTCCATGGAACCCATATTTTCTTTATCAAAGACTTAAACTGGTACCTGAAAGAACCAAAGTGTCCAAGCATGCTTTATTTATAGACCTCCCTCCTCTTTAAAGTAGTCTTGAGAAAGGAAAACCAAATGTCTATTTAAAAAACAAAAGGTTCTTTTATCTTTCTTTTTTTTTTTTTTTTTCATTGTACCAACTATGAAGATCACAATTGGAATGTTGATCAGTCCATTGGGACAGGCAAGGAAAAGACCTAAAATAAAGTGCTTCCCTTTACTATTATTCATTTTGGTCACTGAAATAAAAATAGCTCAGGTGGACCACTCCATAAATACAGAGGACGTATTTTTGGCTCATGGCTTTGAAGGCTGAAAGTTGAGAGAGTATGCACCATTCAGGCTCTGGTGAGAGCCCAGAGATGCCTTGAAAGATGGCAGAAATATCTGCATCCTGTGGCTTCTCTTGTTAGAAAACCACCAGGACCAGCCATCTCACTGATCTACCTTACTACTAGTGATTTTCGAGGGCCCCTGTTGTAGTCAGGGTTTGCGGGGACAATAATTAGAATTAGGACATAGAATGTATTATTTTATGATGGTCACCCAGACTTTAACACAAGAAAGTGCAGAAAATCTTTCCACAACACCAAAGGCACAGAATATTCAGCCAAGGGCGTGATCCCACAGCAATTTTCTGCATGAATCCAGATAAATACCCAGAGCCCATGACAACGCCTCCCACAAGTCCAACTGGAGGGCTAGAGCCCACAAGAAGGACTTACATTAGGCTGTTTTATGGATCTGCACCAGGAAGGCCCCAAGGTCAGCAGTAGAACCTAGAAAGTCCATGACAGCAGGGTGAAGGAACTGTGTTGGTAAGATGAGGGTTCTACACTGGATCCAAGAAGTCATACTCAAAATAAGGGCTGCTGGGGCTGCCCTGAAAAGTATCACAGCCATCCTCAGCATCATGGAGGCCCCGAGCTCCTCCCATGATAAGAACAGCCTAGTACATGCCAGAAAGCCAGCAAGACAAGCTTTCCCTGGGATTAAACAGCACACATCTTCCCCTCTGGAGCCAGCAATAAATGCTTGATGTAAGGACCAGAGCTCCCCCAAAGTGAACCACAGCCACTCTCACTAACAAGGTCCCGAGCTCTTCTGAGGATAATGACCAAAGTCATTGAGAAAGCTAGTCATGATGAGCTCCTCCAGGAGAACCAATGACTAGAAATAGCAGCACTTAGGGGAAATCACACCTAGCACTTCTTCTCCACATGTCTATGTATGCTGGCAACTTTCTTCAGGTGGAACATCTATGCTCAGCACCATGCCTGTTTAATTCAGCTGGTGTTAAGATGATCACCAGTTTTTAATTTATAACAGCCCTGCTGCTTAACACCATAGTTGGGTTAAATTTCCACATGTGCAATAGCATTTAACTTCTATATGAGTTTGGGAGACAATTTATGGTGGAACCATAGCATTTATAAATGTTTTTGGAAAACACGAAGGCTTGGAAGATGTTACAAGACTACAGTGCTTTACTAAGCTGCAAGGCCATGATGTGCTCAGCGCTGAACTTCATCTCCATTTCCTCTTCTTACTCCAGATCCTCGTGGCTGCATTGGTTAGTAGAGTCCGTCAGCATGAGATCAGGTGACTCCTCAAAGATACTCCAGTGCCGTGCATCAGTGAATAATCTATACCACATTTGAATCAGTCTCTTCCATGATCAAATTCACATGTGCAAATAAAATTATCCTGAGAATTAGAACCTAAATGGACTGAAATATAAGGCAAAATTCACTTTTTTAAAAAAAATTGACTCATGAAGGAAGGGCCTTTAAAATCAAAGGTGAAGTATTCATAACTCAGCATTGGCCTAGATACTTTAAATCTCAGGAGACAATTGATCATGATTCAGTTTTTAAAAATGTTCATTAAGTACCAAATAATTAACACTTTCTAAATTATACAGAAAGCTGCCCATGGTTGAGTATTTTTCATTTTTCACCTGTAGCTGCTGCCTAAGCTTCCACTAGTGAGTGTGAATGTGCATTACCAGCAGAATGTTTGGTGATCACAGCTTTCTGAGTATAGAATGAACTCAGACAAGTCTGCTTTTGGCCTTTCTAGCGTGCTGTCCAAGCCCTTCTGAAGCATCCACATTCCTGATCTCAGAGTAAGAATGAGAGGCAGAGAGGTTTGCATGCATAGTCTATTATAGCTGTCCTGCCCTCTATTAAAATCTGGGGGCTTCATGCAAAGACACTCCCATTCCCTTGCACAATGCACATGCATTTCATCTTCCTTTGTGTGCATTCACAGTTCATTACTTGTGTTTCTGGTTGAGCATGGGCATCTGGAACAAATGTGTTGTACTCCAAAATTTGTTTTAGCTTAAGAATGATCCTCAGGGGTTTCCTGAACTAAATCTTCTGTTTTGATGACTCCTGAGTTTAAGCCACAGGGTTTTAGGGCAATCAACAACCCGACCATTGCTCCTCCAAACACTGTTTAGCTTGGGCCTTGAAACTACAAAGCCTTGGTGATAGATTTTATATTTAATCAATAAAAAGCCCAATTAATCACAGACCACATCATGAGAGGAATATTGGTCTTGCATAGAAGAACAGGAGCCCGGAGTTATCTTGCACAATATCTGATTTTGTCCCTGAATGAAAACCAAAGTGCATGGGAACCCATCTAATGCTGTCCTGCTCCACCTGTGGCTCTCGGTCTGCACCTGCACCTTACCCAGCACCTTGATGCCAGTAAACCATGGCCCACACTGATGAATGAGCAGCAGGGGCAGGGTGATCTGTGCTTTGATTTTATTTGCATTTTCACCAGCATTTATAAGGAACTTCTTTGCCACACTAAACTTCTTTTTCTGCAAGCTTCTCCGGGCTATGCTTAGCATGAGATCACATTGGAGCAGCTTTTTCTGAGGCCCAAAGCCTATTTTCTAGTACTCTTCCTCTCGGTCACTCTCCTAATGCAGCCCTCTCTTTAGAAAAGTGAAAACTGGTTACACAAAAAGAGCTGAAAGTGTGGGCCAGTACACTTTGGTCTGCAGACCTCATGTCTAAAGTTCAGGGTCAGGGCAATTAGCAGCTGGCCGTGCCACTGAGCAAACTTCCACAGAGTGTTGGCCACAGCAAACCTCCCAGCAAAGCAGCACTATAAGGGTGGAGGCCACAGCACCACAGTCATGTTGGGTGACACTTTCTCAGCCCAGTGACACTAATGTGTAAAGTTCTCTCCCTGACAGCACAGCAGGCTTGTCATGACAAAGTACTTTGACCCAGGCAATTGTCTGCTAAGATTTAAAGTATCTAGGCCAATGCTGAGTTATGAATACTTCACCTTTGATTTTAAAGTCCCTTCCTTCAACAGCAGGACTGCCCTGATTAGGGTCTTTTCCCCAAAAAAAAAAACAAACAAACAAACAAACAAACAAACAAAAAAAAACCAAACAACAACAACAAAAAAAAAACAAAAACTAAAGACTAACATATCTAACAAAAACGATAGCAAAACAGCACCTTTAGTACTGGTTGGGTACCAGAAAGCTGTGGGCTTCTCAGAGTGACCTAAAGCACTAAGCATACGTCCCCCTTGGACAGGATCCTACTGCAGCCACTGGAAACCTCCAGGTAAGAGACAGCCCCAACACCATGTGCAAGGCCCTTTCAACTGGCAGCAAATCAGAGGACCTGCTCTCTGCAGGGAGGCAGCTGCACAGCACGGAGTGCCCAAGAGCCTCCTTCTCTGTGCCTCCTTCTCTAGGTTCTTCCTCATGAACCCACCAAACTCACTGAATGAGGAAGTAGAGAGAAGGGAAGTCCTTGTACAGCAAGCACAGTATCAGGATCTGAGGTGAGTGTTCCCTCCGATAACACTAACAGAGTTATGTCCCATGTCTGACTGCATTGTCCACAACAGAAAGGTTCATACTGCATAGGAGACACCCCCTGGACTTACCCTCACTGGAACAAGAGTGCACTGAGTTACAGTAGAGACCCAGGTAAATTCTCACATTCCCATATTTGCTCCTAGGGCAGTGTCAGTAGCTGGTGATTTAGATGAATAATAAAGGTCTTTGGTCTCTAAGAGCTAATGTCAAGCTAAACAACGAAAACAATCTATATGTTTTGGTCATAGGGTTACACAAACAATATTTGACAATTTTCCTTTAAATTGTATATTTAAAACAATAAATAAAAATACAACATGAAAACAATGAGAGGTTAAATTATCAAAGGTTCTAAACTGGGATAGACCCTAGAATTTAGAAACACGTATATCTGAGTGCTTGTGAATATATGAAAATTCTGAGATGCACACCGATTATGAAGGAAAAATATATGAGGTAACAGGTGCACCGCGGTAAGAGCTCAGGTGTGCGGGAAAGTAGTTTATTTGTTTGCAACAGGAAAGCTCATACTTTTTAGAAATAATGGAGTAATACAATGATACTGAATCACAGGAAAGCTTTGAGTTTTTCTGTATTTTATATTTAATACATAAGTTACTTGATGCCGTAATACATACCCAAGTATTTCCATCACTGCAGAGGCTTCACAAGCATTCTCAGGGACAGGGAGTGATACAGCGTTTCCAGGTTCTCCACACACTGACATGTGAATGAGGTGTCCACTTAATTCTGTGGTTCAGCTATAAAGGACTACTACAGATTTACACTAAGTCTTCCCACCAAGACAGTCATATGTATTTTTAAAAGTGCTAGTAGAGACTTACATTAACAAAATAATAAAATATTTTGGAAAAGTTTTAGCATAATCAGCACCAAGAAAAAAGACAATATGATGTAGGTATTACTATCGCATATGTACATAGGTCCTGCAGACTTACCGGCAAAATAGTCCCATATTTATTTATGCTATTTTTCATACATTACATATGCATTTAAGGTATGTTCTACTAATCCATGTCTTCTGTCATGTGGGCCTTTATAATTCCTAATGAAATTTTATAGAACTTTGTATTACAAAGTTAAAATGTAATGACTCTGATGGGATAAGCAGAGTTTCTATTAGGTAACTGTATTATGCAGCAGGGTGAAACTAACTGTTCTTAACATGAACATAGTAAAATATACACAGACTTTTAATAAGAGACCAAGGCTTAGGAATCAGAAAATGTTTCTGCATAGGGAAAGTGAGAGACCATTTCAGGACAGTGCTCATTAGGAAAGAGGCACTGACTCTAAACATGCTCTCCAGCATTCCGGAAAGAGGTTGACAGGACTCCTCCCCGTATGTCCATGCATCCTTTTATTTTCTGTAGTCAGACCCTGTGAGAGACATGGGAAGATCCATACTGACATCAGTCTCTTAGTGAATGTTTACTGAGACATTAAAGCAGCTGGGGGCATGAGGCCACACAGAACCTGAAAGCAAACAAGTGCCACCTCTGACTCCGCCTAATCTGCAGCCACGTGGTACACCAGAGGCAGCGGTGTGAAGCAGGACCACAGCTCCTAGCCTGGGCAGGCAGGTGGACATCAGATCACAAGGGCCACGGAAGACATGGGCCATCCAGAGGGTGTATCCACCTTCGCTTCAGTCTTTGAGTGTTGCTTTGGTAGTGAGAAGCTCTGCAAATGTTTCCTGGAAGTGACCACCATTCCCAAGGAGATTTGGAGAAAGCGCTGTTTACTCCTGATGATCTGTGACAGCCGAGTCCACAAGACAAAGGTTGTGGCAGGTACCTGTTGGCTGCTGTTTGCATATGAGATTTAAAACCTCTAAAAAAGAGCCTGCCTTTGGAAAAGTTACAGCACCTCATACAAATGTCCACTTGTACCTCAGAAGATCATAATCTAGAAGGGTCAGCTGTGTTTATGCAGCTCACCTGGGTCCGAGCCTTAACCTAGTTCAACACTGTCAACTTGAGACATCTGTGCTCTAATAAGTGAACAGTAGGGCTTAAACTACACAGTTCTCTCCAAATCCTGGTTCAAAAGGACTGGAAGATGCATGCATGATTGCTGGTCATTTAATCCATGCTAATCAAACTCTCTGTAGGATAAAAGCCTCACACATTAAGTGAGCAAGAAAAACAGCTTTTCATGTCTGGCTTTCTAGGCTTCTATTCAACCAAGAAGAGGATATGAGAACACTGTTCCACTTTTTTAATTAGTAGATATTAACAAGTATTTTATCTCTTCTGTTCCATTCATAAGAAAATGTGTAAGTAAAAGATCCAGTTGTAGTTAGATGGTGGAGTATTTTAATAATATATTGTGTGTCGTTTTAATGCTAGCAAAATGAAAAATTATGAATTTTAATCCCTGTCAAATTTCTATTGCTGGGAGAACCAATGAAATAAACTCCACAACATTTATATATATGCTAGCACAAAGTATCTTCTGCACTTATGATTCTATTCTGCAGTGGCCACTTAGAAAAATGATGTAGACGTTCCACTTAAAAGGATGCAAAAATTAAAAAAAAATGTTTTCCAACAAAGTTAACAACAATCTAATCAAATATAGTCATAATCTCAACTAGTTCAAACAATATAGTTTGCCCCCTAACTGTTTAGTAGCTCATTCCTGTAGCTACTATATACTAATCAGCTTTCTCAAAGCTGGAACAAATTACCTGACCCCCACAACTTAGAAGTTCAAAGGCTTACATTTGTGTTTGTGTATGTGTGTGGTTTCTGAAGTTTCCATCCATGTTATGCTGACTCCTAGGCACAAAGAACATGGTAGAAAGATGTGGCAGGGAAAGACTGCTGATCTCATGGCCTCCAGGAAGCAGAGAATGAGGGAAGAAGTCAGACAGGCAGGGACTGAAGATCTGGAATCATCCCCAAGTTCATGCCTTCATGAATCATCCTCCAGCATTCCCATTTAACTTTGAATTCTCTGGAAAAATCACTCCTCTGATGAGGTCAGTGCCTTACAACCCAATCCTCTCCCAGAGTCTTCTGATCCAGTCAGGTAACAAATGAGATTCATGGGCACATCCTGCCTTACTAAGACCATTACTACATGCTGGGGGTGCAGAGAAACACATATCCATTCTCACAGCTCAGGAGGACAGAAATCCAAACTCAGGGGTCTACAGAGCGGCATTTCTTCCAGGGGCTAAGAGGAGAATCCATTTCCTTGCCTTACTCGGCTTCTACAGGTCAACTCCATTTCTGGGTCTAAGGCCCCCATCCTCTCACATCAAAGCCCCATTATTCCATTCTCTGATCTACCTGTTTCCTATCCTTCTAAATCTCGTTCTCTCTCCTCCCTCTTATATATACCACTGAGATGGCCATGGACCGATCCAGATATTCCACATGAACCTCTGCTTCTAAAGACCCTCAACTAAATCACATCTTCCAACTGTGTTTTACTGCTTAAGAATCTGCATTTATAGGTTCTGAGGACTGGGACATGGACATAATAATATCACTCAGAATTCTGTACTGCTCATGTGGCAAAGTTTCTGTCACTTTTATCTTAGGGATCCTGAAAGAAGTCAGCAAATTATTGGCACTTGATGTTGGTGGGCTGAATGAAGCTGTGTCTGTTGAGCCACGTGGCCAATCCCATCACAGGTAGTGGGGTTCCAGCAGGGGAAGCAACTGGATGGAGAAGAGTCTTCCCAAGCAGATCTTGGTGCACAAAGAAGAGTTGGGTGGACCCCAGCTGACAGCTTCCTCTGTGCCCACTTCTTATTGTGATAGTGAGAGTATGGTACAGGTTCTTGTTCCGAGGCTAGCTCAAGACTCTAAAAGGTAATAATGCCTGTAATGAATGGTCCTGCCAAAGGAACAAATCAGTATTTACTTTCCTCAAACCGCTTTCTTTATTACATTTCTATGCTTCTTATTACAGAAACTTGTAATTATAAGACTACCAGATGATACAGTCAAGTCTGCTCATCCAAGTCCCTATTGGATGAGCATTTCTGCTTTCTTTTCAAGTGACTTCTCTTTAAAATGACAAAATCTGAAATGTGTAAAGTAAAAATATGACTACCCCATATTTTCCTTTACAGTCCTGTCAGTCCCAGAGAAAAATCACTTTTCATTATTTAGTACATTTTTTACACAATGTTCTCTGACCATATATGAAAAGATTTTTGTTAACAAAGAAAGCATACTACCATGCACCCTGACTTGAAATTTTGAACCCATTTCTTCTCAGAAATACATGATAGAATGCACCATTCTACTTAGCACATCTAGAATTGCACATAAGAATATATAAAACTTTTGTCATTATTTTGCTTCCCCTTAACATATGTTGTAGTTATGTATTTACATAACATACATAATTATGTTAAAATAATATATGTTGCATTTTGTACTTCTTCAATTCAAATTCTAAACTTGAACTTTTAAAGTGTGCATCAGATTAAAGTTAGTGTAGTCATGTGCCACTTAGTGACAGAGATATATTTTGAAATGAATTATAGGTGATTTGATCATCAAGAAAATATCATAACATGTTCTTAAACTCAACGTGGGTGACCCAGGTAAGTCACTGGACATGGCTGCTTGCTATAATCAAGTAATGCAGTAAACAGAGTGTTATCATGGGGACTTGGGGCTGGGCTGGGTTCCTAGGTTGCTGTGTGAGGAAAGAATTGCATGCTGTAATGGGGAAAACAAGAAAGTTCATTAAGGCAGAGACTGTTCAGAGTACATGAGCTGTGAACGGAGGTGGCAGGTTCCCCGAGGACATAATGTGTAGGGGCTAAACGTTTCGCTGGGTCTGGGGCACTTCTCACTGGATCTCCCCCAGCATTACTGACAACACGATTGATGGAATGCTGAGTCATGTTTGCTGTGTGTACTGCACGTGTCCTTTCCCATAATGCACTCTGTTATAATTACATGCATGAGAGGCAGTCCGTGTGCACGCACCCAGTGAACTTCATGAGTGTCTTTAGATGCACTGTCGTAGCTAGATCTGCATCTGCATACTTCTTGACTGGCTCTATCCCTTCTACGATTCGGAGTGCTTCTGTTCTTCCACGGGGAGGATTCGCTCCCCTCCTAATGCTACCAATGTAAATCAGCTCATTTTCCCGTTTCTATAGGCCCCTCTTGTTGGTTGCAGCTAGGTGAATGCACCATGGAACTCAGCGCTGGGACCCAAGTTCAGGTCTGCTGAAGCACTGGCCCATAGCTATGGCTCCATTTCCTGGCCCAGTGTCCGGGGGGCGAGGCAAGAACCTGTAGTCAGCGAGGCCATGGGAAAGGGGAAGTGGCACAAGCTGGACCAGTTTGATTTCTGTGTCTTTCTTCCAGAAGGGAGGAGAACAAGGTGGACACTTTCCAAAGCTTGATTAAGGATTAGGAAGGCTGAAAAAAGTGCAGAAGTGTGTGGTTCTTACTGCGAACCACAGCCAGCTGGTTACCCAGCCAGGTTTGTCTTGTGTACCACACTTGCCTCCAGGCTGCAGGAGATGCTCAAAGCTCATAGAGACTCTAGGGGGCGCTGCCTCCTGGCCGCGCAGTCCTGGTTGCAAACTTCACTCTACTGCCTCATAGCCTGGCTCCCTCGTGCCCTGGATCCCTCCACTCAGCCTCTGCCCTGACCTGAGGCACGGACCGTGCCCACAGTCCCATCCCCCCGTGAGGCACGAGTTACTGGGATGTTGGCCTTCATCGCCCAGAGTCTGAGCAGATGTCTGCTCAAGAAAATGGATGAGGGTGAAAGGACTGTGGTAAAAAGATTTTGCCTTGTTTTGTTTCTTCAGTGTGTTAGAAACTGATGTCACATACCTCAGGGCTGTAGGTGCCCGTCTCCTAATGCCCCACAGGGATCTCTCAGATTGGAAAGACTGTGGATGTGGGTTGTGTTCCATCTCTGTTTCCTGGTATGTTTGTGATGCATCACAATTACACTCATAATCGTGATCACGTCCAATACCCTCCTCCTCTCTTCTGTCCCAGTCTCTTATGGGTTCCTAACTGAACTCTTCCTGCCACCCCGCAGTATGTTAGGAGGTAACAGGGAGGCTGCTCACTCTAAGGTTCTGGAGTCTGTGAAAAGTCATCTTTACTTCTGGCCACTAGTGGTCTACAGGCAAAGGTCCCTTTTGGGAGTATTTGCCATGGGTTCTGGCTCATAGCCCACTGTGATGTGTGCCCAAATTATTGGTGTAAGATGCTAAAACTGACAGGCACCTTGGGCCAGGTGGGAAGGTCCAGCCACATGGCTTTCTAGGGTGACCCCCCTGGTTCGGGGTATTTGCTTGAATGTTAGATATGAGTCACGCAGGGGAGAACTGAAATCAGCACCACAGGTTGGTCTCACTTTGCTGCTGTGAATTTTGCTGTTAGCACCAACATTGAAAAATGGAACTGGACACAAGCCATGCAGATTGGACCTAACCCCTGTGGCTCAGAACCATGCAAGTGACTGATGAATAAAAGTGGTACATTTGATATAAGCCATGCCATAATTCATAGATTGGAAGTCTAGGGAAAATACTTTCATACTTCTACATGGTCAGTGCTTTCTAAACACAATTTACTGATGACCTGGCTATTTACATGCTAAGTTCACTTTGTGTATTGGGATCCTCCAGGGCAATACACAAGTTTATGTTTCCTAGAGCCATTCACATACTGCATCACCAAATGTTGCACCCACTGCAGCTAGAAAGGGTTTCTTTAGGTAGCAGATCAGGGGCTTCCTTTTCCCTTACTCTGGCAGGGTTAGAGCTGCCTGGCAGCAAACCAACTCCAGCCAATAAGTGCATAGCTCTGGGCCTTTTCTACAACATGGAGCCATCCATGCAGCACTGATCACGTGACTCCAAACAGGAGAAAGGGGTTCGAAGATGATCACAGTTATCACAGGGATAGTAATGACATGACATGTCATGCCATCTTTCAAGGTAAAATGAACAAATATAGGTATCCAAAGATTCACTTGGAGGTGTCCACTCTTTGGCCTGCATTCTGTCATGAGATAGCACCTTAAAATTTCTGACAACCATCAACTTCTTGGGTTGTATATAATCATTATGTATTGCAAATATATACCAATGAAACTAAAAACAAAAAACAACTTTATGACATTTTAAATAACCACATCAGAACACAACTTTGTGTTTGCCCTATGGCTTTTCTTGCCTTGAGAAATTTTTGCTATGTATTAAAGTTAGAAAAATAGTAAATAAGAACCAATCTTATTTTTCAGACTGATGGTGTTTTGAGAACATAACTGAAAAATGAAAGAGCTAATTCTTACCCAACATTCTTTGTGCAATATCTTGAGATCCACTATTAACAGAAGCCAATCATCAGTGTCGGCAGTCTGTCTGAAATTCACACATCAACTAGCTTACTGAGTAGATTTTTGCACCCCTTATTCCTAAGGGCAATATTGCTGAAATTGCTCCACTGATAACTAAGTCTCCAGACATTCTTCCAGTAATGCAAAAATATACCTCTTTTTAAAGCTATGTCTTA
This sequence comes from Cavia porcellus, assembly GCF_034190915.1. Lineage (NCBI taxonomy): Eukaryota > Metazoa > Chordata > Mammalia > Rodentia > Caviidae > Cavia > Cavia porcellus. Next base: position 52,834,005 of record NW_026947497.1, read on the forward strand.
ACAGGATAGTGAGTCAAAGAAAATCTGTAACCCATCTGGTAAAAATACAACAACATTACAGATTTAATTTTCTTGTTGGTAATGAGGTTAGATGTTCTCTTCATGTGCTTTTGTGAAGCCTTTTTTTTCAGAATGATTTGTTATTGTTGCCATCTTCCTACTGAGTTTTTCATCATTGTTTTCTTACTGACTTGTGAAATCTACGTATAATTTATACATCCCCCTTAAAAATGTTCAGGAAATGACATAAAAACAAATTATAATTCATTGTGCTGAACCCAGAGCAGAACTACAGCAAATAATCATAAACCATCGTGGTTATTGCCTTAATTTGAAAGTTGATATATAAAGAATATTAGTAAAATGCTTGATTTCTTTTATAATTTAAAATAAGTTTTAGAGCCTTTGAATAGCTCTATATTTAGAAATTAATGATTTTAACAATATATCTAGTTGTGCTCATTGAGGCATGAGATAATAAATTTGTCTTATTAAAAAAGGTGAAAAATCTTAGAATTTACAAAGCTTCTAGCATTAGAATGGAAGACAATGTCAATCTTATTTACATCTTAGATTCGTGATTTCAGTCCACTAATATTCATACTTATTTTATCATGCTTATTTATACTAGCAGATATATATTCAATTTTTTATAACTCAAGCAAATATGAATGTGTGCTACAAGATACCAGTCCTCAGGAGGAAAAGTACCATGCTTAAGAAACCAAACTAATATCCAGGTTCAAGTGCCCATGAATGACAGTGAAATGTCACTATGAAAGGCTAAGCAAATAGTCAGAAAGTTGGAAACTCATATCTAAATGAGATCAATAGAGTTGCAAATGCTGTCATGAGCTACAAGCAAACAAGCTCAGACCTTGCCTCATACAATGAAGGCACTACTACATGACTCAATGTTTTCTTGCCTCACCTACAAGAAAAACCGGTTGTCATCTGATAGTGCATGGAAAAGGAAAAGTGTGCTCTTTCACTGCATTTTCCTGAATGTTTCAACAAACCAATTCCTTTACAGTTACTAAGTCTTTGGAATCTTCCCCATTATAATCTACATTGTTACATGTCAGGTTTATAAGCAAACTATAGAGACGGGATGCATAAAATAAGAGAACACAGCTCAATCTTCTTCCCATTGACACACTCCACTTATTATTTATTTCATAAAAATAAAATAATCCTTAAAGATTCATATCAAATCATTCTTTATTCTTTGTTTATATCACATATATAAAATATCTTATATCTACATGATAAGTTTCTAATTCAAAAGATGAAGAGTAAAAGAAATCAAAACCTACTATGAGTAAATACTGCATACCCTGGAATAAAGGGCGTTTCTTTTTACAGAGAATCTGTTGCCACATGAAAAATTTCTGCCACAGTTAAGAACTTACAAAAAAAAGACATTTATTATGTATTAAGTTTATACCAGTGACCTTGAACCTTCTAAAGTTTGCAAAGATAACAAGCAGCCACTGCACATGCATCCCATAGTTCACCAGCACTGGTTAGAGGCTGAGAAGGCTGGAAGAGCTCTGCAGAGTGGCCAGCCAGGCCTCAGTCCTGTGACTTAAAGTCTCAGCTACTCTTTGCTGCTTTCAGTACTCATTCCATGGATCTAAACACTGGGCATCTTAAAGCTCCTCCCACACAGCAGTACTGAGAAAGCACCATAGACCTCTAATCACCTTGTCTCCAGCTCAGTCCACTGCTTCTCTTTCAGTCTGTTACTTACAGTGAGTCTTATATCAGTCCACACATGCAGAAAAAGGACACAGATGATGAATAAATGTATAAATGTAGCAGAAAATAGCCCGCCCAGCCAGTATACTTCACATTCTTGTTTGTCCAGGCAATAGTTCCTGTTACAGTTATGGTCTCTTACAAATGACTGGTCACCATGATGCACATTGTATAAGCCAATCTCCAACTGACAAGCCATTCTGCCTTCATACTTCCAGCTTTTTATCACACATAAGCCCTAGACCACCAGGAATCAGGACTTGATATTCTGGCAATGCTTCCTGTCAGTGCCTATCAAGATAAATAATTTTGCCTCCAAATCTTGAGTGTTGTTTCTGTTTACTGTTTCATCTGGGGCACTGGGTGGGAAGACTCACCATGCTTACATGTTAGTCACTAGTCATGGTCCTCACAGACAGGCTAAAGACTCTCTAGGTCCCAATCAGTAGGTGTACCTTTGAGATGTCCTGAGTCCCCTCAGAGGTCTGTAGGAGGATTCCTTGTTCCCCATTTGAGGGACTCGCATCAGAACCCAATAGAGGATGATGAAATCTGTCTTTCTGGCTGCCTGCCTGCATGATTCGAGGAAGACTTGCAGGGGCACCTCAGTTAGTTTGTCTGTCAGTCCTTCTCAGTTCTAGCAGAAGAACAATTTGATCAGCTCTTGCTAGTTAAGGCCACCCTCAAAGGAAGGGGGCTGAAAAGTTTATTTTCTGAGTGCCTGTGGTATGACTGTGTGAGAAAATGGGCCAGGCAGTGTAACAAATAGGCTGTTCTGTCTGCCCACCAAGACTGGGAGGCATTGGTGACAGTAGTTGATCAGGCTGTTGCATTTGGTTCCGTGGTGATCAATATATGGCAAAAAGGAGATCTTGCACTCTCCTCATCTAAGTCATACCTAAATCCACAAAAGGCATAGCCAGTAGGGTATCTGAATGATCTCTCTCTGAGGAGCACCTACCCTTTGCCTGTTTCACCATTACTCAAGAGTATATGTACACACACACACACACACACACACACACACACACACACACAGAGAGAGAGAGAGAGAGAGAGAGCCAGAAATGGGAACTAGTTAAAACTCACAGATCCTGACTACAGGAAAAATTGATTTTATGGAGTTAAAAAGGAAACCAAACTTCTCCTTGCATCTCTAAGAGAAAGAAAAGAAAAAACTACAAAGAAACCCATTCTTCTTGAGAATTCTCCCTTAGCACATTTCCTGGCTGCTGCAGTTGCTAACAACACCTGTAGCATTACTCACCACTCCCAACTGATCTACTTCCAGACAATAGAACTGGTTCTGGCTAGATGTTGCCTGCATTCAGTCATAGAGGCCCTCCCTCCAGAGCTTCTGCTTACATCCCTAACCTGTTAAGATGGTGACATCTAACACCCAATGGAGATGACTGTCAGTCTTTCCTCTTGAGTTCCACATTTTGACTGAGGAAAGTTGGACTGTCAGCCTGACTAATGTATTGCCATAGTCTTTTAAAATTGCTTCACCTAGAAACAACCATTTCATCTGTCTAGTGGGCTCAGACTAGGCCATGTTGTGCTCCCTTCTTCATCCAGAGCACTGGGAGACCACAGTACCTTTATCAGAACAAGTGGGACTCTTGCCACTTTGTCCCTTCTGCCAGGCACAGACTTGCAGCCTGCAAGGACATTTCACCAAATATGAATTGTTATGTAGGCCAGTCACTTACCATTTCTTGGAAGATACTTCCTCTTCACATTAGAAGCAACTGTTTCCTTTACACCAAGTCAGTTAGCTACCATTTCATTTAAACCTACACTTTCAACTCTGACTGTTTCTTGAGAGGAATGTGATACCTAGATCAGCCTGAAACAGATAACCACAATGTTGAAAGCTCTCCTCCAAGAAGTATAAACCTAATACAGTCTTATTCTTAGTCCCTTTCATTTCTATAATTCTGCCACTGTCCCCCTAGGCCCTGAGATCGGGCCATTAACCACCTGCCTCTATCTGTGAAATGCTATCCCAGGGCAAACTCCACCTGCATCAGACAGTCTCCCATGCCACAAGAGACCTCCCTAAAAATTCAACCAGACATCCAGAGTTTTCAAAACTACAAAATGTTTATACATTGTCAATCTGCTGAAAGACATCTCTGTAAAGCCAGTTCAAGATCTCCCAGCTGCCACTGTTGCTGAGATTGTCCCTATGTATGTTGCCTAAGTCTTCTATCATCCACAGCCTGCTAGTACACCTGTCTGGGCTACAGAAATACCTTTTTCTGCTATTGGGGAGGTGAAAATCAAAATCAGAACCTCATACTTACCAGGCAGGCACTATACTGCTAATCTATGTCCCTGACTCTAGGTTAACTGACTTAGACTTAACCTCCCAGAGGTTCAAAATCTTGTTTAAACTTTTTGGTGGAGATCACTGCACTTTAGACTGATGACACTAAAGCTCCCTGCAGGCAAGGCACAAAAGCTTTGCTATAGTATCTGGCAGAAATTGGAAAAAATGCTGTGCAAATTTCTTAGAGTTGCTGGTTTCTATAAAGTCTGGATCCATGAGTTCACAAAACCAATGATGTTTACCCAGACTGTCCACCCTAGGAGCGTCTAGTGGCCTACCTGCTGAAATATTTGGATCCAGTCAAAAGTGGTTGCCTCCACCCTCTAGCAGTCACTATCTTCCTTACCAAGAAAGCTGAAAAGCTCACCTAACACGGAGACCTAAACTGTTCAGGTGTCATGAGCTGTACTACCATGAACTGCTCTAAAAAGTGGACCCCTGACAGAGGAGTACACCCTGTTTACAGATGGAAGTAGCTCTGTTGGGAATGAAGACTGACAATGTAGATACACTGTCATCACCTTGGACAAGACTATTTTAGCCAGAACTCTCCTGCAAGGATGATCTGCACAGTAAACAGCTTCCTGCTGCTGTTTGAAAACCTGCCACAAATGATACTAATCTACTCCAGAGGTCTAAATCCTTTCCAGGTATCTGACTGACTGAAACATAAACCCCATCACCATGCCTGCCCCCAGCAAATGTTCTGGAAACTGAAGCTGCAGCACTGTCACCCTTATCCCTGCAGCCAACTCAGGCTTCAGGGTCTGTGTCACCAGCCATGTCCTCCCATACCTACCCATACTGAGAAGACAATAAAAGTTTGTAGGGTTCTGCTGTAAAAAATCATTCCTAGTTATGACCCACCCTTTATCATTGGCAGCAATAATGGACCTGTATTTGTAACAGAGGTAACTAAAAACTAGGTTAAATAAGAGCTATACAAAACATACAGATCACAAAGCTCTGGAAAAGTTAAAGAAACATCTTGTATCTAGTTAAAAGACTAGCTATATCTGCAGACATTCAAACATAACCCAGGTACATATTAGCTATCTCTATAAATTTCAGAAATCCAGCCTTATATCTGCTAGAAAATTTACCTGGAGAGCTCCCCCAAGGCTCACTGGGAAGAGAGAATGCATTAAAAGCTCTAGTCTGATCACTCTGGACACAGATCAGCCAACACACAGCTGAAGACTGAGGACATCATTCAAGGACTGCTCTACATGTATTCCCCTTGATTTTTGTGTCTTTCCAGGGTGCTCACCTCAGTCCTTGCTTCGCTGGGCCCCTGCTATCTGTTTTTTGTGCATTAAACTCTATGGATGTTTGCCCCGAGCGAATAGAACAAACAATGGGACATTTGACCAAGGTTTGATGAGAATCCAAGACACACTGGACACTCTCATAGATCAGATTAACTCTCTCCCTACCTTATCAGAGTAGTGTTATGAACATGCAGGCCTAAACTTAGGTTTCCTCCTAAAAACAATTTAGAGAAAACTCGGTAAGAAGACAACCTCAGGGACCTTGGCTAGGGCCCATCCCAGGACCACTGACAGCCCTGCTACTGCTTCCAGTTGGGCCTTGTCTAAGAAAACCACATGTAATCTGCTCAGCAAGCATTGCCAGGGAAACTAAAAGAGAGGGGAAATGTAGCAGAATATGCCTCACCACCTTAGCCAAGACATTTCGGTTTGTTAGTTGCCCAGGTAACAGTTCTTGTTCCAGTTCTGGTTGTTCCAGTTCTGGTTGTTCCCTTAGAAAGAGCTGGTCACTGTGATGCATATTGTGTAAACCAATCCCCAACTGACACGCCACTGTGCCTCTGAATTTCCTGCTTATTTAACCTGCATAAACCCTAGACCATCAGAGGTCAGGGCCTGATCTTATGAGAATGATCCTGATCAGTGCCCGTGAGTGTAACAAACTTATGGCCAATTTCTGGATGTCATTTCAATGTTTCTGCTTGTTGTGGAATAACTACATGGGATAACTTAGGGTCATGTGGAGGAAACTGAGTTCATTCTTCAGACCTGTAAAGAATATGGTCAAAATCTTCAAGCATAATTGTAGCATATAAGGAATAGCACGAGGGAGACACAGAAGTGGTACAAGGAGGTCCTCAGTCATCGTTTCCATCCTATAGTGACCAGATATCCTGAGCAACACAATGAGGAGAAAACAGGCTAAGCAAGACAGAATTATTGTTATAAATAGAAAACATGAGCAGCTTAATTATAATTACACTAGGGATCAGGGTATAGATTAGTGTTAAAGTGCTTTCCAAGCAGGTACATTTCCCTGGTTCAATACTCAATACCATCAAAACGAATGAATAACTAAGTAAGTAAATAAATTAAGTAAAAGAACATCTGATAGGGATTTATCTCCATGTGGAGTAGCAGAGTGTAGGTGTGAAAAACACAATCTATCTCACATAAATGTTTCCAAGATATCTGTGCTTCCCCAAATCAGTGCAATTCCTACCAAAATAACAGCA